>NC_134287.1:15930000-16567500 GCF_949628215.1 Phalacrocorax aristotelis
ATCTAAATTTCATAGCTACGTAACATTCAGAGGGATACTGGTATTGTGGAGCTCATGTCAGCTGCTTTTATTTATTGCATCACCCTGAAAGCACATTAGACTCAATGGTCCAAGATCAGAAAGGCCATAAATAGCAGTGGAAATTATATAGATTAAGTACAGTAGGGTCTCTGGAGGTGATCTATCCAGTCATAAGTTCTGTGTTCTCCCCTGCTTCTTCTCATTTCCCTTTATCCTTCCCAAAGGATCTGGCCTGGCTGTACCTGTCATCTTGCAAAACTTGAGTGGAAATCAGGACATGGGTCTCCTGGTGGAACCAAAACCAGGATAGATTGCCTGGGAGCCTGGCCCTGGGTGGGATGATGGGATGGGGAGGATCAAATGGGAATGGAAGAGGAAGTTACTGGAGAGACCAATCTGTGCTGAGATTTTAGTGTGGTTTCTCTCTTCTTTTCATGGAAAAGGACATCAGGAGCAAAAGCAATGTCTTTATTGCTGGAAAACATCTGAGAAATGAAACAGCTGAGAAACCAATCGGCACAGAGGAATTGCAGCAGCCAACGAGAATGGAGGGATTTGCGTATCCGGAGTGAAGCTGCTGGGGAAGAGCTGCAAAGGGATTATGCAAATCCCTGATTGGGTGAGCGGTGGCTGATTGCCAGAGCACGGGGATGCGCACACTGCTCTGTACCTGGGCAATGATTAAGCAAATTACACACCCACAGCCAGAGTGCAGGGCAATTGGCTAAATGAGAAAAACTGTAGTCATGCATCAGTAAATGTGCACAGTTCAGCACTCAGACGATCACACCTCATTCTGGTACGGAATAAACATGAGTGTATGTGTCTGCCACCCCTCGCACCGCTCTGCGGGATCTGTGTAATGTTTAGCTGCTGGGGTGGCAACCAAATGTCTCTGTTAAGTAGAAGTGAAAATTTGGATGGCCATTTTCATTTACTGTGAGTCTGACATCAAAGGGATAAGAAAATGGAAGCTCGGATGAAAACTTCTCCATGTTGCCTGCAGTTTTCTAATCCCAGGGAAATTCTAGTGGTTGTCAAAGGAAGGATGGGCTCAACCCTTAACTTTGCTTTCCCTTAACTATGCATGGGAAAGATCTGGAGGGATGGAAGATGTAATTAAAGTGTCTGATTTTTAATATTTATTCCATGCTTTTTTAGGGGTTCAATGACATCTAGATTTGTAAGAAGATAAAAACGTACTTAAAATCAAAGTTTAATAGTCAGAAGTTTCTTTTTATTCTTTTTTATTCCAATGTGTACAATTATGTGCCTGTATGTGTGCAATCCAGCATCAGTTTTCAAGTCCAGTGTAATATCTCACTAAATATAATTTAATTTTGCTCCGAACAACCTTTAATGGTTTCAGGAGCTTCTCACAAAGGGAATCTCATTCCCATGGACACCTAAGCTTGAAACACCTCTGTAATTCTCACTGCAGAATGTTGGAAAGGCATGACTCAGAAATCCTGGAAAATACACTTAATTGTATTGTACAACTAATTGCGGGGTGGCATTACCACTCTGCAGTTTCCATAGCTTACTGGCAGATGAGTGATTCAGATTCCACGGTGATGGGGCCAGAATATAACGGAGGAATAGCTGGACTTACTGGAAGAAAGGAGAAGATTGTCTGTCTTATACTGTGGCACAAGATCTCACCGAATTCTTTGGCAATGAGTTCAAAGACATGGTGACAACCGTTCAGTCATACGAATCAGTTCATCAGTACGTCAGGACCATAAGCCAATTTCCTAGTAAAGCCCAAGCCAGTGAGGGAAAGTGTAAAAAAACCTCCATGAAGTTTTCCCAACTGAATTTTCTCCCTAATTATTCCCCTGGGTGGGCAGAATTGCTTCTGTATGTAACAGGTTATTGGCGATATCGACAAATGTTGTTAGTCCTGGGGGACCAATTAATTTTAACAGAGGCTCCACTGAAAATCAAGGAACGAGGCCAAATATTATTCCAGTGAAAATCCATGAGCGATTACATCTGGGAATAAGAAAGTAGTAATTTATAAACATATGAGGCAGAAAAGGAAACTTAAGCGTGGTCCTTAGGCAGGACAGGGTGCACAAGCCTGGCTGGGGAAAGTCCAAGGTTCATTAGCCCTTCCACTCATAAACCAACTAGTTTATTTTGCCATATTTACTCTCAAAATTATCTGCCCACTAGCAAAAGATGTATTTTTGAAACCCAAGGGTAAGGTGTGGGCAGTTGCTCCCAGTTGCCACAGGGTTCAGATAGTGATACAACACAGGGAGCTGTGGAGAGTAGAAGCTTACGGAGATGTTTTTTAATTAATACTCCTCTTGTTTTTTAATAAGCTAAGGAATCTTTGAAGAATGTAAATTACAGTAATTGATAACTCCTGGAATATTTCTAACCCACTTTTGTGGAGGAATAGAACAAACACTATTTAAATAACTTGCATCTGGCATGACAGTTATTCCATAAAGACGCAAGATTTGAAGAGAAATGGATCCGAGTTGCATTTCATTTGTGAATTCTCTTCCCAAAGAAGTTGCCACCTCAAATATTTTATAAACACATGCATGCATACATAAACATGTATTATCTATTGATACCAGAGTTGGTTAAAATGTTTTGCTTTTCTGAAAGCCTAAGTGAGATTTCCCACAGACATTTTATATTTTTAATTTTTAATTAAATACTTAATTCGCTGCTATTTTTTTTCTTTGCTGGTTTCTTTTTCAAATAATTTTTGATGACAAAGAAAACAAAAAAATGCCCCAGGAACACTGAGAAAAGAAACAACTGGTAAAGGGGAAGAAAAAAATCCTACTGCCAATCACAAAAAATATATTTTTCATGGGAAAAGGGAATATTTTAATAGAAAAAAAATTACATAGTGAGAACTTTGTAAAAAAATGCTTCAGATTCAGAAAATTCAAAAGTGGATGTATTTGGAAACACTGTGTAGACTGCATGCCTTCTTTACACAATGTTAGGTTTGCATAGCTACTTGTGGCTTCTGGTCAAGGGATCCCAAAGTATCCTCTTATGAGACCATTTTCACCACTGCTGAAATCCACCTAGCTTTGGGCTGAAATGAATTCTGCAGATCTAACTTCCTATGGCACTGCTATGCAATGTCTAAGGACAGAAAGTTGAGGGTAGTTATAAATGTAGGGAAATTTTTCTAAGATTGATTCATTTTCTGAGGTCAGAATGAGACCGTGACATTGGACCTCTCTTCTATAAGAAATACAGAAGGATTTTTTATAGGCCTTGCAAACAGGTAAAATTAAATACTGGGCAGGAAAGGGAGTTGTGAGATCTTCTAAGCAGTTTTTTTAGAACTGTTTTCAACCATCCTTTTTGCCAGCAAACTGGCTTCAGTTTTCTCTTGGTGGTCTTGCATGATGGAGGATAACACAATGATGCCAGTGGGAAACACCATCCCTCACACCCCATGGAAATGCTGATCTTGCTGACAATTCCGTCTCTGGGTTTGACCCACAGGCTGAGGATTCTGCGGGATGCACACATTAGCTCGGCTTTTCTCTGCTCCACTCTGGTAGTGCCAGTTTCATTCATGTAATTAAAGGTAGGATTTGGTCTCACAGTTTTTTGTCTAACTGCTATGATTTCCCCCTGCCTTTCTCATGGCTAGCAAGTGCGGACCAAGGTGAGGAGAGGAGCCAGTGCTCTGAAAACAGTCTTCAGCCCTGCCTGATACAATTCTGCTGTAGGAATTTGTGTGCTTGGCTAGGGAACCTGGTGCAGTGAGAGACACGTAGATGACATTATTGATATTAAGACTTTTTGTTTTACAGACATGGCTACCCATTTCACACCTATCACAAATGTGTCCTGAGGGAAAAAAGCCCCACACCAATGCATACTTGTTAAAATCCGGTTTAGATATACTATTGTCCTTAAAATACACCATGATTCTTTTTCAGTCTGATCTATTGTTTTAGTGCTTGTGGACTCAGTCTACCAATATAGCCCCCAGAAGGTCAGGAAGGGACAAAAGGATGGGGACATCATGGAAAACTCTGCTGAATTTTCTTGTCCATTGTCGTGCCAGAGCAGATAATGGGAGGGCAATCTAGTTTCTAGATCAAGAAGTCTGAGGGCTTTGTAAATGCCTTGTGCATCTCTGAAGCATTACACTACCTTAATTAAAAAATTAAAATGATTTCTGCCTTCTGCCCCACACACTGTGACTACAACTGTGGTGCTGCCCCATGCAAGCATCTCTCCACTGGCTGGAGCAGCTGGGCAGGAAAGGCACTGAGGATGGTGTTTCCAGGCTGCTGTGGAGTTGCTGCAGGGTTCTGGGGGCCTGTCATGGAACTGGGCTGGCCTTGCTGACTAGGGGGCTTTTTTTCTGCAGAGCACAGAACAGCTAATCTATGGTGATGGGAAAGGTCATCACATACTTCTTGTGATATGGAGTGGTCGCAGGCAGTTAAGTATTTTTTAAGGATGTTTCAATAATTTGACCTTGTAATCATGAAAGCCTAACAAGCTTGAGGCAAAAAGCCAGATGTTCCACTTGTTGCAGAACTTGGTTTTTAGCTGGTTTTACATGGACTAGAAGTCTTTTTATCCTTCTTCTTTTTCACAGGTTTGGTCTATACCTGCTGGCCCACAAAGCTGTGTAAACAGCAGCTATCAATGATATATCGATTCTTGTCAGTCTGCAAAGAACAAAATAGAGAATTTTGACTCTGCTGCAAGTGAGAGGTCATGGAAAGAGGAAAAGACCACAGCAGAACTGAGTTGTGCTACAGAGACTTTTCCTCCAGTTGTACTCCAGCTCCCACCCCACTCATGTTGGTAATGAATGCAAGTTATGATGAGTCAATGCTGCTTCATCACCTGTGAAATTATTTATACACTGGAGCATCACAGGCAAGTGCTGCACCGCCTCAGCTGGTGATGTCTGTTCAGCTCCTCATAGGTAGGTGTCCCAGTCACATAAACCACCACAGCAATTGATATTAATTGGCACCCTTGTTGCAGTCTCAAAGGGGAGGCTAGAGATTTAATGGGCATTGAGAGTGAATTATTCCCATATGCCTCAAGGTGGTCCCTCCAGAGCTGTGCTGAGACATACAGGCAGGCCAGTGCTAAACAGTTGAACTGCCACCGCTTGTGGTGGATTTGCTTTGCTGGTGTTTTTAAAGAGGACAAAGACAAAGGGGAGACATAAGAAACCTAGAATAACAGGGGAAGTAAAAGAACAGCATGTTGTTTCTCAAAGACACCTTGGAATTGAAGCAAATATTTTTCCCTGGATGAATGTGAGGCAACATTGGTGAATTCTTCACATACATAAATTAGTGAATACCTTGTCTTAATGGAGGTAACCTGTTCATGTAAATGTATAGCTTAATACTAAGTACTGTCATTTTTTGAGAGCTGAATGATTTCACCAGCTATTTATTGACGTAATATAGATTTTATTATCACCTTAAATGGGCAACTGTTAAATATCTATATTATTTTTAGATGGAACCTCTTTAAAACCAAAGTAACAAAATATTCCACAGAGGAACAGTTTAGTTCTGAAACTCCCTGGCTCCTTTTTCTTAGCATTTATTATGATTTATCCAAAGTGTGAATAACATGCATTTTCTTGTGGGCTGCACGATTTTAGAAATACTAAAAGAATGTTTTGGAAATGTGTAATCTCTTCACAGTTATAACTCCAAAGCTCAGGAGGCAAGATTTCCCAGTGCTAACTACTCTCACGTTAGCTATCTTTCTTTATGTCCAAACCAATTTATTTTCAGATTGACTATAAAAGCAAGGAGTCACATAATTGTCTGGCTATAAAACATGTAAAGTATTGCACTACTGGGGCTCATTAGCAAAAGCATAGATGCTTTTTAGTAAGCCATAAGGTGATACTTGTTAATGAATGTTGCAAATTATTCTACTAACTACCTAAAGATTAATAATAGATATGTCTGCTGCAACAAACAAGTTTCAAATCTCTGGAGAAAACTAGAGAAATTGGGTAATAATTAGCATAAGAGCACAACAGATATTCTTATATTTGCAGTTTTGATCCTATCAACTAAATAGTGGCTTTGGTTTGTGTTTGTTGTAAACAGACTCCTCTTGGAGTAAGCTTCTAGGCTAAGAATAGGGCACACAGCTTGGGTTATGTACAGGAAGTGAAAGTGACTTTAACTTTCACTCATGGGTTTAATGCTGCCTAATTTCAGAAAAGTTAAGCGTTTTTATAAGACTTGACACCTTACAGGAGTTCAGCTGTCTCAGTGGATGACTGTCCATCCATTTTAAAGGAATCTGAAAACAAGCACTGTATTTAGGTGCTCATCTTCCAGATAGTCGGCAAGGACTCTCATAGTTTTCGTTTTAGTTAAGTCTCTAGCTTATTGCACTCCATCGAACTCAGCAGAGGAAATATAGAGGACGAACAGAGTTTTGAGCTGTAATATGTTAACTGCTGTAGTCATGAGAATAATTAAAAATAGAACAAATATGTCAGTGGTAAATAGGACTCTCCCTCAAATTATATCTCTAAAAGTTTGTTTTTCTGAGACACACATCATAGTGTTGGTTAACCTTTGCTGTTGACCAGGATTTGGAGGATGGTGCACAGTACATCATTCCCCCACACATACATGAAAGGATTCACTAGGGCAGAGATACCCCAGTGTCCATTTTGGCACCAGTGGAGGAATGACCAGGTCTAGAGCTCATGTGAGTCACTGAGACCAGTGCTGGCTGTCGTAGACAACCATGCAGTACATGGTCCTATGGGCCCAATCCAGACAGATCCACAGAGCATCCACTGCATGAATCCCTGTGCAGCACAGACTGCTTCCCAGCACTCTTTAATGGGCTCCAGAAGCTGTAGCTTTAGCCCTTTTTTATTCTGTGTCCCAGAAAGACAGCAGGTGAAATCAAGGGCTCCACAAATACCTGAGGTCCCTACAACTGCACTCAGCTGTAAGTGTGTTCCTGTTCTGATGTCAGGTGAAGTGCCCAGAGGATCCTAAAAAAACAGAAGACCCCAGAGAGAGGAGGGCCAGGACACATCAGTGGTTGCTGGCAGTCTTCTGAATCTAACCAAATGTAGCCAAAATGGCTTCTATGGGGTGAAGTAGATATGAAGTCATGCTGTTGCTTAGAAATGCATTGTTAAGGTGCATCATCTCTGACCTAGGCTTGCTCTAAAGCTCATTGAATCCATGGGAATGCTCTCAACTGACTCCTTTGAGCTTTCGATCTGTTTTCTCCCCTTGCAAATGAAGGCCTGGCAATTGTCGAGCCCTCACAAAGCCTGCCAAATGGCATGAAACTCTGCCAAAATCTATGGTTAGAGGAGGAGGTTCTCTACAGAGAAGAATCTCAAAGTTTTGTTTTGCCTTCAGATGCAAGAAAGCAAACATTATAAGACTCCCGAGATGCCTTCCGCTGCTCCACCCACACTTCAGCAATGATTAAAAATACTTTGTCCACAGTAATCCAGCACAACAGAATGATCTCAAATTGTAGATAAAATTATTCAAAGACAATGATTCATAACTTGCCTAGTATGCAGAACAAGCAAAAAGGCAATTTAATTTGAGTATGCAAGTACACACCAGTCCCTGCACAGTATCCCTCCAAATGGATAAGTTCTCTATTAGTTTCTGTTTATATTGAAAAGAAACCCCAGATGGTCCTGTTTAAACAATGTCTAAATAAATACTTTCCCGATCATTTAATAAGTTGTTATAGCACCTCAAGAAACTCAGTGAGCACGCTCATAGATGTGAGTTTGAAAATGAATGGTGTAATTGTTATAACACCATATCGTGCTGGTCTTTCTGCATTTGGAGCTCCTGCTCGTCCAAAAGATGTGCTGATTCAAAATATGTGTCTTCCACATCCAGGACTGATTTTTCAGTGTTTTGTCTGCTTCCTGAAAGGCAGCTGTGGTCTCTGAGGCCCTGATAATTTCTTTGTCAGGCAGCATGAATTACTGGATGCAACACTGGGTGCCTCACAGAGACCTGCCACTGTCCTGCTGGATCACCTGAGATCCATCTTACCCCATCTCCATAGCTGAATTTCTGCATCTGTCAAATTAGGGCGTGACATGTAAATTCCTGCTGTAAAGCCTGAAGTTTGTAGAGGAGAGGTTCTCCATAATGTTAGTTAGCTGCTATTACACAGACTCTAAATCATCATTACACATCATCTAACTCATCGTTTGCCTTGGATGGCCAGGTAGAAAATCAGTGTCAAACCCTTTGGATTTGCCCCTGAACTGCTGAAGTGACTCGACATATTAGATATTTCTCAGCACTAGTTAAAAATGTAGAACCTCCTTTCTTTTATTAATCCTCATGAAAACTTGATTTCTAAAGGAGATTTCCCTATCCTGACAATGCTGTAGGGAACTTCACAGTATAAAATGACATAATAAAATTCAAAGTAAAAAACAAATATGAACATTTACCAGAAGTTCAAAAACATTTAAATTGTAAGAATTTAGTGGTTAAAACCATAGGGAGCTTACTGTTCACACACTGTTGAAAGTAAAAATAAAAAGGGCACTTCTTTATTTAAAAGTGTGAACACTTGTTATTTTTAAGTAGGATTAAGTATCTGGACTTTCAATTACACAATGGAAAATCCCATTTTTATTAGTAAGATTTTAATTAAGGACCTTGATTTCTATAAATAGGAGCTTCGTTTGACACTTGTGGCCAACTTTGAATAAGTGCTAATAGAAACTGAGTAAATTCTGCTGAACTACATAATGCTGAGTGGTGCTCAAAGAGAAGTCTGCCTCCAATTTCAATTCCTTTAGTGAAAATCTGAAATAAGCACATTGAAGTCAATGTTGCAGTGGTAGAAATCAGAGTAAGAACTGAGCCATGCCTAAGCACACATTAGTCTGTGCACGGTATTGAGATATTGTATTGGTATATACTCTGGAAAAGTACATAAAAATGAAAATATTTTTAAAGCCTCATTCCATACAGATGACTTGTAAAGGAGTAAAGCTGTGAAAGCCTTTCCTCCTGTGGAGTTTTTAGCCATGTATCTTCCTCTCTGGCAAGAAAGCCTATTGGGGAAAATAAATACATTGTCACTTGCACAGGGACCAGTGATAAAAAAGGTAAATAATCTTGCATATCTACCTTCAGAGGTGGTTTATTGTGTTAGATTAGTAAACGCCAGTATTTCTTTTCTTAGCTCTGTGTTTTAAACATAAGGTACATATGTTGATACATTTATTTTGTTAAACTACCCTGATGATGTAACTTGGATATATTGACACATTAACCTAATGAGAGATTCTCACTGTGTCTTCATTAGACAAAAATGTATAAAGTAGATATTTACAGAACATTGACACTTATGCATCTGGTAAAGGATTACGTATACCTCTGGGAGAAATGGCTTTTAATATTTTTATGCTACATATTATAACTGAAAGATAATTAAAGAGGCATTTAATAAACCCTGAAACTTTGTTAGCAATGATAATTTTTAAGTACACTAAAGGATAATTCACAGTATCAAGAGTTTTAACTTCTCAGTCAGCTCCCGAGCAGCATAACTATTATATCACAAAAATGAAAACTACAGAGAATTATATGAGGATGTATATTTTATTAATAGGACATTTTGTTTATTCCCTCTGTTGCTTATTTTTCCTCTGAGTTTGATGGAACATACCTGGGGTAAAGCTCCTCTCATCTAGCTTTAGCTGCTTGGAATACAGACACCTTCATCTAAGCTATTTGTCTGGATGGAGTCTGGACTCCTATGTGACTATCACAGTCAACAGTGAAGAGTAAGGTGCAAGTCATCTGACTCTCTTAGATTTCTTTGATAGGATAAATTGCCCTTGCAGTGCCTATTTCGCTCCCCTAACTATGAAGAAAAGTTAAGACAATTCACTTGAATATAAGCTTCCAGATTTCTTGGCTTATTTGCAAAATATGTACTCTAGTTCATACTAATTACTACTTTACATTCATGAAGTCCCATGGACCTTAATGGGAGGAATTGTTCAACTTAATTTAAAGCCTAATGTATACCTTTGTAATAATTTATATTTTTTTCCAGTATTTAGATTGCATTCCTATATGCCACTTTCATCTTTTTTCATCCCTCCCCCACCAAGCACATCCTGTGCATTCTGCATTCATCCTCCTACTATGTATTGTAGCAGCAGCCCTTCCCTCCCAGATGGCTCCTCACCATGTACACAGCTTTAATGAACTACATCCTAAGGTGGCTAGGAGGAAGATTTCCCATGAGGCTGTGAAAAAAGAGATACAAAAAGTTCTTTTAGAAACTGGTATCTCACAAATTTTACCGGACACAAGTGCTTTTTATCATAACAAAAATTGCAATGGGAATCCTTAGAAATAAGTTATTTACTGTTGCAACAATTGTAAAGTGTTGGTGGTAGTCCTAAATAATACATTGAGGGAAAAGTGCAAATAATAATAAAAACAAGTCACTCATACAATAAGGGTATTGCTTGTGCTATTTGCTGAACATGATATATTTGATGAAGAAAGCTGGTTACATCATGTTATTTAAAATAAATAACTTAGAGAAATATGCCTTCTTCCTGCTTTCTGACTGTCTCTTGGTAGACTTAAATAAAACCCATTTCCTTCATAAGAGTTTTTGAGCTGCCTTCCTTTTTTGGTGAAAAGATTTCACTGAAATGATGTGATAGTCTGTGTCTGAGTTATGTGATTAGTCATGATTAGTTACTTATACCATACAGCATGTTTTTTAAACCCTGAGTGAATAAATTTTGCTCTAGGGATCAGGAGGAGAAAATCACTGGGGCCTGAGACCTCATTGCTAGACAGGAAAGAAATAAGAAGGAATTGGAATATTTTAGGAAGCTGTGTGCCAACCAATCTTTCATCTAATGATTATTTCTAACAGTACTTAGTTGTGCAGATTAAATTAATTTTGCCTAGTAACCTTTACACAAAATATCTGGGTGTGTGTGGTCGCAGTGTGCAGGGACAGGGAAAGATGGAAAACGTTCTGCCTAGTGTTCAGTAAGAAGATCTTTTCTCAAGCCCTCATGCACTGGAGGTACAGAGGGAGGGAGGAAGCATGGTGCAGAGATGCTTGGGATTGCCTGCTTGGAATTTATGTGTAATGAAATTGATTAATCGGTGCAAATTGAATTGAAAATCCACAAACTGTGAGATACTAGTGTTGTCTGCAACTCACGAACCTGTCCTAATCAAAAGTCAGACTGAAGGAAGATAAAACAGATTTGCACTAAAATGAAAGAGAAAGCCCCACTCTTTCTAGACAACAGTCCACTCTGATGAAACCAGAGTGATCACACGAACAAAGCGTGTGCACTAGGGCGAGCTCACTACAGTGAGCTAAATGGAGTGTGGTTGTCTCCAATGGTCATTATAGCTTTTCTTTGCGTATTAGTCTCCATTTCTATCACATGTGCATTTAGAGCTTTGGGCAGGTATTGACAAAAATCTGAATATATTGCACCTCTGCTGCCTAATTACAGTGGTGACAGCAGAAGACAAAGGATATACATGAGATCTGAGCAAGGTGTTAAATCATAATAACATGTGTTCACACCATGCTCCATTCCTATATGAAAAAATTCCCGGTAATTAAGGTTACTTTGTTAGACTGATAGGTAATTACTAGAGCAAAACTTGTAACCTTCTGGCCCTTAGCAGTAAAAGGTCAAAAATAATGGTGTAGTCCTTTATAAATCTATGGGGAACAGCAAAAGGATACCAAGTAACTTAACACAGAGGAATTTTAAGTTTCTATACACACTCTTTAATGCTTCTTAAAGAGCACTGCTTAGATTCATATTTCTTTCAGCTTACAGGACATTCTGAATTTAATCTCCCTCTAGCCACTAGTCTACAATGATTTCAGCTGTGGGTCACAAAAGTTAAACCTGATAACAGCTCCATTGCAGCCTTTCTGCTTTAGAGGTCAATGAAAAGTTTCTCAGGAGGCATCGTTCAAAAATAATATCTACTTTTACATGAGAGATTTAAGTTAGAGTTTGATTTCCTCCCTCCTGTGACTTAGACGCTTTTCTTTGATTAAAATGAAGAGGAGTCCTAAATGCTGAAAACCTGCTGGAGAACACATCTCTCTTAAAGAGCCACCATCACTGCAGAGCTCAAGTCTATAATATGAAACAGGATTTTGTTGGTCCAACAAGAAATAAACATTGCAGACAACTGCTAGGAGAAACTGGTGACATTAGGGGGCCTATTAACACTCCGTCAAATTAACAATATATTTCTAATTCCCTTGAGTGTCATATGTGTTTTTCTTATAATATTGGCTGATTCTCTCCTGCATTAATGAGGTGGACTGCTGCCAAAAATATGCAAATGGAAATCCAGAGGACCTGCCTTTGTAAATGCAGATATCTAGGAATTCACACTTAAATGAGAGTTGAAAACCCCCCAACCCAAACTAAACAGTCGTTTGGTAGCAAATCCTGTGCTGTTAGATTGCTTGCACCAGTGCTGGAAAACATCAATATGTAAATACCTTGAACTCTAAACTCCTGAAGTCTGTATTATCTGAGTTTTTACAGTGGAGGTGTCAGGTCCCCTTTAGACTCTCTCCCACATTTAAATATAGATCTGCAATCAAATTATAGAGCTTTCCCTAGGAAACAGCTAGTCACGTAGTTCCCAGATAATGTAGACAAACAATTCAGATTTCCTTGGCTCTTCCACACTTTCTGAATCTGAAAATTATTTCTGAAGCTGAAAACCATGCCTTAAACCAGAAGAGAAGCACACGCATCTCTACACATGTACAAAAAACGTATTTAATATGGTAACAGATTGTAATTCTCCTTAGAAACAAAACAAAGCAACAATAATGCTACACAAAGCACTGGCAAACACCACACAAACCCGCTCAGTGGCCCCTGCTAAATCTGGGGTTAGGCATTATGACACAGGGTATTGGAAACAACCCCATCCCTGCCTCTCCACAGCCCCCTTTCCATATGTTCCTTATTTCTGGTTACCTTCCAGCCGCCAGATGTTCTTTCCCACTACCACCATCCTGGACCTGCAGACCCTTTTTCTGGGCAGAAATAATAGCATGCAGATTTCAGGAATATTTGCCTTTATTTGATGCTATTCTTGTCCCACCATTGCCATGGCTCCAGTCTCTCTCAAAATTACATGGTAGATGATCTTCATTTGGAAGTGGCTATGTTGGACATATATTCATAGGTTTTAAGGCCAGCAGGGACCAATATCTCTATTTACTCTGGATTTCTGCATGAGAATATTGTAGATTTTAGACAGATCAACACAGTGATGCTGGTGTTGAACCCAACAGGCAAGAACGTATCTTCTAGCCCTGTACTCCTGGCTAAGGGGCAAATTGGTTCAACTCGATCAGCTCTAAAACTTAACCCTTCTCCCACTAGGATCTCAGATATTTTATTAGATGTGAGCAGATAGGGCCCCTGACTAGCTCACTCCCTATGACTCCACCTCCCCAAACTGATACAGATCTCCAGCTTTTTTCTGTTACTCCCAACAGCTACCCTAGTATTCTTAACATATGAAAAGGAGGGAGAAAATGTCAAATAATAATGCAATCCTTCAGTCTCTCCATTTAGATAAAAAAGGCTCCAGTTTCTGGAGGCTATGACTTACTTTCTTCTATTCTTATGCAGTAGGATCCAAATCACGCTCATTTTTAATGAAAGGTTAATGTAAATCGTATGAAAATTCATGCAGTGTTTTCCTGAAGTGTATATGCTAAATTGCCATTCAGGGATTCATATCTTTCCATGGAAAAAAAAAGTTTCAATCCTATTTGAGACAAGTGGTTGTGATATAAATCCAAAACAAGGAATATAAAATAAAAAGATGGAAGAAGCAAAGTGATATGCTAAATGTGGAATAGGGTTTACAAAAACACATAAGTTATAATCTACGACATTAGGAATGAAAATGCTTTAAAATTTTTCTCATATTGTAGGTGATGGTTCTCCTTTAAAAGGATTGCAAGCCTTGTCCAAGTGCTCACTATGTTCTGCATTTCTGAAGACTCCAAAACACAACCACAGGAGCAGTTTTATCAAGGCTTGCATAATTTCACGTTTTCAGTAAACAGATATATGGGACCCAGATGCGTCTGGGGTATACCTTTACGTGATTTTTTTTTTTTTTTTTGTATAAAATGCAAACTCCACAACAAAAGTCAGAAAGATTGTTTAAGGAAAGAAAATCTAGAAAATGAAATAGCTAGTTAGATGAGATCCAGTTTAGGTCAGCTGAATATCAGTTGCGCAACTGTAGCTTGTAAAATCAAATTGATTTATTGCACAATACCTGATTTTGGTGGCTTTACACCAAGGACGCATTTACTGAGGGTGTATTTTGTATTCAAGAACACTGAGAAAATCTTTTATGTTTGTTCCATGCTTGGCCATAAGCCAGCCCTGACCTCGTCTTACATTAAGTCATCAGAAACCCACGAAGCAGCAAAATGCAACTGTTGGGGTAGAATCTCACAGAGCAGTTGAGCTCCGTCAAAAAGCAAAATTTAGACCATGTGTTTCCTATATGACATGAATCTAGTAATTAACTTTTTCTCTGCTTTGGGTGAGATTCTGGTACCCATTATATCACTTTTCTGGGTATTATTTTAGTCATCTTCCATTTGTGAATAGAACTGTTTTTTATTTTTTATTACATTAAGCTACACTAAATGATCTCCCTGCCTGTCTTGACTACTGCAACCATTAAGTACTTGCAAGTAGGTACCCAGAGCTCTTCAGCCCTTTGAATGTATTCTATAATGAACCTTAAGCCATGACACTTGCAGTTATTTTTTTTAAACCTTTTTAGGTCATTGCCATTAACTTCTGAAGATATTTAGTCTGAAATAAGAGCATTTCCTTCCTGACTCATCTCCTTGTGTTCTGACCACTGGATACCCCAGAAGGAGTATAACGGACATGTGTGTGTGAAGGTGATGAAACCCATCGTAATGGCTTTCAAATGATGATTAAAATGTCCAAACCACCAGAAGATAAAACTGGCTTTTGAGGAGACCCACAGCAGCTGAAGCAAAACCAAAAGGGAATAGAGAAAATTTCTTGCAAAAAATGTTTTTCTGCTGTGCAAATACCTATTTCCCCACTTGTTTTGCTCAAGTCTGCCAGACCCCTGTGCAAGGGCCTCTGCTCACTACAGAGTTTCTCCTCTAAGGGAGCACAGCACAGGCCCCTAAAAGCTCCTCCTGAGGGGCACAACAGTGGGCTACATGAAGCCAGGTGCTTCCTTCCCCTTCCTTCATCATCTCATTGCTGTTGGGAGGACTTGGGGAACTGGGGGCAAAAAAGAAAACATAACATTTGTTTTATCTTTGAAAGAATTCACTCTGAATCTTCTCTTTTGCTAGGATCCAGTGCCTTGGCCATATTGCTTATGTTTAACTGTTATGTTGGCCCATAATGGCATGGCAGAAAAGTTATAAAATGGTACCTACTTACAATCTGAGGGCACAAACAATACATGCTTGTAGAGAACATGGTACATTTCAAGTCTGTTCCCACCTACGTAGTGCTGCATAGCTGCTGATCTCCAGCGCTTTCAGGCGTCATAGTGCAGTGTCAGTGAAAAAGGGTAAGAGATGATACAAAGGAATGGAATGATTTTGAGCAAAAGATCATAGGCAGCTGGGGTGCTTGACACGGAGGTCCTTCAAGAATGAGTAGTTGTTGGAAAGTGAGAAGTTCAACTGAACTGTGGGGAAAGGGGTGAGTGCAGTGAATGAGAAATGAGATCATGGATTTTTCAGGGATTGTGGAGAAGTTTGGGTGGGGTGCTGATGCCACCTCTCACAGACAGTGAAGGATGTCTCATTTTCACAGTCACAAGGGAGGAATCTGGAAAGAAAGTCTTTGCATGCATGTGCACACATATGCTTGTCATAAGTCTCACATCGTTTCATGATTGCCACATCATTTCAGTAAAGCCCCCTAAACACAGAAAGGAGATAAAAAGAAAAGCAAGAATTCTTGTCAACCTGTTATTTTCCTCTCTTTATGCAATTCTGGGGACCAGATTGTAGCTCACAAACTTCTGAGCTACCTCTGTGCTTCATGGCTTCTCAATATGTTCAGGGCATCACCTGGCTTCTGGAGTAACAGCAGCTGCAAGACCACCTTGAAGTTCTATTTGCCCTCTAAGGACTGTGGAAAATAGAGAACACAAATAATACAAACCATGCTATCCACAGCCCTGATACTCTTCCCTGTCCTCTGGGCTCCTCAGCAATGGGGCAGGGGCAATACTGAACTCTCTAAGGAATCCCAAAGAACTCAAAACATTGTCACATAAGATAGCCATGTGGCCATTTGAGTTTTTGAGTCTTTTGTGTGCTGCTGGCCTTGTGCAAAAAGGCCACACTGAAATAGATTATACTATAATTATATAATATCATCTCAAGAATACATCTGTAGCTATATAAATATACCAGCTTAGCGCACAAGATTACATTAAGAACTAAATATTGGAAATAAAACAAAAATGAGCACGTGCTGAATTAACACAGTAGTATCAGGATCTGATATTGTGCCTTTGTTTGATACCGCAAATTAAACAGGAAATGTAGTTTAATTTTGTATATGCTTGTAAACAACATGTAGATTTCATCATGCTCAGTTTATGGAAAATTATTCCACTTATTGTTTTGATTTTTTTTTAATAAGAGTTTATGATACCAAATCTTTTGCTTACCCAAGTGATTTTTTTTTCTGAATGCCAAAAAAAGTACATATTGTGCAGCCTAACATCCATAACTCTGATTCTGTGAACATCCCTTTTGTTTGCTGCCCACAACATGGTTGTTACAAAGACATTTATGCTTTTGGAATCTGAAGCATGAAGTCGTTCTAAACCTGTGCCCACAGGTAACAATTACTTCACTCATTAATAGACCTCCCCAGTCTCTCATAAAACAACTTTGAAAGGGTCTCTTGGGACAGAGTCGGGAAGTGTGTTTTACGATCATTAATATGGTACTACCTTGGAAATAGCTAGTCTAGCTGTTTTAGCCCCAAAGCTAAATCATTTGTGCAAACCCAGCAGGTTGCAATGACAGGGAGTGGGCTAAAGCCAGCTCCAGTGGGCCCTCTTCATGCACTGGAGGGCTGAATGACATTTTATTCTTTGGCATCAGCAAGTCATAACTAAGAAAAAGGGACACAGCAAGGCTAGAAATGAATAATTTATGTCAAGCATTCAACAGGATATGAAAAATAAAAGATCAAAATGTAAAACCTTGTGGCAATTTTCTGTGTGCATGTATTCAGGAAATTTGCAAATTATTATTTTAGCTAAAAACAATCATTAAGATAATTTATTAATAACAGTTGAGCATGTTTAAGACTAGCAGTCAAATGCAGCTGTAGTGTAAGGAAGCAGGTCTTCACTGAAGTAGGTACAGCTTGGTTTACTTTCACAAATGGTGAATTTTGGTGTCTGTATCTGTTACACTACAGTTAAGTACTCTTTTCATAAATAATTGATAAATTTGTATAAAGATCTTTGGACTGATAAAGACAATGCTGCAGAAAGAAAAATGTCCTGCAGGGAGATCTAGATGATTAGCTGAACTGTATGACCACTTCACATGGTATCAGTTTATAAAAAATGCAGGAGCATTGATCAGTCTGCAATGGGTTATGATAAAAGTGTTAAACACAAATGTCCAAGGTCTGTAATGATAGAGCCTGTCCTTTGGATCCCATGGGTACTGGAGTTTACTCGACGCTAGTTAAAATTTGTGATGCTTCCTATGAAAAAACAACATAGATATTCTCAAAATATTGCTAAAATGGTCTTTCTTACACAATCTAGGGTGCTGTGGGAGGTCTACTGTCCTTTCAAAGTAGAGAGAAGAAAAATACTAGTTGCACAGATGTGGATTTCCTCAAGGTGCCCAGACTTTTGCTAAGACTTGGCTGTGAAAATTCCTGAGGAAACTTATATGTCATCAAGGAATGTGAGGGAAAATTCAAGCTAAAGAAGGTAACTGTCTGCTCCTGAGGACAAGATGGGATGGCTTGCCCCAAAGAGTTTTCACCACCTGTCAAAGTTGTCTACCTCGGGTACTGTGCTTACCTGGTATATCAGAAAGGTCTGTCATTCTGTTATATGATCATGCAGAGATGCTACTCAGGCCTCTTCTTTTAGGAAAACAGACTTCATTTTATACACCTCCATCAATTTCCCTGTTGTGGCTTTTCCCTTCCAGGCCAGAGCATCACAATTTCAGTACTAATTATTCCTATTACAAAAATCCCTCAGGTCCTGCTCAGGCTGCTGTGCTTGGGGTTGTGCTAAAGCAGAACTGAAAACACTCCCAGTACCAAAGAATTTACAATTAATTTAAGGCACGATGCAACAAGTGTGTATGTGAGACAATAATTAAGGTGAGGCGATTGGAGAGGAAACCAGTAGTAGCAACATGTGGTCACATTGATTAGCTCCACACAGCTTAGTGGTTTAGAGTCAGCTGCAATCTTTTTTTTAATGCTGAGATATAAAAAAATAAAACAGATAGAATTGTGATTTAGAGCTTAGGCTGTCACCTTCTTTAAAAATTCTGAATGGTGTGGCTTGCAAAACTCATCAATTCTATTTACCAAAATGTCAGGTCAGTTCATCTTAGGAAGACGGGTGGCCGGGGCTGGGAAAGCTCAAAGGGCTCTAGGACCATCTGATAAACTGTCAGCAGGACAGCACTGCTCAGGCTAATAATATAGTTTTTGTTACCAGCTCTGTAAGATAGTCTTCTCCCAGGGAGGCGTGGGTAGAACTCTGGACCCAAAGAAATACAGCCTAGAAGGACAGAAGTTTTAAAACCAGCAAAGTTTAGTGAGGGTCATTAGTATAAATCACATTGTAGTGACTCTATCTAAAATTAAGTGGTTGATTTTCTCCCGCTGGCACTGGGGCCAAAAATTTTACTGGCTTGCATGGTGTAGGACCAAGATCTTTGTCTGCTCAAGCAATGTAACACATATGTCCTTTCTCAGTGGTAATTTAAGTCATGTCAGGCAAGGAATAGACCTTTGGCCAATGTAAACTGGCACGGAGCTAGGATAGTTGAGACCATCTGCAGATTTGCAAAGGAGAAATTTGCTCATTGATTTCATGGGAATTGGGAGGGACAATACCACAGAAAGAGAAAATGAAGGATGGTGAAGGCACATGTTTGCAATATCCCAGCTGCAAGGGAAATGACACATTAGTTTTTCATTTTCAGAGGGAAGGTGTCTTATCCGGTGGTCATCAGACAGGTTATCTGGACATGATGGAAAAGTGAAACAAGCTCTGAGACAATATGGCCCCGTGGAATCTGCTAAAACTAAGAAAAGTGATCTGTAAGAGACTGGAAGACGAAAATCATATTTATGTCTGCCACCCAATATAATTTAATGTAGCAAATAGCAAATACTCAGACTGAATATATGAGAGTAGAAACAGTGCAGGTATTAATATATCTGCTCTTCCCACAGATTGGCAAGCAGCCTAAATCCACTGCTACCTGAAATTATGCCAACCTGTTCAGCACATCTGAATTTAAAACTAATCTCGTATTTACAATCAAAGCATCTACAAAGCTGGTGCTTGTAATGGATTTTATTATACTGCATTAAAGATTGTTGTTGAAATTTGCATTTCCAATGACCAATTAGTATATTTATTCATTAGAATTTAGTCATGCTATTTCTAGTAAATGAAATGTAGTGCATAAGAACATAAATAGGATTATTAGCTACATTACTTTCTTTCCTCTTTTATGGACTTCATTATTTTTGCACAAATGCCAGGATATTTTTCTATGAAAAATTAAGTTTGCATGAAGACTTTCCCACTCTCAAAAGCTGTGATGACATTCAGTGTGATTGCAAGTTATACCACATTAAAAAAGATGTTTCTCTGAAAGCAGTGGTTAAAACCCAGACGCCTACATTTATTTACATTTGCAATGCTTCTGCCGTGTGTATAGTGATACAGTGAGCTGCTAACTTTTGGAATGAAAATAACTTGTGTCTGTGTTAAATGTCACAGGAAATTGTAGCACTGGTTAATAAGTAAAGAATACATAATTAGAAAAAAGTTGCTCCTTGTAAAACTGCTGTGTGTGTTTAAATTCCCTTTCATTTTTTCAGAGAATGAGCAGATTAAAATAAATAGATGGATCACGTAATGAAATTTGCTCTCCCCTTTAAGGTGAGTGTTCGTGTTTCAGGATAACATTGTTCCTTAACAATTTATTTAAAACAGGAGACAGAATATTTCCATCATTACCTGGTTTCTTAAACTTCCAAATATGAAGAAAAAATTAGGTGTTCTGTTTTGCCTCAAAATTACAGTTAATACGAATTAAATGACAGCCTAAGTGACTAGAGAGTAGAAGTTTTAAACTAAAGCTTTGGAAAGTATTTCTTCATATTTTCATTGATGAAGAGTCTGCAAACAACAAAAATTGGGGTAACAAATGAAAGGGATGAGAAGCATGAGATCCTGCTCCAGAATGGAAAATTCTCAGAGTTTAGGACTTTTGCTTCAGCTCCCTGTTTCTCTTGCCTCTTGCAACACCTCCTTCTCTGAAGGTATTGGTGTACTTTTCAAACCTGAATAAAATGTAACAATATGTACAGATGAGACTACTGAGGTCCTTTTTTCAGATGGATGTACTAAGGCCAATGTCTTAATCTCCAAAGGCCAGAAAAACCAGTGTTACCATGGAAGCTTTGTGAGCCTTGATGCTGATCAGAAGTCCTTCTCTTAATAAAGCCTTCAAAACAAGTGGGCATATTCCAGGAAAAGTGCTACATCTGACAAACGCTTTTCTGAACCTTTAGTGTTTTGTCATTCCTTAGACATATGGAATCTGGAGAAATATTATTTATGTAAACTGATTTGTAATACACCTGTAATGAACTATTTTAACTAGAAATAGTTAAATTTGTTGTTCAAACAAAGGAGAAACCAATACAGTTCTGTGTACCTACAATTTGAAATGGTTGAGATTGCTTTTTGGCAGACAGAAAGTGAAGGTTTGATAGGATGGATGGCAGTTTGAAAGAGATCTCTTTTTAAATCTATTTTACAATGACAGTATATTTTCACTAACATTGTACTGAAAACCAACTTGACAAAAGCCTACAGCTGTGAATGGCATCAGGAATGTAATGTACTCTCTGCAAGTCAGGGTTCTCTTTCTTCCTTTTTTACTGTAATCCAGTAAGAGGGTCTTGCTTGAATTCAAGCATCAGGTCACCTTTGCTGTGTAAGTCAAGTAGTTTGTTGTTTCTCCATAGCAGCCAGATTGAAGCAAGAGCAGCACTGCCATTTCTTATCTAATCACTCTCTTTGCTCATTTCAAGGAAGTATTAGAGAAAATGACATTTGAACGCTAAGACATGCTTCCCTGCTTCACTTCCTATATCACTATGAGCCAAAAAATGATGAAGGACGACTCTTATTTACATTCAAACCTGATTTTTTTAGGACATCTCAGTTTTAGCATGCATATTCAAAGCCATTAGTTTCTTTCCTTGCAAATGTAAGCTGAAATAAGTTAGTCATAAAAACAACCAGTGAGAAAACAATCCAGCAAAGCCATGCTTAGATTTCAAGATGATGTTCAAATGGATCATCATGAAATAAATTTTTGGAGTTCAAAGTGCTAAGCAAGTGCTTTGCTCTTGACAACCATTATTTACATGTTTGCCAATAATTTCATTACATGGATCTGAAAATAGACATAACTCTACTGGTAAAGCTCTGATAAAATTGTCCAGGATGCTTTTCATGTTGGCTGCCAGAGCTTCCAAGTGACTACTCTGATGATTCCAGTAGTCATTACAAGATGCTTTGGAGAAGCGTCCTATCAAGTAAACAAACTTCCTGTCATTGAATGTGTACCATTTATGTAAACCTTGATGTACCTTCCACACCTCATGTAATTTCCTTGTAACTTCAAGTGCACTGACATGTGCTCTGATGACTGCTAGCTTGGTAAGCAGTGATAAAATGAAATGTCTTCCAGCACCTCACTTTGAAATGCTTATCGCACATACAGGCAAGTTGGTGACACAAACAGTGACAGCACACTTGTCTCACTGCAAGGTAGAAGCTTATTTTGAACATCTTGATCTGTTTTCTGAATCCAGTGAGAGTGGCATTGTCATAGGGAGGTATTAAATCAGGTTTCTTGTCTGACTTTCCATTCAGTTTTGCTGACTGTTTTTCCTTGCAGGTACAAACAGGTCTTCTGTGACAAAGCAAAGTTTTCTGGCTTCAGCAAGACGGTAACTCAAATAAGAAAACACTTTAAAGATTACAGCATTCACTTAAGTGGCCAAATAGATACTTTCCATTTTAATTGTCAGCTTGCTGACTTAATGCTCTTTTCTCTTTGAAATGATTCAAGCCAGTAAAGATGATCATCAGATTATAGGAAGGCTTTGAAACACGAGGCACAAAATCATTAACAACTTAATCTGAAGTAAGTTCACTTGAATTTAGGCTATATCTACCCTGTCGCTTTTCCAGGTCTGCTACAGGTTTGCTTTTAGTTTCGCTCTGGGAGACCAAGTTGTACAGACATTCCCTGCCTATCTATATTCAGTACGTGTTGGCAATTTATCATTGTTGAATGACACTAAAGCATTTTTTCACCTTGCAATTGTGTTTGAGCTCAGCCTTCACACTTCCCGTCTAGAGTTACAGACCTATTGCCATGCCTAAAACAGCAGCCGGTCTGGAAGAGGAAATGTGACTGGTGGAAAACTGGTACTACTGTTGTAAACTGTTATTATGCAATGGCTAATACAACGTCAGTGCAGAGGGAATATCCTGTTTTTCCCTGCACATCGGTTCCAGCCTGCAAACAGTGCGAATGGCCAGAATTAATAGAATTTAAGTGTTATAAGCACCGAGATGCTCTATATGCATCTGAGCCTAGAAGCAAGAGGACAGCAGCAGAAGCAGGAAGCTGCTAATGCACTCGCATCTGGCCTTGCTTTGCTTGGCTCCCCACCCAGCTGAGAATTTGATGCAGCTTTTGGAAATGTTTGGAAACTTTCAGGCAAAGACTTCTGAGTTGCTTGGGAGCTTGCCAGTGCCATTGGGTTTCTTTAGATATGGAGTCTTTTGGACCTACTGAGCTGTCTCTATGGAAAATATATTTCTCAGCCACCTTTCTCAAACCCCTTGGCAGTAGTCCCTTTGACTCTTAGGGACCACAGATGAAAAGCCATGGAGCGCAGATCCTTGATATTCGTGTGGAATTGCTGTGGTTTTAGGTAGATCCCTTTGGATGTAATTGTGAAGCTTTCTTGTTTAGAAGGGCTGAAGGAGCTGGTGTTGTGAAGAATGGAATAATGGTAGAAGACAACTCTGTTGGTACTGACCCACCAATCCCTCTCATGCTTCCATCCCTAGACCATGCTCCTTTCCTCCCTGCAGTTTCCTGATAGCTCCTCCTTTAGCAGAGATCTGGTGGAGACCTGACTGAAGATCTTCCTGGTAGCAGGCACAGGAATATTTACGTGCATCTTCCGTGGCTGCTTCCCATACTGCATTCACACAGTATTAAATCTGCTTGTGAGCTTTCTGTGGGCAAGGCACTCATCCAGAGTTTTCATTTCCATTGACTGGTCTTACAGTATTACTGACGTGGCTCATGATACTGGCAAGAATCATGGCAGAGAGAAGACACTCACTGGATTTAGCTGCTTTACAATTTTTTCTGTCCCTGACCACCTTCCTGTTCCTGGATATGTTTTCCTTTCTTACTTTCTGAGCTTTGCCTAATACATTGCTGGTCAGGGTAGTTTCAATTTAGAAAGAAGCTGAAGTTTTATAGATTTAAGGAGATTGGGGTGAAAGGGTGCATTAGTGAGGAGAAAGGTAATGGGGTGCTTTAGGGCTTGGGGAAGGAGCATTGAAAAAAAATGGATTTGGGACAGAGAGGAGTTTTGAGATCTCAGCACCGGGTCAGACTGTTGGGGAGCTAAAGGAGGCTCAGGATGTGAGGGACTTAGTCAGCAGGAGTTGTGATTGTCTCTGGCATCCTTCCCTTTTGGGTATTTTTAACTCAGGCTCCAGGTCCAGAACACACACACACACACACACACACACACACACACACACACACACAACTGCTCTTCATTGTCTTTGCTGCTGCCAGAAGTACAGTCCTGTCCCTAATTACTTCTTGGCCAACTTGTAACATTGTTCTCATCCCTAAAGGTACAGCAAAGTTACCCCTCATTTCAGTCCATCTGTCAATGAACATTTGCATTCATTTAACACACTGGTGTATCTGATTTGGACAGGAATTTTGGCCCAAAGGTGGGAGAGATTTAATTTTGCCAGAAACTATCTCTCTTTAGTTCACATTAGCAAGATCCCATAAGAGGTTTTTTAAGTGGCAGCTATTTACCCGACAGTAATTTCATAAAATTCAGAAGAACTGTATTAAAACCAGATAATTTTCCAGTTCAGGGTAGGTCCTTCAGATGGAGCTGTCAATTTTACTGTAGACAGACGCCAGTTGAAAACTAAAGGAAACAGACATGATTCTCAAACTCTTCTGTACCTCCCTTCAGGCAGTTAAAGCACATTCCTTGTGCTAACTACTCTGTTGCAGAAAAAGAGGGAGAAAAGATACTTATTTTTTCAATGTCATTTAAAAATACTATGAATACTATTTTATACCTCTGTATAAAGCAAAACCAAGAGTACTTACATGAAAGATTAAGGCAAAACTTCTAGTGCAGTAGATTTTGAAGTCTAAGCTGAAGTTTATTGAGTGTATGAACTTTTTTGTATCCTACACACAGAATTTATTGATATACAACTACAAATCTGAAGAGATTAAGTAGTCACAGGTATAACTTCTTTACCTCTTTTTTGTGTCTAGCTCCTTCTATATGATTGTTAAAGAGAACATGTTTGATTGTGTGTCTCAACATATTTTAGGAGGTGTAGAGGTTTTCAGAGTTATGAACAATGATTTTACAAGCATATATGCTTCCACAAGTAGATAAAAACCCCTGGAGTTTCTTTATAGCATGGAGCTCATAATTGGAAATTTATATGCAACAAGCAACTCTCTGTTTATCTTCTTCTGAAGCAAATGTCTAAGCCTATTGTAACTTCAAAGGGTGAGACACTCATTTTTAACCTCTTTGATTCTGAACAACATCTGGACTACAATGGTCAAATTTTTGGCCAGTTATTTAAAATTTAACAAAAGCTATTACTACCTCCTTATTTTCCTTAATGTCAAGAATAAGCTTTAACCTACGCCTTGTATTCAAACACACTGGAAATTTGGAGATGCTTATTTTTGATTGGGATATATACCTTGAGTCTGGTGCCACCTCTGCTAATCCTTTTATAAATTATTATTGCACAAATTTTGAAACTTTTTTCTGAACACTGTGTTTATGACTGCAAACCAAATAATAATCACATATTAGACCTTATTTAAAGACAGAGGAGCAGACAGTCCTGCTCCAAAGAATTTACAAATAAACTAAGTTCAGGGTAGAGTCAAGAAAACTAGGTTCTCAGTATTAGCATTTACAAATATTTTTGCAAAATATTGCTGGTTCACCATCAGATTGCATGATGATACAGCTGCTGATTTATTCCATTTCAAAGCAGGTTCTTTATCAGTTTTTCCTGATGTGAGATGAGATATAATAGTCCATAAATCTCCAACTTCCCTGGCTTTTTATGAAGAGCAGGCATCCTATAGTAATTTTTAGATTTCATGAATGGTTGCTGCATTTTCAAAGCCTTGTTGATTTGTCAGGGATCTTTACTGTCACATTCTTCTAATAGAATTCCACCTAATAAATTGTGTCATTACAGAGAAGAATTCTTCCAGATGAATTAGAAAATGAAGACCACTGAGTGAATAGCTTTTTCCTGAGGAATCTACCAAAAATCTTGTTGAAGACCATATTCAAACTCTCAGTAGACTAGATTTCACTTTTCTGTATCTATTTCTTCTTTTTAAGCCAAGTTTTGGGAGGCATTTTATAGCTTTAGAACTGTATGAACTTTCAAGAAACTCATTTATTTAGCAATGCTTGTTACTCATCCTACATAGAGAGGTAATTTGTGGTGAAGTCAGAAGTTCCAAACAGAAATCCTAACTCTAAACTCTTCTGCAGCTGCCTGACAAAACCTGTGAAACTGTAACCTTGGAATATTTAAAAAGATTAGCATCTAGGTCAAGACTTGATGCTCTAGTTCCTCCTTATTTTAATAATGCTGGGTGATTCGTGGAAATTTAGAGTTGGTCTACAGCATCCATTGCTAATATGCATTCTCACATGAATTTATGTAATCTTTCTTTAATTTCCAATATAAATTTCAGTGCCTCAGATCTTTGGATTGAAGGTAGCAACATTCTTCTACCAACCCATGTTTGTGTGCTTCATAGATCATAAGAAATAATATTTCTTTCTATAATGAAATCCAGCAAGAAAGTGTTAGAACTTCATGTAGAAGTGACTGATTTAATGGCTATAGGGCAGTGTAGGTGGCTGCTATAACATACTTCCCCTCCCCCCCCCCCAAACTGATGTTTAGAAAGAGATTTTCTGGGGAAAAATGAGACATGAGGAAGCATAACTTGTAGTGTTTGTGGATTTGGAATCCATTTCATGCAGAGTCAAAAGTTTGTTGTTTTTCCCCCCCCAAAATGTGATTTTTAAAATGTCTCTTTTATTTTTTCTTAAAACATGGCCTTTCAAATGTCACCATTTTACTATGATAAACTCAACTGTGACATCAAGTCTAATCATGCAGAGAGCAGTGCTGTCTTTGGAATCGCTGAATCTCACGGGGCATAATATGCCATAGATAAATAAATGATGGCAATATATGTTAGCCAAGCATTTCTAGCAAAGTTTGTTTCTTTCTGTTATTTAAGATAAAATCAAAGCTATCAGCCTTTTCTTTATATATATGAAGACAAGATGTTTTGAGAAGCAGTATTTATGTTGTCCATGAATTACCTCTACTAAACATTGGAAGATATGCCGTTCAGTTGTCTAATGCACATAAAATCCTCCAGACTATCAGGTGGTTGCAGGTTTTACAATTTGCTTCATGTACATTAATGTGCAGAATTCCTTATTTTGTTCTTTTTTTGGATGCTAATGACATGCACGTGTTATGATTTTCATTACATTATATAGGATGTGGTTTGCAAAGCAGGAGTTTTTCAGCCCTATCACAGTTTGTAGTTTCTTTGCATTGTCCTACTTCCCTTCACTGTCTACTGTCTAAATTACCTTTCTGTGTATAATTTATCTCTGGAAATCAGTGTACCGTACCAATTTTCAATGGCCAGCCGCTTCTTTGAGATGTAACTTTGACCTCCTCCTGACAAGCTTGGCACTGTAAATTACACAATGTTCACAGAATTGCAGCTTCCTATGGCAGCCATAGCTAAGCTCACGACTGTATGTCCAAAGGACCTACTCAGCTAGCAGAATGGCTTTAAGGAAAGATAATATTTTGACCAGTCTGCTGCACAAGAAAACCTCTGCAAGATTACTAAAATTTAAGATTCTTTGTAAAATGTGGCTTTTAAAGTATTTCTTTCCTAAGGATTTGAATGTGTATTATTTTTATTGTAGTAATAGAGCTATACTTGTGCACACATAACAGACACAACCTGATAATTACCTAATCAATTAATGGTTTCATTTTTACACCTGCAAAGAGTTGGAGTGATGAAGCCGTGAACGATAGATTTTAAGGTTCTTATATATAGCCTTTACAAAAGGATTTTTAATGAACCTGTTGAAAAAATTTTAGGCAACAGCGTACACTGACGCCATGTCTGTTGGCAGGTTGATCTATAGTATCCAAAGAACTTGAGAAAAGAAAAAATCTCTTAGGCATATGAGCCCCAAATTATAAAATAATTTTGCTTCAGATGTAAAATCCAGATTAATTCATGGCAGCTGGCTTGTAAATGTATTAAATGGACAGAAGCATAGTGAATGTCCTTCAAGATGAATTTCTTGTCATCTTTTCTTGTGAAAAGAGGTTTATCCCATCCCTTCAAAATCTGTAGGGTATCCTATTTTTTTAGTCTCAAAAATATATTTGGTTTTCTTTGAAGATGAATAAAACTGAGATGCTATTATATTCAGTTCCTACTTTGCAGCATCCAGAAATTCCTTTGCTATTAATATGCCAGAGAAACAGATTTCTTTGATTTTTTTCAGTTTAGAAGATCAAAAGCTGTCAGAAATTGTTTCAAAAGAAAAATAAATCTTTGAGATGTTGGATTTGAAATAATGAGTCTCCAGCATGTTGCGTATACGGTACTTAGAACTGTTTAATGGAAGATGCTGCTATAATTG
This sequence comes from Phalacrocorax aristotelis, assembly GCF_949628215.1. Taxonomy (NCBI): domain Eukaryota; kingdom Metazoa; phylum Chordata; class Aves; order Suliformes; family Phalacrocoracidae; genus Phalacrocorax; species Phalacrocorax aristotelis. The sequence continues at coordinate 15,958,481 of NC_134287.1, forward strand.
TGGGGTTTGCCGCTTTACAAGTATCACTTACCTAGAAGATATTTCACTATTAGTTTTGCTTTTTCTTAAAGTAATTATTAGAAAATTGGATATTAATGGCAGGTTTTTTTGTAACTTTGCAAATAAGTAATCGGGGAAAAGAAAAAACCAACACAGATTTAGACTAAGAGGAAAAAGTCTTAAAACCAATTTGGAAGTCTGACAGGCTTGTGTCTTACAATAAAAGCTTTTACCTTTTTCATTTAATATTTTTTTATTTAGGGAAACTGATCATTAAGCAGACATGAAATAGCATCTTTTTTTGTTGCTTTATTTGCTATGGAATTCCTGTGGCCTGCCTAGTGTGGTGTGTGGATATCAGTCTTTGTACTAACTACATCAGATAGGCTTGCAACAGCTCTAATGTAAGCACAAAGTCCTTGGTGTGTCGGAGAATCATATAGACAGTAATACTTGGAAGCCTTGGTTTGTATCAATGTCATCAAGAAACCAAGCCTGATTTGGTGTGTATCAATAACATCTAGAAGCATGGTGTGGAGACATCTGTCCTGTAAGGGCTGAAAGAGCAAGTAGTAAAAAAGGAGCTGAAACAAGATGATTAAATATTGATAAACACGAGACCCATTTGGAAACAGCAGTGAATGTGTACAGCCTGGTCCACAGCTAAGATTAGGATGTCACCGTGGCTTTCAACTTTTTCATCAGTAAAGCTCTAAATCAATTCTAAACCTATAACCCATCTCTGTTATTCTACATTTACGACAGCCTATTGGGAACAATATACACCAATTCATCACCGAGAAAATGTCTAATGATTGTGATGGCAAATAAATAAGTCAAACATGCTTTTTTGGAAGGGGAGTGAATATACTTTTGCTTCCAAATTAAAATATTTAGTACTTTATAAAGCAGTTGCTATTTAAACTGCCAATAATGTTTAACATGAATTTACTCACCACTGCCTATCCTCATACTGTATAATTTATAACACTAAGCCCTTTCAATACTCCAAAATGCCAGATAAACTTTTCTCATTTGCTCTTAATTTGGTCACGCAGGATAATACCAACATCTGAAGGCTCTTTAAACTGCTTTTTAAAATGCATTCCTGAAAGCACCACCAATGCCACCTCTGCTCCTTGTCATCTTCCATAATTATTTCCAATCCAAAGCGGTCCTTAATGCGCTTATTAATCTGGCATTCTCCTCAGTGTGAAGCACATTCAGCTCTATTAATTTTTAAAAACCCTTTTTTATGGGGGACTGCAGATGCTTGGCTATTACTGAAAAGCTATTAGAAGTTAACACCTTTCTCTCCCCAGGGAGAGAGCATCATCCTATGCTTCCAAATGCCACCCTATTTTACATTATCGGCTGCTAAGACTAAGTATTAGAGACTTTTTTTTTTACTTCTGAACTGTTAATGCTATTATTAGCTAATGGCAGAGTTCTGTATAGTATAGATACATATACTCTCTCAATGTCTACAGCATATGGAGTTTTATTTATCTACCTTTGAACAATGAGGCTTTTAATTTCTGCCACCTATTAGAAGAAAACTCACAGGTAAGCAACCACTAATCTCATTCCCAGGGGCTGAGATTTTTTTTGCCTTTTCTTGACTTGAATATTACAATCAGGCCAATATTTAGAAGAGAAAACGTGAAAGAAATGAAGCCATCAACCATCAAACCTCAAACAGGCTTGCTTTGTGGGGAACTCTCTCTTCTAGAGATATAGGGTCTTTGCCTCTGTGAAATACAAACTTTCCTTGAAGGACTGGGAGTTAAAAGTGCTGAAAAAATATTACAGAAAGCTATTTCGGAGCTGGTAGCAAATATTAGAATTGACAGGAATTTTAATTTTCTAAAAGAGCTTTAAGTCCCAGCTATTCATCTCAGGATCTGACTGCTGTAGTAAAACAGGACAGAGTTCAGTCTCAAGGACGGACTCTTCTGCTCCTTGTTACCAGGAGTTTTTAAGAAGCAAACCACTAAAATACGATGGAGACATGCATAAGCCTGTGTGTCTATTTTGTGATTGCAGCATTTGCAATGAAATTCACCTGCCTGTTAATTCTCACTCAGAATCTTAGCTTTTAACTCAGTAACACACAAGGAAGAGAAACTAGTCCAGCATTGGCTCTTCTGGCCACCTGAGCTGTGATGGCTAAAGACAACAAACTAACATATTGTGGCCTGAAAATGCTCGGACTGTGCATACTAAACTGAATGTACTATCCAAGCAAATAGTACAGGGGCTATTATACTTTCTTATTAGTAATTGTTCTGTATTAAATTTAGTAAAAACCTATACTAAAATTCTCCGAAGCTGTAGAACAAGTGTCTCCAGAAAACTGTGGAATGTTTGACATGAATATAAAATTTAAGTCTAACCTGCCATGGAAGATACAGAAGCCAGAATACGGACCTGTTTTTATTCATTAACACCTGAAGGACTCAGTGAAGACCAGGGCACCAGCTCACAGATGCTGCAGACAAAGAAGAAAGAGATCTTTCCTAGAAAACTTTGTCTTTCTCTTCATATAAATATATATAATACACAGATTAGAGACCAGTTTAAGATGTTGGTTAATATATGGTCTGAATGTGAGGCAGGGCAGCAGTAAATATGCAGCTCGTGAAAACTTGCTGTGGCCTTTGTGAAATGAGAGTTGACAGTAGATGTTAGGTGGAAAGGATTCCCAATAGTCCTTTATTAGCATTAATGCCATCTTTACTAGCATCTTGAGAAATGCAAAGATTACATCAGCTTCATGCAGAAACCAGGGAAAACCTAACTTCTGGCAAGGGCTGCCTCAGAAAAATGTCCAAAATTGGGTGCAGATGAGGATTTGCCTGGAGTGGCAGGATGCAGGGCAGGAGGATGCACAGCACGGTGCTTGGTGCCCCAGCCACTGCAGATGGGGTGTGTAACAAATGCTTTAGCACCTGGGAGAACTAATTGTGCCATTTTCTGCCTTGGCAAGCTTTTTGGTTGGACTCTGGTCACTATTGGACACAGTGGAAAAGTAGCTCAGAAGCACCTTCCCCCTCCACTGCACAAAGGACAATGTCACCAGAGTGCAGAACACAGCTCCCAGTCTGCAGGACAGCCATTTGGACACTCCTGGTGAGAACTAAAATAACTTTAAATGGTAGATGTGTTCTGCTCCAAATCACAATGGTCCTTCTTTAAACGTCTGCCAAGAAGTCCTAATGTATCCTACTTCAACATTTGCTGTGATGTGTGCCTGGGCTTTTGATTACTTTCACCTTTTCCTTTGTTATTTTATAGGACATTTGTGCAAAAACCAAGTTGCCAATTTCTGTTCTTCCAGATTTATGGAAGCACGTCACTATGTTCAAATAACAATGCTGGAAAATAAAGTGGAAACAATGACACTTGAGAAAATTATTATTAAATTATGCTTTAAAACACACAATGACAAAGCTGGGACACTCCGACCTGAGCTAGCGTCAGCCTGAAGAAAAAGCCATGAGGAGCGGTGGAGCTTTAACTGAGAATTTGCTGGCAGGTTTTTTGTTTCCCTGACAAAAGTAAAGCTAATGCTGAGGACCCAAAGCATTTCAGCCAGGTCTGTGGATGTTCAAGAAATGTGGAATACAGCCATTGATATTACTTCATTTTTTCCACCAAAAAAAAGGCCATTAATTTTTTTAAAGAAAAGTCTCAGAAAGATGTTAGAAAATTTGAGTTGAGTACAAGCCTCAGCTCCACATTAAACATGTGTCCTCTTTCACTGTGCAACACTATTAATGTTCCAAAGACTGGAAAGCTCTTTGGAAGATCAAGAAGAGGTGAGATTAGTTGGTCCTCTTAAATGCATGTTATATCCTCAGTAGACCCGAACTGCTCCCATAGAGTCACTTCAGCCCATCCCACAACTGCCTTATTAGTGCATGCGCTTTTCCATTAGTAAGGCAGTTTTCTTTGGTTATTTTGTTGAACTGTATCCAATTCTAGAAATCAGGAACCATGTATAAAAGGTTGCATTCCCACTGTACGGTGTAACACAGCTTGGGCTGCCCTATTGCCATTTCTAACTGTTTGTGCAAGCCCAGAGCAAAGAACAGACTGAACCTGTGGTCCAGCCCAGGGTCACTGCCACAAGGAGAGCATCTGAGAGTTGACCTAAATCTTGTGAGGCTCAGAGGTGTCCCAGCGTGTCCCTGGCTGTTGCTCATGCCCCAGGTGCTTGGGCTGTGCATGGGGCGAGCTGCATACAGCCTCGGCACTGGGCTGTGCACGCTCATTTTCCCCTTTACCCAACCCCTCCAGTGTCCACAAGGGCTTGAACACTTTGGTGCTTTTCTTTTCTGAAAAGAGCTTGGGCCAAACCAGTGACTACGTGATTCTTTGCAAACGTAACACCATGCAACCTATTGGCCTAAATTACAGTAGCCTCAAGCCTGCTTATTCAGCTGGCTGGGTTTCCAAGGGGCTGTTATAGCAGCTGGCCATTTGCAAAGCACAGGAACATATCCTGGTGATTTCCTCCCCCTGCAAAGCAGCCTGGGGGGAGATGCATGCCAGAGATGTTCCTGCCCAGGGACCCTGCTTCCCAAGGGAATAGTAAAGATGTTCAAGTTTTGACTTGAAAAAACTCATTAACTCCAACAAATTTGGGGTGGCTTTGTGCTGATTAAATTACTTGCCCAGTCCTATTGAATGCTGAATAAATGTAGTCATTCAAATGTTGGATAGTTAGTAAAGGCACTTTTTCCTCTCTAAAGGTATAATTCTTTTGCATGAGATTTAGACAGCAGATATTGACAGAAGAATAGATAATAGATAATTGATGTCAAAGGCTGAATAAGAAAGTTGTCGATCAGCTAGGTATGTTATCTCTCTATGTAAAGTAATATAAAGTAACGATGATTTATTGCTTGAAAAAGTTTCTAGATTGAAAAAATTCTTTGGAATTGCTGGTGAATACAGGTTGATTTTTCTAAAGAACTCTACCCAGACCTATTTCTCTTCCAAAAGAATACTGCTGGTTCTAATTATATGTATTTTACAAAATTGCATTTCTAAAAAGTTATATGGTCAGAACACCAAACATCACATTTTTAATACTCTGGGAAAGAGGAATCTTTTCAGTTGTCTAATTTGATACAGTAAGGAGATAAGAAAAGATGTGATTTGGCTTTACAATATTCTTCAGGTGCACTGTATCACACAACCTATAGCAGCTTCACCTATCAAACCTCAAGGAAATACGATAAAATGATTTATAAAAATAGCAATAGTCTCTAAGGTGCGTTTCTCTGAGTAAGAGATTAGTCTTGGAGGAATGATGAACTGTTTAAAAAGGTATTTCCTTGATATCAGGAGGGCACCCAGTTTAGGAGTGCTTCCCCCATTTCATTTAGACACCTCTCAAACTGGAAATCTGCTTTGAGTCCAGCAAATAACCTTGTGCTCTTTCCAAAGAGTCCCCTTGGAAATCCATTGCGCACAAAGCAGCAGGGGTATAGGTTACACTTCACAGGGATCCATCTCTGTAGAAAAGAAAGCTCAATATATTCCTCAGCTTAGGTTCTGGATTTTTTCCAGAGTCATAAAAATGGCATCCAATCATCTGTACCTTTACTGTGCCTTTTCTAATTTTTTTCCTGTCATCCTTATGAAAAAGACCTTTTCAATGACGGCGACATCTTTCTATGCTGAACCCTATGGGATTCGTTCCTGACTAAAACACCTTTTTTGTGTTACTAGATTCTTATGCTGTTTTCACAGACTGTATTTACAACTCCTAATATTGTTTAGTTTATGGTACCCTTGAATTTCATATATGCATTCAAAGGTGCTTGAAAGAAAGCACAGCACCTAAAATAGCTTGCGCCACTGCCCTAAAATATTAATCACCAGTGTAACCCCATAAGAGTTACATCAGGCATGAGTTTAACCCTACTTTTTTTTTTTAAATCAAAAGAAATTGATTTCTTTAGCAAACACACCCTAAACCACAGGATCAAAGGCAGCTGAAGCACTATAAAACCTCATTTCTTTCCCCCTCCACCTTCCCCAAAAGCTATAGGGCAGCCTGTAAACTGGCTTTTTAAGCACACCAATTTTGGAGCAGCTGATTCTGCTAACAGCAGTCCTCAGCTGTGAGCAATGATGTCACTGGTTAACACTTCACAGCCCACAAACTGCTGGACTGGTTCATCTTCTCTCTGTCTTTCTCTGGATCAAATGAACTGCTAGTAGGTCTTTATGGAAGTTAACGAACTTACAGAGAGGCGATTGTGGCTCAGAGTACATCTAGGAGAAATACACTGTTTTCAGTAAGATTGAGTTAAACTTGTATTCATGTTACTGATTCTGCAGAGAAAAAATAAACTAGAAATAAGAATATTTATTGAAAATAGAAGAACCTTCATGGATAAATAATTAATAGAATACATCTTGGTATCCCAATGTATTTTCAGGAAATACATAGTCAGAAACATTGCATGAGGAAATATTGTATGGACAGAGATGAAGGTTAGTGATTTTGGAGAAGAATTGTATTCAGATTGAACTTGTGATATTTAATGTTTTATAATATTGCATAAGTAATAAATGCAATATCCAAACCCCAAGATTTCCAGGGAATATTGCTTTAAGGTTTCCATGCATAGTCTTATGCTACAATGTACACATCTTTGTGATTGAGAAATTGGTTTCCATGGTTAGGAAGTGTGCTTTATGGAATTTTTATTTCAAACTTTCACTAAAAACTGTAACACAATATAATAGAAGTGAATAGAGACTTGGAAAGTGTAGACATCAACACTTTAACAGATACAGAAGATACACAAACTTTTGAATCAACAGTAGCCATTAAAAAATTCAGAAGCTTAAAATGAGTAGTGCATTGGTGTAAAAAGAAAATCAACATGAGTCAAGAGTGTCCGTATTTTGATGTAATGCAAATGCTTACACTTGTTTACAGCTCTGGGTTGTTTACAATGTCCTCTGCCAGAGCTCAGAGCTGGCAGACACCTGATCTAAGAGCTGTGCAGCGATGCTGGCACGATGCTGTCACCAAGCTAATAGTGTCTGCCCTTTCCTACCACCACAATGAGTGAGACCGGAAACAACGTGGAGCTAACCTGCTGTGTAGCTGCTGGAGCATAGATCTGGGCTTTACCAGCCCCAGCACAACTCACCTCTTTCCATGGCCTGAGCACAGCCATGGCTTGCCTGTGTCTCAGCCACTGGCCAAGGGATAAAAATGGGTCCCGCAGAAGCTGCAGCTTGACATGCCTGAGGGTGTTATGTGGGGAAGAAGATGTGGGCTGCTATGGTGGGAGCTCTGCTCTCAGTGTCTATGCTTTTAATGGAGGTAGAGCAAGAAAAAACTTGGTGCCGTTGTAAGATGGACGTTAGAAGCTCACCATGTTCTTAATTTTCCTTCCCCAAAGTTGCCTTGATCGTTTTAGGTGTCTTTAGGTCTCTGTTGGGCTCTGCATGGTGAGCTCCAAGGTGAGGGTCTGGAGGGTCAGGCTTGCGTCCCATTCCTGCACGGCATCCTGTGTTACCTCTCCCATTTACCAGCAGGGGTTGACTGGTGTGAGTCCCAGCTCTGAAGTCTTACAGCTGAGGTACAGCGGCTCTAGGAGGTCACTAGCAAGAGACTTTGTTCACTGTTCTTGGCTTGAAAGACAAGATGTTTACCCTCCCCAAGTGTGAGATGCCCTCACCATATCTGGCACTGCCACAGACTGTAGGCTTTCTCATTTTGCCCTTCCTGTTCAATGCATCTATCTGTGTACTCTCTCAGGGATTTCTGACAGATGATGAAGGACTGGAGATTCACTGCAGGTTCTCAGTTGTCCATGCTTGCAGGGGCAGGTTATAAGCTCCACATTTCTCCTCTCCGGATAGCCCCCAATTCTGAAGATGTGCCATTGTTCTGTGAGCAGGTTCAGCACACAGAGTTTGCTGTGAGTTAGTTTAAAAAGGCAAAGAGAAATCTAACAAGGCATTCGGTAGTGTCATGCACCGAAATGCTGCTATGCTGTGTGATTCATGGGGCCTTTGCTAGAATGAACAAAGTAGCTCTGCCTTATTATGTTGGAGTCATAGTCAAGCCCTTTCTTGGATTTCAATTCCATTTTATATCCCCTGTGGTTGTACACAAATTCCACGGTTGAATAAATAGACTTTGGTGATGATTACTTGGAACCTTAGGGGTTAACAGTGTTCTTAGCCTTTTCCTTAATTGGTGTTTACTCTCTTGATGCCTTTCCATGTACGTGCTATAAAATATTCCCCAGAAAGAGTTTTGCCTATTGCCAAGATGTTATGCTTTGCACTAGATGAAATTCCTTGACAGAAAGCTATGAATTGCACCTGTTGTAGTGCTGTGATAAAACCCTGTGAAACAATATACCAGCTATGGGGCAGAGGCAGCAGGCTGTGAAATGGTCTTCACTACCTGTCCCGCAACCTACATACTCAGAGATCTGTGCTCAAACTGCAAGGCAAACGCATTTGGATGATGCCCAGATTCCACATAAGATTTTAGCATTTCAGTCTATACCATGCAAGATGGGAAATCCTCATGGAGAAGAGTTGGCCTGGATATAACGGGCAGTGGGGAAAAGAAGGCAGGCACAGAATTTAAACCTTGGCATTTCTGTGCTGTGCCATGAATCTGAAGAGGTGGACTGTGGAGAACCCAGAACAACTACCAGTTTACTTCTGCCTGAGATGACTGAATCAGCCAGTTCCAAATAAAACCATTCCTGTGTCTTGTAGCAGTTTAACCTACTTGCAATACAGACACAAATAACAGCTCAGGTCCCCACAGCTGTGAGGCTATAAATCTGTGCCAGTATTTCTGCAGCTTGCATCTCTTATTTGTGCTGAGAAGAGAGCTTAGCTTCCAAGCGATATCTCCTCTCCCTCAGAGCCATTGGTACTGAGATTAGTAACATCTTCAATGCTCTCTGTACCCTCCTCAGCAAAACTGGACTCTGAACTGGTGCTAGAAATCAAAGCCGAATCCTGATTCTCATAGTATGGAATGATGTGGCTTTGCTGAGTGGCCTGGTTATAGCCAACAGCTGTTGATGAGTGCCTCTGGGATCCTCCACCTGCACTCAGATCAGGAAGGAGGTCCAAAACCAGTGCAGAGAACTGGATAGGTGAATAATGCCTGGTTTCAGTATTGTGAAGCTATTGGACAAGGGGGCTTTCTTTTAGAGTTTGCAATTAAAAATAGCCTGATCTTGTCTGCTCCCCAGCTTTTAGAAAAAGTAGCAACAATCCAGCTGGTAAGGTCCTAGGCAATGCACACATGAGGAAACCGCTTAGTTCAATCAGGAGGTGAAGCATTATGAAGTGTCAATTGGAAGGTGACCACACCAGCTGTGATACAGAGATTTCTTCCCCCTCACCCTGCTGCCAAAATTAGCCTGTGCTACCTTATTGCACTGTGAACTTGCATCTAAGATTCAGAAATGGAAGAGGTATTGTCTGGCTGCTTAATTCTCTTTAAATGTACAGATGCAAGATATTTCTGTGCAAATAAAAACATTACTTATGGGCTAAAGAAATATGTAAGAAAGAAAATAGTATTTATGTATTTATTTATGATTTAGTCAATGATAATTTTATTCTGTGATCATATTCAAATATAGACACATATATAGTCTGTCAATATACTTGATGTTGCCCATTATAACTGATGTGACCTACTCACAGACTCTGCCTCCTTTCATATTAAACCCCAGCCCTAACTTTCATGTTAAAACCACCCCTTCCTACTCTAAGAGCATTCATAATTTAGAGGAATACAGGTTTAACTGAGCTTCAGGATTTACATTAAACAGGGAGAGGGGAATGCAAAGATTTAACAAACATGCATGGTCTCAAGTTTAAGAATATGCCCTAAACAAGATTAATTGAATATTTTCCAACAAGGCTTTTTTTTTTTTTTGACAGAAATCTGGATTTGGTTGAATGATATCCCTTTAGCTTCTCCACCCGCTCTGCCCCCAGCAATATCTGCTTTCCATGGAATTTTGCCGTGTTGAAAAATTGCACGTCCCTCCACTCTCCAGATCCAAAACCTGTTTAAAAATGATGTGCTGTCAGTTATAATTGTCGCTGGGGGCTTTGTACTACCGTTCACTCTTTGGCTCTCAGCTCCTAGCTGGTTTCATTATCCTCCACGCTGGGGGACTCCTTGGAAACACCCTACCAGGTCAGCAAGAGGCAGAAGTCCAGAGTATAAAAGGAAATAATCTCACTGTCCCTGTTTCTTGCCTCTCCTGTCACTCCTTCCTCTCTCCAGCTTCTGACCCCTTGCCTTTTATTTCCCAGTCTTGCTCCCTGTTTTCTCATCTCTCACATTGTACAACAGCACTTTCCCTCTCATGCTGCCTTCTAGCAGTGGGGAGATGACCAAGAACAAGACTGATTTCTTGCCTTGCTGGCAACTCCAAAACAAACAAGCCAAAATCATTGTTTAAAAACTGTGTAAATAAAAGGATATTCTGAGGTGTTTTTCTGAAAATCTGAGAGACTGAAAAAACAAACTCTTATGGATAAAAGTATTTCACTGGGCCAGATGGAACACAATTATTCTGAATGCACATGAGGTTTCTCATACTGAATTTCAACACTTATTTTTCAATAAAAGTGAAGGAAATTTTGCAATTAAAAATAGATTTAAGCTGAAAATCCTCTGAATTTTCACTTTGGAAGATGTTACAATAAATTTGGCTTTTTCAAATACATTTTCTCACAAAAAGACTTTAGTCAGAGGACAAAATTTTTAGATGTCTCTATCCCTGCCTCTTTACCTTGAATAATAAAGCAAAGCTTCAGAAAACCTAATTTATCCTGGCTTTATTGGTATACAGGGGACAGGCAGACTCCTTGTGCTCCGTTCTGGTGCTTGGTGTCATGGTTGACATGGCAGGACAGGTGAAAAAGGGATGGAGAGTCTGCTAAGGGCAGGCAGGAGATGCTAATAGAGCCACAGTAATGTAGAAGACAGTGCACAGAGGTGGTCTGATTTATACCAGCCTATGCATTGGTCAGCTTAGGGGCCTGGGGCTGCAAAGGTTTGAAGCCCTTTCCCCTGAGTTTCATATGTTGTCATGCACTTCTTCATGCACTTCTTGTAGGGGCAGTACAAGCTCCTGCCCATCAAGGTTTGAAATATAAATAGTTGGGGCCTAATCCAAATACTTCTGAAATTAATAGGGAGGCCTTTGCTGACATGTATGTGCTTTGGCTAAGGCTTTCAGAAAGTGGCCAGATAATCGTTATGGTGAATTAGGTCTCATACAAATCCAGCAAATAACCACAGCACTGTATAGCTACCAGCTCTCACCTGGAGGTCCGGCTTTGCCCCATGAACCTGTTCAAGCTTCACAATCAAGCTGTAGAGAAAGTGGTCATAAAAGTGCACTTCAGGGACATACATAATGTCAACTTTGTGATGGAGACATCTGTTCTGTAGGTGGCTAATTCAGCTTTCCATCCTCTATCCTTTCAGGCTCCTGGAAAGTCTCTATTTTCTCTAACATTGGGCAATTAGATAAATAAATAGCCATTAGAAAGCAGGAGGAGATGGTTACCCCATTTAATTATTATAGAGTTTAGTGTGATGTGTTGCTTGAGTATGTGAGTTTATTTGACTTCAAATCTTGTATTATGTCAGTTCCATGCACCTAAAATGTGAAAGAATGAAGGAATCGGATGCAGGAGTTTGTGCTCCAATTGGTGGGTCAACAGTGTAAATTCTGCATCATTAAAAGTGGGGTGTGGACTGCATTTGGCATTTGGATCTCAGCATATGTTCCTAACACCTTTCATTCTAGTAGTACCTGAGTCTGGGACTAAATTTCTGGCTCCTTGAAGTCAATGGGAATGTTGATCAAACTCACCTTTAGCTGAACTAATTTGCAGGGTTTGGCCTCAAAACTTGTAGCCCATGATTTCAATGAAGCTGAGTGTAATGTTACTCTAAATGCTTATTTAAAAAAGACAAATGATAAAACAATACATCTTTGGTAGCTGTCAAACTTGCCTCGTAGTACAGACTTCCAGGCTAGACCATAACCATGTCATCTCCAGTAAGATAAAACCAGAGAATTTTCTAATGGCTTTTGAGAAATAGAGATTGACCATTTATGTGTCTTCACATTTCATATAAAAGTGTCAGAATTTTGTTATCCATTAATTTGGTTTCTATTTTTTTGAAGGAAATTTTAATGGTTCTTTGGAGGCTTAGTACTTTTGTATCAAGTATCAGTTTTCATTTGGGACTTCCCTAAGGTATTACCAAAATTTACAGATAACCTAAAACATCCAGTCATGAGGCTTTAAAAAGATGGCTCCTATTTAAAAGTATGGCTGCATTGTGATTTTACCAGGGTGAAATGAAAGATGTTAAGCTATTCCAGGGTGGATTTCATAATTGCATCTCTTTATATCAGGCTAGTGATTTTCATTATCTTAATAAAAAGATACTTTAGCACTTGAATACTTTCCAGAAACTGTTTAACGGATTATCAAAAGCAGCTCAATTATGGCAAAACCAATGGCAAGATTCAATATAAACATCAAATGAACCTGATCTTATATTGCTAGGAATCAGATTCCTGGAGGAGCAGTACCACAAGTATGTTAGTCACTATAGCGATGTCCAAATTCCACATGATGATATGCATATGTTCCATTGCGAAGAAAAATTTAACTTTGGTCATGAATACTTCGCCATGGTCATGCTTGAAGACCATTGAATTACACATTGACCCACAGGCATGTAAAAAAGAGGAATTCTTTGAAGAAAAAAACTATAATACACAGGTTCTTAAAAAGTGGCAGAATAAGCTTTAAATAAATCCAGTCCTCGCTAGTTTGGTTTCATAAGAAAGAGGAAATACACTGAGTGTAGAACAGAAAACTGGAAACCTTAAACATCCTCCAGGACTTTCTGTCCCAGACGCGCTTTCCGGAGCTGTACCCAGCGCTGGCCTTCCAGTTGTCCTGATCCAGGACACCCACTGGAGTTTGCTGAAGCCCCCTCTGTCCCTGAGCATGAACTTCTCCAAAATAAATGGCACAGCCCAAGGTTTCTTTGCCATGCAGTGAGCAGAGGGACACAGTGCACAACAGTAGGTCCAGGCTGTGGAGTGTGGGCACAACCAAGTGTACACACAACCAAACTGGCAGGTAGTAAATGCTGTGATGAATGCATTCAGTGGTAATGTTCTCATTAACTTCAACAGAGGGCAGGTTTTTGTCCTAGAATTGCTTTTCTTGAACTAGTCACTCTTCTTTTAAAACTACCGCTACAGACCCGGCCTTCAAGGCTATTTAATCGTTTGGCTTAAGGCTGTCAGTTAATATAATTCAATATTCTGCCACTCGATATCTGGCTTAGAAGGACAAACGTTTCTATATACACTGTCCAAAAAAGAACCAAACTGCCTTTTTGCAAATACTAATACATACAGTAGTTTCATTCAGGGAACTACTGTTTTAAGGATGCAACTCTCATTTTCTCATGCTCTTTCAAACAGTTATCCAAAGATAGTCCCCAGTCATTCAGTCCTGAGACAGACACATATAGCAGTGACATCACTGATCTATAGACTGACGTATCTGATAAAATTGATTTTCATATATCTCATCAGGATGGCAAATTTCCCATTTGCTGTAAATCTCAAAGATTTATACAATAACCAATCTTGTATTTCTCAATTTGTCATAAGAGGAATTTTAAAATATGCTAAGACGCTTTTCACACCTCAGACTTGATCTTAGGTGCAGGAATATGTTTTTAATTAGCCTTGTTTTATGTTTTCTAGATAAGCCACGTGGTATAGCAGCTATTTAAGGTGTGACTAAATAGTGAGAACAGAAATGCACCAACTCTGACTCGCTTTAAAAAAAATAAATTGATATCTGACATATGACCTAAAATTTGCCCAAACAATTTCCTGGCCAGGGGCCATATATGCCATATTTGAAGCTGAAAATATTTTATTGTTACTTATAGCAGTGGGATTGGAAGCTTGGATTTATAATGGAAACAATCTTAACCACAGTTACGGTGGAGCTGTCCCATTACAAACTGCCATTTTTTTCCATGTTAATTTTTGCTTTTCTTTTTGCGCCCGATATTCATTGGAGATATTCACATCTCCACCAGTTCTGCAAATATTTCAATAAGTTAAGTTTTCTTCCATCAGTTTAATTTGGGTTTCCTGCAGTGCCCTTCTCCATAATATGTAAGCATTATGTGCCACTATAAAATCTCCTAAAACTGCTTCTGTGAGTTAGCTATTACTGTCTCCTGAACAGAGGTTATATAATGTACAAGGGGAGTATAATAATTATATTCTATCACATTTTGTTTCCCTGTTTTTTCAAAAAAGGTGAGGGAGAAGGAGATGTGTGTAGAAACAAATGTGTAATTTGTGGAAGATTTCAAGACCCTTATTTTTGCATGTATAGCAGGCTGAAGGTCTGATTTTTAATCCAAACTGACTGTATATCTGCTTCTTCAAGACATCTTTAGAATCTTCCCAGACATTTGATTTCCGAAAGAACCGACTTCACTGGGGCGCTGCGTTTGTTAAATATGAGATTTTAAAGTGACTCTAAAGAACCTGATTCCTGTATGTGGGTGGAGTGACCTGGCTGACCATCAAATTAACATGGAGTGCTCAAGAGGCTGTAATGATCACACTGGATCGATGCCTTTCCTGACATATGTATATGCTCCTGCAGAGGAAATCTGCAGAACTTCTCTCTATCAGCCTCCAAGGAGATGTCTTTTGGCTGAATACATTTCTAAATTAGACACACAGAACTTCTAAGCATGCCTCTTCCTTCATTTTGTGGTTCTGATGCACGTTACCTCAAACCAAACCCCCAAATGTGAGTTGTACAGTTTTAGAGAAATTTATCAACATCATTTTATAACAAACACATGTATAATCATGGCATAGGCAGAGTTGTGTTAACTGTTTTATGTCATTTAGCCTACATCTTACTGGGACTTAGAGGGTTCTGTCTTCCATTAAAAGCAGAACTATTCTGACAAGTACAGGTAGAGACGGATAGTATGTAATACTCTTTGAGCGTATAACTATGTTAAGAAATGCAGATCAACAAGTAATATGTTTAAATCCTTTAAATGCTATAACAACAACATGCTACTTTCTACACAACATAATTTTCTTGCAATAAAATTAAAATAAACTTTCACTTTTCTTCTCCTTTCTAGAGTTTTTTACCCCACATGTTTGAACAAATGTTATATCACTGTCCCTATGTTCACTGAAATATATTTCCTATACATTTTTTGCCAGCCGTTCTTTCACCTCTAATGCTTTGCATTTTTTTTTCCAGGTAGAAAACTTGTTAATATTGTACCATTTCCTGATTCAGATGGCTGATGATTCATAGAGATCACATACATCTGTCACCTGTCTTGTATTCTCAGACACAAGATTCTAGGTCTCATTTGTCTCTCTGGGAACCTAAGGTTGTATTTAAGCTTCTTATTCAAGGTGCTAAAATAAGCATGAAGTCTACTTCCCATTGACTGTAGAAAGAACCAGAATTTGGCAGTATTGGAGACTGTGTAGTCTAAAAAACAGAGCTGTCTTGAACCAAGATAGATGCCTAAGGCTGCTGCAGGCTGAATAGGGGTTGCAGAGATTAAATGTTTGCCTTTGTACTAAACACTGAAATCCCAAACACTTAAATGCAGTAGGAATTCTGACTTCAGTTTTCCAGTGTGCTAGAAGGTTTGAGAGCATTGCTCAGTCCTTATTCCTATCATCCATGGCAGCTTGAGTGCCACTGAGCAGCCAAGCCAGTCTCTCACAAGTAGAGGCATCTCTTCAGTGAAGAGGGAGCTAAATGAGTTGTCCAGGGCCTCACAAGTCATCCATGGCAAAAAAAGGAATTTGTTCAAGGACCCACAAATCGCAGGGTGGTATCATAGCAGTTGCACCAACTCTTCACACTGTGAAACCACTTCCCGATGCTGAAATACAGTGATTGATTCTTCTTCCCTCATCTCAGTGACCTGTTGGACATTAAATAATCCTCTCTCTTGTTCTTCTGGCCTGTTTGTCTTTACCTTCTTGCCCTTGCTAGAGCATTTCCATTGGACCAAGTGTCCAGGGTCTCTTGGAGCTTGCAACCCTAGAGAAAGGATAGTACAGGCATGGGGAACATGTGTGTATCTACTGGCCTAGTGCATGCAGACATGTTGGAGCATCACTAGAGCTTGGAGCTTCATCCAGACCTAGCCTGGTGTCTGTGCAGTTATCCTAGCACATCCTGGCAGCTCAGGAAAGTCTACCTGACTTCCAGACCAGGAGTGGGGATTCCTCTGCTGATTACCTGGCCAGCTCTGCCCATATCAATGGGCTCCACAGGGCAGAAACCAGGGCCAAAACATGTCTTTCTCCTTGCTTCCCACCCTATCAGACCTGGCTGGGCCATCCATGTGATAGAAAGACAGAAAGCCACATGATGGGGTGTTTTCCCGTCTGGTTCATTTTGTGTCCTGCCGTGGGCTGCAGTCTCTGCTCAAGCTGCATCTCATCCTAATTTTGCAACTGTTTTTTTTTGAATGACTGTTTAGATTGTTCCAGATTCTTCTAGCTGATTCACTCCAGGACTATTATCATGAAAAAAAGAAAGTATTCAGGAAAAACAGGAGGAATTCAGACCAGTCAGTGTAAATATGTGATGTAGGCACGTAATGAAATACTGTGGGTATCCCTGAGTGAGAGCAGATAACTGACAGTATCCTTCAGGAGAAGGGAGCTTAGAAGAATCAAAGCCCAAGCTGTGCACACAGCTTTGTTGGGTTTTAAGATGTGCAGTCCCACCCCAGTTCTGAACATGTGGGGTAAAACCCTTGTCTTTAACTATCAGTGTGTTGTTTCTCTGTCCCAAGTTATCATAAAGGCTTAGTTTAGCAACTTCAGAAATGGAACTGTTGAAATCTGTAGAGGTGCTGCACTATTTTGTACACATATGCCTGCACTTTGCCAGCACTCTCTATATAAATGATTCCCAGATTTCCAATTGTATTTTGTTTATAGACACGTTTTGCTTATTGTAAATTGCATATGGTTTTACCTCTAACCCTGGGTCTGATCCTTTCACAAAGAATTTGGCCAAGGAAAAGAGTAGATGATCCACTATTTGTTAGCAGTTCATTATATACTTATGTATGTGTACGTGAATAGATATAGATATATATCCATGGGACTGATACTGGGAGGTGCTGAGCTCTCTTAATCTCTTGTGAAGTCAACAGGAGTTGAGGGCACTCAGCACTTCCCAAAGGTGGTCAGAAAATATCAGGTTTGGGCAGCCTTTTGCTCGAGTTTTTCCTATCTAAAGTACCAAATTAAAAAAAAAAAAAAAAAAGATAAGCTTCGTAGAGCCTTCCTTAAATACTGGCACCTTGAGATTGTAACTATTTATGTTTTACCACTTTTTCACATGCAAAATGTCTTGCATGTTTTTTGTTGGAGTTTTAAGGATCAGATTGATGAAGGAGAGTTCAGAGCCAGACGTACAGTATAAGAGACAAAGGTTTAGTAATGAGTTCAAAATTTACAAAACACAGAAGCAAATATGGCTTTAATACATGATGTGACCCTTTATAAGGCTTGAAATTACTCTTCAAAAATCATTCTGGCTTGACTTCAGAGCCGAGTGGATTGTGGGATACCACAGATTGACTTTGAGTAGTGGGTTGGTATTGCAGGAATTTTTTAATTTCCTGTAACTCACAACAATTTTCTTCCAGTTAGACCTTATCCTGCTGCAGTGTATTTACTGAACAATTTAGTACAGTGTATAAGCCAGATCAGAGGCACATGCATGCACTCATACGCATATATGCACACACATCCAGAGTGAGCAAAATTAAAGTATTAATGGCAAAATTTAAAATTGTTATTAAGAGAAAGGTACAGTGTGTTGATGTTTACATTTTTATGTGCATAATATATTTAGTATCTAACCAGTGATGTAACGGGGAAGAAGAAACTTTGGGCTGAAACATATTTTTTCTATTTTTAAGCAAATAAAAGTGGTTCAAGTTGCATTAGTGAACAGAAAATGATTTGGCAAATACTGGTTACTATTGTTTGTGACAGCCTTTTAATTAGTTCTTCAAACACATTTTCAGATCCTCCCCAAAGATACCCAATTTGCATGATTTAAAAAAAAAATTATTCCTTAAACAGACAAAGCTGCTTATGTATTTATTAACAATAAAAGAGCACTAAACGGATCCCTGCAGTTCAAGGGGAGAAATATTTCATACCACAGAACTCTGTGTGCTCATTTCATTTCAGTTGTCTCCCAGGTATTGCAGGGCAATTATTATAACATATTTGAATATAAAAAACACAATCCAGGTTTGTTATAATATAATTGACGAAGCCCCCCCCAATAGGGATGATAGCAGTGTATCTGGGTCACTGGAACTACAAATGCAGATTTATATCAGTTATTGATTTTAAAAAGCCTATTGGTGTGAATGGGCTATTGCAGCATGTATGTGTATAAATATATTGTTAAAAGGAACATATCATTATAGTAGTGTACATTTACCAAGAAACCTAACCTACAGACGCAATGCATATGTATGTGAATTTATGGCATGCTTTATTCCTTATCTAAAATCTACTAATGTCCAAGGAAAGGCTTCGCAATAATTGTAATTGGGTTTGTACTGGGTCTTGAAGAAATGTGAAACAAGGAGTGAATGAAACATCTCTATGTTGTGATTAAAATACGTTTAAATCACCATAATATTGGAAGGAGAATGTTTGACTGAAAAGGAAGAAAAAATATGGGATCTTCTAAAAACATTCTTAAAATTGGTGATAGTAACAATGTTACCTGGCTGTACAAATGAAAAATCAAAAGGTAGAGAAAGAAAAGTCTAAGATTCCCCCAAGTGAAATAATTAAATGTTTCTTTAACTTCTGGATGCCACATAGAAAGAGATCATAACCTCTAGCATTTTAGAAAGCAGGATGTATGATGGGATTTATTAGTAGATACAGAGTAAATAACGCTTATTAAATTTCAAGGTAACTTTATTTTCTGTTATCTACCAATGGAAAAGTCTTTTGAAATAACACTCATTAGAAATTGAAGGTTATACTGGCAAAACAGACCTGAATCCTTCAAAAATAGCCCCTAGTAAAAATCATAGGAAGATCTGAAGCTAAGCCTATGACAAAAAAAAATGAAACTTAATATGCAGGCAAACTTTTTAATATTTGAGCCAGACACAGAAATATTGGTACTCTTTGAAATGAGCAAGAATTTGATGAAACACTAAAGGGTTTCCTATATTTTATTTTATTGGACAGCTACAAGTAACTCAATGAAAGGATATCCTGTAATAGCTGAATGCTTCTCAGTGTCAGCTCAGTTCTTTAACAAGCATATTTCCCTACAATACAGAAAGGTTCCCAAGTGACATGAGTTGTGTGTAAATTGCACCCTCAGTTCTTCACCTAAACCCCAGCTGGAGTTCTTCTATTGACTTAACGGGGCTTTGGATCAGGCTCCAAAATAATGAAAGGACAAATCCGTTGAAGTCTTTATTTATGTCTAGATTGTTTTCTCTCATCAAAGATTCCCCCAAGGCTCTTCCTTCTGCATTCTCCTGTGGAGAGTTTGTGCCTCCCCATAAATCAAGCTACATCCCTGCTCCCTGGAATCTTATAGATGAAGATGGGATTTGGCTCTTTCCTGGTCCCATGGACTCCCTTACAGCTGCTCAGATTCCTCTTAATTCTTGGAGATGCTCAATTAAAGTGGATTCTTGACTGTTGCAAGTGTTGCCATAACTAAAATATCAGAATGTCTACGGGGAACTGGTGAATTCAGAAAAAGGTCTTTAAGACCTGGTTGTGCCAAACAAAATGGGAAAAATGAAGGGCTGTTTCTGCCTCCTTTTGGACATGTGTAAGATCCAAGTAGCGTAATATCTTTGGATCTGCCTTTGGACTTCTCTCTAAACTTGGATGGCCAGGTATCTTCCCTTCCCAAGACAAGTGCTGTTTCACCTTTAAAGTATGAGAAGATGACATCCCATCTACCTGGCCGCAGAAATCCAGGTATTTGTTGCATCCAGGCTGGATTATGGTCTTTGACTGTGCATGAAATGGGTATTTATCCTGCTCCAGGGTATGATCCCTCTGCCCCTTCACAAGTACAAGGTCACTGTCTGGTGGATTCCAGTTTTAGACTGTGGTCCTAAACTTTTAAGGTCTTAGCAAATCATCCCACAATCAAGTAGAGAGTAAGGTGAATACATATCTAGGAATCATTTTGACAAATGTATCCCTCTGGAGACAAAACAAATAACAAAGCACTTGAGACCTGGTGACAGTGCTTTCTAAAAGATCAACTTTATGGGGCAAATTAATTAAAAAAACCCAGGTAAGTCCAAATTTTAAACACTTTTGGAAAATATTTCAGGACTTTCTTCTTCCAGAAGATATTTTTATTGTAAATGGTTGGCACAGTACTGAATATCCTTCTAATTCTTCCAGAAAAGACTGAGTTTACCTCCCGCTCTCTACATTGCTGCTGTATTTGTTCAAGGAGAAGGAAATATATGAAAGATGTAGTTATAAATTCGGCAGGGAAAGCACTATGATCCCACAGTGGTGTATAATACATATCTTGGGAATTTCTTAGAACCAGGTTTCTTCTGGTCTTGCTTGGATACATTCTGAGTGAGCTGCTCTTCTTCCACAAGTGAGTTTCTTATGGACAGTCTCATATTAATCTTCTGTTAAAGTACAGTATGTATTTACCTTGTACCTGTGTGATATGACATATATGCAACACAGGTTTTAAAAAATCATATCTGGCAAAATCTTGTGTACTGTGATTTTAGCAGTCTTCACATGAGCAACTCAGCCCATCCGAAAGACAAATGAGAACAAGGGGAAGGACTGTCAAATAGAGAAAGAACAGAACGTCAAGCTTCAAAAGAGGGGCCGGTCTTGTGCATAAGGCCCCACATAAGCAATCAGGCAATCTGGATTCAATTCCCAGCCTTTCCACAAATCTTCGGTGAAAGTACGAATAACGCATTTTTTTTTTCCTGATGCTCTTCTTAAGATATTCAAAAGCATATGTGATGTTCCCTGCTCTTCTTTAGCAGTGAAAATGCAGGAGTATTATCAGCCATGCTAACAAGTCAGTTTGACAGGCCACTGTTGGATGAATATGCTGCTCCTGATGACAAGTGCACCAGCTCACTTATGATTTTGGAGCTCTTGGAGGGTTCACTCAACATAGCATTTGGTTACAATAATTTCCTTTGAGTTACTTAATCAGTATCTCCTGTCTACTTAACTGCAGTGTCAGGGCAGGAGAATGAAAGGACATAGAAATAGACGACCAAAAGAGATGACAATTCATACTTATCAAGCTGTATATTTAGTCCAGAGGAGTCCCCAAAGCATGAGAAGGTCAGCTTTGTAATCACACTGGAGCTGTGCTGCGAGTTTGATATTTTAAGCCAACTCAGCCAGTGGCAGGTTCACAGGCAGGGAACAATGGAGGCAGAGGCTGCTTCACATTTCTTACATACCAGTGATGCCAGTTTATGAATTCTTCTATAAATCTCTGGAGATACGAACCATCTGTAAAGAATAAAAAGACAACATTTATGCATTTGGTTACCCATAAGAGGAGTGAATAAGTTTTGTTTAGAAAATTCCCATGAATTCCAGTCTCAGGAATCACTGACAGTGTGTCTTGTTTACGAGCTTTAAATAATGACAGCAAAACAGAGTTTCCAGATAACTATGCAATAACATAGATTATTAAGTGACTGCCTTCCAGTTTGTTTTTGTTACTGTACCTTTTAAAAGCACAAGTTACACTCGATTTGATTACGCTAGTGGCTGAGCAGAAATAAAAGAGCTTATCTGCTATGTTAATTTTATCTCCTAAATCAAAAGCAGTTATTATAGGACCATCAGTTAAGTCATAATGATATGTTTTTTCTTCTTGAAACTCCTTTCTTAAAGAAGGAATAAACAATGGTGCAGGCGACGGACTTAGGGTATTTTCCAGGTCTTTTATCTTCCTTTGACCTTGGCGGTTATGTGTACAAAATATATCGTGGGATTATGCCTGGGAAAATTAGGATTTGTCATTTTTAGTGATACTTAGAAGAATTTTCCAATGTATGGGTACTATTTTTCAATGCTTTGCCAGGTTTCAGGGACATAACCTACCTTTTACTCCCCAGAATGACCTACTACCATGTCTAAATAGAAAAACACGGCCTCTCATCTGATTGACAAGGTATCAGTGTTACCACATGGTCTTTTCTTAAACTCAGAAAGACAAAAAAAGAAAGAGGAGGGAAAAATAAACATTTATGCTGAGGTTAAAACGAGTTGTAGTGAACATGCTTCTAGAGCAGTGTTTGCTTACCCTGGGCTGGAGCTGAAGTTCTGAATTGCTTCAGCGGTATCAATGTACTTTAAAAGAAATCATTTTATAGGAAACCTCAGTTATTAGAAAAATTTCTCTCTTCTCAGGGCAAGTTCCCTCTAGCCTGGCTTGCAGGAATGCACACCTCAGCTTTGCTACATGCAGAAAAGAAGACACCACTACTTCTCTGCAGGGAAAGACGAGCTGACTCACTGTCACACCTGTGCTATTTCTAATAATGAATGAAGAGACCGAGTTATTTGTCCTCACAATTACTTTCCCTTATTTTTCATCTACCTTCAATACACTTTTGTCCTTATACCAACCACTTGCAATTACACAGCTACGTTAGCGGTGACACCACCGTGATTTCTATCAGGTTGTCTTGCCATGCGAGTTAAGATGCTTGAAGCAAGGCTTTTTGTTTTTTTAAAATTTGCCTTAGCTATATATATAACTGCTATGATTAGTCTCTGCAAATTACACTGCCTTGCTGCAAAAGAACAAGACCTATTATTTATCCTGTTCTCAGCTCAGGAAGACAGGGAATAAGCTCAGGGATCAGAGTGTACGATCACACGTGAACCTGGAAGACTGTATGGAGACTTCAGCTTTTTGTGGTCTGTAGGGTAAATTCCCATTAATCCCTAGAGCTGTGTGGCTTGCAGTTTGGTAGCTTTCTGATCCTTTTGGTCAAGAAGCACTTAGGTCTAAGTTACTCTGGAGACTGATCTCATGACTTAGCCAAGTACAATTAAAAACAATGAAGTGAAGATAGACTGTGAGGGTGAGGATATCCACTGGGGTATAGGTGTCACGCCATGAGAAAAGCAACAGAACAGAGTCTTTGCTGTAAGGAATGACCTGAAAATCCAAGGCCATTAATGTGAATTTGAGATCAGCTTTCCACAGCTTTACCGAGGAAGGCTATAAAAAGGACAAAATGCTCCAGGCCACGTAAGAGTGCGGATGTTAATGAAAACAAAAATCAGAAGTTGAAGCATAACCAATTTAATGCCTGTCTGAACTTGTACATGAGATATCCACTTGCAAGGCATGCAGCAAGAGCCTGTGACCTCATTTCCCCTGGCACATGGGTATAAAGTGTTATTTTCTTGTGCCATCACACAGTAACCAGAAGCTTTTCTTTCCAAGTGATAACTTGCACAGATGCAAGTTATTTCCCAGTAATGCAGGCGGTAACATGTGTTGCCACTGCAGTTTGAAATGTCCATTAATTTAACAGTAAATCCCTTATCCCTGTAAAATGAAAACACCATAATCTACATGGACAGAGAAGAGCGTATAACTCTGCTTTTCAGATGTTAGAGCCTCCAGTGGACAATTGTTCACCAATTTCAATTTACACAGCTGGCTGTCTCATCCTGAAAAGATGCCTTAGGACTGAGAAAGCATGGAAAGTAAATTACCATCTCATTCCAAACAACATCATTTCCCTCTCCCCCAGGCTAAAATTGAGGTATGTTAATACAACAATGTTAGGAAGTCAGCCCTGCTTCTGTTGGCACAACATTTGACCTCTGTAAAGAGGCCAAAATTTTCTGAATCTGTAGAAATGAAGTTTTGTAGATACCAGATACTTGTTTGTCTTACCCAAAGATGATTATGAGGAAGGGACTGAGGTACGCAAAGCAATGAAAAGCTTCATTGCCATTGGAGTAAAAATGAAAACAACCCTGTCTTGCAGAGTTAAAACAAGCAAACAAAAAATGAAGTGGTTTCTGCTTTATGTTAAAAAAATTAAGCACATTGAGGATTCTGTTCTCAAGTACTGCCAATTTTTCATGTCCATGTAATACAGCAGTGGGAAATACTAAATGCACGAGAGTCCAAATCACTTTCTGAATTATCAACAATTGCAAGGGAATAATCTGACTCAGCAAGTTCATTATCACTAAGGTCACTTGAGCATGCTGAATTTATAAATTTGATAGTGCTTCGTTTATGAGTTTGATTACTGAGTTAAATTATAGCTCACAATAATTATCCCTGTTAATGCTCACTCTACTACTGTGCTGAAAATACTAATAAAATGCACAGCCAAATGCTAATCAGGAGCCGTATGTGACAGCAAGAGAGAGATGGGAGCTGTGGCAGAACTCCCCCCCAGCCCAAAACTACTTATTTTAGTCATTATTTCACTTATTTCTGTTAGATTATTTTAACTTTTGTGAATTGTTTTCTAGAGCTATGGCACAATTGCAAGGAGTCTGGAATTGATATAGCCTCTAGAAATACTGTGAAGTAATATGATTTTCTCTTAAAGTTTGTTGCTTAGCAAAACTTCAGAATCTATTTATAATTATGTTTTTCTAAATGATCGGAATTGTTTTCCTTCTTCCTGAATGGGGCATGAGTCAAATAAGCAATACCAAAGAGGATGCTATTCCAAGGTGTGTTAGAAGCTAGCCCTCATATCCTATGAAAAGTTAAATGTTACTGGGAAGCTAACTCCTCTCTGCCTTTGAAAATCTCCTCCTAAATTTATATTTTAAGGCATAACATCAGCTATATTACCATAGCCTAATAGGTCTCAGTTCTCAAGCAGACTTTACCAGAAGCGAAAGGACCTTTATTTTTTTCAGACCGGCATAAACAGCAGTTAGGTCATGGCTACACAGATAAGTGTAGTTCAATATGGTCTCCTCAGGTGTGGAAATTAACATCCACCCAGCCCCAAAAGTGCTCTCCCTGTCCAACTGTGGGCTGAGATGGGGCTGCCAGGGCAGAACCCTGCAGAAAGATGTGCAAAATTAATTTCTCTGGGATGGGGAAATGAGAGTATGATCAGCTGGACGAATGCTGAGAACACATCTCCTAGGAGGGACAGACACTTCAGTTCTGCCCTCAGCCCCTATGGTTTGTGGTAAAGTCTTACTGAATACAATCAATAAAAAGTCCTGGAAGCAGGGCCTAGGAGCATCCCCCACTCCTGCCCTCTCTAACCACCAGGCTAATGTACAAAAAGCTGGTGTGAAGAGGAAGCAGACAGCCACTGTAAATACAAGGGACCACAACACTATTTTGCAGCCATATCTGGGTTTAGCCTGGGTTACAGGGGCTGTGGGACAGTTCTGGGGGTGCACAGAGCTACAGCCCAAAGCAGGTGTGAGGGCTGAGTTCAACTGCAAGGCATCTCGAGAGTTTAGGTACTTCCAGGATAAGGCACACACTGGGTAAGTTGTCTTTCTAATCACAGTTTTGGACTTTGTTGCCTCTGTTGTACCTAGGTCTTGCTGTGAACACGTAAGCCATGTGACTGATGCTTATAATTCTTGCAGAACTTATGGTTGGATGCCTCTCTTATTCAGCTACGACCGTCCTCTTCCTTTCCCAGACTCCCATGAAACCGTGAAAAGTGCAGTTATTCATGCACAATAAGGCGTGATCGTTATCATGATTTGTTTCTGCAAATGTTGTTAAAACAAGGCAATATCTGAAGCTCCACAAAAGATGTGCCTTTCTCATGCAAAGCATAACATTCCTAGCGAGTCGAATGCTGTGTCAGAACTGGGTAAGCCAGAATATTCCCAACATTTTAACGCATGTGCACACTCCTCCAGTATGAGATATAAGTTTATTAGCCAAGGAGAATGCTATCAAGAAAATTCAATAGCTGGTGTGGTTTACCATCATCCTTTTTGCAAATGAGGTATTAATTTTAAAACTGTCATTAGCTATAGAAAGGTTGAATTTATTTTTGCCTATATTTAAACCACCTCCTCCCAAAGGTATTTATCTTTAGTCATCTGCAGAAGCTTGCCTGCATTTGTATTGCTATGTAAATAATACTACAACAAGCGTAACCCTGTAACAGAAGTCAGAGGCTTAAACCAAAGAATCAGTTATCGGGAGATATAAAACAGCTTAAATTTTAAGGCTATCCTCTTGAGATATCTGACTGTTTCTAGAATCTCTCTCTCTCGGCTTTCAAAGACATTTTATGAGCAGAATTTACAGAACAGAGGAAAAAAATAAAATTAACAAAGGAGGTCCTATGGCCCAGCAAGGAGATTATACAAATCCAGAATGTGACTACTCTAGAGGCCATATTACAAACCTTTCCACTTAGATAATCTTTTATTTTCCAAAACCAGATTTTAACAGTCCTTCTCATAAGAACTAAATATTTTGTATGATCCAGAAACACTTATAACCAAGAAGGAAAGAAAGTCAGAAGGTGAGGAATACATCAGAAAACCTTCAGTGTGAGACTATGAAACAGATGTATGCAGTCAGGACAAATTCTGCCTAGACTTAGGCTGCTGCTGTGCAAAACAGCTGGTCATGACCTAGGCTACTTCTTGATTGTGTGGTGCTTGGATTGACAACCACTCAATCACCACAGTAAGCAGAGGTCAAGCTCCACAGAGCTATCCATTTGTCTCCTCTTAATAGTAACAAGAAAAGTGAAGACAAATGTAGAAGGTACAAGGAACCTAGAGGAGAACTTCAGAATTCCTTGTCATTTTCAGCTACCCAAAGGAATCCGTGGGCTTTGCACAGCCTTCAGGGCATAGGACAGTTTTGCTGTTCTTTTTTTTTTTTTACAGTTAAGGGATTTCATATAGGACAGTAGTTCTTTCCATTAATAAATGAATGCGAGAGGGAAGGACTTCCAACCACTTAAGACTACAGTAGTCCACATGTAACTTAAATCATTTATGTAAGTTATGTTGGGATTTTGTGACTTCTTTTACATGCTGATGCCTCTCCTACCATTAACTACTAACCTTCCAGCTCAAAAATGTTCCCATCCAGGATTTTCTAATTCTCCCAGTTCTATGGTATCCTGGCCCAGAATATTGTTATCAACATGAATTTTTGGTGGAAGCAATACACACAGATGGCTTTAAATCATGCCTCAGAACTGGGAGCGTAGTTTGGTCTAGGAGTCTCTGAGCTCATGGGAGTGCTAAGTGCTTTTCCAGTGCCTTTCCAGGGAGTAACTTTACAGTTTCTTAGTTCCTCAGCTGTAATTCATGAACTGGCTTAGGGATATAGTGAGGCAGCATGTGAGGATGAGGTGTTCTGTTATGACAAAGAAAAGTTTGAGGAGTAAAATGGGGTCGGGGCAGCTGCATGCAGTGGAATGGCTTGGATATTGGAATTAATGAAAAAGGCATGGAAGTATTTTGAAAGGTAAGCAGTGGAAATCAGGACAAACAGAGTTCTGATTCACCCAGGAGAAGATTTGTCACTGTTGGAACAATTATAAGTTGCCTTTAAGGGTTATACTCTGTGTCCAGATCTTGTTTAAAGTGTGGCAGCTTGACCTGCCCTGGATTCACCATTCAACGTTTTGTAATATTTAAGCAGAGATCATGGTTCACAGCTGTCCAAAATGGCTACGAGCACCCACAGGTACACGCAAGTTGCAACCAAATTGCTGAAAAGCAACAACTGCTCTTTTACAGGGAAACAAGGTACAGTACTGAAATGCAGCATCTTACCAAAAGCTGTGCAGCATTACTCTTTCCATCCATAGGGCTTGGCCCTGTATTACTTCTACTGAGATGCATGTGGGTGGGCATGGGCAGATTGGAACATAAATCTGAAGTTTATCTCCTGCTCCACCTGGACGCTGTCCCCCTCCATGCAGGCAGCCAAGCTTACGGTATAGAATGAAATTAATGGCTAAGCAGTCAGAAATCTGCACTCTCCACGCATTTACATGCTGAGTCTGCCAATGTCTAGAAAGGTGGCCACCAACTATACAACTGTAATGATTCCTGGAAACATGGCTATCTGATGATCTAAGCTTCATCTGCTGTGAATTAAAGCACAGATTTCTTTAAATCAGTTGGGGTTTTCCATTCATGATGAAAATGAGATATGGTATCAAAAGGATAAAAAGCTTGAAAAGTATTAAGTGACCTTTATCACTCTGTCAGATGCGATCACCACATCGATTAATTTCCTTCACCTGATATAGGCAGTAACTTCTAAAATAAAATTATAGTTACTGGGACATTGTCTCCAATTCCTTACCCTGAATACAATAACAGCTAATGATTTAAGAGGGGCTTGAAAACTTTTCATTACAATGGTGCCCATTGGGCTCTGATATGTCACACAGTGATTACGAAATGAAATCTTCACAAGCTTTCAAGCTGAACATGCATTGCACATAACTATTACCATCGTTTATGAACTGTTTTCCCTTAGCATCACAGAATGCAGGATTCTCCTCCTCTCTTTTCTTCCTAAACCTCAGTCAACAGGCACCTGAAAACAAATATGAAACACACAACAGTAAAAGCACAGTGCAGGCTAAAGCAATTCATGAGAGATTTTCTGTATTATTTGCTAATTTGACTGAATCTATTTAACCAGATATTTCAGATATATGAGAAGCATATAGTTCATCCATGATGAACTTTGGTACCTTTGATGTAAGTCCATGCTGTATATTTTATTTAAATTTCTCCACTCTGACTTTTGAGCTCATATTGTTTGTGTTTAGCCTCAGACCAGCAGTAATTTTTATGATTTCCTAGAGCTCTGCTGAACCTTCATAGAAACCCGCTGGTCCTGCTCAGCAGGATGTCTCCAGGGCTGCGTGGTGAACTGTGCACACGGGTGTTGGCTGGAATTGTGACAAGAGCATAGGCCAGCAGTTGCCTCCACAGTCAGTGGACTCCAAGGTGTCCTACAGAAGACACTGAGGTGGCAGCTACTGAAGAGCGATTTCTGGAGTAAAACAATTGTGCTGAAATATGGAAAGGCAATTTTTCTTAACTGTATGCACAAAACAACAATCATATCAATGCCAGTCAAGATGAGAATACCTGCCAGGGAATGCCTGTTTGGTCTCTGTTTTTTGAAAGTCAGGATGACTGAGTCCATTTCAGACATGCATGAACACATCTGTGCAAGATTAGCCCCAGATGGGCAAACATCAATATTCTCACATCACAGGCAGTGGCCAGAGGCACAGATAGATCTGAGGGACCTGCCAAGAGCTACAAGGGGTAGTCTCAGGCAGCATGTTGGAAGAGACTCCCCACCATCAGAGTCCAAGCACGGGCCAGTCTGCTTCTGAGAGAACTCACAAATGAGATGTCTGTTTCTTTAGCTCCAGGCACAATATCTACCTACAGCCATACCTTCTTTTATGCAAACAGACACACCAACACAATTCAGAGGGAATACCAGTGAGCCTTGAAAGGAGGTGTTAATGTTGAGAAGATTGATTATTTTCTACCCAAAAGACCTGCTGATTCCCTATAACTTAAGTTTCAAGCCTCTTATTTCTGCCTGGACTGAGTTTCAAGAAAAGCTTACATGATGCTCAGAATAAAACCCTGTCTCAATGGCTAATTTATTTTTATAAAACAAAACAGCTAAAGCAAGGATTTTATTTTTTTAGACTGGAGGCCTCTTATTCTTTACTCTTATTATTACTTCTATTATATATATAACATCTGTAATCAGCAGTACATATGTAGAGTTATTGTGAGAAGATTCATGTTGTTCTGCAGTGTCTGGCCAGGTAAAGCGCAAAGGTTTAATGCAGTTTCATTGTACTTAATGATTTAATAAGGTCAGTCACAAGTCCATACAAATTCAGATTAGTATAACTTAATTAAGCCCTTAGAAAGTGATCAGCCTATCCTTCTACTGTATGTTTCATGTCAACTTGTCCTTTCCTTTCAGTAGATAGAGTAATAAAAGCTACTCGCTTTAGTTTCCCAGGTGGAGCTGTGTGGTACACAATTTTGCCACTGGTATCATATGGGGGAAAGACAGCATTGGAAAACATGAAATGCAGTATCATGGGCGCATTGTCCCGACACTTCAAGCTCTGCTTTACAACAGCAGGAAGGGCATTACGCTCCTCGCATGAGATTACACACCAACTCCTTCTACATGTGAAAGAGTGACAGTAAGGTGGTAATCAAGTGCTCAGAAGTGTATTTCAGTCCCTTGTGCATCCTGATGGTGGCACAGCCTGTAATTACATAGTCACACGCTATTCTTTTTCATAAGTCTCTGGCCTTATTCTGGGCACCTATTAAGTAGTTATTAAGTACTATGTTTTCCTTAATGAACAGGGGTTGTATACCTAATTTACTGTACCCCATTCAAATTACCCTCTGAGAAGTGACTGATGAATGTCCTTGCAGGCAAGTCTGTGGCATTCATGCTTGCTCTGGTGAGTAACTGCTTCACAAACACCAATGAATTTATTTGCAGGGTGCACCTGTAAGAGGAGAGGGTGTTTCACAAATATGAGCTGAAGTGCCAAAGTCCACTAATTTGGGTTACTAGTCCAAATGGTTTGAATTTTCAGAAGGCATCAGAATTACATGACATGTTTGGTGCCCAAAGCACAGCTCCTCTCTACGTCAGCTCCAAATAAGCATGCTTGGCAGATTTGAAGGTCGGGCTTGGTCCTGTGTTAGGCACCCAGTAAATGGGGAATCGCACACAGTGACCTCCTTGGACAACTCAAGCTCAGCTGTTTAGTATCTGCTGGGGATGCTGGGGAGGACGCAAGGAGAGCATGCCATTTTCCCGTGTACCTCACCCGTGTTAAGTCTAAGACCATTGTTCCTCTTCCTGCCTCATTCCTCACCCTGCAACCAGGCACATTCCTCCTTCCTTCGGTACACAGTCCCAGTTTGTCCTCTGAGTAAGTGTCTGAGTAAGGTAGGGGTCTTGAGGAAAAAATAACATCACTTGGTTAAAGACTAAATTGTTCTGTCTATGCAGTTGACATTAGACCTCCCAAGCAACTTCAATCCTGACATTTCTCAACATTAGAAAGCTTACATTTACTTCATATTCCAACACAGCTTATTGGCATGCATTTTCTTATTTTCTCTTATGGTTAAAAGAGAAAAAAAAATATAGAAATTTTCAAATCCATGTCTTTTCCTCATCTTTGTTTTAATGACTATGGTCTCATCCTTGAACAGCTTTTCTAAACTGCCTGTCCCTGAATCTGCACCTCCCACCTCTTTCTCCCTTCCTTTGTGGCTCTGAACATTATGTCTTGAATTTCAGTGTGCCTGGGCCAAGCACTCAATGGTGAAGCATGGAGGAGAACTGGCCCTGTGGTCTGGTCTCCAGTACTAGGTCCCAACATATTTTTTGGCACCTCAGAGTCAGCAGGTGAGGGGATGTTGTCTTCAGTGGTGGGACCAAAGACACATTGCACAGGTGAAACACATAGCTGTTAAAATCTAAATCTGTAGTAAATGTTTGTGGCTTTTTGAAGGCTTGAAGCTTGTCCCAAGTAGGTATGTCTTTTCTCAAGGACAATAAAAGATGCTTTGCTTCCTTCCCCTTGCTTTATCTAAATATCACACTTGGCTCCAAAACATATGAGAACATCCCTGCCCTCCCTCTGATCTGAATGCTGGTGGCTGAAATCAATAGGTTACTATCTAGAAGCAGGCACATAGCACACACAATTACAGTCCAAATAGTTCAAATCCAACAAAGTTAAAAAAAAAAAAAAGATATCAACCTAAAAAAGTTTCTTACATTAGGAATTGCCAGGTTGTCTAAACAAGAGGTGGCTAGGCCAAACCACAATGTCAGAATATGCACATATATAGTGTTACAGGGATAAATACTTTCAAGTCATTATCAGTGCACAATGAATGAAATTTGATAAAGCCAAATGAACCCATCCAACTATCCTTGCAGATTTCCAAATTTTATACACTAGTTTCCATGTTCCTCTTTGACACTAAATTTTTAGGAGGAAAATTAATTCAGAGAAATGGCTCTTAATATAAAATTTAATCATAGCTTTTCAATAAGTGTGTAATTTTTTTTAAGAAATAAAATGTGATGTGATCTACATTTTTGATTAAGCAGGGAAAATGCTTATAGGCTTTATCCTGATAGAGCCTTGATTCCTTAAGCAACACATTATGAGATGTTAATTAAATGACAGTAACGTGTAACATAGATCCTGTTTTTAATTTATTCAGGCTTAATATTTTTTTCCACACTGAAGGGATATTCTCACCTTAAAAGCAAAGCAGCTCCACAAGCAGTAGAGCTGATGAAACCTGGTTTCCTCTAAGATTTGTGACCGTGGG
This sequence comes from Phalacrocorax aristotelis, assembly GCF_949628215.1. Lineage (NCBI taxonomy): Eukaryota > Metazoa > Chordata > Aves > Suliformes > Phalacrocoracidae > Phalacrocorax > Phalacrocorax aristotelis. Next base: position 15,991,069 of record NC_134287.1, read on the forward strand.
CTGAGCTCAGCCCTGTGGATCACGGAGTATCCGTGGAGAAGGTACACCTGCTGCAGCCTTCCCTCGTGTGGGGCACCGACAGCAGAGTGGGGATTTACTGAGACAGTGCTAAGGGTGTTTTGGCTCTGCTGCTTGGGGGATTGTATTCACTGAGGGTTTCTGGACACCTAGAAATGCCAGACCTTGCTGAATGAGTGCAGATCAGATACACACAGAAGATCTGACCTGCTCTGGATGCAGGGACGCGCTGGATTTTTGGGGCATTTAACATGCTGCCATGAGGAGAAGCACGTCACAGCAAAACATGTCTATTTTGCTGGATGCAATCGCAGCACAAGAACACCCAGCCAGTCCCTGATAAGTGCTTATCCCATGATCCCATGGTATCTCCTACATAGCAAGAGGGGACTCCTACCACCATGTTCCTTCACCGAGCACAGCCCTTGGTGTTCAGGCTGGTCAGCATCCCGCCTGGTGCAGTCAGCATCCTCTGGATCCCTCAGCTAGCCGGACATACTTTCCATGTCACTTCTACTCTGCTGACAGGTGGGCTTCAACTGACTAGTGACTTCAAAATTTCCAAGGGGACATTGAAAGAGAGGCAGGAAGGGAACACACAGAGCTCAGGAAATAACCTTTTTTGTGTGTAAGCCGAACTAAGAACATACCTCTTTGGTTTTATAACTGAGATAAGGAAGCACATTTTCCTATCTTATTTATGCCAGGTTTAAAAATTTTGTGCATTCAGTAGCATTTTGAGGTATTCAGACTGCCTACAGTTAAACACCTGAAATTCAGGCATTTCAGCACTGACGATACAGGCAGCCTTTGCACACTGGTCTTTTACCAGCAGCACTGGGATTCAATGTCCTTTGTTAAGGGGGCGAATCCCCCTCCTTTACTCAGGTCATTGAGACCTTATTCTTGCAGGCATCAGGCAGGTTGCTACTCCTTTTGAATTTTATGAGGAGCCGTTATGAACAGCTGTGCTGATGTTCAGCATCACCTGAGGACCCGAGCAGGTGGAGGTCTCTGACCATGGCTCACATGAAACGTGGAGCTCCACCTGCTTGGGTTCTTTCTCATGCCTGTAACAGGGGAAGAAAAAAAGCAAAACGAAACAATCCTGCTGTCCCCCAAAGTGTAAACACCAAGAAAGGCAAACTGTCATGCCTGAACTGACTTTTAAAGCGACTTTGGAATCTGAATTTATTTCATAGATTTGAAGGTTAATATTTAAGGGAACATTACGTCCACCAGTTTCACAAACTGCAGACCTACTGACTTTTCATGCCGAAGTCGTCCTTTCAAAAATGGGTCCCATCACGAGGAACTGTGTTTAAGCAAGTGTTCTAAAAAGGGGCTGAACACAACACAAAAATGAGAGCATGCCGCTGAACAGATCAAGTGATATGTTTAATGCAGTGAAATATGGTGTCAGTGCTAAATTGAACAGAAATCTAGACAGAAACCAAAATGAAATCTTTGGGAAGTCTGTGGCCATTTAAAATAAATGTTCTCTTCTTGGAAGCAGTGCCGTATATTAGGTTGGTTGTTAATCTAAATTTAAATGTCCTTAATTATGTTAATTTTTTTTCCTGGCAGATAATTAAAAAGAAGATTTTTAATGAGTTAGATGTCTTAAGATCCTAGAGAGAAGGAAATAAAGGGAGAAAGAGGCTGGTAAAAAAGCTAAATAAAACAAAACTCAGACCTAAGACATATTCATTTCCACATTCCCACTGCCATTTAGTGGGCAGCTTAATTTCCTTGCATTGTCCTTTGACAACACCTCCCAGCCACGTGCATCCACTGTCATTTACTTGTACTTTTGACTATGAGCTGTCTGGGGCAGAGACAACCTTTTTTCCTCTGTGTGCAGAACAAGGGTGTCCTGGGGTAGGTCTTGCACATTAGTACTCTACAGGAGAAATAATGCCTGAAACTTGTTCCTGCAGATGAAATCCTGACACACTTTGAAACTGATCACTCTGCAGTACTTTATCCTTCCTAGCCAGTAGTGTTTTTAAAAGACTTGGTCTCTGACCTATTTTCACCCTGATTTCTGTGCTAGTGAGGCTCTTTTATCCTTTAAATTGTTGGGTACTTGTTTACATAATTACAGCATAAATTTGGCTAACCAAACAAAATTCAGCATTTTTGTTGGGAGGAGACTGTTTCTGTGTTAGAAACTGGGGTGTAAGTAATAGAAGAAATATTAACTTTATTTTAAGTCTAATATAACTTTCTGCATTTTTTTTTGCAGCTGGGACTGAGATACCAAAACTAAGGGAAAATATATTGACAACCTAGGAAATACCAAACTGACGTGAGAAAACAGTCTCCTGTAGAGTCTCTAAGCCACAGTTTGAGCAAAATATTCAATCACAAGTGGAGGAGAAATTTTAGGGCAGGATTTTGGTTCATAGTTTTGCTTCAGCCAGTTCTGGAGACAGCAGCCAGAAATTTCCAGTAAAACCATCCAAAACCCTGGGATAAGCATACCCTGAGCGCCCCGAGAACTGGACACGTGCCGTCTCAGCCCGGTTCTCAGCAGCCAGATAATCCTCCTTGCAACAGCCGCCACCTCAACAGGTGCTGTAGCCCCTGCTGTCTTCTTCATTAAGGGGCCAAAGACTATGCGATTATGAAAACTAAACACTCACTTATCCCTAGGTGAAGTTCAACTCGGTTACAATGGCAAAGGGCAGCCGGCGGAGGAGGCATCACTATTGTACTTGCTCTCTGGACTTCATCCTGCAGTACTGTTAACCCAGCACTTTTCACAGCACTAATCCCTAATTCAGCAGAACACCGAAGCCCCTGCTTAACTCCAAAGCTTGAACTGGGGCCTGAATTAATTCTGAGAGGAAAGAGAGGGAAAAAAAAAATCTACAAAAGTTATTGAAAATTTTCAGAGGTAATTGTTAGGCATTGAATTGCTGCATGTAAATAAATGTATTGCTTCTACAGCTAATTGCTAATCAGCTAGTTGTGTATATATGCATATACATATATACATCCACACACACATATATATTACCTTTCCAAAAATAAATCAAATCTAAGTTGCTCAGAGGTCTCCTTAGATGCAAGTTTTCTGCAGGTTAGGCTAGGTATAAATGAAAAGGGTCACTAAATAAATAAATAAGCATCTTTGTTCAGTTGTATTTCCAACAGGGATATGGCTGTTCATTATGAATAAGGGCTGAAGGCTTCACTGCTCTGTAGTTTATAAATACTAATGAGTGACATATTGAGAAAAATTGTACCTACAAAAGCAAAGTCTTCTGCCATGCAAATCAGGCCCCAATTCCCCACAGATAAGGATCTTTTTGATGGAACACATGCAAAATCTACAGCTCTTAATTCTTTCATTAGTATTCCAGGCAGATGATTGCCAAATAACAGGGAAAACTGTCTGAATTGCTGTGTCTGAAACCTAATATTGATTTGTTTAATAGTGTCAGGAAGTCAAAATTCACAAATCTCCTGTCGATTGTTTATGAGGCAGTTAGCACAGAATTGGATGCCCCTGCTTAATTAATAACTCATTACTGAAATTTGATTATATGCTTGAATGGTTTAAATGGGCTCTAATTCAGTATCTGCAAAGCAGTGTTGCAACAAAGTAAAATGGATCTAAAAGCTTGGTTTTTAACAGTATTGCCATCTGTATTTCATGATCTCCATTGGTGAAGAATATGTTGACATAGTTGCTAGGGCAGACCTCATAGTACATTAATAATTGACACAAAAATGTGTTGTTCTAATGATGTTACAAACTGAATCCTGGATAAATCAGAAGGATACTTTAAGAGACATGACACTGATTTGAAAAAAAGGACCTCTAAATATATTTTTTTTTGCATGTGATTAATTTATCAATGATGGAAACAAAGAGAACAAAGATATTTCCACCATGGATATTTATTCAGAAGCATCTTGGGGATTCAGGTTTGTATGTCCAGGGGACTGAGCTCCTCTGTGGTTTAGATGCTCTTGAAACTCTTATCCATCATGCTTTATGCTGTTCCTGGCACTTTCTCATCTCTGGTACTAACAAAGGGAAGAAACACTCCAGGTCTAATTCTGAAGTTTTGAACTTCACTTAATAAACCTTTCCCCATTTTCAGCATCTGATTAAAATAAAATTTCACCATCAGGTATTCCCCCCTCCCCTTTCTTGTCTTTGAGAACCCAGAACAAAATAGATAAGAAAAAAATAGATTGGTGTACATTTTTGAGATAAAAAGAACTAGAATAAGCTGTGCCTAAGGTCTGGGTAATCAGGACACTTGTTTTTGGCAGCAATGGAAATCCCCAATTTTCATTAACTACAAAAGAATTATTATTTTGTTGGAATATTCAAAGTGGGTTTGTCTTTGTCTGCTGTTAACTTGTCTGTTAAAAAAGAAGTCAGCCCACAGGTATGCTCTTTGCTGTGAGAAGGACTCAAGCATGTGCTTAAACATGTTACTGGATGGTGATTGGGTTTGGTCAAGAAGCAGAAGCTGTAGCTCACCAGTTAGGCAATGCTCCCTGTGTGGCATCTTTCTCCCTGCTCCTGGCATTACCTTCAGTGCATGCAGTGGTCACAGACAGACCTTTGGTGCTCAAGTTCTTGTGTACATTCTTCACAGCTGACACACTGTAGGATTATTTGGTCTGCAGGGGATTTCCTTGCTTGCAAGATGAATTCCACTGAATTCCACCAAGCTCCTGCTGAAGACAAAGCTCGCTCCCTGCAGGATGGACACACGCTAATGTATATGCTATGAATAATGATTAGCAAATAGTTGAAAGTGAAGAGTTCACAGACAACCCATTCTCTGAATATTATGTGTCTGGACTTTTCTACCGAGTTCAAGATGCTCGTTTAGCCAAATGCAGTAAAAAATTAATAATTAATAAGATTCAAACAGATATGTTCAACCAACTCCAATAGGAGACATCAGTGAAATACTTTGGGAGAAGCTGTTCTTATGAGAATTCCAGGTGTAGTTGGCCTCAATGAAAAGATTTGCGTAATTGGGGCAGCTTTAGAGCAACCTGGAGAACCCTGAGCTGGTCAAAACTGGCCCTGGAGGCAAGAATCTGACCTATAGCAGTAAGAAATGGCATAGTTTCTCTGATGTCTGTGAAGCTAAGCATTTCAGCTCAGATTCTCAAAGCAACTTAAACCTTCAGTCAATAAAATATACTCTTCTAAGTATCCCGGAGGAAGTGGACCTTGGAACTTGGACCTTGATCCAATGTGTTAACAACTGCTCAGGATGTGCATTATTGGATACTTCTGTAAAGAAGAACCTTCTAAGGACTTGCAAACTGCTGCTGCTGGACTGAGTAGCTCCCAGACCAATAAACAGACCTGCTTGATGAGCAAACACGAATGTCCTGAAAGACATAGATATATAAAAATAGAAATCAGGCAGCAATTCTAATTGAAATAAAACTGACTGAAGTATATAAGTGCAAAATATTGCTCAACACATTAACTGAATCTTAATGTTTGGGCACTCTGAGGGCAAAAAAAGGCAGTAGATAGCTGCAAGTTTGCCTAGAACTGCCCATAATCTTGTGCAGATGAATAAGCAGGGAGGTACCAGTGTGTGGGCGGTGACTGTGTCTGGCACAGTGGGTGAACTCCCAGGTATAAACTGCACTTAGGATTTGTGCCAAAGCCTCACGTGTCCGTCTCTGAAAATGTGAATTGCAGTGTGTCCTACATTATAAAACTCAAAATATCTATGAAGCTCCTCTTCTCTCACAACCTTTCCTGCACATTTTGTGTGTGTGTGGGAAGGGACTTCTGATGACACACTTGTTTGGAAAAGGTATTAACCCCTGTAGATTTAGCAAAAACCCTTTTCAAAAGCAGGGTGGGGGAAAAAAGTCTGTTTTACCACTTTCATGTGGTCCTTCCAGTCTTGTGATTGGGAAAGGCTGCAGGGTTAACCTCCCATACTCCGTCACAGAGCACCATATTCTGTTCCTGACCATCTTTCTTCCAGCAAGATACTGACGCTATTTCAGGTTATCTGAAGCCTTTGAAAATGGTTGGGTATTTATCATAAGTAGAGCCATCAACAGTTGTGTTTTTTAAAAATCATCTTTACACTATCTGTATGTTAGATGTTTTTAAAAGGCTGTCACTTTTTTGCCTTCTACTGGCAGGTTTTAGTGACATCCCATATAGACTTTTTCGATTTGGGTTTCTGATAAATAGAACATCATTGTAATTGTTTAACAGGTAGATTGTTTAAGCAGTTTAAGATGAAGACTATTTTAAATTTCCACTCTTACCTAACTGAGCATATTATCAGTGTTAAACTGTGAAATACTTATTAATGCTAACCAACAATAAGTAATGCCATCAAGAGTTCATTTCTCAAGCGAAAAGGAATTGCTGTACATTTTCATGCATGCAGCTGTAAACAATGTCGCAGTTCACAGGTTTACTAACATTTTCCCGTGATAGGTAACTTTTACAATTAATTTGAGTTAACTACTTAAGCCTGGGCAGCTAAGAACAAGTTTGAACTGTCATTAAAGACAAAAAAATACCTTTTAAGCAGTGTTTTAACTTGCGCTAAACAGCAGTCTTAGGAAGAATGCTGGTTTCTTTCTACTGTGGGCCGATTTGTCAAACTGCTATTAAGAATTTTCAGTTATAAAAAAAAAAATGGAGTGAACCTTTATTTTTTTCCTCTAATTTATTACACTTGATTACGCAGCTGGAATGGGAAGGTAGCTGCTGTTTGTAGTTAAATAACTCCTCACAATTTCTTAAAGAAATGATCTTCAAAGCTTTAATGGGTCAGTGGCTCAAGTACAAAGGAAAGATTGATTTTCATACTCCCACTCTTTGTTCCCAAAGTTTAAAACAGACACGTTCTGGTAAATTAGTTTGTCTATGTTATTAATGGAAGAACTTATTAAATTCCCATAAATACATGGTGGTATCTTACTTAAAACACAGAATGCATTTGCTTTGAAAAAAATACATTTCTAAAAGTAAACAGGGGTGTAATATTTTTATTTGATTTCAGAAATGCCTCAAAAGGCAGAAAGTAGGAGAATTGGGGGTTTGCAAAATATATTAGGTATGCATAATGATGAATGGCACAAAAAGCGTAGGCTCGAGTCGATAGAAAATATGTTATTTGCGTTTAATGAAAAGCATTCGCATACTGGGTAAGTGGCAATGCCGTGGGGAGAATGACTACTTTAAGCAAGAAATATTGTCTGGGTGAAATACTTCTTTTATGTAAGGTTTGTGCATGTTCCTTGGCTGAGTGGAGGGAGGTTACGCTGCTGGTGCAGGAATGATCCTGGGGTCAGGGCAGGCTCCAATATTGGTGGAAAAGAGAGTTGCTGTGAGAAAGATTACTCAGCTCCACGCAGGGAGCAGCACTGCTGCTACATGAGGGGGATGAAGGGAGTATCCCTTGGCTGATGTAAACTGCCAGAGCTCCTTTTGCATCAGCTGAAGGTCTGCTCCACGTCTGTGTCTTCTCCTACACAAGTGGAGACACTTCTGATATATTCTCATGGCCTCTGAGGTCACCGAGTTTCCCCTGATGATCTGCCTGTCTGGAGAAGGATGTCTTACTACACTTAATCACCTTTTCTTTCTCTCATCCAACAGAGTTTAGCTCTCCCTGTGAATAAATCCCCCGCACCTCAGCAGTTCACGGGGAAGGACAGACCCTCAGAAATGTTCCCAGTTGACCCCATTAACAGCTATAGGGGTTATTGTATCAGGTGGGCTCTATTTAACTAGAAATGCACTACCAAGGCTATTATCAGTGGTAAAACTGCTCTTTGAACCCGAGCTCATGCCATTGCTGCCTGCTAATGGAGGGGTAAGCTCCCTCTGACAGGGTATGGGGGTATTACCGGTGGGTCAATCAGCTAAACGGAGTTGGTCTGCATGCTCCCCACTCCTCCTGGAGGTAGTGGACCTTAGCTCCTGCTGCTGCTCTGCCTGCTGATGACTCTCCCTCTAAGCTTTAGTCTGAATGTCAGAACTATAGGGTTAATCATGGGAAGATGTGGAGTTTTTACCTGGATGATGATCCTCAGTGGAGGGGCAATGCAATATGGACTGCGTGGAAGTGGTCTATCCCTGTCCTTAATTTTTTTTTACTTCACCAGGGAAATTTGACATCGTCCCCAGTACAATTTGACGGGGCACAAATAATTGTGCTTAGTTGATACAGCATGGTCTGGGAGGTGCAGGGTGTGTTCAGGGTCCAGCCAGTATCACCCATACCAGTGCCCAGAGGCAAGGACCACCCTGTGTAGAAACACACTCCTGTTAGATCACACTGTGGGGGGAAAGAGTCCGAGGTAACATTTTTCTGTCACAGTAGGTTTTTTCCTTCAAATGTAAAAGCTTCACAGAAGTGATTTACACAACTGCTGTGAAATATCAGATTGGAGCATTCCTAGAAAGTCTTTTGGGCTCAGAAGTGTTTTGATTTTCTAAAAGACATTTTATTTTATCCACTGTGTATTATGCATTAAAAAAAAAAAGTCAAAATGCTAACAAATGTGATGAACTAATCAAAATGTTTGAATCTTCTACTCCCTGTGTACTCATTCCTCCCTCTCCCTTTATGTCTGTGGAAAATTTCCAATGTTTTGAATTGGTTCTGGAGCAGAAATGAAAACAAGGCTTCCTCTACTTCTTTAGTAGTATAATTTTGTGGTTCTCTGGCATGATTATCCTGCCCAGTCCCAGAGAGATGGTTCTTTCAGAGACATGGCAATTTCTCACTGTCATCCAACAGTTGTCCCTACCAGAAAGGGCTGGGAGGGGGATTCTACCTTGCTGCAAGAATGGGGAAATAAATAACTTGTCCTCTGCACCAGCTCCAGGGAAAGCATGCAAACTGAGACATCTACCTCTAGTGCTGGTCACACAGGACCTCAGGGGACTCATAAGACCAATTTTTCTGCTGTTTACTTATATATGGCCTTTGTAAATCACTCCCTACAGGAAAGCACATCCTGTGTACTGGGGATCAAGTGTTTCATTGCCTCCCAGTACATTAAAGCTTAATGCTGAAGGTGATTGCATTCCCTTGTAACCAGTAATTTGGAGGATGCTACAGAGCCTTGTCCTTTTAGGGCTAGGTACCTTCTAATTCTAAGCTTCCACTTATATATTCATTACTAGTTTTATACTAATTTCTTCATCTTTAAAGACTGTTGTCTAGCTCATCCTGCAGTACTTCAGACAGTAGTCACATACTCTTAACCTCACTTTTTCCAAAGCTGGGGGAGTAAGAAAATTGTGATCTTCTATCATAAGACACACTCCATACCAGGGAATCGTATTAGTAACCTTCTCTGACTCATTCCAGCTTGAACTGATGTTTCTCAGACAGGCTGCCCAAATGGCCCTGTCTTTGATATTTGACTGTTCATTACAGAGAATTTGTTATTTAGATAGGAATAGGTCCTGGCTGGATAGGAGGGCTGTAACAGCAGAGGTGAGTAGGCCACTGAAAATACTACCCACTTGACTTTATTTTAGCAATGGATCTGAACAAAACCCCAGGGACTTTGACGGGAGAGGATACAGACTCTAAATTTCTCTCTACAATAGGCTGATTATGGAACTTCATATCAGTAAGCTTGAGGGATCTGAAATCTGATCTCTGTCTGGGCTCATTTCTAGTTAACATGAATTATACCAAGAGCTACACTTTCATGATAAAGAGGAAGGAAAAATAATGTGGAAAATAATTGGCTGCAAATACCACAAAAAAAGTTTCTAAAATGATAGCAGCCACCTGCACTAATGATACATTTTGTACAAGCCCAGTATTGTATTGTAAAATATGTGCAGTTAAAAACATCTCATGGCTGCTTGTTAGGACAGTCAGAAATTTGCAGACATAGTTATCAAGCAATCTTTCACTGTATTGTTGATTGTAAAAGCTCATAAATGGAAATTGGAGCTCATTTCTTTCACACAATCATGTGACAGCAGGCAGACTCCTATACCTGTTTGGGACCACAGGCTGGGGAGGACCACACTGCTTTCTGAAGGAATGATGACAAATACTTCGTGCCATTCATTTTTAGAGGAACTCCCCATTGAAGTGAGTCTATTGCAATTGCTGATGAGGACCTGACAAATAGACAACTCTTTCCTGCCCTAGCAGATACCCAGAGTAGTTCACGCATACATTCTGTTTTGTTCAGCCCTCTGGACACCGCCAGTACATCTCAAGGGCAAGCGCAGAGCTGGTACGTGGCGTATTTGCATGCAATTGTACCGGCAACCCTCTGCCAGGTCATTAGTGACAGCAAGGAGGGCTGTTTCAAGTGTGGCACGGGTTTTAATTGACTAGTAACTGAATTGGCTTCCAGCCATTGCCCTGAAATCTGGGTACCCAAATCCCCCATCCTCAGGTAGCCTTTTCAGGCTGAACTTCCTCATTTTTGCACACGCAGGAATATCTAACAGCAAGGGAAGACAATGACAAGCTCAGGAGGCACTGCCCTAGAAAGAGGTACAGAAAGTAATTCAGATAGATGGCTCGTCCAGCAACTTTAGCTTCCAATGTCTTTTCTCCAGCTGCCCCAAAGCAGCCGTCACGCGAATACCCCACTACACCATCCCCAACCACTAACCCCCACTTGCCACTCTGATGAGTCTGGAGCAACGTTTTCACAGCTGCCAGCGAGCTGTCTGCTTTGTTTCACCAACCATTTTCAGCATCTGCTTTGGCTCTGCTAATTTGCAGAGCAGGCAGGGTCCAAGGGGAGCCCCTCCGCAATGGTGCAGGTCCAGGGGGTGACAGTCCCCCAGGCACTGGGGCAGGACAGGAACCAAGACAGCGTCTGTCCCTTCAGCTCCCAAGTGCTTAGCTGTAAAATGAGAGCATATTTCCCTGCTCTGGCATTCAGAGGAATGCACTTCACTATTGCATGTACACTAAGGGAGCTGTGGGTAGACAGAAAAGGAGACGAAAATCTTTCTGGAGCATTTTCGCCTTTTTACCAACAGAGGGATTTGAGAGCCTTTCTCCATCTGCAGTCTCTGGCAACGATGCAGCCATAGGGAGCTAAGGATGCGTGTGTATAGTAAAAATGGCCCTGTGGATGCTGTGTTGTGTTCAGCCAATGGTTTCACATACGGCACGTTTTCCAGGAGAGGCTCACTGAAACGCAGGCTAAGAAATCTCTTCCAAGACACCAGAGAGATGGATCTACTGCTGGAACAGAATGATCATCTGCTTAACAGCTCAGAGCTACATGCACACCAATTTGGGTCAGGAAGTCAAAAATAACATAACACCAGATTGAATTTAAATTGTACGGGGGTTACAAGTAAGCAGAATAGTTTTGTGGTGCCTGGGTTAATATTTTCCTCTTTTGGGAAGCACTGTGGGATCATTAATGTATAAAAGTGGTTAGGCAGGCGTTGGTTTTATATCTCATCTGTAAGGAAAAGCTTCCAAAAAGGCATTGGCTTTTAACTGCGGCCTCTACAGAGAGATAAGATGCTGGTTATGGATGAACCAACCCTGCTTTTCTAGCACAGGAGGTTTCCCCCGGTGACTGCATATGCAAGGCTCTTCCATCCCATGTTTCTGATCTGACCCACCGTAGTGCTCACTTCTAATCAGTTCTTTTGTCCTAATATCTGTTTATTGCCTCCCAAGTATTTTAAAAAGGCAATAATCACACAGCTTGCTTGCTTGCTTTCAACCATGCTGGAGAAATGGCTTTATTAATGCTGTGACTGTAATGCTGTGTGTGTGAGAGCACGCCTATGCATGTGTGCTGAGCTCTGACAAGATTACAGCCGGAGATGGTCTGACTACAGGCTACATCCTATTTAGGCTTCTGCAAAGATTAGAAAGAGAAATCTCCCTTTTGTCTTTGAAGCATGAATGGATGCTAAGCTTTCAGCAGTCTGTAAACTGCTGCAATTCCCCTGAAAAATAACAGCAACTTTTAAATTAATGATTTACTGTTAAAACAAGAGATAAAAAAAATATGTCACTATCTGCGCTCCCCTGTCCCCCTTCACCCAGCTGAACTGTACATGGATATCGGATCTCTTTTGTTGGCAGAAATTCTAGTAATCTCTAAAGGACGTGCTTTTTCTGCCTTCTCAGGCTACCTCACTGAAGAGAATTCCAAAGATTTCTGGAAAAGCTTTTTAACGTACGCAGCAGAGCTCCCCTCCTCATACCCCTTCCCCCCAGTATCATTATAATTTACAGGATTCATATGACCATGTAACTACTTGGTGATTACATGGCAAATACCTTACAAATACACAATAATTACAAATTCATGCAGATTACTTAGTAAATACATTTGAAGTAAGAAAATAGTTCAAAGATTAATTATCCCTTAACTCACAGTATTTAAATTATTTTCCTCCAAATGTACAAATATATTTGTAGTGACTTCAAGGCTGGTAGAGAAGGGGTTATGATGGTTCTGATCTGAGAGGAAAAAATGAAATTTGACAGGCATGGATTATTTAAAGCATGCAGACGTGAGCCATATAACCATTACACTTTGATGCAAATCATAGGGGAAAGCACAGGAGGGATGGCCTGTACAGAGAAGTAGTGGACAAAGTTAGGATTTCCTGCCATTGACATGAAATTTAAACAAATAATCGTTTAATGGCAGTGCAGCATTACATTCCTTTTTGCATGCATTAATGTCAGCATCTGGGACCAACATTTTGACAATTCTATTAAAATGCTTCACCATTCCCTATCTAACACCTGTTAGCTCTAATTTTCTTTCCTGAGACGTACATCAGTAGACAGTGTAGATTCCAAATCATTTATCACTTTTAAAGTGTTTCCATATGAGCTTTTGGGGGGGCTTATCTTGGCCTTAGGAAAACCTTTTCTGAATGTATTAAAATTCAGTACTTAGAAGGGGGAAAAAAGTGTAGACATCAATGTTTCATAGCATTCATGTCTGGTAATTATTAGCCTAAATTATGGCTCGCACATGACTTGACAAAGTGGACCATGCATTTAAAAAAGCTGCTCACTAGACATGCACTGCTCAATATGTTCCAAGTTATTGAGATGTCAGTCCGTAATCATAAAGCAAACACCCCTCACTGAAAGGACCCTGCTAAGAGGGCTATGAGGCCTGGGGGACTACCTAAAAATGTCAGAAATGTTACAGTCCAAATGAATGACAACAGCAAGAGGACATGTGTTTAAAAACATGTGCAATTAGCTAATACAATAAAATGCAAATCCTGGAACACAACAGACCTGAGGAGCAGTACCTGGGAAGGAGCATTTAAAATCAAAACAAAATATTCTGCTCTGGAGAATGAGAAAATATTCATATGTATATTTAAAAATGTGGGACGTGAAAAATGATCACGTTGGTGTTTTTATAGCTGTGCATTGTGGAAAGAGGAAGAAATGCATTATAGCCTTTATCTACTCATACATAATAGGCTTGCTTATCATTATGTATGTTAAATCACTCCCTGTGTTGCTCCTATCATGCAAAACAAGGTGTACTGTGAATTAATGCAGCGTTGGTAATCTCTCACCTTTTACAATGCTGACCATAAGTTAATCAGCTTGCAGAGAGATGAGTGTTATGTACAGTATTTTAGAAGTATTTGCCTTTGCAATGCAATATCGTCATACGAGAGGTAAGGCCTAATGTATTCCCACTAAAGTGTACTGGAATTTTGCTGATGATTTGGGTGGGTAAAATAGTGGGCCCACACACAGTGTGTACACTGAGGGCCTCTGCTGTGGTGGTGCAAGGTGGTGTGATGGAAGCTGACATCCAGGAAGGTAAACATGGGTGCTTCAGGCTGGACCGTCTGATTTTTTTTAATACAGATTTTGCTTTAATTGTCTGAATCTGAAATGTGCACGAGTCAGCCACTAAAAACTTTTTAGCATCTTTGGAGCCATCTGAAGAACTGGACTTCATCCCTCTGCATTATTTAAAGGCATGTGCAAAACGCACGCAAACAAATAGTAGAAAACAGAGCATGTAAAGCAGCTGGCAGCAACTAGAAATGTATACAGCTGTGGACAGTTTAAAAATGTCCATCAGTGCACGGATACGCACCTTTACTTTCACACATCTGCTGTTTACTAAATAACATTTCAGCACAGTTTTCATCTTATAAGGAAAGTGTTTGAAACTTGGAATAAGTGCACTTAATTAAAGGAAGGCTGTGAAAATGTGCACTAATCTGATATGACTAATAGCAAAGTGCATGAAATTGCTAATTAGAATTTCATTAAAGGTGCTGCTTTATCAGACTGCAAATATCACAACCTTTAAAATTCTTTCAGGAAAGCTTAATTCCTTTTCAAACAGAAATATTCTTTAAAGACATTTGATTTGTTCTAAAGGAATTTGTAGCTTAGGCTGAAACATAAAATGTTGCCAATATTCCACGGGAGTAATATTTGAATAAAAATATGTATCAGGTACTTTCTTTCATCAGGCAGATGAATAAATTTTTTGAAAATATTATTGTTCAAAAATAAAATCAGCTAAGAAATATAAAGTTTAATCTTTAGATTATGTCAAACATGATTTGTTTTTATGCCTATACTGTAATATTTGATATGTTTTTGTTTTAAAGGAGGAAAGAAATAAAAAGCTTGCTTCATAAGTGATGTGTGAACTATAAAAAATACAGCTATGAATGTAATTTGATAAAAATAGGTAAGGTTTTAGATGTCCAGAAAGAGGAAATCAATTGTCTACCTTGATTTTTAAAAAATACATCAAAGCTAATATTCTTTGTGAACCATCTTCTAACATCTCAAAATCAAATTTAAAAAAAATCTGTATTTTTAAGGTAATGTGGGATAAAACCCCAAACTTTGCACAAATACCTATATTTCTATGCTTAGTTAAAATATCAATTCATTTAACCTCTTTGTTTTCCTCCTTTTTGAGTCCTCAAGCTTACTGCTTTTTATTTATTTTATTGCCCCTCTTGTCTGATGACAGAGTTTCTCTCCTCAGATTTTTGTTAAACTTGGAAGCACACTCTGCCGTCAGTGATTTTATTTGCAGCTGAACAACTGCCTTTTGCCCAGCCATCCCCCAGATTTGCATTTCTCTCATTGCAATTGATGGGGCAGTTCTAGGCCTCGGCAAGGCACTTGTAATCGCAGCAAAGCCGCTGTCATACTGCAAGGATGCAGCAGCAAAGCTCACCTTGCTTTCAGGTTCGCTTCTCCTGGGGAAAGAGCTACTCCCCCATCAATTTTTGGCCCCTGACTCTTAGGAAATGCTCTTTTCTATGTAGGACCTGGTCCTTTCTTGGTCAAAGCAGGTTCCCTCTGCCAGTCCTGTGTGGCTTTCGGCTGCCAGGTCCGTAGTGGATTCATACTCACAGATCGCACTTTTGGCAAAATTCTCATTTACTCGGGTGTCACACCGCAGTTTTGGCCTAGCAAACGGCAGGTTTCCTTGCATAAGCAGAGCAGGATTGGGACTTAAACAGCTTTGTTCCTTTTTTCCTTGAAATTTAAATTTACCAGCATAAGTAACTAATATAAGGCTTTCAGCGAAACTAAAGATCATTGAAGCAGCTGAAGTTTATGTATGTTAAAAAAATATCCATCAAGGCTCCCCATTTGTGGACTGCAATTATTGTTATTAATACTAGCAAAAAAAAGATGTACTTTTGCTGGAATTAGGTATTCAGAGCACATTTTTAGAAACTCAAATTAAAAACTAATCAATGCAAATTTACATGACAAAAAGATTCTTGGAAATGGATAAAGAGTGAACAGAAGAATCTTTACTTAGGAGATAGTATATTATTACTTTGAGCATTTTTTAAAATCACATGTCAATTACAGTTTGGTGTGATTTCAGCTCTTGTTATAGGTATTTTCATGCCAGTAGGTATTTTATCAGTTGGACAAAGAAACACATAAAAGTCATTTTAGCTTTCTTCATAAATATGCCAACTTTCTTTATGTACATTTGCTTTCTACAATAAATACATTGATAAAAAATCAGTCTAGACTCAAATAAATGAAAATTATGCTTATTAAATCTAATGCCTGGTGTCAAAAGTGACGTGTCAATCTTACCTATCTAACTCTAAGCAAGGCAAACAAAGCTGTTAATTATAATATTTAAGTTTAAATATAGAATTATTGTTCAAATATAGAAAACAATGACATGGTTGTTCTTTCCATAGCTATATGATTCAGACTACTTATATCTCATTTTATGCAAAATAAATGACACGTGATTGTGATTTAATTCATGCTAAGTAAATGTCTACAGGGATTTATGACAAGAAAAGCAATAACAATCCATACCTTGTTACTTGTCAATAACTGCATTCAGAACAGTGGGGAGCAGTGAAAAATAAGTAATTGCTTGGAAAAACCCATGCATACGCGAAAGGAGTAGTGTGCAATAATTTACATCATGTTAATCTAAGGCTGCTGGTTATAACACAGTGAGCGTTATAAATTAATGTAGCTCTGTACTATTCTGCCTTACTTTATTCTCCCTTTTATAATGCCACCACTCCCAGATTCAACGTGCCTCGATCCCCATTGCTGGCAACAAGATTAATGCGCTCCATAAACATGACGAGCTGCATTTCGTAAACTGTTTGCTGAGCAAAGATAAGACGCTGACATTTACAATTTCGTTCTTCAGAAATTATAAGATGGATATGTTTTGGTGTGCAAAGGAAAACAAGAGCAGGAAGAGGCTCTGGTCCTTCCCTCTTCCCATGGTGAGGTGAAGCGTGTGTGGTTTCCAGCCGGCAGCCGGTGCTGGCAGGGGATCAGTGAGGGTGGAGTTGGGGGCTGGCCTCCTACATGACCACAATGCTCCAACATGGGCAGGGGGTGTCCCCAACTCTTCTGATTTTGACTGTATAAAATAATAACAGGAAAGCCTCCAAGCATTTAGTTTAAAGGGGACTCAGCTACCTGGCAGAGGGGGGCAACTGCCACCAGCGTGGCATGGGGATCCACAGGACTGGCCCCCATGTCTTACCTGGCACACTACTTGGCCAGTGCAAATACAAACTACTGATTTTTTGGGATGAGATTAAAAGTCATATAACTGTTTGGCTGGATCGCTCATCCCTGTGTTGTTCGTGGAGCATGATGTGACGCTCTTTCCAGGTTTAAAAGGAGAATTTGAAGGTTGACTTTAGTGGGCTGTAGGTGCAGGAATGATGCTGAATCTGGCTCAGGGTAAAGGAGCCAGATTTGTTTGCAGGATTTACAGAGTTTGCATTGGTCTGACAGAAAGTCTTCTGCTTAACTCCAAGGAATGTGTCCACCCATGCTGTGGCCAGGGTACCAATTTCCGCAGCTCTGTACAGCTCCGCTCAGCAATGTTGAGGAGTTTTGTTCCTTTGCCATATTTATTCAATGCTTAGCCTGACAGACAAAAATAAATCACAGATTAATGTCTCTGGTTGTGCCAGATAATAACTTTTTATTGCCCAACTTCTGCTCACTCGCCTTCGCTGGGACCCAGCAGCTCATTACACAGAAGCCACATTCCTAGATGGACATACAGTCTCATGTAATCTTGAGATACATACTGTGTGGTGGTCTCAAAATGGTGACCATCACAGGGTCCAAGAAAGCGCTACCTGACTGGGCCTCATCCTTAAAATAAATGCAAGTGTGGTTTTTAATGGGAGCTACACACCTTCTGAAGGCCTGGTGGATTTCATTCCTGTGCTCCACTAAAAGGCCAGTCAGAAAAGATCAGAGTTTTCTTGTTCCTCCGTGCAGTGGCAGAAGCATTAAATCTGCTAATTATGTTTATAGTGAGCCAATATTCCTACATCTATTGTCAGAAGCGATGGCCAGTAGCACAGAACTACTGAAGCACTGAGAAAGAAGAAATATGCAGGACCAAACATAAGCTTTGTGAGGCATTATGGGTTATTCTCAATTCCTTTGAAAGTCTTGCTTTGTTTTTCCCTTTCTCTTGTATTTTCTTTTCAATGTCCCTCTGCACCTTGTCTTAGACTTGCTCCTTTGTCTCTTCTCCCTCTGTGTTTCTCGCCCTCTTGCTTTTATACTTCCTTCCACATCATCTTATTTATCATTCGCCACCTTTGTTTGGGTCTGTCTCAGGCCTGTTGGTTTCTTCCTGCAAATCCAATGCACTTTGTTTTTTCCTCTTCTTAGTCCTTGCCACATGCAAGACTTTGCCATTCTCTCCCTCACATAAATAACTCGCTACACAAATACCTGGTAAAACTCATAAAAATATTGATGCAGCTCAAGTTCACTGAATGAGTCACTTCCCCTGTTGCCTTTGGACATCTCAAGACAAACCTCTTTTGCCTGTTTGTATGTAAAACGCAAAGCAGCCTAGTGTTTTTAGAAGAAAAGCTAAGAGAACACTTTTCCAACCTTTTGCTGTATACAGCTTGAAACTCCAGCTCTGCACACAAATTGCCAGAATCCGTATTGTTTTATCCTAACCTTTACAGGTAATCCTGAAAGCCTACCTAATCAATTGAAGATCATAAAATATTAGACTTAATACTGCAAAGTGCTGCTTTATAATTCACATAACAAGCTCCTAAATAATTCAAATAGCAAACATATCCTTCTATTCAGTGATGGGAGGTTGTTTAGATCAGCCAGAGAATGTCAACACATGCCACATCTCACAGATCTACCGCATTTCAGGAACGCTATTAAGTTAATTGCTGGTTTCTGACAGCAGAGAGCATGCTGGGAGCAGGGTGATCTTTATTAGCCTTTCGGGCATTTGCAAACATCAGCCATTTTACCCCTACTTGTATATACCAGACACAGCATGGAGAATATAAATCAAATTGTGAGACAATAACCAGTGTTGGCACCACCTTTGCATTGGATTTGTTTGTGAATTAAAATAAAGGTTCTAATGTCAATTGTTATGCCTGTTAGATTTATGTATAATACCATATACATGTATATATATATTGTAAAAGTCTACCAAAAACAATCAAGCAATTACATCATTTTGCACTGCATATGTAATGCACATAAAAAGGTAATCAAACTGTGTTGCCTCACATCTTTGTAATGGAAGTACTTTGAAGGCTATAAATAGACAAGAAGCTTCAGAGTAAATTAGCAACACAATATAATTTTCATTAGGTACCTGCCTTGTAGTACGGCTGTGCACAGGTGCTCTTTGTTCTTATATATGTTTTAGAACAATGTTTTGATTTCTAAATACCCCAAACACCCTTTTGTTAATAACTTTCATTTTCTGGCTCTATTTTTTAACTCCCTACTGATTTCAAAAAGTCCTAGAAGAGAAGGAGGAGAGGAAATAAGAAAGAGTCTCTAAAATAATTTTAGATTAAGTTCTATGCGTCCTGGCCTGATCCAAGCCCCCTTGAAGTAATTTAAGAGTTTTGAAGATACTTTTGTGGTCTTTGGCTCACACGTGTAGCTCTATTAATTCTACATGTTATGGACCACCCAGTTTTCAGCTGGTGTGTCAGCTTCTGTGTAATCATTCTAGCTAAAGATCTTATTCAGATACAGAAATATAGGGAAGTGAAATTATTTAGCTATTTAAGTCAGTAAATACTTCGATTATCCATAAAACTGTATCCTTTCATCATAGAATGGACTTGTCAAACAGAGTGTAGATAAAAATAACAGTTGCATTCAAGAGTGTTGTAAATATGTTGCAAAACTCCATTACTTTTCAGAAATCAGCTACTGCAAACAGAAAAAAAGCAGTATTTAAAAAGTCAATTCACTGTAGGCATGGAGAAATATCTTTTTTGCCTACTCTGCACTCATCACAGATTCGCAGCTTAATTTTTGCAGGAGCATTGTATTTCATGGCTTATCTCTTCATTAGCCACCACAACAGTGGCCAGCGTTGTTGCATAAATATTACAAACACATTCCCAGGCATAGCTGATATTTTTTGGAGTCAGTACTACACATCTGAGGTGTGTGAAAAATTCTAAATTGTATTTGATAGCTCCCAAATTGACTTATTTCATTTAATTAAAAAAGCCATTTTAAGAGTGAGCCAATTCACTGAAAAAGTATGGCTCCTCTTCTATGTGCATATGTGTATAAATATATATGTCTGTATGTGTGTATATATACGCATGTCTGGATGAGCATGCGTTCTATATTGCTCTGAAAGATGCTAAGTATGGAAACTGTAAAAGGTTAACTGATTCTTGCAGTTCTCTGAAGACAAGGCCTTTGTGAAGATAGGACGAGTACATTCTGCTGCTTCCAATACTTTTGAAAAGAATTTTTTCACATCATTGCATAAGACAGTATACATAGGTCTTAAGTCTCCAATTATGCCAAAACATAGTATTTTCGTAACGCACACAGTGTGCATAAGCCCATGAGGCTAAGACCTTTCCGATCGCTAGAAACAGGAATACAGAAGTGTTACTGCTGTATCATCAGGCATTAAATAAACACAAAGGTGCAGGCTCCCCAACAGCTCCCTCCCAAGTCCCTTGACACATCAATCTAACATATATTTTACTACTGAAAGCTTTTCACACAGACAATGTGGTTGAAAGGTACCATAATAATGGTCTATTTGGAAATATCCCTTTAAAAACCAAAATTCATCAAGTACTTTCATGTCCCTGAGTGGGTACTTGAGAATTGAGCAGCAGATGTAAAATATACACTGAAGTGCCTCTCTCAGGCACTGCACATGTATGAAATGTGTAAAATGTATTATAAGCCCTCTTTACCAGTGTGTCAGTAAGGGGTTTAAGGCTGTGGTTTCCAGCCTGCTGCCATTCAGAAGGTAGGAGGCAAGGCAAAATCTTGCATGTTTCCTTCTGTAGTTTCTTTATCCAGTGCTGATAACATTAAAAAAATCAATCTAGAAACATGCATGCGCTGCAACCATGTTTGATGTCTCCTGAAGGATTCAGCTGTGCATATTTTGCTGGAGGAAAAATGTGTGTTATTTATCAAATACGCTTGTCTCCTTTCCAGGACTGCCAACAATAATGTTATGCAACATTATAGAGCAAGAATACAGATTGCTGGGTCTCATGCCAGTAAGTGATCGCTGATAACGCTGAGAACTAAATATAAAATCAAGAACTGGAGAGGTGCAGAAGTTATGCATCTTTTGGACTGTTTAATATTTTACTAGAAAGTAGAGAGTTCTGAAACTTCGGCTTTAAGAAATCGTGGGCTGTGGAATCTAAAATATTAGGCACCCAGCAGAGGTTTTATACAGTAGTTTCCCCTAATCTCAGAAACATCTGTTCATTTTTAAAAGTAAACCTGTACACAGTTTACATTTCAAGGAGGGTCAGATTCCATTCTTCAATTTCCTTTTTGTGTGCGTGAGTGTGTATCATTTGTTGCATTTGCAATCAGTGAGGGGTTTATTCCTGCTTTCTTTTTCCTCCTGGTGTTGCCTATCCCGTTGAAATAAAACTGGCTTATTTTCCAGTCAAGTCATGTGTAAGTGAAAACAATTCCACAAGTGTCATCATGTGATATTCCCCTCTTTGTGCAAAACTGGGAGCACCCTGAGCGATGCAAAAAATAAAATACATTCTGGAGACAAGGGAAGGGATTTTCCTTTTACTTGGAAGCTGCAGGAATTCCAGGGCACATCAGCTGATTGATTACCCGTTCAGTCTACTTTGTTTCCTTTCATAGCACAAATAAGATTTATGACAATTTAGAGCTGAGATGAAGTTTTGAAGCTTCATTTGATTTTTCAGCTTCAAAGAAGGAAGGCCTCCAAAACAGAGGCGCTGGGTTCTTACCACACAGAATTGATTTTTCTGGAGGCAGCTCTTCCATTCACCGACTTGACTGGAGGCCCTTTTTCTAGGAATGCCTTCCCAGGAATTCAAGGGCTGGCAGTGAGCACAAGGAGATGTTCCCTCCTAAGTTTCTTTCTTTTCTCCCAACTGTTGGTGTCACTGTCCAGATTGCCCAAGGCACTGAGGATTTGTTTTTAAACAAATTTTCAAAGCAGTCAGTCTGGTTGTGTGATAGCCGTAGAAGGCTTGTCTCTCCCCATTTCAGTTTAAGCTGCAGCAAAAAAAAAATAAAAATGCTGGCCATTCATATATTCTGTTGATAATCAAAATGCATTTTCCTCATGGTAACACAGCAGCTCAACACAACAGAGAGAAAAGAACCTGTTTACACAGGATTTCTGTTTTTAGAGCACTTAATGACTGATGCTGTAGAATTATTGCTGCTCCACATACCCAGATCCTGTGGGTAGGTCTAGAGAGTACGTAAGAAGAATAGAAACAAAATTTTTGTGTGAGAAATCACTTCATTAATTTTGGGATTTTTTTAGATTTTTGCTTGATCACCACTTTCTGGTAAGTCAGTTGTCATGGAAGCTAATGGCTTCATGAAGAATTAAGGGCAGCTAATTTTGCATAGCAAGACAAAACCTTAAACTGAACTGCTCTATGCATCTGTTGTGGAGAGCTGACCTGTCCCATTAAGCAAACAGGTTGTTGAATTATGGTTCTTACTGGCATTTGTGACTATTTCTCTTTACAAATTCTACCAATATTGGCTGGAGCTCATCAGCTTCTGAATCACTACAGCTGGATCCGAGCCTGCTAGAGCCGATCACAACCGCTGGGGCTGGCGCAGACAGACACAGCTGATTTTGGTCATCATTGCTATGTTTGGGTCTACAAGCCAAGTGTGTGTCTATGCAAGTATATTGAAAGTATGCCAAGACTGACTTTGCAGTTCAAGGTCCCTTGACCATAAAGGAACCAAACCTTACCAAGCACACCCTCTTCTGAAGTAGATGCAGATCCACATGTTCACGGCAGCTAAGCATTGACGAATCTCTAAGATGCTGTATTTGATAGCAAGGAGATCTACAAGTAGGCATAATTTTCTCACTCCTGGTATTTCAAACCACTCTGTCTTTCTTGTTCTTCCAGCAGCCTCCTTGTTGAGCAATATCAGGCAAAGGACAGAGCTTGTAAATGTTTGCCTGTAGGAACAAATGCTAAGAATGCTCAGACTTTAGAGAAAGGCCTGAGGTCCTTCAGGACTTTAACATTTATCCCCGGAAGCTTTTTGGAGATGACAAAAATATTTGTCAGTACTGGATGAATCAGATACAGCAAAGCAATCCAGAAAGATGAGTGTTGATTTACCTGTTTCTCCCTGAAGAGAAGGAGGGGCCACACAAGGGAAATGAGATGTTGGTTTTTGTGATCAAAGGCCACGGTGAATGACAGCAATAAAATGTTTCAACTTTCATGTTTTGTGTAGCTGCTGTGATGGTTGATGAGAAATGTAAAGGTTTGGTGGTTCTTGACAGCTCTGGGTGCTTGGAAACATGTTCACAAGGAACCATCGCAATGGTAACCAGGAATTTTCAGTTTAGAAAAACTTAATCTCAAGAGATGTTTTTACCTGTTGTTTGGACTATGGCATACTTCAGAGCAGATAACTGATTCCCTTATGCAAGATGTTCCTAGCAGATGTCTTCAGTGATCAGTCTTTTATTATGTTTGAAGAAGAAAAATACAGAATCAGAAGAACATATTCTGGTTGTATCCTGTATGATTAAAACAAAGATATTTTATTTCTGATCCCCAATCCTCCCTGTCGTTCCCAGTGATACCTAAACTCACTCCAGATACAGAGAAGATTAAAATCACAGACCTGAAAAACAAAATGCAGACACACTCCTGAATCTTGAAAATGACTCTTTTTGTTTAAATTAAAGGTATTCACATTGGTTGAAATACTAAAATAAACCTGTAAAGAGAATGAGGGCCTTGTCTAATGCTCAAGTTTTCCTTGGGCAAATTTAATTTTGGGAGAAATTTCCTCATGAACAAATCTAAATGAAATATTTTTACTTATGCCTATCAAACCCTTGCTGTGGACACACATTACTGTCAATGGAAAAAAGATTAACAATTTTCTAGATGCAAACTAGAAGAAAATATGACTTCTTAAAAAATGGCTCTTAATTTCAAACTTTTCTATGAATTCCTCATGTTTTCATAGGTTGGATAGAAGACATCTGGATTAAGACCAGTTTTACAAAACCGAACCAGGATTAAGAAGGTTGATGAGAGCAGTGTAAAACCACCCCAGTTTGCTCAAAACTTTTATCTGTTTCCCCCTTCAACTCTAAACTTTTGTGGATGAGATAAAATAGAAACTGAATCCAAACAAGCTGGTTTTGCAAAAGCTCCTCAGCTCTTCTCTAAAAATAAGATTAAAGAAATCCTCTAGGCTGCAGGAGATGACTTTATCTTGTTACATTGCAAACCTCATTCCCTTACTTTAAATCTTCTTCTCTCTTACTAAAGATAACTAATAGGGATGCTGAGAACCATTGTATTCTGTTGACATCTTTAAACATAAAGCAAGCTATCAATATCTGGCTTTCGAAGGGTCTCTCTGCTACCGTTCTCAAATACAAAAGTTTATAGTCATATCATTATGAGAAAGATGTATTTCTACACATGTTAATGGAATTTACTTTTGTGAATCTTATTGAAGAACCTGGGACATCAAGGACATTACTGTGCTATGATTTACACTGGTGTAACTCCCTGACTTCAGCAGAATTACGGGTGATTTTCTCTATACTATCCTAAAGCAGACAGGAGCCCAGAGACTTTGGGATAGGACATGGACAGAAAACAAAATTCTGTGCCTTTTAAAGATAATTTATACTAATCAAAATAACTTTCTATTATGAAAGAAAATTATGATATGGTGACTTTCCTGAAGCTGTATTTACTTCTATGTGAGGTGAACTCAGTGTGGTAGGTCTAGACATTTGTCTGGATGTGTCCTGCATATTGTTTATAAGGATTCTTCTTTTTAAAATAGTACTGATGGTAACAGTTTGCGTAGAGCTGTCAATATGCAAGATTCTTGGCAAAGAAGTATCCAGCAGGGAGGGAGGAGGCAAATTCTTTTGTCATTTGCCCCAGTGAGAAGTTAATGGAATTACTCTATATCTGTAAATACCTGAGATCAGATTCCGGCTCAGAATCCCTTCTACAGCTAGAATTTACTGAAAATACTGACCGACACAATAACTTAATAAGGATCAACAAAAATCATCTGAGTTTCTGAACACTTTCCCTGAATATGTTTTTCTTTGCTTTTATTTAGCTCTGTATGATGAGTCCTTTTCAGTATCTGACACCCTGTGGGCCAAAGTGCATCCCTGTTGTGCATCTCCCATATTTAGAGAATTACTTTGGGATGAATGTGGTCTCTTGTGTTTGCACTAAGTATAATACAGACACTAAACTGTAGATTATAATTTCCTAGTGGGAGATCCATGTCTTGTGACGAGATTAAGAAGGATGCAGCTGTGAATGGGACCACTTTGGCTAAGTTGCCTTAAAAATTTAACTAGAGTAACTTCAGGTTGTGAAAAACTGGCTATGTGCTATGTTCAAGAATAAGCTCCCACATAAAATCCTTGCAAAGCCTGTGCAAAGCTCCTTTGTGGTAAAACAGAGCTGTTTTGACTAGCCATATATGTTTCCTGTGTAAATCCGCCACATCCTGGTCTATAGCTCACTTGCATATCAAGTTTTCATGTGAGTCAGATTCCCAAGGCATCTTTGCAGAATAATAAAGTCATACATGACCATGTAAATGATATCCCTGAAAAAGCCCCTTAGTCTTCTTTTCAAAGTTATTTCCAAAACCAGATTTACACATTCCTGTTTCAAAAGCTGCTCAGATAATTGCCAAAACAAGAGTGCTCCACTACACTAATCTCTAATTAGTAAAAGCTGACTTTTGTCTTCCTGTGACAATAGCTTTGCGTATCTCTGAGTAAAGGGGAGATTTATAGGATACTGGTGATATTTATTTTGAGATGGCACTTTTTCATTGTTTTAATATAACTAAATTAAAGGCTATATTTCTGTTCATTTAAATCATAATTTGTATATTCCTTTTATCATTACAATCCCTGAGAATGTGGAAGATACAAAATCAGTATAACACATTAGCAATAGATAATGCAGTCTAAATAAACATAATAAGCTTTTCTATATGTCTCTAGACCAAACCTTATCTAAAAATACCCTAATGAAGCTGAACCATCCAATTACTTGTTTCTTGGAGGAACCCCTTATTAATGACATTGCAGTGAGGGAAAAACATTAATTATTGGACACAGTGGGATCTTTTACATTCTGTCTAGTCTGGACAGCACCAATTAATACAACAATAATTATCAACTACCATGGCAGGTTGGCTGAGCAGAGCTCCTATCTGCTGATTGGGTGGGGAATGTGGGACAGATCTCAGGCTGTGCAGATTTCTCAGACTTAGACCTCTCTTATTTTTTGCATTGCTATGTGAAAACTGAATCCTATGGATATTAAAGCAGGTGGATTACTCTGTTGAGGCAGAGGCTGCTCCTATGAGAAGGAAAGCACAGGTGCCATCATGTGAGAAATACCATTTTCTCCTTCATCTCACACCCACCTGCTGTCTGAATTTCTGTTGTTCGAGATTTAACATGATTGTTCTTTCGATAAGGGGAGTACGACAGTGCACGCTTTTAAAGTTGTCTGTTTGCTTGCTCCCTTGTCCAGCTATCTTAAAATGACAGTTTACAAATGAAGAAGCAAATGTGGACATGATTTATTGCTACAGTCTTGAAAGCAGAATACCTATTCTTGATCAAATTCAACCTGAGGCAAACACCAAGCATGGGAAACTTTAGCTCAGGAGGTTAAAGTCTGCAAAAGTTATAAGCGAGTACTAGAGGGAGAACAATGGAAAGTGTTAGACAACCTGAATAACAGGCGTTACTACTCCAGTGCCTAGAATAATAATAATTCACCTTTTATCCATTGAAGATAAAAGGACACAATGTGGGAAAATTAAGCTGTATAGACATCTTGGGGATATCTCATCTGAGATCACACACCACTTCTTTCTTGTGGTTATCATGATTTTATCAGAGCCACTTTGAAGTCTATATAGCCTTATATCTCAGTTATCTACATTTCATCCTGTATGTATTTATTACAGATGGGCCTAAGCTGCTAAATTCAGATCCAAATCCAGATTCTGATTTTGAACTCCCTAAGGTCCGTAACTAGCTTGAAGCTAGGGGTTTGGCTTGGAATCATCTCTATTTACGTGTAAGAAAAAAGGGTTTAGTATGTGCTCTTCCAGACTGCATAGCTGTCTATTTGTGCACACCGAGTTATTCTCACTCACACATAAATCTAGGAAAAACAGAATTAAAATCTGCCTACACTGTTATTCATATTTTGAAGAAGGATGAATTTATAAATGAGCCTTAGCTTTGACATTTTGTGATTTCTTAGTGCTTTCCTTTACAACTCTAACAAGCTTTTAACCATGCTTTAATATCTGGAGCTCCAGCACAGAGACAGATACCCTCAGCTCTCACTTGCGTACAGGTAAAAACTATGGACAAGCAGTGTATTTTACAAATCTTTGTGCACTCTGTTTTTCTGTGTTACCTGTAGTCTTGACTCCAGCAGCAAGCAAATGATGACACAGGCATAAATAGGGTTATAGAAAAACAGGCTGCCACTTTATTTAAAACTCAAGAGGAATTCCCAAGAGGAATGAGTGTCCCGTTCACAGGGAGGGGACACCAACCAGGTACACCAAGAACAAACTTCCCTTGTTCTGAGACAAGGCTGTGTAGGATAAGCAAGCCCTCTGTGTCTAAAGGGAACCAGAAATGCTTTTCCCTTTTGCATAATACTGAAGTGCTAATTAGGGCACTGATATCCTCAGAGGGCAAGCCCAAATCTGATGATACATACAAAACACACACTTTCTCCTCTCTCTCACACACACAGAGGCAAAGCATAATCAGACAGACAGTGGAAGCAGAAATCAAGAAAAACAAGTGTAGAAATAGTGTAAAAAATTCGTGTTTGAGAGATCAGGTGGCATTCTTTTGTCAGCAAGCTGGCTGGTTGTACAGAGTCACTCTGCCATCAGAACATTACCATTTGCTTAGTGATTCTCAGCCTGCTGTATAGGGGCAATCCAGACTTGCTTAGTCTTTTTCTTCTTCATAGGATCACTTGATTAAATTATAACATATTAATCATACAATAACCGAGATATAGACTTCACAGTGGTATCAGTGTATTATCAGAGACAGTTTTTCCCTGTTGTTTTGTGATTTGAAGTATTTTGTACTAACATTTCTTTCTCCCACTCTCCTCTATCACCTGGGCTTCCTAAACCTAACGAGGTGATAAAATGCTCTCCACTAGGGATAATCCATTTTCCCAATATAACTTAATTCCTTAAAGCTTCACATCTGGAAGAGACTTCCAGAAACTCCATCTCAGCACCAGGGAGCTGGCATTTCCAGCTCTGAAATACCATTCCTTGAAAATAAAAACCCTTTGTCTGACTAAAGACACACTGTGTCTGGAAATGTTGAAGAAAAGGCATTTCCACAACAAATGTTTAGTTCTGATTATAAATATCCTGCTAAAATAAATAAGTACTAATAAAATGTCAGTGAAACTGGATAGGCGTCATTATATGCTAAAACTGAATAGGTATTTCTTCCTTCCATAAAACCTGGAGCTTCTAATTTAATGAGTAAATATGATGCAATACTTCTGTCTGCAATAAACTATAAGAAGGGACAGTTTTTAAATGATCCTTAAGTCTTGTTGCAACACATTTCACCATCCACAAAACACAGGAATGCTGCAGAGAGACTGTCAGTTTATCAGAAAATCTTAAAAAAAATTATTCATTGGTAGCATCACCCCACCATTCCACAAAGACTCTGCAAAACTTTTCTTGCCATGCACCACCATCTGCCAGATTATAGAGAACTAAGTGGCTGAGGGGTCAGCTCCTGAAATCCCCTAATTTACCGGCACTCAGGGCACCCCATAATTCGCAGAAGACAGTCACTGCCCTCAGCGTAAGACACGCTAAGATCATGGGCAGACATATCAAGGGCCAAATCATACTATATGCAAGCATAGTACAACTGATGTAAACCAGATTTTAAAAAAATCAGCCAATCTGTCTGCACACTTCCCTCTTCCCCATCAAAATGCTATAAACCAATGCTCCTCAAGGTTTTTAGTCCCTGCCTTGCTTTAATCCATGAAGGACATCATGCTCCAGAGGGGAGAGGGAGGGATGGGAAGGGAGGGCAAGGAGGAAGGAAGGGTCACAGGGAAAGCTGAACAAGGCTGGATGAAAGGAGAGAACCGTATCATACCTCATTTGTTGGTCACAGTGCAGCAGAGGTTGAAAAGGGCTAATAGCAGTTATCCCTCAACATATGCAGGCTTGTAAAAGCCATAAAAACAGTGTGTCAGGGGCACTGTCTAGTGGCATCATCACCATGGGCTGATACAATACTGTAGGACTTCTTGGTACATAGTCTGCCACACCATTAACCTGCCATGCCAAGATAATGAAGATAACCCACGTTCACATATTTTCTTTTGGTCCACAGTTAGAAATGAGATTCCTTGACGGTCCGGAAGCACTGTTCTGATAAGCATCTGCATTTTTTTAATTCTTTTCCTTTGATCTCCCAAGCAATCCAACCTGTTTCCAAAGATCCCCCTTCAGACCTCTAGCTCCCACACAACTGTTATTTCCAGCAATCCATAAAAAAGGAAAAAAAAAGAGCTCCTACAAGGATTAAGGCAAGAGTGTAATCTAGAAAAAAAAATAATCCTAAAGAATTACTTTAAACTGTAGAGGAGAAAGTTTTCATCAAACATTTTCTAAAAAATGGAAAATGGATTGATGCAAACATTTTCATGAAAAAAAATGCTATTCTTTGTAAAAGATTGGGCTTTTCAAATATATGCAGCTTTTTAATTTTCAGACTATTTATTTACCTCAGATATCTAGTAACCTGTCTCATGGCTGATACTATAGCTTCATTACTAGTTCTGAAGCAGAGGTAACTCAGAGAGAAATCAACTTACAGCAAAAAACAGATTCTGAGACAGGGACTGAACTGAAGAAACTGGCTTCATCCAGCTCACCACCACTATTTTTTAAGACACAAAACATGAAAGAGTTTTTATTCCTATGGACAGAAATACTTTCATTAAAATGAAATGTACTGAAAAGGTCATCAAATATAATGTTAATTTAATAGGTGACAAAATCTGACTCAAAATTTCTTGAATTTTGGTTGTCTAGTTTTAGTAAGTAATGAGCCACAGTATAAACAACAGCACCAATTAATTCACTTTCTTTTAAGAAGGCTCATGCTGTACCTAAAAGACCGTTGTTCTGTCTAGTTAAACACTTATGCATTAAAATGCTAATAATTAAACTGTTACGACTGACTAATGAACTCTGCCAACTATAAATGATGGTCTTGTTAGATTCACTGCACAGCAAGGCTTCCTTTGTACTGAAAAAGTTAAAGGTTAAAGAGCTCTTGAAAACAGCGAGTAGCATCTAGAAGCAATTACATTTTTTTTCCTGGAAACTAATAGTTGTACAATAATGTTTCAATTCGCACTCCGAAAAAAAAATTGCTCTGAGCTCCATTCATCAGAGCAAATCTGCAGCTTTCTACACCATGGCA
The DNA here is from genome assembly GCF_949628215.1 of Phalacrocorax aristotelis. Lineage (NCBI taxonomy): Eukaryota > Metazoa > Chordata > Aves > Suliformes > Phalacrocoracidae > Phalacrocorax > Phalacrocorax aristotelis. The sequence continues at coordinate 16,021,669 of NC_134287.1, forward strand.
GGTTGTTAATTTGGCTTCTGCATCCAGCCTACTCTGCCTATAATCTAGTGTTTTGCAGAACCTTTTATTGATTCTGCTCAAGGAAACTAAAAGGGCAAAGACTCGAGCTTGACTTGTGATACCTGTTGAGTAGCACTCACTCACGTCAGAAAACCACTATGAGATCAAATTTCAAAAGGCTTATGTGGCAGATTTACTTGGATATAGTGTTTGTTCACTAGTTGTCCCTGTGCATGGACTTCCAGACAGTACAGTCTTGGGTAAACGAAGGAGACAGAGCTGGAACTTGAACTGTATGCCTGTAAGGAAGCCTACTTGATTACATCTGTGACCACAGCTATTCTTCTTGACAAATAGCTCCCAGGTGAGAAGACATGGGATTCCAGCGTACTCACTCAATAACATTGTGAGTTTCAGAATCAAGACTTTCCTGTAAACCTCACATTCCTGGAAATGCAATTGAATCCCTAATTATTTCCCTCATTTAAAACATACTTGATCTTGGATTAATCATTAAAAAAGAGTTTCTATGAATCCTAGATGAAACATGACTAGTGGTCAATGAAGCTAATGAGATATAATTAAGCATGTACAGAAATGTTAAGGCTCAGAAGAACAAATGATGATTTCTTCTCTAAGTGTGGGCTTGAATTCATCCACCAATTTAATATCTAAACATTATTATTAATGTGACTATGCACTGAAGAGAAGCTTCTTCAAACCCACAGTGACTGCCTGCCTAGCCACATTAAACAAGATCCCTAGATGTGGTTTAAGCAAGCGTCTCTGAATGAACTGCATGCAATCCACAGCTCAGTTCTGACATTGCAGCTGGGCCAGGGGAACCTTTGGCTGAGGACCAGCAGGTGACAATTAAGGATGGTAACTTCTTGTGGTATCTCTTGTGGTACCTTTGCTTTGTGGTGGGCTTGATAGACAACTGCTGTTTCATTTGGTCATCCCAGGGGCAACTCTACTCACCACTGCAATTGCATAAGGATATAGCTGGATTAAGAGCCCTAATAGATTTTCAGCACAAAAATATAGTAAGAGATATAAAGTAGGTGTTAAAGAAGAATGGCCCTGTTCTTTATTTTATTTTTTTTTAATTCATGTGGTTCAATTGCTCAAATGATCCAATAAGTCACTTTTTAAAGGTGTGCTAAGAACATATGGGTCTGACTCTTAGATCGGCAGTAGATTGATAGCACTGAGCTCTGTGAGCAACCTCCCCAAAACCAACAAGTCTTCCCAAGGGAAACTATCCTCACATGTGAGTAATTGCAAACAGTTCTGGCCAGGAGTTGCAGAGCTTGCTCTGATCATGGGCAGTCCTTGAGCTGCAATGTGTTCAGGTAGACAAGCATTTGGAGTCATTAACAAAGCTCTCAGCTATCCGTTATGCACACCCTGGGTCACAGCCGACGCAGCTGCAGAGTTCAGATGATGTGCCTGCAAGGTGACTGCTGCCAAACCTCTTTCTCTGGATAGCCATCTCTCCTGAAAGATAGTTGTCTTGTTACAAGAGTCATGAAGATCTGCCTACTGCACCTGATTTGCTGATGTATGTGCTAAAACTATATTCCTAACACTGGTCCAACAGCACACTCTTTGGTACTCTTGCCCCTTCACTGTTCTTTCTATCCATTCAGTTATGTGCTATAAGAAAGCAGCTAAAGATTTCCCTTGAATCTTTTTGTATTGGCCGTACTTGAATTATTGAGAGATCTGTGCATTATAGAAATACTCAGCCAACTGGACTGCTACTGAAATAACTTTTACTTCTGCAGATGATGAGCTGTTTCTTAGATGTCACTTCAGTAGCTCATACGGTGAACATACTGGCTGTTGAGAAAAATGTTGGAAAGAGATTTTACAAAATCTCCCAAATATGACAAACTGCATTCAGTGTACCAAAAATTCTTTCCGGTAGAAGACTTATCATACCTTCTGATGTGTCTACGTTTCTAGGCACATTTGCTTTTGAATACTGCTGTGGAGTTATGAATACACAAGTATACATATATAGGTATTGGCTGAGATTCAGGAAAGGGCCAGCATGATAGGTTATGAAAAGTGCAATTCATTATGTTGCTCTACCTCCTTTACAGTAGGGCACACCTCAGCTTGCACAGACTTTTGTTGGTTGAGGGATGACGTTATACTCCCACTGCTAATTTAATTTGGAAATAAAGCCCAGCAAAACTATAAAAGAATATTTTATTTTTAATTTTCTCACTGTTATGAATTGACCTGTATAAATCTCCAGCACCAAAACAACATGGTTTTGTAGTATCAGTGCTTCCTTGTAGCATAGTGGAAATAATATTAGTAAGCATAATCACAAGAGATAACTGCATTCTTTGGATGATACTGAAAATACCTGTGATTCACAGATGTTACATCCAAGAAGAGATTCACCATACCCAGCAGCAGAAGAAAGCCACCTGCTATTTCGCAAGGTAACTCTACAGAGAAGGGCTTCTGATGAGGCAAAGAACATATTAAACTCACAGTCCCAGGGAAGAGGTTGTGTGCAACATTGAGACAATAAATCTGGGAACAAACACTCAAATGCTCAACCCTACACAGTCAGTACAGGGGCAAAGCAATATCCCTACCCTCAACTTTATATAAAATGCTTATAGTATTGATACTGAAGAGGCATGCAAAAGATGGTTGTGAACGGGCTACCAGTGTGAGTTATCTTAGGAACTGGCTGTTATTCTGTTTTGGAAGAGAACCTTGTAAACTTTGCTCTTCTTCTGTGCAATACTGAGGGGCATGAAGGATATAAATGCTGATTTTTCTATTCAGAAGATAGTCATGCCACCCTTCTGGCACTTAGAGACGCCCTCATTCGTATGATCCTCTTGATACAATTGTGGCAGGGAACTGGGAAAGTGGCTCAGGGAACTGGGAATACACGGGATGTCTGAAAGGTCTGAGTCACCCTCTCATGTCTTTTTTTCATCTCTGCAGGTTTTCCAACACTGTGGTGTGGGACTCACAGTACAGCTGACGAACTGCTGTAAATAAAAGGTCTTTCCTCAACATGTTTGTAGCTGACAGGAGATAGGAAACACGCAGAATCTACTTGGTCAGAATTTTGTCATCAGATTTCCAGCACAGTGTTGTAAAGTCCACAGAACAGAATAATTTGGATTTGCCATATTATACAATAGTAGGGTTAACACCAGCCTCTGAAGGGCAGCTCAGCAAACAATATCTTTTGAGCTCTTCCCTGATCTATAATGCTGGCAACCTGAAATGAACAATAGTGTTGTGAGGACCTCAGTGTGGATATTAAATCAAAAAAGATCATTTAAATGTCAGATACACTAAATAAAGGAGAAATATATGATACCAAAGTACAAACTCACTGGAACTCCTTGGTTTTGAAAACTGACTTGAGCAATATTAGGCTTGGTTTTGCCTAGGAGAGAAAGTGGCAAAAAAAAGAGCAGAAAGAAGCTTTGACAATAGAAATATATTATATGAGAGAGGAGGTAGCACAGATGCAGAAAATACTTGCAGGGAAAATTATTAGTCAAACATTGCTCTCCGAGACCTAGTGTGTTGGCATGATGGAGAAAATACTTATAGATGCACATAGCCACAGTATAAAATATATTTTACTCTTTTCTATTGCCCAGCTTCCATAGAGTTCTCTCCTTGTTTTCATGTTTAACATGACAACAGATACATGAGCTACGATGTACTTCATAAAAACAACAGTAAAAAGAACCAACTCTTATAGAAAAAAAAAAAAGAGCATTATAAGTACTAGGGAAAAGTTTTGTGAATTCAGGCTTGCTTTTCAAACATTCAGACCACCCCTAAAATAGCAGCTACAGTTCACAGGGGCCAGAGCTACACAAATTCCAGCTCTCCCTATGTGGTAAGTCTAATACTTTCTTTTCTTATGCTTTAAGGACTTCAAATAGGGTTTGTGCATTTGACTCCTTTTATCTCTTTCATAGAGTTCTCTCTGCTTTTAAATCCCTAAGTATCTCTGTCCTCCCCCTGCCATTCCTTAACAGATCCAGGACAGCACAAATAATGCCTCTTGGCTTTGAACACATCATGGCAAATTTCACTGACAGAGGAAAGATGTATGAGCAGTTATCTGGGATAGTTTTACACCAATCCATCTATTGTACGCTATGTTCGCAATCTTGGGCTGCAATGAATTTCAGGCAAAGTGTGTCCCTTGCAGACCACTTAAAAACAGAATAGGTTCTGTCTGAGGGCCCAGTCCTATCTGATGCTAAGCACCTTACAGCATCAGGACCTCGCTGAGAAACATTTTCCTTAAATTTCTCCAGGGCTGCACAGGGCTTTGTCTCTTGACAATGAAAAGATGACAGGAAGAAGGCAACAGTTTGGCTGCCCCAAATCCTACACAATTCTAGGAAAGAATGACCCCATCTGCATAAAAGGACACCAAGTCTATATGCCGAAAAGAAGAAGGAAATATTTAAAAAGGAACAGAAAAAAACCCTTCTTGAATGATGACCCCACAAGTTTTGCTCTTACTTCTGCTATCAGGATCTACATGCAGGATTTTTGGGAAGGTAATACATGAAGGGACTCACCTGAATAAAGCTGTACAATTTTGACCTGGATCTGCAGGACTGGGGGTTTTGTAAGATATTCATGACAGAGGCTTGTGTTTCTTCTTCTATATGGTGCCTGTCATTCTTCTTAGCATGGTATAAAACAAGAAATAATCATTAAAATTCTAGCATGGAAATCCAGTAATTTTCATTTTCTAGGTGCTCTGTTTAATCAGTGCATTAAGACATTGACTGTTTGGTGTCTCCATAGTACTGTGCTTGCATACTTTGCCTTTGGTGGGAAAAACAATAGTTATAGAAAACCAGGGTCTGCTCTGCTATTGTATTATAATTCCAAATGCAGGAATTCTGTGTTTCAGCTAAGACTTATTTGCATAATTTTAAAGCTTAAGTTGTAAAATTCAGAAATGCCTGCAGTTTATACTTTGAAACATTTGAAAAGTAAAGCAGATTTTTACAAACATTTTTGTATTTTTAAACATGTAATTTATTAGTAAGGAAAACAGCTCATGTAATAAGGGATCGCTATAAGTAGATTTAATATGTTCTAGCATTTAAATATTATTGTTGATCATAAAAGATTAAATGCCTTTTGGTTTCAATCCTCTTATTAGAAGCAGCAAATTTGTTTTTCTTGAGTGTGGCAAGTAAGTTTGAACCAAAATGTAAATGCTTAACAGACTCTGTGCATATGTGCACACAGGCGTGTGATGAAGGGATGGGGCATTTTCCCCAAAGCTTCAATTTCAACTTACTCATTTGTTATCATTGTTCATTAACTATGTGGTTGACCTAAGATGAGCCTGAAGGATTACAGAATATTTGTCTAAGTATTTAACAGAAGCTTATAAAATAATAATATTTGTTAAACACCTCAGGTTTCCCTCCCACCATCACTGTAATCTGGAAACATGAAAGGACTGGATGGAATGAACACAAACACAGTGGTGCTCGGTTGGGTCAGATGTGTCAGTTCAGCTTGGCTTGAATAGGTAACCCAGTCCCCAGTGTAACTACATTAATGGGAATTTCTGAGAAACCACTGTCAACTGTCTGATTTCATGCTGATTCGTTTCTGGATGGCCGCTGCTGTTTTTCATTGGGTGGCTGAGTAGCTGGGACAATCAAATTCATGTCACCTGCAAACAAGGATAGACTGAAAAGCATGACTAAATGGGGAGGAGAGCCAGGATAGTGTTTCACTGTCACCTGTGTCCTTAAAATACTGCTTACGCTTGCCATTACATTTGCTGCCTGCGTAGTTTCTCATGGGAACACTGACAACTTCAGGCTCACAAAAGCAAAGCCAGCAAAAGCTATGCTGAGAGCAGACCCCTGATGCACTGTTACCTTGTTTGATCATCACCAGTTCAGAGCACGCTTCAACAAGGGGGGGCTGTGTGTCATCCTTCCTCATGGTCAGCAGCCCAAACCCCAGTGATTTTTGCTGTGTGGACCTGTTTAGACAGGAGCAGTGGTGCAGCCCTGACTCTGGCTATAAAGTCTTTACTAGTGCTTCCTAATGACTTTGCTCTATCTGCTGCTGTCACATGTTAGAGAAAGAGATAATCTAATTTCTACTATTTGATTAAAAAAAAGAGTATCATATCTCAAAAGAAAAGAGAGCTCAAAAAATTCGACACTCAAAGCCTGTTAGAATAGGAACATACCATATGGAAATTACCTACATTGCTTCTGTTAGGATCTAGCACATGTGTGCAGATTAAAAGGCTTGCCTGCTCAGGCCCCTCTGTTTGCACTTTCCCTGTCAGCCTGGCCTGGACACAAACTACTTTTTCCCTGCTATGCTGCAAGATACTGTTGCACCAGCCTGTAACACTGAGGCGAGAATCCAGAGCCAGCCCAAAAGTTTCCTGCTGTGGTAGATCTGATTTCTCTTTCTAGATTTCAGCCAGACTGGAAGCCCATGTGCCCTAACCTTGCTCCTTAGGAGCACAGCTGGACACCTCACTGAACTTACTGGTAGGGTCTCCCAGGTAGAAAGACATTCCTGAGAGTGGCAAAAGTTGAGACCAAATTCCCAACTTCTGATTTCAACCTAAGCTTTAAAAGACAGTCTTATAGGTCTTATCTGTGTTGGGACTGAACGCCAAATTTACCCAACCTGGATGACATAAGAGGACAGCACAGGACATCTGTGTGCCCAGCAACACAATTTCAGAACTTCTTGTATATAATTCTTTGGTAGTTGAGTGTTCCTTGCTAGTTAAAGAGGTACTTCCTTTCTAAGCTCCTTTATGAGTTTCCAGGAAAAAAAAAATTACTCCTTTAGGCTGATACTTTTGTAGCTTTTGGAAAGTTTGGTAAAAATCCATATGGTTGGTTTTGAGCATGCTTGAAGAATTGTTTCAGATGTTTAACTTGTGCTTGGGTAACTGAAAACAGTTCAGACTTGGCATGTAGTCTCCAGTGAGAAATGTGGGCTTGGATAAGTTGGAAAAAAAATTGGTTCAGAAAGAAAGGAGTTATAAACAAGTGGAAATAGTATGCTTCAGTTATCCAGATGTATGCCAGGCAAGCATAGATGTCTGGCTATCCACATGCTGAAATAAATGCATCTGTATTTATTTAAATGTGTGATGTAATGTTCATGTGCAAACATTTCAGTAAATGGTAGGCATGTTAATTTTTCCCATCTCACAAAATAAATATAGACAATACATGAGATATACATATATGTACAGCTTAGAAGTGTCTGGCTGACCAAGAGAATGACCCAGAGCTCTTGGACACCAATGAAAAGACTGTTCCTGGATGTAATGGAATATGGGTCAGAGTCCAATGCCCTACAATCCTGTTCATGTATTAAAAAATGGAAAGGGTAAATACACATGTAAAATGTTAAAAACCTCATCAATCCTTAAAAGTTTCCATTACACTATCTCAGATAATATTTGGTGCCAACTGTGATGAATTAAATGTTTCCACAGCCAGCAAAAGCTGTTCAAAACTCAAAATGTAATATATGATTTTCTTGATTCAGAATTTCAAAACACAACCTTTTAAACAGAGGTTCAATCATCAAATCCACAGGAGAAGTAGCTCTGGGTTTTCTTGCTGAAAATCCAAATTACTTGAGTGCCAAATCTTCATATGCCTAAAATTGGTGTCGCTCCATTGACTTCAGTGGAGCTATGCTGATTTACACCAGCTGCATGGCTGGCCCATAAATATTTTCAGTTGATCTGGATTATTTTATATATTATACGAATTTTCTTTATGGATTACATGGCAAAACATTTGTTCTCAGCTTCCATAATGTCAGGGTCTGTGAATTTATTTTAATGTGGGACCATTTGTGTGGTTCTATTATTGCACAACTGAATACTTTTGTGCTCGTAACATGGATTCACCGCACATCCTCCCATCAGTGCACTCACTGACATCCTAACAGAAGAATTACTATCACTCCATCTATCCATAGGAAGTCATATATTGGCGTGAAATGATGAAGCTGCAGCTGCTGTGGGAAACAGCACTGAATGTCAAGTCGTTGGTCATGTAAAAATTTCTACCATAACACTACGGTTAGTGCAGTTCTTTGCATGTAGTTATGTAGTGGGGTTTTAAAGTTAATCATGCATGTTATTATTCATCAGGGAGTTTATGCTGGATACTTCACTTAGCACTTTGACACAAAGGTAAATAGATTCCAAGGATGCAGAGTAGTGGGATAATGAGATTTTATTGAACCTGTGATCTTCCACTCTTATAATGAGACTTACTGCAGGTCCCTTTTTCTGTGCAGTAATTTGTTTGCAATAGCTCTGTCTCCTAAGTATAATGCACAGGGTTTGGGTTTATTATGGGGTTAGGGAAAACACTCAGGTCTTTCATCGCTAAGCCCCTGGGACGTGTGTAGGAAGGTGTGCAGCCACCTCCACAGACTCTGTTCAGGGCAGGACAGACACCATGCAGCCAGGCTTGGCACAAAGCAGCTGCAGATGCAGGAAGGGAAATATCCTTTCAGCAGCCCAGGAAAAAGTGATCCATCTTTCCAGCTTCACAGTCCCGGTAGGGTGAAAGTAAATACAACATATTTACATTGCATTTAAAGAGAATGCATAAAGAATTAATTCCCAACTAATAGATATTCTAATAAATGCAGAATCATTGCAGAATTCAATAGTAGTTTGCTTAAAACCATCCTACCACTTTCTCCTGCTTTTTCTCTGATTACATATAGCCCAAAACAATCTGGTCCTCAGCATGTTTAGCTTGTGTTAGTCATTTATTAATCCTCAACAAACTATTTGTCAGTTAAATGTTAAAATAAAGCACGATCAAAGGAAATGTAACAAACTTCCACAAGAAAGACTATTGGTCGGGCTCTCAAAACCCATGCAACCATCTGACAAAATCCTCCTGAATCCAAATTCAAGTAGTTACAGACCAAGATTGAGGTATACGGTCTGGTAAATTGGCAGAGCCTGAGAGCAGTTACCAGCACCTGCCCAGATGGTACCTATCTTTGCTTTTATAAGCCCTACTTTCATTTACAGTTTTCTAGAAGAGAAAGTTCAAAGCAGCTACAACTATTTAATATGTGTAGGCTTTCCTTTATATGCCAGAGAAATTAATACTAAAGAAATTTCCTCAGTCTTCTTAGACCGCAAGTGCCATTTAAAAATCCAGCCGGACTATCAGCCCTGTTTCCTTAATACCTGCAGGCTTCATGGCATTAAGCACACGTGACACCCCATGAGGCAAGAAGTAGCATTGCTCACACAGTGCATGAGGGAAACTGAGGCACAGGGAGGCTGAACAACGCAGCTAAAACTACACAAGAGTTAGCCGCACTTTGCTGAAGGACAAGAGGCCAGGTCAGCCTGGATCCCAGGGACTGCTCTTGCCAGCTGGCTGGACTTTCCTTTCTTGGACTGCAATATCTGTTGGAGCACAAACAATGCAGAGGACAGACTATCTGCCTGCTCTTCCATTGATGGATTGAAACAAAGGCAAAGCTTGCAAGGGTTAAAGGCTATGAAACTCAACATTAAACAGTCCAGCAGTTCCAGCAAGAGTTAAGACAAGACTGTGACACCGGGAGACACAACGGGACTCTCCTTCTGTGCTACATATGTAGATGGGTATTAAGGACATGCATGTCTTCTCATCTAAAATCATGAATTTTTATGAAGTAAGCCCTGCTTTCCCATAATTCAGTAGGGTGCACTTTGCAGACCCTAAAGTGCTGTCACTACAGAAGGTTTCATTGCTTGCACCTGCTAAAACATTTGAGGTATTTGAGAGGCAGTGAAACACATTTGCTTTTCATTTTATCTGACTTTGAAAATCTTTGAAGTGTTTAATAGTAGTCCAGAAAAGATTTCTGCCTCTTAATCATTTACTTGTAGGGCACATTCTCCACTGGTAGCCTGTCAGGCAGAAAACGAGTTTAGCCCAGTTTTATTAAGTGCCACATGCCGAGTCAGTGTTCATTAAAGGTGTTTTAAGGTTTGAATTATGTAATTTATGAGAAAAAGAAATACAAAATTCCATTGTTTTATTAATATGCAGCACAGGATATACTGCTAATAACATACTTTTTAAACAGAAGTTTTATTAAAAAAAAAGCTTTTATAGGGGGCTACAGATAGGCTTTTAAAAATCTCTTTTCCCCTGTTCAATAAAATTCAAACATTTTAATTCAGTCAACATAGATTTGAAAAAAGGAACTATTCTTAACCTCTCCTTTCGGTCACTTTTCTTTACACACATTGTAGACAAAGGGGAAAATAAAAAAGCATAAGAATATTTTTTTTCCTTTTTAGTAGAAGTGACAGTATACAGCATTACAAACAAGCCAATGCTGAAGCCTTCAGCTAGATATTCCAGATATTAATTCACCCTTTAAACAAAACCAAAAAAGAGAAAAGAAATGGTAAAGGAAAAAAAAAGAAACAAAATAAAAACTCCATATTATAACCCCAGGAAACATTACTTTCCAGAATGATTTTAAATTGCCCCCCCCAGATTCACAGCTAATGGGACATTTTGAATTAGATGAGGGCTTAACTAAATCTTTTGGTAGCCACTAAACCATTTTTATGGTCTACATTGTTTTAATATTGTAAATAGATTTTCTCAAGCATATGCAAAAAACCACAACTTATGAAATACAGGAAGGAGTACATTTTTCTTCCCAACCTATCAGGCTCAAGTTACCTGAGCCCAATCCTGGAGACCCAAGGTAGGCCTGGTCCTGCAGCTGGCTCTGGCAGGGAAACTCCCTGTCTCCTGAGATGGCATGGCATCCATCAGGGGCTCTCCTTACCCCTTCTCCGTGGCAAAACTCCCACCAGCATCCTGTAGTTTCGCTTGAAAAAGAGACTGTGTGAGGCCTGAGGAACCAAGACCAGTTGAGTTTAATATGAACTTTTATTGCCATGGGAAAGTCTTAGTTATCCAAACTTATACCAAACTGGAATTCATTAACCCCTTCAAGGCAGGCCAGCCTGCAGCTCCTGCACTGGCAGGTTTGTTTTGTTTTCTTCTGTTCCGTTTACTTTGCTAGTTTGTTTTTTACTTTGATGACCTGACAAGTCTTGGGAACAGAGAAGCGTGGATGCTTTGGGGTGTCCATGTTGTGGCCATGAGGCTGAGCTGCTGGATAGCTCAGACTGTGCAAAATGGAAAGAATTGGTGCCCGCAATCAGTGCGACCAGGAGGCTTAAGAAAAAACAAACATTGCAGATGCGATGCAAGTCACTGATTTTGGAATCCCATGTGATTAATCCTGCTCATACTTTGGTAATGTGATGATCATGTGGAGTCTTACCACAGCTTATGGAGAGGGAGGTATTAGTCTCAGACCTTTGAGATTTGGCTATATCCAGCAAATGAACTCTGCACATATCTCATTACACAGCCGATGTAAAGGTCTCTATGCTCTATGCAAAGGACACTGAGAATCATTAATTGCCAAAACGTTGCAAAATATGGAGTTGCTGACACTGAATAATAGGTCATAACAAATCATACAGAGAATACAAATGTGTTAGCAAAATATCTTGAATAGGAATAGCAATTATACTTGAACACAACCATTAATTTTTACATTTAAGTTAGGAAGGGGGGAAACACATAACTATATTAAGAATTTGTTCATTTGATCCAGAGTAACATTTTTAATAAATTCTCTGGAAGCATGAGCCAAGAACTGTTAAAAAAACTTGCCCTGTAGAAAATGCACTTTTAAAATCCTATTTGCTCTGAATGAAACATTATTTTTACAGTGAGTCCTCATTTTATGGCAGACACATGCTTGTTAAAGTTGCCATTGTTTGTGTGGAAAGTGGGAGGAAAAAAATGCCAAGGGGAAAAACTGGCAGATGCTTTACCTTAGAGCATCCTAGCTATTTTTAAGATGGCTTCTGCAGCCCTGGCTCCAGGAAGGAGTCACTAGCACAAGCAGGCTCGCTGACTGCAGTTAGGTTGCAGCACCTCAGGTTGCAGAACTTGGGAAATGTGGCGCCCAGAGCAGGGCATCAACTTTTGCTCCAGATCTTAATTATGGCTTTCAGAGATGAACTCTTTAATTGCTGAGGCAGGCTCCTTTTGGGAGAAGGGAAATGCGGTGAGGTGGCAGTTGTACTACTGCAACCTGCTGGGGAGGCAGAGGTGGGAGGAAGGAAGGCAGAGTCTACTGCTTCTTCTTGTGAGACTTGCAGAGCAGTCTGTGTGCTGTGACCATGTCCACACCTGCTTGGAAAGGATCCTTGCCTTGGGCACATGCATAAGGAGCAGAAGGCTTATCCGCTGGGCACCTAGCTTCACCCACAGAAGATGGGAGAGCGCCTTACCTCTCTGAAGTGATAGGGAGAAGGTGTTTTTAATTCAAGTGGAGGAACTAGCTGCTTCAGTTTTATTGCAGAATTATGCTAGTAATACATCCAGATTACTGAAGCTCACAGTAAGGAAGTCAATTTATAATGACTTTGCCATTGTCCTGTTGCTAATGTGTCACATTTGATTCTCCTCAGCTGGCTTTGAAAGGTCTCTTTGAGGAAGGAGGAGATAGCACCCTTGCTTATGAAAAAGGCAAATTATACCCAGGGGCAACATTGCTGCACAACAGGAAAAGGCCAGCCTCCTCCCAGGAGACATGGCCCCAAATTAAATGCAAGTAATTTCCTGACTAACCTGTGATTTCTATCTGGTTGTGGCTTCTGGCATACAGCTAAGTCTCCGGTTCTGCTGTTCTGTTCAACAGGTCTCACATGTGCTTTCACTTTCATTTCCAAACTTTAATACCAAACAGCCCATCCACAACCTGCTGCTGAGGCAGCAAAGGCCATGGACACTGGCTTTGTGTTGTACAGCCATGGGCAGGAGGAAGGACTGCCTGCCTGGGGGACAACCCATGAAAGGGGTGCCTTAACCACGATAACAATGTGCCAGCAGAGGAGGGAGGAGTGGGGAGAAGAGCAACATGTTGCTGCAAGTGGTTCCTCTGCATCCCATATGCCACCCAACAGGGTTTTGTGTCTGGCTGCTCCCTTCCCTCTCACCAACGTAAAAGTGATGGAGCTACCATAGGCATGGGGCTGGAAGAACCTATGCCAATAACATTCTTCTCTACTGCAGGCAGGTCTCCATCAAGAATATCACTGGTATTAGGTCAAAGTGACTTTTTTACAGCACCAGCAGAAGATTCAGTGACAGATTAGAAGGACCTCTTAGCTGTCCTATGGCTGGCTGGACATCGGCTAGGGAGGAGACACCTTGGGAATGGAATGAGTGGTAATGGGCTCCATGGAGCATGTGATGCAAGAACAGAGGCTTTGAGAATAACATAAATTACATTCAGCTTTTCTGTGGTTACTTCTAGGAGAAAGCACTGCCTGGAAGGAAGGAACAGGGGATGCAAGAGCCTGCAAGCTCCACTGGGCAAGTGACGACAGATTTACTTTACTAAAAGTACTCTACCTCAATTATCCCAAATACCTGTCTCCCTTGTACTTTTACAGCATTTGCGGATAATTCTATGGACACTGTAGCACTTTTGCATTGGGAGCTATCTGTTCAGTAGATCACCTGCATATGGGCTACAGGCACCACTGAAATAACCTATGTAGGTAGAATCAGGGTGAATCAAATGGCTAACCTTTTTAGTAATCTGTATGGTGGTTGAAAAGTCCATTAGAATAAATGCAGGGACATGAGAGAATCATCTCTAGAAATTATCTAAAGTTTAAACTTACGTGTGTGTATGTAGCAAAACAAGACAACAGCTCCCTTACTGCTACTTGATATCAGGAAAGATGGTAAATTATCACAGAATCACAGAACGGTGGGGGTTGGAAGGGACCTCCGGAGATCATCTCGTCCAACCCCCCTGCTTGAGCAGGCACACCCAGAGCAGGGCCACAGGAACGCATCCAGGCGGGGTGTGAATGTCTCCAGGGAAGGGACTCCACAGCCTCTCTGGGCAGCCTGTGCCACTGCTCTGGCACCTGCACAGGAAAGATGTTTTTTCTCATATTCAGTTGGAACTGCCTGTGTTCCAACCTGTGCCCATTGCCCCTTGTCCTGTCATTGGGCACCACTGGAAAGAGCCTGGTCCCATCCTCTTGACACCCGCCCCTCAGATATTTACAAGTATTGATGAAATCCCCCCTCAGTCTTCTCCAGGCTCAACAAACCCAGATGTCTCAGCCTTTCTTCATAAGGGAGGTGCTCCAGCCCCCTGATCACCTTGGCAACTCTCTGCTGGACTTGCTCAAGCAGTTCCCTGTGCTTCTTAAGCTGGGGGCCCAAAAATGGACACAGTACTTCAAATGTGGTCTCACTAGGGCAGAGTAGAGGGGGAGGATAACCTCCCTCAACCTGCTGGCCACACTCCTTTTAATGCATCCCAGGATACCGTTGACCTTCACACATTGAATTATTTTTTCTTAATGAACAAAGACTGTAAGGAACTATACACTCAAAAAGCATTAGAGTAGCTGTAATATTTTATTCGGATCAAGCTGGAGAAAGAAGCAATATTACTCTTTCAACATTTAAGGACCAGGGTAAAATATTTTTTTTGTGTTGGTGTTACAATTTCATTTGGGAATACTGTTTTGCCACTGTTGAGTTTTTTTAACCTAAATAGGTAATCTCTAGTGTGTCTAGTCATATCAGTCTTCCTTCCACTGGTAATGATAGAACTTTTACCAGTGTGAGTAAATTCATACTGGTCACCGTGTTAAAAAAAGACTATAGCATAAAAAGACTGTACCATTTTTATTATGTTGATATAATCAAAATAATAAAACCTGTGTGTGTAAACGATAAGGGTTATTAGTGCCATGTTGTTGAGAAATAAGCACAGGAACAGCAGTGAATGAATACATCTGAAATAAGAACCTAATTCATATAATAAGCAATAGCTTGCACAAATGTAATCAGGTGAAGAACTACTACATGTGTAAGTAGATAATCTGGCTGGGAGAAATTTAGATTTGATGTGCAGGACTTAAATGGTCAGTCTGCTCTGGATTTTTGTTGTGAAAATGCCTGTTTGTTTTCCATCACAGTGGTTTTCAGGTTGGGGGATTAATTTTAATTTCTGAAATAACTGGCCTATATCAAAAAGCACAGATTCCAATTTGGATTTTGACTTACTGCTACCCAAAGTACAGGTTTCCTTCTCAACATCTCTATCTTAGGCCCAAATGAACTCCAAAGTCCAAGTAGAAACAGGTAATGTTGCCAGTTTGATCCTCATTTGTGATTAAAACCATGTGAGAAATGATCAGTTTAGGCAAGGTTTCTTCACAAGATTAAAAATAGGTGGTGAAGCTTGGTGAAAAAGTTCAGAAATATTTTAATGCCCCCAGGCAGTGCTTGTTTGTAAGAAAACAGGTTTTCATAGGAAACTCTTGCAAAGAGTATTTTCCAATTAATTTTGTGGGGATCATGCCTCAGGTTTTTCGGTAGTTGCTAATGCTTTTGGTACAAAAAAATTTAGTACGTTACAAGACATATGTAGCTTGAGATATATATATGTATAAAAAAAACCTCTTGAGAAAAAATATTTTTTCTTTTTCTTTTTTCTTTTTTTTTGTTCTTGGACTTAAACTTTGGCTTGGATGAACTTTTTTTTTCAGTGAAATGTCCCTGTTTACAATAGGAATATTGAACGTTTCATTTTCCTGAGTACTGCTTCTGAGGAAATGCCACAGCATTGTATTTACAAGATACCCTGAACTGTCAGTTTCCTTGAAACACAATGTATTTAATACAAAGCCATTAAGCCTTGTAAAACTGTCAAAAATGTAAATGACACTTGTAATAAAACCTTGTCGTGTGACTGGCTCTAGCTAATCAGGGTTGATGATATCACTGCAGCTGATCACGGCTGGTGCTATGTACATTTCGACAGCTTTATGACCTGCATGGATTTGTGTTATTAAAATTGTACAGTTTTGTAAGGAATTTGGGATTTAATAAAGCAGCAGAGAAACTACAAAAGGGACAATATATCCCACTAAAAGTGAGCCAGGCTTTAAAAAAATAATATAAACAGATATAGCGCATGAACGCGCGCGTGTGTGTGTGCATGCGAATAGGGAAACCAGGAGAGGTTCTCCTTTCCTAACTCACGCCGAGTACGGGCTGCTCATATAAACCACTTTTATGTATTTATAGCTCGGCAAATACCTTGCATCTGCGAGACCATAAAACAAATTACAATGTATCCAATTGCTTCAAGGTGGCAAATTGTGCTTAAACTTAATGACTTGTACAGATTATAGGAGAAAGAGCATTACCTGTTTAATGTCTGTTTTAATAAGTAATTCCCAAACAAGTATAGTAAATGGGAGGTTGGGGTTTTGTTTTGGTTTGTTTCTTTTTATTATTTCTTTTCCCCCAAGATTTAAATGGAGTGGGCCTTCACCCTTGCAAAGGCTAGGTAATGCACCATTTTATTTATTTTGCGATGCTTGGAACTGCTCCCCAGAGTACAGACATGTCAGAAAAGGAGCGACGAGGATACATATTCTCCCAATAATCTATAAATTCAACCTAATGGGGCAGATATCAGAAAAATGTGTTGGATTGAAGGGACATAAATCACCCCTGGTTTCCTGGCATGAGCTGGCACTGTGTGCCTTATATTTCAGCCAAATTATTCCATTTGTTTCTGAAGATATTTTAATCCCTCATGACCTCAAACTTCCCGTGAACCAGGGCCCGAACAAAAGGCCGCCCACTGTCTTTGCAGTAAATCTGTTGTCTCCCTTCTAGGCCCGCAACCTGGGATCATAGATCACCCCTGCACCGCATCTTGCTTCAATTTACTCAATTAACTCGAGTAAAGCACTTGTAAGTTTGCAGATGTTGCTTTATTATCAAGGCCTAAAACGTACACGAGGGTTCAGGAGCCCGAGGTTACGGGAAGGTTGTGTGAGGGGGAGGGAGGGCCGCGCAAGGCACAGGCCTCCCAGCCGCCTCCTTGGCCGGCAGCCCCGGGCCCACTCCCCGGCCAGCCCACCGGAGCCCTGAGAGGCATCTGCCTTTTGGGGGCTGCCTGATGTTATCTCGCGGAAAGATAGGATACGAGAAGTAGGTATTCCACATCGAGATGAGATAGCGTCGTGATTAACAGATGTTTAATTGGGCCATTCATCAAACGAAGAACCTGCCTAAAAGTCAGCGAGGCTAAGTAAATTATTTCCAACCCTGCAGGTGTTGGACTGGCAGCTCTATTACTCTTCTGGAAATGGGCTTTAGAAGATTTTTATATGAAAAGATAATTTATTTCTATGAGGTATTATATTGTGCCTATATTTATGTAATACACTTTCAGGTTTGGGTCCGGTCCTCCTTTATCTTGCACAATGGAATGAACTGGGGAGGGACAGGAGGAAAACCAGTCACCTTCTCACCGCATCACTCAGAGTCTTGTGTCACGTTATTTAATAACTTCTCAGCAGCCCGTAGCTATGAGGTAGAGGACAAGTCTGTGAGAAAATCTTACAACAATAACTGGGTAAATCAATACACTCAAAACCCAGGGTTTGATCCTGGCCAAGGTGGTACAGAGGCAGAGGGGCTTGGGCGTAGCATGGGGTCAGGAGCCTCCCAACTTTTCACTGCCTGCTGGTCTGAGGTTATGATATGGATTTATACCTGTTCGTGTGCTTTGCCCTCCTTTGATTCTTAAGTTCAAATGAGTCCTAAGTCTCAAAAAAAAAATAAATCCGGAAAGTACAAAAGGTTTCAGGTGAAAACCACATTAAAAAGGGCAGGTTTTCAGCGAGTTTGCAGCAGAATTATAGACCTGTGAGATTCTGTCAGGAACATGGTGCATGTTCATTTAAAACACCTGCAGATTTAGAAATTATTTTAACAAATATTAGACCCAACCTTTAGCAGGGATGAGTTGCCAAAGGCCCACTTACTTCATGGAAACCCCATCTCTTTACATTAGCTGACAATTTGACCTGGAAACAGAATGTCAATACATTGTGAAATCAGTTACCAAGTGAGTTCAGCATCATTGCAGATTTCACAGCAAGTTTCATCCAGGTGTAAACATAAACTGTGTTTTTCAGGAAGCTCAACTTAATTTAGCCTTCATTCATTCCCCTCTTCACCACTTAACCAATTTAAAGTGCATTTGTGGTGGTTACAAAAGTACTTATCTGTAATTCCTGTGGACCATTTTCTTCCAGCTGCAGCTTTCTCCTGTCAGTCTACAGTCGTTGCAACAGAGAAGTCTTTGGAGCTGCTGTGATGCCTATTTCTGCAGTGCACAGGAAAGGGAGGAAAATCCTTGGCAGCCTCTCCATCTTTTTCATTAACCTCTGTGAAACAGTGACAATCTAAAATACGCCTTTTCCCTTGGGCAAATTTCTTCAGTGGGACATGGCTAGAATTACTGGAGGCTCTCTAGCATATTTTCTGGAATTTCCTAAGCCTGTATTACTCCTAAACTGAGGAGCGGATAGGGCTTTTTGTGTGAGCAGAACACTTGCTGTGAAAGAGCAGGAGTAGCAACACCAACAACAACAGCTATCAGGCTTTATCTTGCCTGTAGTCTAGCTCCATGATCACAAGGCAGTTGATAGCATATTTCATGCTAATGCTTTTTGTGATCTTTATGCCACTTGCAAGTATCTGAGATAAGACCAGATCTCTGGAACAGCAAGAACAGAAAAGAAAAACAAACCTGTATTCCTGGATATCTTTCATCCTTTATGGCATTCAGCCTATGCACAGTATGCTGATAGTTTTACGGTTTTTCAGCTTTGCATGCATCTTTATCAGGCTGTCTTGGACTTAAAGGGTTTTGGCACATGAAACCCTTTCTAATGGTGACAGCGACTGAGCAGACTGGAATGAGTTAAGTGAGGCCCGATTCTGTCGGTTTTTCCTGCCTCATCTAAACTGAAGCTTGGGTTTGATAGCAAGCCAAATTTTTAGTCCTCAGTTTTCAGTATCTGTAATGCTTTAAATAGAGAAGCCAAACTATATCTCAGGGGGAGTCACATGGCTCACAAATGTGGATACAAATGGGTTCATATAATTTTGTGCAATATTTTGTGTGTGAAAGTCTCTCAAATTCTTCTTGGCTTTTAAATTTCATAAGAGAGTCTTTAATTACTCTTTGAATATGCCATTACATTTCTTTTTTTACTCACAGCATTTTTTTTTAAATAGTGGTCTGTTTTGTTTCTATATATAATAGAAGTTAATAAAATATGTGCCAGAAGCCAAAAATATGATGAGCTATAAGGCATACTCCAGACTGTAAGGAAAAAGAAGAAAGAGCTGGCCTGTAATTCCACAGCCTATCACTATTTCTCCTTAGAATAGATATTACTTTTGGTCTGTTTCCCCCAAAATGTCTGGCCTGAATCTAAATAATTCTCCCCCTTTCTAAATCTGTAGCTCACCAATTTGTGCTCATTTAAAGTCTGTCCCCTGTGCCAAAAACTGGCTATCATTCAAGTCCAAAGTCTAATTCTGAACTAGAAGTTCCCTGTGTCATTTTCTTAGACAGTATCATCAGTGTACCCAGGTTGGATCAGATCTGTTGACCTGATACAGCTGGGGAAGGAATCTCAGCAACATGCTATAGGTCCATACATTTATTCAGTTTTACTGCTACAGTAGGAAGGAGCAGGTCTATGAAAGCATCACCTTGCTGTTCCTGCATCTTCGAGTGGCCACTGTGGCCCAAGTTCATTCCCCCTCTCTTTAGACCCTTAACTTAAGCACCTGTGTTAAGAAACTGGTAGCCCAGTTCCTGTAGGCAACGCACAGGGATAGAAATATTACCTGAGCTGCCTCCCTGTCTCTGCTCCATAGAGGGAGCTTGGTGATAGGACTCTTGAGATGCTGGCCTCTGGTTTATGAACATTAACTGTCATAAGAAAGAAATTTGTCCATTAATCAAGCTATTGGAGTCAGTATCCTAGAAACAGTTGGAACTTGACTTTTAAGCAGTTCTACATGTCACTTTTTCTACACATTTGGCATAACTAACTCATCTGAACCGTGGTGAATGTTTTGTCTGATACTCTGCTGTCTGGAGATGGTTAGCAGGCTCTCAGGAGAACAAGACTCAGTCACAGCACTTATCACATATATGGGTACATTTGTGACAAATGTCTGGTCTTCCCCTCCCTGCCAAACTCAGCTAAATATGTGCACAAATAATCAGGCCGACTTTGCTGCTTTTGGTAGGGACATGCCATCAACAAGTGACGTGCTAGGAAGTGACCACCATGTCTTTATGAAAATGTGCAAGTGACACTAATGGTTCTTCACATAAAAAGAGGTATAGAAATCTCTTCAGCAACTGACGTAAACTGAACCTGCTGCTCTCATATCTATTCTCCTATCTTTCAATAGAAAGAATACCTTCTGACTTAGAGTCCATGTTGCAGTGGATATAACTTATGCAGGATGAAGTGGAGGTTGCTGAGCTTGTCTAACACCTTGCTGTTGCTGAAATGGGGGGTTCTTACTCTTCCCCTTTCTTCCCTACTTTTCTGTCTCCCATTGCACTGCCAGCCTGATAAATCCCCCCATCCCCGCACTAAGTTTTTTCAGGCCTTTGCTGGCCTCATGTGACCTGGTATCCTGGCAGAACGACCAGCAAGGCTGGAGCAAAGTATGTGGAGGAGCTTGGAGCCAAGAGCAGGCAAGAGCAAGGTAGAGATGGGACTTCCCTGTTCAGTGACGGTGAACTGAGACATTGGCTACTTCAGTGACAGACATACCTAAGCCACTGCTAAACAAGATGACTTTGGGGTTTGCTAGCCTTATAACTCCATGCGAATTAGATGTCTCTGCTGTCACCTAGCAGCTGGCATGTGAGAAGCTGTCTTTGCTCCGCTCCTTTCTATCAATACACCAGCTGTCAGCTATTGATAAGCTGCTATCAAAACCTGTTAGCTAAAAGCTTATTTGGGTGTAAATATTATGGCTCCAGCCGCTGTGATGTTGGTGCTGTTTTTGACAACTTACAGTCAGGAGACAACCATTGAATTAAAAGGGAGATGGGTCAGATCTCAGCCTATAAAACACAGGCGCATCATCTCAAGCACGGCAAGGTCTGTGGGGAAGCAGTATCCTTTACTGGTACAGTTACTGTTGAAAAAACAGCAGCATCTACAAGGCTTCCTTCAGTTTCTGTTGTGACTTTCTGCATGATCTTCACAGTCCAGGAATGCTGGGTGGAAAGAGTGCATGGTTATACCGTGCCACCACTTCTTTCTTTCCAAACCTGCATTTGCAAACCATTCTGAAACCATCTTCTTGTGATGAGGTACATCTTTTTACCCTGTTGTTTCTCTGGGACCTTGCACTCAGGACTGTGCACTAAATAAAGATCTCTAATTAGCCTATATTTACCAGTTATTTTATAGAGCTATGTTGCACTACAATATTAAAAGGCATTTATTTCAACAACCAGTGTGGATGATGCATTCTCAGGCCTTTTCTATAAGAATAGGCAGGGTCATGCTGTGAGCTTGTGTGTTGAAATGTCTGTGTGCTTATTCCAGCTGTGTCTACCGGGCATTCACAATTCTTTCTCCCTACCTATCTGGTTCTGTTCTTAAACCTGCTAAAGCAGGCCCTCTCTGCGCTAGCACTGCTGCTGGGGCCTGGGAACATTTTCAGCTGATTAGACCATTCAACATTGCTGCACTTGGGTTCTCACCAGCATGTCTTCTTCACTTTGTCCCACATGTCTGGGTTAACCTTCCTTTCCCCTTACAAATCATTCCTTTGCAAACTACTGGCACCTCTACCCACATATTTTTCCTATGCGCTTCAGTAGGAAATGTACGAAATCAACGTACCTTAAAGAGCATCGCAAGCAGGTCAAACTTTATATTCCTAATGAAAAGTCTTAACAATGTTGCTTCGGATTCAGGTGCTTCAGATTCTTTCTTTTATATATGATTTTATGCGGTATCTTAAAAACAAGTTCCAGGAAATTCCATTTGGCCTTGTTGCGAATCATAAGCCTACTGTGTCTCTTCTCTGAATACTAGCTTGGCTTTGCACAAATCTACATAGAAAATGATCAGAATAAAAATGTGCATTGAATTCACCAGAATATGTTGAGACTTTTTTTTAGTTTGTTGTCAGTATGGAAAGTTGAACAAAAATATTTTGTCAAAATAAAAAAATGTTTGGGAGATGTGTGTGGATTGAAATGATAACTAAAATCACAATTTCATTACAACAGAATTGAAAGTTTGATTCCAACATACATATTCTAAATAGAATATTTTTTTTAAAAAATAAAATTTCAGAAGATGACCATCCACAGGTGGTTCTAACCTGGGGAATGGGCATGTTCTTTTTCGGCTCAGGGATTCAAATCCTACCTTTCAATTTCAATCAACTGTTGAGAAAAATAACGGCAACTCATGAAACTTTGGTATTTAATCTTTATTTTTTTTTCAAGAAAAGTAAGAAACATCTCTGTGCAGAAAATTTAAAGCAATATAATGGTCATCCAGCACTCCTGGGAAGCTGGACTGTGCTTGAAGAGTCAGTGATTTTGAAATAAGTCCTTTGTTCTTTATTTGCAATATCAATAGCAGAATCCCCATCAGAGACAGGGACTAGGACTGTCCCAGTAAAAGACATTTTGGATGCCTGGGGATTTTTTTTTGCTATTGAAAGTCATGAGATCTCAGATCCTGTCAGGTATACTGAAGGCTGTTTTGTTGGCAGTGGTTAAGTTTTTTTTCTTTTTTTATATAAGCAAATTTGAATAATATGCAGCAAATTGAATGACAGATACAATTTTGAAGGCTAAAAACCTAAAACCTTTAAGCAGTGATTTAAAAGCTAATTATTATGGATATAGCTATTCAACATTCATTTCTTAATATTGTTCCCTCAAGAAATAGTGATTTAGTCAACCAATTATTTTATCTCTTTTAGGGATACTTTCTTAATTGCAAAACAATCTAAAAATATAATCAGCATGCTAAATACATGTGGTATCTTGTTTAGAATGCCATGTTGGAGGAAGAATGCAATTAAACTGTCAAAATGTAATTGTTTCTCATATTTAATTTAAAGAGGCTGATTCACATTTGCTTTTCATGTTTAGAAGTTAAAAAACAAAGCAAGCTACTAGTACAACTACTAGTTTTTAATAAAGACAAATAAGCTTGGAGCACTGACGAAAGCTGCCTCTGTCATGAGATATTGCTATCAAAAGATAGGCAAGCATTCACATTTTTTCATTCCTCACGTAACTGCAGTTCAGAATTCAGAGTTTCAGTATGTGAAACGATATTGGTAATTCCAGGTGCAGCTCTGACATCAGGTGATGTGTAAATTGCACACTCTCCATCCGCCCCATTGCCTTTGGAGCCACTGCTCCTAAGACATGTCTTCCACGCATCGGTGTTTCTTCCTTGCCACTGGAGGAAGTTTGGAGGAAGGGGATCTTAGGCTGGGATCCATCAGATTCAACTTTTTTTCCCCCATCACTCCTGCTCCAGAAG
Organism: Phalacrocorax aristotelis; assembly: GCF_949628215.1. Taxonomy (NCBI): domain Eukaryota; kingdom Metazoa; phylum Chordata; class Aves; order Suliformes; family Phalacrocoracidae; genus Phalacrocorax; species Phalacrocorax aristotelis. The sequence goes on from NC_134287.1 coordinate 16,045,253, forward strand.
AGGGGAAATATGCAGACCTGTAATGAGTTCACCTGCATCCAAAACCACCTGCCTGGTGACAGATAGTGCTGATTTGCCTTTTTAGCCATTCCACACTGAGTGACAACATAAACAACAGAGCAGCACAGTCCTGGGACTGCTGTTTCACAGGAGACAACCTCCAGTGTATGGAAGGAAATGCTAGACCCGTTTAGGCATGTTCGTTACCTTCAAAGACAGGTCTTAGCAGAGAATTCTCCTACTTATGCAGATGCATGCAGATATTTTCAGCATGGTGTCAAAAGAACCAGTTTTTGCTTCCAGGTCAGAATAAATAGGTTTTTCTTCTTTTCTTTTAAATGTCATGTTATTTCAGCAATCCTATACACCTTTTTTGGTAGCAAATGACTTCTTAAAATTTGTATGACATCCATTTAAGGAAAACCTTTGAGTGAAATTAATCCAAGTCTGCTGGCCCATGTCAAGTTGTCAGGAGCTTTTAAATCCCACTTATCTCCTGAGCAAAGATAGAAGCCCTGTGGAATCAGTAGCACTGGAATCTAACTTCAGATCTTAGATGGGGTGGAAATCTTCTAGTGAGCACCACACTGAGTTTCATTGTGTTAATAAATGCAGTATCACAAATTATTCCAATCAACTCATCTGAACATCTTACACTTGGGCATTGGTGCCTTAAGTGGCAGGCATTCTGGGGAACAGGCATCAAACACACATACAAATGCAGGACAAAAGTCATGGTCATACACACATTTACAGAAGTGCATGCCTGCTTTGCCTTGATGTGTTACCTAACAGTTTATCTGGGGAATTGTACTGTCATTAAAATGTTCCCATTTAATTACTGTTTAAGTGAAAATATAGACTACTGGGATGTTTTTGTAATTGTATTGTTTCTTGTGTATTATTTGTATCCTACATAAATTATTATTGCTATACAAACTGGGTGGATTTACTTTTATTTCAGATTATAGGTTTTGTCAATTCTGTAACTAGAACAACAAAGAGCACTAGTAGATTGTTATCCTGTCTATGGCGCAGCCTTTAAAGAGGGCCGAGACATCAGCTTGGCAGGTGGGTTTCCCACCTATTTGTTGCCAGCAGAGTAGATCTGCAGGTTTATTCTTACACACAAAGGCAGGATCTAGCAGAAAGACGTTTAAAGCTCTGTCTGCCTCTATCCCTGAACATCTCCCCTTCTCCTTACATTACTCTCCTTATTTCATAACATGGTTGAGCTGCAAGTGAGCTGCTGTACAAGAAGGGAGCATTGTTGGTGCAAACTGAAGTCCTAACAAGGTCTGGTGAAAAGATCAAAAAGGTTTACAGCTATCCCAAAGCTGAATGGCCATGGATTTACACAAAATTGCAGGTGGCACATCCCTCACTATAGAAAGAAATCCCTGATGAATATTTTCTGCTGTAGCCTTACCCAAAAATCCAAGCCCAAGTAAGATATGCAACATGGAAAAAAAGCCTGCCCATGCAGTTGGTGGAAATGGTGCTTTATAACAAAAAATGCTGGAGGACTTCAGGGCCACAGGCCCTGCCTAGAAATATAGTGATGGGCCCATAACACGTCTCTCTGTTATTTGCATGATTCTTGGGTAGCAGCTAGGGAACAGGCAAGGAAAGAGACATAGAGCCCATTCTGTCTGATTTAAAAGTTATTTGAGTATTTGGCCTCAAACACATGAAACCAAATCCTATCCACGTTTTGGTTTTGGTTTGTGTCTGTATTGTTCTGCCCCACCATAAGATGGCAACTAGATTGTAGAAACCCAGGAGTCTCCACCAGAGTTGACCTGTGCTGCCTGCAGGCTTTTGCCACTTCTGTGGCAGTGTGGAGGGGTAGAGAGGGTCCAGGGTACATCAGGATGCTGAAAGGCTCCTCTCTGAGCCACTTCCAGGCCCTTCACTGCCACATTTACCAGCTAGCAAGCTCCAGGGTAAAGAAAGGCATTGTAGCTGCCACTTTCCCTCCTCTGTGTTACCACCACCTTTTTAGCATGCTTCTGACCTGAAACCAGGGCAAGTCTGGGCTACAGATGCCGTGTTTGTATCTGCTCCCTCCGAACCAAGGAAGAGCCCTATATCCACAGCCAGAAGTGTGAGAGAGGGTGCGTTTTAACAGCTTGATCCTGCAGATCCTCAAGTCCTGCCCCAGCTCTCAGTGGCTCCACCAAGGTTCTGTCAGACGTGGAAGCAGATGAAAAACTCCCTCATCATCCATACTCTCCTGCAGCCATCCTCACATGAAAAAACTAATTTGCGTATGCCAGGCCAGGCTTTGACTTGACTCTGGGAATTTCATACCAGATTTGTATCTGTAAGAACAGGCATTAGGGTTGCCAGTTTGAAATATGACAAAACCCAGCCGCCTCAGACAAATGGCTGCTACCCACGCTCAGCTTCGTCTGCACATGTGTGGTGCTCGGGATAACAACTGCCAAGTCTATAGTAAAAGAGGCCAGGCAGGAAGCCAGCCACATGGCAACTCTAAATGATATTAATAAGACTTTATAAAAAGTTAAAAGCACAACATAGCTTTTCAAAGTGTTTCTTAGAGATCTCTACATATGCATAGGTGTTTCATGTCTATGAGATAGAGGCTTGGGGTAAATTTAATGCACTTTTCTGCCTAAGTATTTTTTTTCCCTCCTGAAAGCTGTTGATATAAACTGGGACTCATTAAAAACACCTTGTGTTTTGTTTTTAGAAATCTCGAATTGTATGTCGTTCCCTGGATCATTAGAAAGTGATGTAGCATCAGCAACTATTCTGAAGGAACCCTGTCTTGCAAGGAACAAAATATTCTTGCTGTGTCAATAGCAGTAAAAGGGTGCTTAGCACCTTTCAGGAGATGCTGAGTGTCTCTCCCAGGCCTAAGTCCAGAGATAGCATTCCCAAAGGACAGATACAAGGATATTAAAAAAGACTTTGATCAAAGAAATATTGCTTCTTTCCTCCTTTCACTAAGCAGATGTGCAACGTGTCTTGGGAAAGAAATAGAAAAATTCCTGAGTGATTTATTTGATGAACCTAGTTTTAACCCAGGTTATTGCATGCCTGATACGGTGATGCTGGTTATTAGTTTCCAGTTGAAAATGACCAGATAGAGGACATATTCACTTCATCAATATAATACATTTATTGGTTGTCAAGAAAGTCACATCACACAGATATGTAAATCTGTCACTTTGTCTTAAAAGTGTATTTCTCTATTACAATGTTGCTTGATGTATGTTTTAAGGCAGTAAGACCTTTTAAATATTAAAAAAAAAAAAAACAAGACAAGGGGGAAGATTTGTCTATTCAATCACAGGATTTAAGACATTAAAAGCAGATGCATCATTTATAAAAGTAGGATTTTATCAAATGCCATTGTAAATGAAAGAATCATACCTACCATATGTAGATATGTGAATTAAAGAAACCACCTTTCCCAGGAAAATTAACAAACTCTTTTTTTTTTTGCTAGCATTAAGATGGATTAGTCCATGAAGCTGGTTACTAGTTGACCACAAATCTTGATTTGCTGTGTCAAAACTAAAATAGAATAGAGTCTTTGCTTACATTATATAAAAAAGAAATGTTTTTCATTCTGTTTATATGCCACTGAAGTACTCCTAGCTTTGAAAAAAATACATTCAACATTGGAAGTAAAGGAACTCAAAGAAGTTTAGTTGCAATTTAATTCTGTTCTTTACCGTTAAAAACTGCAAGAACTGTCAACAGCAATAAATATTAAAAATAGCAAGAAACTCACTAATCTGCATTTGTCTCTTCAAAATGTGCAAAACTGTTTTTTTTGAAATATGATGGCATTCTATAGTTCAAAACAAAAAATAACATCTAGCACCATGACATATTATGATACTAATCCTTCACAAGGGTCCAATGCTGCGATGGTGGCATGTGATCGCTAACAACTCCCCCTGCTCTGCATAGAGTAAGACCAGGTTGCTCAAGGACCCTGAAATTCTGAACCAGAGCCTCATTTTTTTTTCTGTTGGCTGTATTTTTTTGTGATGGGACAGAGCAATAAGGCACATGACTCACTTGAGTCGACATGAAACCTGTCAATCATTACAGTGAGACTTGTATCAGGCTCTTCAGGAAGTAGCTTAAGACAATGGTTTTTCTGTAAGCTAGGAATGATGTTAAATGAAAACAAATATTATTTATTTGGATCATGCAATAGTAAGTGAGTTATAGTGTGTGTGTGTTAGCTACCAGTACAAAAGCAAAGGAACTGTAGGACTGTAGGGGAATAGACAGGGATCGGCGACCGGAAGATCACGGGCTGTGACGGAAAGATAGACTCCTCCCCATAGGAGTGGCAGGAACAGGAAGCGCAAGAGCTATATAAGCGTGTGACGCAGCTAAATAAACGGATATTTTGTATCCATCATATTGATGTCTGTGCATCACTGTCCCCAGGGTGGGTAGAGCCCTGTGTCCCGGAGATATGCGGCCCAAGATAAGTTCTCCCGTAGAAGCGTACAGCTACATAGGACTAAATAAGAGACCTCTATCTGGCAATGGAAAGAAATTCTCACCGCCTTTGAACAGATACCACACTCTGGGGCTATTTCAGCAGGTCCTCCGTATGTAAAACTGCCACTGAACAAAAAAATCATCTACGTTTGCAGTGCCTCTGGAATTGGTGCTATATGGTCAGGGTTAATACACATTGTAATTTACCAACTGGATGTCCTTGCTGAAAAGGAAGTTGTCAGTACAGAGGAGAACATGAGAATTAATTCATATGCAACCAGTTTAAAATAAGGTGAGGTAAGCATGATAGTGGGAATTACAAAGCATGTCAGAAAGGAAATAAAAAGAAGAACACGGTAAACCAAGTAATTAAGATACAGATTTTTAACTTAATTTATTAGGGCTATAGATGCACAGAACTGTAGGGGAGGAGATCTTTCAGTCTAGTCTAAGGTGTTCTAACCTAAAATTTTAGTGGAGTTCATGACAGAGATTTGAAGCAGATAAGAAGTGTGGGTCTGGGGTTTGGCCTCTCCGACTGAAATTGGTTGTTGATAACCAGATCTTTGGTTCTAGTTCATCTCCAGTGAATACTCACCTAAGCCTAATATAACCAGCCTTTAGTTCATCAGTTTCCATTATAAAGCCTACATTGTTACAGCCCACCACTTTGCAAAACATAATTCATTATAGTGGAAAAAGAAAGTTAAGACAAAAAAGACACTGAGGTTCATTATAGCCTGAGCAGCTTCACTGGTGTCCAGTGCGCTTAGCCAGCTGTCTGGGCTTCATATTGCTTCTTTGAGCAGAATGGAGACTTCAGGAAGGAGAAGATGCAATCATAAAAACAATTTGGCAAGTTGCTCGTGCTAGGAGAAGCTGCTGTACAGTAAATGAGAATTCATAGCTAATGCTTCTTAAATACTCCTAAGAAATCCATTAGACTATGAGACTGTGTATGGGAGTGCCTACTACATGATGATGGAGCTTCCAGGAGAATTTCCTGGTGAGTTTGGGATGTTGACATTACTCAGATGCATTGAGGTCAATGGTGAGCCTAAATGTAGTGGTGCTGCCACTGCCATGAGGCACAGCAGTTCTGCACGGTGCATGTGCATGTTCATTGCAGAGAACATTACTTATTTTCCTTTAGGATTTTAAAAAAACCACACTGTTGAGACTGTTTTTATGTCTGTTTTCCTGTTCTCCTGGCTTCAGCTGTAAGGACAGAAGTTTTTGGGATCAGAACCTATTAAAATGGCCAAAATGAGTTATTCAAGACCTTAAAACCAGAGGTGAGAGAAAGGAAGCATGTTGCTGCTGTTTTAAAAAATTGTTAACATCAGTTTCTGCACTGGAATAAAGATAATTACTGATACTTCCACTTTTTCACAGCTGAACTGCTACTTTCTAGCCAAAACTTCCTAAGACTCTTGATGTTTTAGTGTAGCATGTACCCATATGGACAGTTTCTTCCTGGATTTCTCCACCCTGTAGAAACCCCAGGGATCGCACAGCTTAGCTGCAGAATCCTGGATGTAGCAGCAGTTGCAGAATCCCTTCCCCTTCCCAGAAGAGGGAATATACTGTGGGAAGTAATTTGTTTTTTTTTGGTAACCCCCCTGGTGCCCCAAGACTGTGCAGTTCCCTGCTGGGCTGCCTTGAGGGAGAGAGAGAAGGGGCTCTGCTGGGATGAGAGAGTTTGCAGGTACCCAGTACCCAGCAGAAAGTTGTAGATATGGCTCAGAATGCCAGGTCCTGACCCTGCCTGCCAGTATCCCATATCTGACTGCACCTGCCTCTCCATTCCACCTCATCCACCACCACCACTAGTGTATTATCTCCTACCTGGCTGCTGCCTTAGTCCTCTGTCCTTTCCCTCCTCCTGCCCCCTGAGTGTCCTGGTTTTCCCCTGGCTCCTACCCATACATGCACACGTCTGCCTGCATGCACTGAACATAGTAGTAGTAGCTTTTATTACTCCCAGTTCTTTATTAATGCCACATGTGCTGTTGTAAGGTTAAGTTATTAAGTGATATCCAATAATTGTCTCTGCTCTAAAGTGGACATTTCATTTAACTATACTCATGTGGATCTGTTTCAGTACGATTTATCATGACCACATTTTAAGAAACATTTCAATAGGCTATTTCTCTCTTTCCTCTCTTGAACGTAACTAGACCTAAAAGGTCCCGGTCAAAAATTAAATACAATTACCTTTGGAACAGCATGAGGGAATGTGGGGTTTGCATGTGCTTTGGAAGTTAAAATACATATTTTACCAGGCTATCATCTCAGCTGCAGAGTTAATTTTACTATATTTGTGCACTTGCTGGAAATGCTTACATGAAGGCATACAATGATCTGTTTAGTTTGCAGGAGAAAATTATGTCATTTGCAAGCAAGCTTTCAGCTGTGATATTTTATAATTGTTTAGATGAAAACCTGATAATCCTCTACTCCTTCACATAAACTGCAATCCGTCTTTAAAACTGTGATAATTCATAAAACCTGCAGCTTAATAAACTAACAAACCCCAGGCCTATGTTATTTTAAGGGAAGTCAATCTTTGATCAGTCAAGCTGAAATGGGTCTGATAAGTGGAGGCCTTACTCACAGGGAGCAGCACTCCAGTTTGTTATTGCTATTTGCTCATCATCCTCAAGTGCAAAATAAGCAGAAGTCTTTCCGAGCTTCTTATCTCTTTTCACTTTCTTCTCTAGATCTCTGTCGCTTTAATCCAGCATGTCTGCTGCTGGTTAACAAGGAAATCCTGTGTCAATTATCGCCAACAACTTCCTGCTGTGAAGCTGTGGGGAATCAAAGCTTTTGAGAGCCTTTTTCACACCAGAGAGTAGTGCAGGGCCTAATTAAATGGCCCTCATATCCTGCAGCCTACTGGTGGCCAAATGATAGAGAGCTAATGAATGATAACCTAATTTTTTTCCAAGAATTGTTTTGATTCTTCCGGTCAGTTGTGCTTATAGAGTCGTGGCTCATTGTTCATGCTTAGGGCTGAGGAGGGTGTCAAAAGGTAAAACTTGGGAAAGATACTGATCTGCTTGGTTATTGTGCACAGACCTTCGATTATATAAATATATATATTGCATATCGGGAAGGATATTTGGTAAAAATTGCTTTGCTGAAATGTGTTGCCCTCTTTCCTCGATATGAATTACTTTGGTGACTCTTATACACATGTGGGCTGCAAAATTGTCCTATAAATCCCCCTCATAAATGCTATCGCTACAATATTATTTTTACAGAATCACCAAATAAGGTATCTGCCATCGCTCGTGCACAGCTGCCCCAGTTCCCCCTCCTCTTTTTTCTTCTTTTCCCCCCCCCGCCCTCTAAACTCATTCTACAAAGAACTTGATCTCCTGCCCAAACAAAACTGCAGCTCTTGTACGGCTGCTGCTTGAGATTAACTGACCTTATGCTAAAGTTACATATAACAGAAATACAAATCTGCACATCTCCACTGCATTTAAGTTTAAACAAGCACCCCGAATTGCTGGCTGCCTCTATCTGCACAGTGACACTGTTCTGTGAGCACTTGGTCATCATGGTCTCATGCTGAGCACTGCTTGCATTAGTGCAGTGCCTGAGCAACGTGACCAGCAACAAAACAACCTTAGGAATAAATAAAATACCTGAGCAGATAGCAGGATACTTGCATTTACCCCAACTGTTCATTTCTGAGGGTCCTCTTGTAGTGCATGTGCATGAGGTGATAGACTTAGAGGTACCATGGGAGCCCTAACTCTGAATTTCCTGACTTTTATGGTTTTACATTACAAATTTAATGTTCCATTAGCATAGTTTTTTTGTAGTTAATTTCCTTGGGGAGCTTGGGATAGTTCAGGTTGTTGGTTTTTGGTTTTTGGTTTTGGTTTGGTTTTCTTTTTTTTAAAATAAAAGCAGGGAGTTGGAGAAAGATGGTCAAACCTGCCCAGCTGCCTTGAAATGTTTAAAAGGATTTAACAGGAGTTAGGTTTTTTTTTTTTTTCTAGAGAGGAGCAAATCCAAAATGCCAGCCAGAAGTATGCACACCTGCTTTCAAATACTGAAAAGCTCAGTGTCCACCCTGCCTCATTCCATACCCAGAGCTCTGGATGAGGCTGGCTGAAATTAAGATCCTGTGTTAAGGTTTTTTTTGAGTAGGTTGTTCCTTTGTTTGTGTTTTTTTGTTGTTGTTGATGGGTTGCCCCCCCCCAAAAAAAAAAAAAAAGGCCTGCATATGCTTTTGGCAACAAAACTTTTGAGTTTGAAAAGCCTGACCTGAACTAAGCTTTCTTCCCTTCACCCCATTTCAATTTATTTACAGTACCAAGCCTGTAAAGTTCTTGGTGTTTTTCTAACATCCAGACTCCACTTGCATCTAGGGGTTTGCAATTAAGATGAAGACAGGAGTTATGGAGAAGAGAAAGGCCATGACAATCTGATGTGCTTTAGGTTGCATGGCAGAAAGCTGTTGTTCATCTTAGAAATAAAAATATTCAGTGAGATATCGAGAGGTGCAGGAGCAAGGCATCAGTTCTGGATAATTTTATCTCACTGCAGTCATCTTAAATGAACCAAGGACCCATCTTACTCTTCATATCTCAGCTTTTCAGGGTGGAAGGTGGAACCTGGCCATTGTGGTGCAAACATGTTTAGCCGGTGCCGGGCAGGAGAAAAAGAGGCAGCAGGGCAGGCAAGCAGGGGAGAAAAGACATTTCAAAGGTGGGTTACATGCTTTTACAGTTGGTATTTCTTGGCCACTGCAGCTCACATACTTGGGCTGACTGTGCTGTCTCAGGTCAGGTGAGTATGAGCATACCATGTGTTTCAAAAGAGTCCTCCTTTTGGTCTCCATTATGAATCAGGCCCTTGATGTTTTCTGGTTGGCTTTTTTTTTCTTTTAATAATAAATTCAGGAATCTTTTTATTTTGTTTTTCTGTGTTTGAGGCTTTTAATGTCTAAAATTCTAGCTCTGCTGGTTGCAGAGAATGTTAAACTTCAGTAAAACTGGGAAGTCTCCCGTAATCACATGACTCCAGGGGCTGCAGATTCAAGAAAAACACCTGCAAAACACTGTGATTAAAGTTATCAAGAGCCAAGTAACTGTTTCCTCCCTTAGATAGTGAGTGATAAAGTTGCTCTGAGAGTATAGATGAGGCAATCTTTTCTTTCTCTTTTCTTCCTTTCCCTGCTAGCCCTCTGATCCTCAAGCCCTGGCTGCCGTTCCTGAACAAGACAGCATTGGCTGCGGATTGTATTTTCCCTGGTATAAATGATTCACTCGCATCCCCACGCTGCCTCCAGCAGCCAGTAGAACTCCTGCCATCAGTTAAAAAATGCTGCAGGATTTAAGCAGCAGAAGAGGCAAATTTTAAGGCCCCGAGTCAGCAAAGCGTCTTAGCAGATGTGTGTTATGCATAGAAGTGTCCCCTTCCTGGCCCTCATTTTTATGTTTAAAATTACAAATGAGCTTATAAGTCTTGCTAAGCTGAGGAGTTCAGCCAATATCTCACCGCTCAGGTACTACCTCTGTTCTTGACATTTGTTGACAATGGACATTCGTTACCTCATGGAGTGTAAATTTTATTTGCTAGTTTTGGAGATAATTAAATAGTTTCATAGTTCAGTTAAGGACATTACCCATGCCAGTACACTGACATGTGACATCTCACTATACTGGTGATGCAATTGATTCTTATGCATATTCTTATTTTTTACGTGGATATATTTTTTCCCTTCAGATAGGATTTAAAAAACCCAGAATCACTAAGTACGGTTTGCATCAGCTCTGAAAGCACCGTTTTTGTGGATTTTTACCCCCCTGAGAAACAAAGTCTTAAAATATATCGTTCTCTTAGCTATTAATAGCGCTATTGGATATTTGCTAACAGATGACATATAGCGATGAGGCTAAAAGGAAATAGATTTTAAACAGCCTTTCTTCGTTTCCTTCGAAAGTGCCAAAAATGTTTTAGGGTTTACAAACCATGAACCATACTTTACTTCCAGCTCCAACAGTATAAATTTAATACTCTGCATAAACCAGAATTTGATACATACTTTTTAAACTTCCAAAGATATTTCTTAATAACAAAATAAATAAATACACTTTCAAATCCCATGGGGCCCTTACCTGACAATGTAGTGGGCTAAACATCTTCAAGGGTTTGATAATAATTCACTACAAGAATATTTCAGCTAGTTGTATTTGTTTTTTCTTTCCAGGCCTAACCTATTTCTTTTATTAAAAATGATAAAGACCTGATCCTGCTTCCATTTTAAGCACCACTGCACCAGGTCTGATACAAATTTATTATTATTTTTTTTTTTATCCTGGTCTGCTTCTCAGATGGAAACAGAGAATACTTGCTTCTATTCACACCATACACCAAACTATGAATATTATTTCAGTTATGATTTCCTATGTGTCTGTACTAAGGAACGAGTGGAAATAAAGGACAAAACCAATAAAGATTCAAAACCAAAAGCATATGTACGGGAGAGTAATACACAAAAAAAACCAGGGGCTGTTAAACAGATGACTCCACTGAAATGTAAAATATTCCACAACTTTTGGCAACTTAGAAATGTTACACTTTCTACATTTCATCTATTAATCATTTGGAGGAACTTTTTCGGTTAGCCAAAAGACAAAGTATTCCCCAACTGCATTACTGATTGTGTGCATATAACTCCACGACAACTGCATCGACAAATATGATGAAAAAAAAGGAAGTGGCAATAAATTAAAAATTATCAGCAACCAATAAGCATCAGAAAAAAATGTCAGATTCTTAGGCAAATAGCAATAAACTAGACTATAAAAATCAGGAAACAGACTGGATGAGTGTCTAGAAAATGTTAGGAATGAACAAAAGGGACAATTTTGATGGAAAGTTTTCAGACAAAAATTAATTGCTTCACCATTGAAATGAGTCACATAATGGAAAGCTAGAAAAAAAATAAGAAAGTCTACAATAGGCAAATCCCTGCAGATCACAAGCCGACAGAGCTTCCAACACCAAATAAAACACCCTTCCCACTTAGGCTCCACATTATCACTTTCCTTTGGGAGGGTTCAATAATTGACAGAACCAGTTATTCCAATTAAAAAAATAATAAGAAAAAGAATCTGCACATTAAACAACATAGTTGTGGAGTAAACATAAAAGTCAGTAAAAGAACAGTAAAAATACCTTTGCTCATAGCAATATGCTATTCATTTAGTTGCCTGGAGAGTATCATTCATGAGTCCTTTAAGTACTGTCACAACAAATCATTGGAAACTGATGAATACACAATCCAGGATCCCAAACAACAAACTATTACAAACTATCTATGTGTGAAAAGACTGCTGGAAATTCCTCTAAGCCTCTGTAAATAGCTTTGAGTGAGTCTGGTTGAGGGCCAGATGCCTACCAGAGGCAAATCCTTCCTGACTAACTTCGCTATAGCTGTGCATTTTATACTCAGTAAAGGTTTTTCCCTTCTGAAAATGTGAGACCTTGATTTTTCTCTTTCTGTTCAGGAGAATAAGGCAATAATGCCTCTTGGTCCAACCAGCATGTATGCAAAGTAATAATACCGTAAATATGATGTGAAGTTTTAAAAACTGGATAAAATTTAGCAGTTGTTCCTAGATAACTCTTCAGGAAGCAGAGCATCAAAATGAAAAGGTAATCTAAATTGGCCTGGGTAATATGATCTCACCACAAAGTTCACATTTAAACTTTATGTTCCTCTATAGAGGCTTATATTTTATGCAGGGTATCTCCAAGAGCACCACAATAGCAGCAGATGAGCCAATACAGTTACATGTGTATTACAAACACATGGCACTTGCCTGGCTTTCTCCAGCTGGAGATACATCCTGAGGTGTAGGGGTGGGGGAAGAGATATTTCAAATCTTAAAAGGGTACATTTTCACATTTATTTAAGTTTTTCAGAATGCGCACTATTTTCTCCTGCGGCATGCCAAACTACCTCATCTGTAAACCGGCCATTTAAAGTTATTTAATTTGCATGTAATCACTAATTAAACGATCGAGTGGAAGACAAACAAACAAAACTGATCTTTAAGTATTCTGTTATCGTAACCATCGTTGGAATGCTGATGCTTAGTGAATGGAGGTGCCAGTCAAAATAAATTTGCCAAAGTTGCTACAGAGAAATGGGGGGGGAAGGATGGCTGAGTGCCAGGGATCTGTCTGACCCTGTGAAATAGAGATTCATGCTTCTGATCATTAAAAATACTTGAGGAAAATAGATAGGCACAGGTGAGGGATTGTTTTCAAGGTGAAGGCATGTGGCTGAATAGTGATAACCTTACTCTCACAAGGAGGCCCAATGTACTGAACTGAGCAGAACTACTCATTTGAGTAATTTAAGCAAAACATCGCCCTTTAAACGCACTTTCCATCCATAGAAATGAAATTGTTACATTTGGAGATTTTAGGGCAGAGTGACTCAACACAATGTGCTAAAAAATTGGGGACAGCAGTTATTTTCCTCTGATTTGCAAGGTATTTCCTTATTAGAATTTGGATTGTAACCCCACCCAATGCATCAGGCTAGACCACAGCTTTCCATAAGAGTCTGACTTTATATGGTGGAAACTGTAGGAACACAATGAAAGCCCTCTCCCTTTTTTTTCATTCTTTCTCTTTCTAGCTAAACCCCAGAAATATAAACATGAGGGTATTTTGGGGGAAATCTCAGGATTCTGAAAATATGCAGAGCATTTGAACTTACAGCAAAGCAGAGTATCTCAGACTGAGGGTCTTCGCTACTTCCTCCCCTTCTCCTGTCTGTTTTTTCCTTCTTGTCCAAAACAAACTGATTATCAAAGCTCAGTCAGTGAGCCTGATGCTTTACGGTGTGTGAGAGACACTAAACTCAATAGACACTCTGCTTAGTTAACTGTGAACATCACATCTTTCTTTCCCAGAATAATGGTTCCAAATGTCAATAGCTGTTTTAGCCATGTTTGATAGGTAAATAATATCTGAGATGGTGCTTCTCAGACTCTAGCTATAAATGAGGATTACTAACAATTTTTATGCATTTTGTTATAAACTGAGACCAACTGTGAAGTGACACTGACATGTACCAGCAAAGAAACGACAAAAATCAAATACTTTTCTATGCCAATCGTGCACAAAGAGTTGGATCTAAGCGTTATTATAGCAGAGCCTTTCATGTTGTTATAGCCATGGTTGTGTTTGCATTTCCATAATAAAACCTATTTTCAGGGGGTTTATAATTCGGCTGTAAGAAATTTACTCTGTGCTCCAACTTGGCATAACAAGGTATCAGCCGCAGAGCTGCAGCCCTCAAGCTTTAACATTCCCTCTCTTCTGCAGGAAGAAAGGGTTTGCTTGCTTGCTTGTAGGTGTTTGCTGAAATTCATTCTGCAAAACCAACATGGGCTTGCATAGGGGATCTGACGATCCCAGATATGGGGGACCAAAGCCTAGTTCCAAATCTCTGTCTGCTGAATTCCTGGTGAAGGATAACTTGGGGAACTGCACACAGAGTTGGGTACCAGGAGATGTATGTGTGAGGCATTTTTCTAAAAACCAACCCCAAACCCTCCCTTTGGTGCTCGTTTCTTCATGGGCTAGGTGAGAAATCACTTGTAGTAACACAAAAATGCACATTTTGCAGGACTGTGTGTTTGAGAAAAGAAGTGGGAGAAATCAAGGAGAAAAAACTGAAGAAAGAAATTAGCTTCGCAGAGAGCTGACCGTGGGGGGAGCAGCCTGGTTTCTCACAAAACGAGAGTTTCAGATGGTAGGTCCAGCTCTGCCGCAATGTGCTCTCCAAGCACAGGGACCACGGGGAAATACAGCTGCTGTGCAAGCGCATGGTGGGAGAGTGAAAGGGTTGGGGGTTTTTTTAGCTGCTTTTCAGACAGCTGGAGTGTGAGAAGTTGGAAAATGGATGCATTAAACTGGAGCCTGTGCTTAGCGCAAGCCACTGCAGAGGTTGGTACAGCAGCTAATGGGCTCCGAGGGACTCTGGGCTTAGCAGCTGCACTGTGTTTCCCACTGGAGCTCTTCCAAGACGCATGGCTTTTTTCTTGGGGGACTGTAGGTAAGACTAGGAGTCAGGAAGTAATAAAAACTCATTATTACTATTTATGGTTAGTAAACATTTATGCAATGGTAATGTCTGGAGGTGCCAGCCAGATACTGGCTGTTTCTCCATCACTATCTCAGCTGAGCCCCTTAGTGACTGAACATCAGGAACATGCAACCTTTGGATGTCTGGACTTCCCTACGACTTCACACAGCCTGGCCCTTTGTAAAGACTGGCTGCTAGAGCTCACCTTCAGGAGGATGGGGTCTCGCATTCAGCCTTGCTGCAGGACCTGGCACACTGAAGTCTGTGGTGTGTAACTACAATCTCCCATACCTATAACATGAATGGACTTCTCCCGATTGCTGATTTAAGAAGTGAGTGGGGGGAGGGGGTGGGAGAGCAGACAAATCTTTACAAGCTGCAAAGTTAGTATATCTACAAGGCACAGACAGAGCCAGAACCATGGGGAACACAGGATGGAAACAATCTGCAGAACAGATTTGCCTGGAGCTATGCTGCCTTTGAAAGGAGTGATACTGCTTGCGGCGTGGGGAGGGGCACAGGCAGGGATGCGGGGCTACACCTGTGTGGCAGGTACCACCACCGCTTCCCACAGCACCCCTCACTGGCCTCTGCTCTTACTGGGGTGAGATTCAGACCAGAGAGGACTGTGATCAAGGCATTCCTGGTCCTCCCTAGACCTGACAGTCCCAAAGGAGCTTTTGGAGAAGTACAGGGATTTGTTTGTGCCACCAAGGTTGGGTAACTTCACCCCTTCACCTGTCAGAAATCAGGTGATTCCTCTATTCCTCCCCATTCCTTAACATATCTGGGTGGGGACGGTCAAAGGGTGAGGGGGGTTTAAGGTGCTGAAAATGTTCCTCCCAGGCTGGAGGAGAAAGGTGTCCTGCTACCCCTGGGCTGTCCACCCAGGCCCTGTGATGCTGGAGGATGTGCAGGGACCACAAGGACCATGAGAAATTGGTGACTAAGGGATGGCAGGTGGTGTTGTCCCTCTGTCTCCCTGCAATTTTTTGTGCCACTTTAAATACACTTTAAAACACCATCACTGCATCCATCACGTTTCTAGCGCTGGGCTGTGCTCCTCAGCGTGGGGAGCTGAATCCCTGCACTGGGGCAAAGGAGTGCCACCCTCGCACAGAAGGGATTAATTCCAGACTAAATATCCCAAAATAATGTCAAATACTATTCAAAATTATTGTAATTGTCTTTGAATGTGTGTTCCTTAGTTTATCTTTATTTTTAAACTACAGAGTCATTTGGTGTTTGTATATTTTGCAGAAGTAATTTGAAAATTTCCCACATAAGATAGATTTCCCTAACAAGAATGTGATAGGGAATTCATGTCAGGCATAATAGGCTATCAAAGGAAATATTGCATTTGGATCTTTTGTGCTGTATGTATGAAATGTACAAAGTAATTATAAATCCTACAGTTTCAAAATTTTCCATTTATGAGACAAATGTTGCTAAAAAAAGACTTCTGATATTCTGATTGCATTAAGAATAGCTTAAACCTTGCTGGGCCAAATTCACCCCTGGAATAACTTGCTTAAACAAGGAACATATATTTATTCTCTGTGTTTAAGTATTTCCTATATCTTAAATAATAGTCAGATAAATTTATATCCAGTGACTATTTCCTAAGGTAGCTTAAAAAAATTAACCAAACATTTAATTTAGTTCTGACTCATATTTTAGTGTTACTTGGGCTTACATTTTTTCAGCTTTTAACTAAACTTTAGAATTTATGTCAAGATGAGATTTAATGTAAATAAATTTTAAGACTAAAAAATTAACAGACTTGTTCCACAGGGAGCAAAGTAATCATGGTAGGCACATTTATTGCAATGAGCTTGAAGCACGTCTACCCTATTTTTATGACTCTTCTACAGATTTTTTTTGTTGTTGGTTTTTAATTGGTGCATATCACTTCTGATTTTCAGTGAAGATTTCTTAAGGAATTAATGATGCTTCCCTAGGAATTTTGAAAGGACCTTTGACTCCTCTTGGGCTTTATTTACACTGAGAAATACACTGTATTAGAAAATGAATTAACTAGCAGGGGTTACTTCACAGTACACTAAATATGACTTTACTGTTAATGAATAAGGTTTGTTAGCAGTGCTATGAGATACAAAAAATATTTTTAAACATGCCACGTCCATGTCTACATGAAGGGCTGAACCACGTGCAGCTTTGCATGGATTAAAACATATTGCCTTCAGACAGGAGATGTTCTCTGGTAGACTTGGCCCTCTACTAGCCTCGGCTAAATTCTGCTTGAATAACCAGGAAAAATGTTATCTCCTTTTCATCTTCCCATTCCCACAGGCAATCTTCTGCTTCTGTTATTTCACTGACCTTGAGCTCTGTTTATATGCTGGCAGGTGTAATGGAAGACCTGTCATGATGGGCAGAGTTTCCTTCCACATTTTCCTTTCCCTACCAAACAAACAGCATGGATGAGGCTGGGTTCCACCTTCCACCTTTGCTCATACATGGATCTCTCTCCCCTTGGAAGATAGGTTTCACAGTATGCATAACCTTTGCCAAACTGTCATAGCAACAACCATAAAAAGGCTACATCTGTGTTTAAATGGATTTGCTAGGACTTATGGGAATTTTTTCTTCCCCTATGTGAAAATGTACTTCCCAGGAATAAGAAATGAAAACCTGCAAGGAAAGGCAATGTGAGTTAACACTTACCAGCTGGAAAAGGGAGAGAGCAAGAGCAGATAGCAGCAAGTTCATTCAAAAGCTGTAGCAGCTTGTTTCTGTGAAATTTAAAGGATCAGTCCCAAAAAGGCATGCTGGGGGAAAAAAATCTGTTAGAGGACAACTTTTTCCAGAGAGAGTTAATAGACACCAGACAAAGAGGAAGGCACTCCCCAACCTCAGACACTTTGTTGCAGAATGAAAAGGCAGTACCAGCTGTATGAAGGAAGATAGTATCTGACCAAGTTGAAATAGTCCTGTAATATTTTATTTTTGCAGCAGTTCAAGAATGATTCAAGAACTCTGACTGATTATCAGTCTAGTTCATAACAGTCTTAAATTATAAATGAAATGCATGAAACACTAACGTGGAAAATTATGTTAGTTATATTTAGTGGTAATGTATACTTTAATATGGTATGATAGGATTTTTTGGCCTGAAAGGGGTTATGGCCACATCCCACCTCACACACCCAGTCTGCAGTCAGATGGAGTGTTTGATCATCCCAGCATGTGTCCTCCTCCTGCATCCCTAATGCCCGCCTGGGAGAGCATGTTCACCCCAAGGGGCTGCGTGAATGCCAGAGCAGCTCTTGGAGTTGAAGCGGTTACAGCTGGTACCAGTTACAGCTGGTACTAATTAGTACACCTAAAAGATGCCCAAAAGGATAACAGAGTCCTCCTCAACAGATGCACCATGAGAGGAGATTACTCTGCTGGAAATAGTTTTAATCCATCATCAATAATACGTTGACTTATTCAGTTTTCCATTTGATCCTAAAGCTCTGGTGTGTGTATGCATCTCTGAAAAATAATGACACTTAACAGTAACAATAAAAATACACCCAGGTTCCAAAATTAAAATAAAACCAATAACCTCAGAGATTGAGAGTCCTGTATGCCCTCCCTGGGAAGGGACATCCACAGCCCATTGGAGGTGTAGTTCCTTCTTCCATGCAAAGCCCATCTTGGCTCTGTTGGGACAGGACAACCCGAAGGCAGCTGGTGCAACGGTGGGGGCTGGACCTGGCCTCAAATCCCGTCTCTCCATGGGGTGCCTGCTCCAGACAGCGGGCTGCGCCCTCAGGCACGATGTCCCAAGCCAGCCCCAGCTCAGCCAGCCCCTTCCCTCACCATTGTGTAGGGCAACCTTAAATCCACAGGTAATTCACAGTCACCAAAATATCCCTGAAGGATCAGTAGTACCCTTGTAGCTGGTGCGAGCTGGGCATGAATGTTGGTGCACGTCAGCACAGTTCAGCAACCTTTGCCCAACAGTAAGAGTGATATCAGACATAATTCTTTGTTCCTGTTGTTGTTCTGAAGGTTAGGGATACAAAGTCTGGATAAGTTTTCATGTCAGCTCTAAAATATAAGGAAATGTCAATCTTCCCTGTTAACTTGTCATGAGCATGCAGAGAAAACAGAGGATACAGGTGAAGACAGCGGCACCATTCCAAGAATTCTCCTAATTTGGAAGAAAAAGCCATCAGGTCAGGGGGTTTTGCTAGTAATGTTTTGAAAGTTTCTATGTAAATAAATCATCAGGCATCATTAAAAATTTGGAATCATACTAGTCTCTGTTGAAAGACATACATTGATTTGCAGCACAGGAATATATTTCTTTTGTACGCATAATTTGGCGAGTTTGGGAAAATGTTTCTTTGCTGAGGGTCAGACATGCCCTTCAGACACTTCTGGAAGGTCACAGCTTACCATGAATCTTCCCACTACCCAGCAAAAAGGCAGAAAAACACCATCTTACTTAGTTGAATTACACATTATGAGTTTCTTCCCTCAGTTTACACATTTTGTGTGTAGGCACATTCACTCACACAACCTTTGTGTTCACTCTCTGTTATTTTCTTTTTATTGTAAACCAGCAAGTTTTGTGCAAATGTTTAAGAAAGATTCCAGCAGAACTAGAACTCCATGATGCAGGTACTGAAAGAGGCTTGGTGGTAAAAACATTGCTCGTGCCAGGAGGGAGCAGCATGAGGCCCCGTGTCCCACCCAAAAGTGTTCTCTGAATTTTGAATTTTTGAAACAAGATCCCGTACGTGATTCCCAGTCTAGCCAGCAGCAGCAGGGATGAGAAATCTTGAAAGAATTGCTGTTTACCCCACACCCTCACTCCCTTTTTATATACTATCTAATGTAGATGTATTTCCCCTTGATAAACAAGGGCTGTACCTCTTCAGCATTGCTTAGACTCATCTCCCTTTAGAAACTAGTATCCTAACCTAGTGGAAAAAGTGTCCGGGGATCTTTCACAGTCAGTGGAGGGATAGAAGGCCAAACCACTCTCTGGTGGGCTGAAGATCAAAATCATCTTCCATATGTTCCTGTAGCTGAATGTAGGGAGAAATCAGTGCAATTAAACTTCTAACACAGGAACTTTAACCATGAGACTGAACATAGGTGGGGATAAGTCAGCATCGGCTGTGTCTCAGGTCCCCTTCATCCTTCCTGGTTTGGCTATGGGTTTGGGGGACTGCATACACATGTAACCACAGTAATATGTTTGCTTGCACGTGTCCTCTGAGTGGTGGAAGCCCATGCTCTGTGATTTACACTTCTACTGATGGGACAATGGGTCCGGCGTGGAGCTGCTGCTCAGGAGTTGTTCTTGCAAAACTTTAGAGAGAGCTTTGCGTTCACTGGAGGATGGCTTTTGTTGAACTTTCCCATGAGTGTGCTCTGCTCTGATCTCCCTTTGACATGCAGAGGAGACCACAGACACACATAATGAGGGGATGGCTGCAACAGAGAGATGATGGTACAGTAGTCGATGTTCTGTACAGGTATTCTCCACAAAAGTTCTTTACAGAGGTCAGTTAGGGTATGTCTGAGAAATGTTTGTACCAGCACTATAAAAGCCTCTGGTTATTTAAGGACTGATTCTCCATCATCCTGGATCTTGGTGTGAATTTTTTTCAAAGTAAGATTCCCATTAAGCTGCTTTATTTGAAAACAGATATAAATAAAAACCTTACAACTTTAAATAACTGAACCACTGAATTTGAATATTCATTTCTTAACACACACAAACACTCCCACATAAGTAAAATAGCTAGAGCAAAGAATTAATCATTTAACTAGTTAAGTTAACCATGGCCTTATTTGCGTTATTTAACTTATTCACCCTCTTCGTGCTATTCATTAAGCATACACAATGGAAGATTGAAATAAGAAGTGAAGGAACAAATCTATCCTAACGGCTTTTATTTTTTTTAACATGTGCCCATTTAAATGGCTAATCCTTCTCCATGGTAGCTGGGTTTTTGGAGAAGACATTTTAACATGGCCGAACTATTCCTTTTCATACTTGGCCTTTTTTGGCATTGGATTTGTTTTCATTGTTTGAAGAGCCAGGAAAAGAAGATGCTTAGAAAACTGAGAATACATTAATGGTAAAAGTCAAAAGAGAAATGGAAGAAAGCCTTACATGTTAGTGGAGAGCAGCACCAACCTCCTGGCTTTTGAACTGTAATAAGCAGCTGCCTGTCCAAGTCTCTTCTGTTTCACAAATACTTTGTTAATATTAACCAAGATGAAGTGAAGTCCCCTCCAAGCCCAAACAAAACCAGTAAACAAATAAACATCCCCTCCCTTGGCCATCAACTGACACTTGCTATAGAGTTCATGTTATTAAAGAGTTTGTGGGATAGGAATAAACACAACTCCAAACATTATCTTCCCTATGCCAAGGTTCATGGGAAACAAGCAGTATGGTATTTAGTGCTAAGAAAGACAGGCAAAAATAGGAAGTTTTTCCTAAATGCACAGCCAACTAACTGGGTGACAGGGGTAATCAAATCTGCTATTTATCAGAAATAACCCTGGCAGCAAGGGAATAACACGCAGGTGAATGTGAGGGAGGGTCAATATGGTCCTGAACACTGTAGCTGAAATTCTGAATGCAGTGGTATCAGAAAACGGGTGTTCAATGGTTCCTTAAGATCAGTTGCTGAAAATGGGGGGGAAACTGGGCACCAAATTCCCAAGGTCCTTGTGTATTTGGGAAATGGGGGTCAGATTTCCCACCAGACCTTGGCCAGAGGGTCTTGGTGCCGGCATTCTCCTTAGACCTACTTGCACATGTCTCCGTTTCTCTTCCTGATGTCAACAGGAGTTCCCTGCATGTGGGGAAGAGCTGAATATTACTGTCAAGATCTGCCGTGCAGATCTGAGAGAAGAATTTTTGTCCTTAAGTGTTGAAAATGTAATGATCTATTTGATAGTGAGAAAAAAAGACAGAAACAGTATGAAGATTTTTAAAAGAAAACACACACACACACACAATCCAAGCAGCCTTTGAAGTCAATGGCTTTGAAATAAAAAGCAGCCACTTTACCAGCCACGTGAAACATATTTTGTTAACATCCTAGGTGTTGTATTTAAAACTGAGTTGGCCAAATTTTACTGTCAGAGGCTCGATTATAACTGGAAGCAGAGATCATATCTGTGAGTCTCCGGATGTTATCAGTTGTTTTAAATAAAACTAATGTACGATAGCATGCCAGGAGATCTCACGAGGCCATTTCCAAAGGAAGGTGTTTTTGGGAGTCACCAGAGAGTGACTATATTCCTTCTGTTCTGCCAAGGAGTGGCCACTGAACCCCTTGCTTTACAGGACATATTTGATGCTTTAGTATGAATTAACATAGGGATTTCCAAAAGGATTTAAGACTGATGAGGGACCAAGCACAACTGTCCTTTGATGGGATTCGGGAGCCTAACTGAATTAGTCTCCTTTAAAAGCCTCAGTCTGCATACAGTTTGTTGCTGGTTATTTTGAGTTCTGCAGGTAGAGGGGCACTAATGATGACGATCCCAAGAAAAAGGCAAGTCTCTAGTAGATTTACTAATCCCAAAATGGTAAAGACACCACCTCGTTTTAACTAACGCATTGAAATGTGGAGATTAGTCTCCCTATGCGGTAGATATATTGCATGAACATGATTAAAAAAACCCAACCAAACTGAGGCTCCTTTTATAGTTAATAGAGGGTCAGACTTCATTCGTTCTTCAGTGAAAGCAGACCTGTTCATTTAGGGAAGTAGAAACTTGCCATCCCCTGAAATGGCAGGTATCTGCGTGCACAAATTGAATCTCACATTTTTGCCTCATCCTTATGGGAGGGATTTTAAATTTTTTTTTTCCAAAAGGAAGGTTTTGGAAGAATGCTGTGGAAATGAAGGATACTTGCTAAAAATGTCTGCTTTGATACTTTTGCTAATTATGTCCCTTGTGAGAGAAGTCTGGCTCACAGCAAGCAAGGGAAATACAAATATTCCACAAAACCCTTTATGAGCTTATCATATGGACTATTTGTTAGGAAAAAAGCTACCTCCATACACACACGTGTATCTTCCATTCACACAAATGGAGGATCTCTGGATGGATACAGGGAGAGAATTAACTCTTTTCTTAGTGAATATTTTTCTTCAATGGAACCAGAACAAAACTGCTGCTGGCGGTTTTGGAGTAACACCTTTGCTAGTTGCTACCATGCCTCTTTGTAATTGTTTGCAGGATGGACTTCATACTTCACAGCATTTTAAATCAAGTACATACTAATTATCTTTTTTTCTCCTCCAAGATTCACATATCTTTTAAATTCATACAAGAAAAATTGAGCCTATCGGTTCTTGCAACATTTCGTTTACATTGAAAATGATGACTGTCATTCCAAGGAAAGGACTTGCTAGAATACTAATTCTTTCTTTTTTTTCTTTTTCTTTTTCTTTTTCTTTTTCTTTTTCTTTTTCTTTTTCTTTTTCTTTTTCTTTTTCTTTTTCTTTTTCTTTTTCTTTTTCTTTTTCTTTTTCTTTTTCTTTTTCTTTTTCTTTTTCTTTTTCTCTTTTTCTTTTTCTCTTTTTCTTTTTCTCTTTTTCTTTTCTTTTTTTAAGCCAAAGCAAGATTTATGAGTGAACAGATTCGCTTCCACAATGAAATAGAAAAACATCTGCAAGATGAGAATTTACTTGCATTATTAGTGCTATTCTTCCTGCACTGATGAGTAATACAGATAATCCTGTTCATTATAGATGTCCATAACTTTGCTAGCGTACATTTTAACTCCTTAAAGATGCCAGCATAGATCCTACACCACAGCAACTACTTTCAGTCAAAAACAGAATGGAAACTGGAAAATATACTTCATGACAGCACTTGGCATAGTTCATAGAGCATTGCTGTCAGGGATCTGTTCTGATCTCATTTACAGCACTTAGATATGGGTGTAAATTAAAGGCTTCTTCATGGAATTAGGCAAGATTTAAACTGGTCAAAGTGAAACAGAATCATTTGAAATGAGGGGGTTATTACAGTGCGTCTGGTCATACCTGAAAAAACCCCCACATGCACTTAGTAGTGCATGTTTTTCGGCACTGTGCACCCAATGACCCAGTAACATTTGCCGATTTTTTTTTTCAGAGCAACTTTCCTGTCATAAAATGCTGGGGCTTTTTTCATGGATGTCTTTTTTGATAAAAGCAGGTTCCTGTTCAAAAGGAATGTTTCACTAGCCATTCTGGTTTTGTTTTAAGCCAATACAATTTCTTCGGAGAAATTTTAAAATATGTCTTCTTTTATTGTAACATTCTGACATAATCAAAAGGGAATGTTTTAAAATGGCCTTTTCATTGTCTCAAAAAGAAAAGATTTTAAAAAATGAAATTCCCAAGTATGTCTCAATTTTAACTTTGTTTCTGTTTAAAGTGAAAACCATTTCGATACATCATACACCTGCAGGACCAGGGCAACTGAGTCTATACAAGTAAAGTCCAATCTAAGAATCTCAGCTAAAACCTTGGTTGCTTTGAAAACAGGTTTTCCTTTCAGTTTTGAAAGTCAAAGACATCAGCTGTATCTTTTTGTCAGACATGTGGGTCAATGTCTGGTGTTTATCGACAGCTGTCAATATTTCAGGCTAATTTCAGACTGATCTGTGAACATGCACCTGACTACCTGTGTGGGGCAGGGTCCCTGCCTCACTGGACTGCTCATTTTCGGGAAGAGAATAAACCACAGTTAAAGCTATCAAACATGTAGAAACTATGTATAGATGAGAAACACCTTATACATATCAAGAAACACCTTAATATGTATTGAGGAACACCTAATTGGAAAAAACAGTCCACAATACAATACTTAAGAGATAAATGAATTTAAGAATCTGGAGTGAAGTTCCTTACCCCTTGAGATCAATGTGAAGACACTGGCATGGCCTGGAGCCAGGCTGGCACTGCTGCTCCTTCTGTTGTCACGTGGCAAGGTACCATGTTGTGTGGTAGAAGAGTGTAGTGAGCCTCCTGGTTGATGAAAATAATAGAGAAAATTGACTTCCAAAAGTAGATCTATGATCCCACGAGAGGGGACTTTAAAGAACATTGCAAAACAAACCCAAGGAATATGGTTTCAGGCCAATGCCATGCATCATTACTTAATTGTCAGCTCTGTTTTCTTTACGGATGTTCTGATGAGGTCAGGGTAACCACATAAGAAGTATGAGTTGTCCCCTCACCATGTCTAAGAATTTTTATTAACACTGTGTGTAAGTACTTGGCGATTTTGTATACAAAATATCAGATCATTTTTATAGAGATGGAAATTAAAATTGCAATTTTAAGAGGCATAAGAATGAATATAATTCTTGGAAGCATTGTACAGCGTCAAAATCGAGCAGATTCATGACCTAAAAGAGCAAACGTCACCAAGTGCTGTCTGTAAATGGAAACCTAGGTGGCACTGTCACAATAATATGTCATTAGAAATAAATATTTTGCCATCCGTAATAGCAAGAAGCCATTTTTGTGCTCTGAAATTATTAGTGGTCAAGTCTGAATGAAATGTCTTGGGGCTGTTTTAAACCTACTGTATATTCCAGAGATGTATTCACTGGACAGGACAGGACCTCTCTTCTCCACCTGCCCATGCAGCACTGAGAGCAGCAGAGCCGTGAAGGCAAATTAAGGTGATGGGGTGACGAGACGCTCTGCAAGGCTTTGCTATTCTATAAAAAGTCTTGAGATTTTGAAAGAGGTTAAGTGGACTCATGGGCCCAACTCCCACTGAAATTTGGGTGTCTGCCTCTCCATGGCTTTTCTGAAAATCCCAGGCTAATACGTTAAGAAATATTCTGACTTCAAAAGAGGAGGATATGCAACCATAACCGCTCAGGGGTTCTGATGCTGATAATACAGTACTTAGAGGGGACTGCTCATGGTATCCAGTATGATAATGCCAGAATTCACAAGAAAGATCTGTGAGCCTCTAGCACTTACCAGCTGTAATACTGAACAGATTACACAGAAAAATCAGGCAAAAAAAGTAATATGCTTTCACCTCACAGCAAGAAACGCTGGAGTTCAGGATGAGGAAATGTGTATTAAGAGAGCAGGTTAAAAATCTACATTATCCCAGACTTTCATGAAATCAAAATGATAGGCACGATGCTAAGTTATTATAATGTATTTATTACCAGAATTGCTTTCATATTTAACTGATTTGGCCCGTCTTGAGACCTGTTTTAAAATGCACCACCTTGTCCACCTTTCCATTTTCATATGAAAAACAGGAAAGCAAAAACTAATTTACTCAGGGAGACACATCGACTGTTTGCCCGTTTATCTCTTACAGACCACCCCTCAGTCCAATGTTGACAGTACATGATATTCCATTAATCTGCCTAATGAAAATTTAACCAGTGTTATAAACAAATAATTGGCTATTATCCTCTCAAAGATCCCGAATAAATTACTTCTGCTTATTTTTTTCCCCTCTTCTCTCTCTCTGTCTCTTCTCCCCCTCCCGCCCCCATGCAAAAGCCAGCACTTTCTGACTGATGTCGCAGGAGAAGAAAAAAAATATCTATAGCTGCCACTCCGCTACTCCAGGCAGTGAAACCTGGTCTAGACTTAAGGGGATGCTTAAGGAGAGGCCCTGCACTTGCTCAGCTTTAGCTTTGGTTATTAGAAGAGGAGCTGGTCTGTGCGTCGCAGGCTGCATCCCTGCTCCCACCCTATCCCCTGCCCGCTCTCTGTGATTCCTCTAGCACTGGATCTGCCTCCAATTACATACCCATCTCCTCCAGCTCTCTGAAGTCACACAAGAGTCATGTCCGCCTTTCCCTTATCACTTGCACTGGCCTCCCTTTTTTCCTCGTGTGTGTGTGTGTTTGTAGGGGCAGGGTAGGGGTTTTTTCCTTTTAACATCTGAGCAGTGCAAACCCTCTCTTCATTTGGAGCAATTAAAGTTGAGAGGGACCCTAATGTAATGAACCAACCTGGGAGTTATTTACTAATGGCTGCTGAGGTTGCCAGGCTCACCAGTGCTGCCACCTCAGCCCTAGGCCCAGCAAAGTCTCTGCAGGACATCTACTTCTTCCTGCTCTCCTGCCTCACCAAGCCTATCCCCATGGCTTTACCCATGAAATGAGGAAAATACTATTTAAGAGGAGCCAAATATCTGATTTGGCATGGAAGACGTGAATTATATACAATTTTCACAATAAGATGTAAAAAAGTGTTTGCTAGTATTTGCGATTTGCATAGTGTTTCTTCACAAACAAGAAAAGAGCCATTTCTAACTGACACTCTATGTGTGAGAGCTAAAATGGAGAAGAGTGAGCAGTGCATTTTCCAGACAGATCCTGAGCTCTTTTAGGATATTGTTGGTTGCTAAAAATGAACCTCAACATTCACAGGCACTTTAATATATCACTGAACAAATAATTAATTTTATTTCCCACCTGATAGATGTACAGGGGAAAAAAAGGGTCTAAAAAACTTTCACAATATTTGGCAAACCTAAATAATTAATTTCAGTTCTGGGCTTTTGTGTTTTTTTTTTTTTTTTAAACAGAAGCAAGGCACAAATTTCCTAAAAGAACTTAAGTAGCAGTCACAAATCCAGCAAGGAGGGAGAGGAGGAGCAATTATCTCTTGTTTTGAAGCAGCTCCTGATGCCCTTGGTCCATGTCCTCCCCATTATGGGAATTCAGAGAGTTGCTGGGAAGTTCAGCAGAGCCTCTGCACAAGGAGCCCAATTTACAGAGCACTTCAGCTTCTCTCCAGAAGTTATTGCCACTACGGCAAGCAGAGCAGTAACTATCCTTCACATCAAGCAGCTGTTCTTTATTGACCTACTTTGTTTACAGCCCAGAACATTATTTTGGGGTTTATTTTAAAATATATTGGGTCCATAAATGATGAAGGCCCATGCATGTTCCAGTGCTCCTGCTGCTGGAAACAGCAGCCCCCAGCAAAGCACTAGCAGGAGAAGAGGCATTAACTTTCTGGCCGTGCCAGCCTGTTTCCTGAGTCAGTGTCTCTGCTCCAGAGGAAGCAAATAGGAGATGAATAAACAAAACTTTCAACATTATATGCCTGCTGTTAAAATGAATACACCCGACTATCAGAGCTGATGTGGGTGTAGGAACAATTTCTTCTTTAAGCCTTAAGGAGATCACATTGGGGAAGGGGGCTGTAGGGTTTTTGTTTGGTTGGTTTTTATTTTTGAAATTAAGAGTCTGAAAAAAGGAGTTTCCAGACATCTCTAGGACCAATGGCATCTGCCAGCTGGTGCCGCCTGGGAAAGGTCTGGCACTGGCAGCTCCCTGGAGCAACAGGGATCAGTGGACACTAAAGAAAGAGCAAACCTGAATGACTGCACCTCAGGGTGTAGGAGCTGCTTCTCTTTGTTGGAGCTGGAACAAATCCTGCCCTGTGGAAGTGATACTGCCATCCTGGTGAGTGGAGGGCAAGGCTTCAGGTCCATTCCAGGAAAAACTCTCTTTCCAGGGAGGAGGGCTGACAAACTGCCCAGTCAGTCCGTTCCCATCTGAGTTCCCCTTGGAGTGAGAGGAAGAGGACCCACAAGAGATATCAGCTGCAGCCTCCCACACAGCCCAGCCCTGCTCTACCATCCTCAAACAGGGGTGGAAAGCCAGAGGAAAACCTGGGACCAGACTAGGGGCCCATACTGTCCAGCAAAGAGCTGTGCTCTCCTGTTTTGAGAAAGCAAATGAGAACAAAACCAGCACTGCTTTTACTGTAAGGGCTCAAATTAAGAGTAGAAATAAGATTTTTACTATAATGACAAATTAATTATTTCTTTCATAATTTTATTAAAATAAGCATCTTCTAACTAGACCTGACATATGCTTATATAGATACAAGACACCCTGTAACCTAATCTGCTAGCAATCTTGAAGCAATTAACTCCTTCTAATCTTTAGCTAACAAAGCCCACCATGCAAAAGGTCCCTGGAGAACAACACTCCAAAGGCTGCCGTAAGCTCTCTCTGACTATTTCTCTATTATTCAGCGTGTAGGAGCTCATTGGAGTGCTCAGAGAGCAGGGATTCGTTTGAAACAACAAAGATGAATCATCACAGATCATAAGATCTTCATTAACTCCTTATTTCTCTACTAATTAACACAAAAGGAATGACTTGAATGCTTGACAGGCGGCGAATGACCCACAGCTCAGTGGTTAATAGGATGCAAATGATGCTTAATGAGGGTCTCTAGCTGCAGTCTGGGCATCTGGCCTACTATTTTTGTTGGGGATTCAGAGTGGGTTTGAGATGAAAACAGTTTAACCAATAACATAGGCTGCAGCTGAGTTCATACTAAAGTCTATGAATTTATGAGTCCAGCACACATAAGAATTAGCTTAAACCACTCATCAACAGGTTTGTAGCCACATAAAGCATTTCAAAGGCAAGAAGTCTTGCCTTCCATGAGACACAGCAATGACAATTAAATATTTTATGGGCTGTTCTTTTTATTTTCCTTGCAATAAAAACAGTTAATTAAAAAATTCTTAATGACCTCTCAGTTTATCGGGGGACAGGTAACTGTAATACTGGCCTTTAAAATAGTTCATTTAACTCTGTGTCCTATTTCTAACAGAAAACAAATATTTTTTTCCAGAAACTATTTCCAGCTGAGTCTTCATGATTAATTAACACGTTTTCAGTGAAGAGATGTGGTGCTTCCAAAACTTCCACAAGTCCCTCTCTCACTCCTAGAAAGTTTTAGAGCAGCTTCAGGTTGAGCTTTTGATTCAACCACTTCTGTGGGGTTCTTCTCCCTCTCCTTCTTCCACATACACGCAAAAGCAAGGGCTGGTGTAAGAGTGAAATACAGTGACTTCCTCTGTGCATACACGCCCCACTGTGGCTGCACGGTGGGCTAAATTCCCCCTGTCTCTCACCACTTTCCAGCCAGAGGTTACCAACCTTTCTGGCATGGTGGTGCAGCCACTAACCTAATGACTTTTATTACTGACTGCACAAGTCAAGCTTGTTAAATTAATTTAAACAGGTTAAATAGCAGCACTTTGCTAGCACATGTCACTTTGAGCAAGGAGTAGAGAACAATAACACAAGCAGCTTTGCTGGCAGAACGGAGAGGAAAGCAATCCCTGGTAGATGGGAGCTGTGTTTGGGCTGGAGGTCATGCACACTGTGCCTGTGGGAAGGGCGAGATGTGAGAGCATGGTCTGAAGTCCTTACCACAGTGTGGGCCGAGAGCATTTGCACTGCTCCATTTAAGTCAGCGTGGTCACCCGGCTGCCAAGGACTCTCCTGATGCTGCTTGGAGGATTTTTCTGCTTGGAGAAAGAGGTGTAGAGAGTTATAGGCCAACTCATCCATGTGCTGGGATAGACTTGTACCTGTCTCTCGAGGCTGTGGTCTCTGCTGTGCTACCAGCTCCCCTCACCTCACTTGTGTATAATGAACCTTCCTGGCCAGCTCCTCTGCCACCCGCAGTGCATGACGAGACATTCCTCCAGTGATGCTGCAGTGCTAGAAAATAGCAATAGCAACAATGGAGCACTTGCATCTCTCAAAATTCTTGTATGAGTTTACTTTTCCTTTTTTTCTTTCTGTTTTTGTTAAAACCAAGAGAACAGGTTTGCTATTTAGTTGCTCATTTTTATTAAAATACTTAAATACTACCATTTGTGCTTCAAACCAACTGCTGAAAAGGACCATGAAGTGTAATAGATCTAAAAGACATGAAATGAAAAGTGAAACTGATTTTCATTTTATAGGTGGACTAATATGTAAAAAACAAATGGAGTTCTTTATTTGAAATTATAAAATGTGAATGTGATAATTTTCTCTTAGAAGACTCTACAAACTTTATATAGCTGGCAGTGGGGTACAGACAGGGTTTCTCACATGCAAATTCTGTTTCAAGTGCCCAAAATCCGTATGTGTTTTCCAAGCACACCTGCTGTACTTTATCTGACAAATCTTGCTGTGTTTACATTCTTAAACAATCACGGCTATAAAAGGTGCAGTAATCAATATACTTCTACCAAATACACACAGTTACAGTCCTGTGACAAAGGCAAACATTTAATATCTTCTTGGGTTCTGTTTTTAAAAATAATAGCTTCCATTCTGTTGTGTGGAAGAAAAACAGTTGACCAGAAAATACCTTTTCTTTAGTGTAAAGTCTGTGAAAAACCCAAGCGCTGCATCGCTGCGGAGAGCTGGCTCTGCAAACCACTGCGTTCCCCATTATTGTCTGTGTGCATCCAGGAAGCGTCAGTCTAAGACCGTTCAGCCATATATCGTTCCCACCCCATCTTTTTACTGGATGTCTTTCACCCAGAGACGGGAAGCAGAGCACACAAGGCGCTGAGGTACCGTGCCCGGGTGACGTGCAATAGGCATGCAGAAGCTGGTGTAACATCACCTTTGCTGGACATGGGCTGCTCATCCCGAGGCACTTAAGGGATTAATGAAATGAAATTGTTTTTGGACTTGCTGCACTCTCTCTTATCTTTTAAATCCCTAATGTCCCACAGAAGGCAAAATGTAGTAATTTTAGTCAGCAGCCTCTCATTAATTTTCTACCTTTGGGGGAACGTAAGTTTATAGAAAGAGGGTCTATATGGAGGCTAAGTTCATCACACTGCTTTTCACTCAAAGATCTTAGCATGGCACGGCTGAGACAGAAACGTAGCATGCTTCAAATGAAAGCATCCTTTCCAAATGGATATCTTAGCTGTGTCTGCAGATATACACATCTTTATATATATTTTTTTAATATATGTGTGTTTGTACACACATATATACAAACCTATGGAGTCATCAGTTTTGAAGATAATCTTTTAGGTTAAGTATTTTCCCACATTAAACTGATAATTATCCCCTCCTTTTCTTCCACTGTCCCCAGACACCAAACAAGCTGGATTTTTGCTTCATGTATTATTTATGGAATGGAATTAATATGCAGATTCACAAAAACTTAAAAACTCATAATTATTCATAAAGGGCTTTAAGGTTATTTAGTACATATTTATGAAACTTTATGTTTGCTAGGAACTGTGTTTGAAAGTGCTATGGAAGGGTGTTGACTGAGGTTAATTACTAGCATGGAGAGTAATCTGAAAATGATCAAACTCTTTGAATGAAAATATTTGTCAGTATTTCTGATCTATATTTAAGTGAAGTAATGGACATCAATAGCCTTGCAAATATATTCGGAAATGGCTCTGCAAGAAAGAAGATTTGCATATCTAATGCAAACAACCAATGATGAAAAATGTCTAGTTAGACACCTTTGATCACTAGGCAAATGTAATAAATGATAGAGATTTATCCTGTTTGTTGTCCATCTGTGTTGAGTATGTTCTTATACAAATACGCTCTAGTCTAGAAAATATTCGCAGCAATTTAAGGTAGCCAGAATCCTCCACTCTTCTCTGGACTAGGATTCAGGAATGAGATGTGAGCTGTTCGCGATAGCCAAAATTTCTCTAGAAGTTACTTAGGGTAAGTACAGGCTGTATGCAAATAATACATTATATTGGTTTTATGTTTACATAAATCTTTCTATCTTATGCATAACTAACCTCCTTTCTAATCCATTGTGCTCAAAGTTTGGAAACCTATAAAATATGTTACAGGTTATGTCAAACAAGCAGCAGCAACAGCAATTCAGGAAGGTAATAAGCACCCAAAACATTATTACAGCTCTAATCCTATGAACAGTTATAAAGATGTTTAATTTTATGACCTTGACTACTCCAGTGAAACCAATGGAGATGTAGTGTACACAAGTTGGTCTGTGAGCGCTTGAAGGGCTGGGGCTGTATCCTGTGAGAGAGCAAGCGTTTCGGAGAGGCTGTGATGGCTACTGAGCACGGTGACTCTGGAGTATGGCACGCAGGTGCTTATAGCTGCAGGATACAGTGCTAATATATATGTGGGGTTTACTGAACCCATGCTTTTCTTAAGATGTGTATCAATTGATGAGCTTGTTCCACAGAATCTATTGCATATAAATAAATACAGAGCAAACGGTTATTTATTTGACCATACCATCTTAAACTTGTGAAAAATACTAGAAAGCTCTAGGTACTGATTAAACAGCAACAAATGATAACTTAGTCAGCAGAAGTAGTTGTACTTCAGCAAGCGATGTTTTGGGAGCTGCTCTAGAAACATGTCAGGCACTGGCCACATTCATCCTTTAGATTTTGAAAGCACAGGGTTCACTTACAGTTCAGGGTCCAAAAACATTTTGCACTCATTTAACAGTGGGTACGGTTCTCTCTTACTCCCTGACAGGCAAATGTGCTTGTATCACTGGCAAGGTACCCTTAAGTACAAGAGCAGCCGTCTAACAGTTCATGCAAGTTGCTATGTGGCGGCTGCACAATAGGAATGACAACTCTCTCTGCACCAACAGAGTAAAAGTGCTGCAGAAATAGTATCAACAATGATAACAATAATAATGATGTTGTTGATGCTGAATGTAGACCAGCCCTTCTATTAGTGGGTAGATGGAAACATAGACTCATTTCGGGTTCTCTCATCTTTGTCTTGGGTGTGATAGTGCCATGGGCTTTGTAGCCCATTACTAATGGCAGACCCCCAGTCAGGGCTAGAGCAAGGCTCTGTCTGGCGCTCAGGGTGAAAATTGTGTCTGTCTTTCCCTTCCCTTCTCTCCATACTAAGTGTGTGTGTATGTGCCTGTGAATGACTGCATGCAGACCCTGGTACTCCTCTCCCCACCATCAGCTAGGATTCTGTTGGGTCATATTCTACAACATGTTGGATTTTGCTCCCACCTCTTAATCTAGCACCCATATGGCTGCTGTGCCAGAGTGAGGTTTCCTTCTTCCACTGCTCTTGCTGTAGCTCTGCAACTGTGTGTGTGCAGCATTTCTCTGTCTTTCCTGCTCTGCAGACCCAGGCATTTTTCAGATGAAGATTTGGACTCTTTTTGTGAAGTTAAACATACTGACAAGCCTGGTATTTCCTCAACATCTTTTGCAGACCATTCAGAGGGACTTCAAAGACCCCCACATCCAAGGAGGAAGGATCTGAATACAAGCAGGTAAATGTGTAACCTCTGCAACCACTATCGTGCTGCAAAAAATTCACCTAGTTTCTCACCAGTGACAAGAATCAATTACGTTTGGGGTAGATTGTATCTCTGCTGTGAAGGGAAATCTGTAAGAGACTCCTCCAGTTGTGCAAGAGGAGGAAAACTGCACTGCTGAAGGGACCAGTTTTGGTATCCTTGGATTCCTTCATCGGACCTCGAAGGATGTACAGGGACCCCCACGTCCCCCAGCAGCTCTGCAGCTTCTCACTGACTACACCTTGGAGGCTGCCTCTGTATCTCTATTCTGCCATGGGCTAAAATCAAGTAGCACAAATAAAATAACCAAGCCAGGGTGTATCAGGGTCTTCCACTTCTGCCCTGGCCCTACCCTGAATCTACGGAGCGTGGTTATGGGAATGGGGATAGGAGGGCAAAGGGGATGGCAGAGCCCTCTGCCATTCAGAAGGGCAGATCATCAGACAGTCTCTTTCTTACACTGTTCGTGGAGGAGCAGTCCTTGCCCAAGATATTTTGAAATAAATGGAACAATAATATAGCCATAATAGTTGCCCTAAGTGCAATGACTATAGCCTGGATAGATTTGTAATCTCTTTTAATAAATGCATTAGATTATTTGAAATAATGTCCTATTTGCCAACAGCTTATTCCATAAATATATATGGAATATAAAACAGGAGAGATTCCCTGACATAATTAAAATTGTACGGCCAAGTAAGAGGCAGGGAATAGTGTTATCTTTTCAGCTGCAAACTATTTTACAGAAATATTTCTCACACACAAACCTTCTATTTACCTTTAGGGATGGTATAATTGCATATTGAAAACAGTGCAGCTCTAAGGCAGTGATGGCTGGTGTCTCCACCTTCTACCTCCGCTGCAGTGGGAGCTCAGTCAAACAAACTATGGCTCCCTTCCTACCAGTGCCAAGCACGCTCCCTCCTCCAGACGCCTGCACGGAGACAACTCTGAATGTTATATTAAGACCTCATTTATCTTGCAACAAATACATTCCTCTGCCATCATGGAGGGGTAGCCTGGATGTCCACCCTTCTCTGTGGCAAGGGGACAAATGCCACAGAAAACAGGTATTCAGCAGGACCAGGGTGCTCAGAAGGGGATCTGTGAGCTGGTTGCTCACATTCATCATCTCCAGACATCTCCAGATGTCTCGCACCTGAGCAAAGGATATGAAGGTTACAGCAGTGGGTTCTTATCCTCTGTGCAGGCTGGTTATAGATAAGATACTATATGTAGAATAGTATAGACAGGATACTATATGTACTGTTCAAATGTCTTAAAGACATTATTTCAAAGGATTAAGTCTGCTTCATAAAAGCCATCAATAATGTTGTAAATTATTGATTAGAACTATTCTTAACTTCTAATGTATTGTGTTTGGAACATTGGTGATTTATATGCAGGATAACATACACAAAAAAAGGAGTCAATGGCATTTTACTGACTTCCCCAAGCCTTCACGGAATTAAAACATGATGTTAGAAGGCAGGTACAATGACACAGCAAGAGGTGATGGGAAGAACTATGTGTATATAGTGTAAGTGATATGTGGGGAGAGGGGAAGTCGATGCAGATTGCTGAAGAAGTCACTTACTGGGCTTTTCGTAGTCTCCTCTGGGTGAGGGAAAGACTGCAGTTTGTTCTGCAGCCAAGTGCTCCCTGAGGAGACTGAGTTATGTCTTCAGCTGCTTTTTGTGACCATGTGGTGGCTTCAAGGTGATGTGATTCCTTCAGGCTTGTCGACTTCTAAAAAAGAAAAACAAAGAAGACAGTGACATCCTGCCATGTTCCCTTCCCTGTAGGACTTTAAGCAGTCCTGCCTGGGATCACTGATCCCCTCTCCTCACCACAGCACAAATCACCTAACACCAAACCGATAGCTTCCACATTTCCTTCTCTGCACAACAATAGTGACAAACAGGCTCTAAATGCATCAGACAGCGGCTTAAATTAAAACAAAGCTTAAATATCCTGCAATGACATCATGACAGCCCTGCGTACAAACTGTGAGCACACAAAAATACAAGATATAGTGTAGCTGTGTATGTGTGCATGCGTATGTGGATGCAGAGGGAGGACACGTGCACCTGCCTACACTCCCACACCTGTACACCTGCACAGCACTTATTTACATAGTTGTATGCATAAAATATGGTGTATTGAATTCTCTCATTACCTTCAGTGGGGTTTGGATCTGGTCCATCCCACCAACACATTGGGTTGTATTTCACACACACAAATTGTGTTTATGTAGATACCATGTAAGTGTATGTCCTATCATTGGTGGGGAAGTGGCTGAATTAATTTATCAAAGCAGTGTTTATTTTTGCTGATAGCAAAAGAACTTCTCAGCTGTTACCCTGGATTCTTTTTTTCTTTTTTTTTTGTTTGTGAAGCACATAGTGCACATTTTGGGGAACTGTAAATACATAATCCAAATTATATAATTTTTCAGACCAAACACCATACCATAATTTGCTAGGAGACGTTGCAAAAACTAAACCATGGGTACCTACAGAATGACTATGCTAATTAGAGAATTGCATAAAATAAATCAACCTAAATGTCTACTGAAAATAATTATTATATTTGCATGTATTAAATTATAGTTTAAAATATTACCTGAAGTTTTGCTGGAGGGAGACAGAAATTAAATCATATTTAAACACTGAATTTAAAGAAACTGCTAAATAACCAAAATAGCTATCCATCAGCCAATCCAAATTCTTGTACACCAATTCTAATGCTCACTATCATTCGTTAGGAAGAATGTTTAACACACAGCAACTTCCTGACATTTCTTAAATTCAAATTTAATGTGTGTGTGTATGGAGCTGCTCCTATTCCCTTCTTACCCAGTTAGACATCGTTTTACAACATGTTGTGCCTATTAGTTGGACTTACTTCTGTTATCAGTACATGAGTGATGTCCTTGATCTCTGTCAGCTCCTATATTCTGTCTTCATGATCAGAGGTAGTCCTGTATATTATGGAGCTGATCTAAAAAACAGTTGAAGCCAATGGAGAAGCTCCCAGTGGTTTCAGTGGACCTTAGATCCCTCCCATATCACAGGCACATGGCGTTGCATTCTATACACGTGAATTGCGAGCCTGTATATTATTAGATAAGGTCTGCTTTCTGTGCATTACCAGATGCACTGCTCTCTTTTGAGCCCTATGCATTCAGCAGATAAAAGATGCAACTGTGAAGAGCTGCTCTGTTCAGAATTCAAACCTGAACTTCATCAAACACCATATTGCAGTGTGAGGGTTGAGTTTGAGATCACTATACATATAGGATGCAGCTGGGAAGTTTGGAGTTGTGTCTCAGATTCAGCAGAGCACAACAGAGTGCAGGGATGAAGGCCATTTGCAGCATGCATAGCTTAGCAGCAAAATTCTTCCAAGCAGGATAATTTGTAGGTGGTCTGCTAGTCTTATGTCTATTATGCTCATAATTAATCTGAGAAGTGGAGAATTTGACTGAAGACCTCTTAGTGGCTTCACAGTTTCATGTTTTATTCATAATTCAGCCTGTGGTATTTAGAGCAAAATACAGGCAAATGCAGTGAAACCTACAACTGCAGCATGTCACTATGCCCAGCCTGTGCTTTTGGGCCAGACAGCCCTTTGTACTGCTATTTTTAAGAAGGTGCTTTAACCTCATGTATCCCTGCTGCCCCAGTCCCACTCTGTGAGCTCTAATGACAAGGACCTTCTTCTCTGCACGCTGCCCAGCACAGATATGTACAGAGGAAGAAAGATCAGAACTGCAGACTAATATTTATGGGCCAGAACCTCTGCACCAAAGCTAAAAAACAAAGAAGATCAAGGATGGAAAGGATCGTGATCAGAAAATAGAGTGCCTGGGTAGTGAGTGGCTGAAGGAAAATATTACTTCAGTTCCTCAATAAATTTTGCTATTCTGACACAGAAACAAGGCTCTAAAATTAAGCAAAGATGCCAAATATTACAGAGGAACATCCAATGCAAAAGCTGTGGTCAGTCTTTGAACTCATACATATAACAGACACTGGAGTATTGAAACAACAAAGGCACTCATATCAGCTTGGGAACTCCAGTATAATTTGGACTGAAGTTATTCACAAACATTATCAATATTTCTGAGTTTACACTCGCACCTTTGACTGTTGACTTAAAGCATCTACTCTGGTTCATGCTACTGGTAATGTTTACACTTTGGAATCTATTATGCATAGAAAAATTAGGGATTATCTTTGACCTGGGTCCCACATATTTTTATGCAAAACTAAATAATAGGGTTATTTATTCATTTAATCAATTCCATATATTTGCTATAAGCAGGCCTGATTTCTTCTGAGGTCGCAATCGACATCATACTTCTAGGAGGACATACGGTTTGACTATTAACACAGATATCCTAGTCAGCATTCAAACAATCCTGAGCTCTCACATTTTTTCTCAGATTAGGAGCACTACATATTAATATGGGTTAATCATTATATGGAAACATGAAAAGAAAAGTCATTATTGGGGTAATCCAGGTGTGTTTAACTCTTAAATGGAGACGGATGTGTGTATTTGTTAGGAAGGAAAAAGGAAAACCACGAAATGTTCTACACAAACGTAAAAAGGATTTCAGGCGCTGAACGTATCTGTCTCCAGGACCTCTTGCAGATAGCTGTAGCTCTCTCTGATCATGATGTGACTGGACAAAAGCTGTATAATTGTCACTTCATGGCTACTTGGAGTGCAGAAGTAGAAGGATGCAGAAGACCTTGTTGTCGGTCTTTAGAGTCTACAAGGATAATCCCCACAGCCTGTGTTATGCCATACAGTAGTATAGCTGCCTAAAGCCAAGCACTGCCTCAGTTTATGCTAAAGATCTTTGCGTAGCTGAAATTCTGCTTTTCCATACATTTAATCTTCCCAAGCTTCATCCTACTACCGCATTAATAGATCTGTTTATTTCACATGATATGTGCTTCAGAGGACACCCTCCATACCTTTAAAAATTAATGATTGCTAATGACCTGCAGTCCAAGAATCAGAAGCTTAGAGAACTTCATGAATATCTTGGGATAATGAATTAATTCTCCTTTTCACAGTCTGTTTGGCATTGCTCTCAAAAGAGAAATGGAAAGGCAAAAAATGTCAAATATATTTATCCACTTAAATCTATTACTAAATGGCTTCAAGGAAAATGAAAGCATATTATTTCCTTTTAGAAGAATAAGAGTAGATTTAGGCTGAAAACAAGAGCTATCCCTTCTAACAAGGCATAGTTGATTAGCAAATCCCAGCAGTTAATGCATTAAAAAATTTAAATATCGTACTAGGATAAAATTGTTTATTCCATTCAGGCAAATTAAAATGAAGACTAACCAACATATTTTACTGAACTTGCCAGTCAGGCTGGTGTCAACATCTTAATAAAAGATCAATAATTTTATTATTAGCAAATGCCTGGGTGCTAGTGGGGGAAAAGGCATTACCTCCAAGTGCGAGGAGGAAGAGTAACTGTTAACATAACAGATACCTACCACAAGCAACAGAGATCATCAACATTTAATGACTGGAGTAACCATATCCTCCTTCAGCTGATGGAGATTGTATAGAAGCAGATGGGGTAAAATGCTAACAAACACTATGCAGCAAATGTAATAGGAGATGTGAAAGCTCATCAGGATTATGCCATTGTGAGACTAATTGCCAGGGTGCCTGGAAGTTTTCACAAGAATGTTTCGTCCCCCACCACTTGTCTCTTTTGAATAGTGCTTATAATTTATTTATTTATTTAAGTTATAACACCTCCCCTTGTGATTTGCAGGCAAGAGGAATCAGTTTAAGTATCAGTAGAATGCCTCATGCAACACTCCTATAGCTGAACATCTGCTTGACAGAAGGCTGATGGGAGCTACATGCCAGTTTTGAGACTCTTTCTTATAGTTTGTGTGGCAGAAGTGAAGTATTTAAAGGATTTAAGGACTCATGGGAGGCACCAGAGAACAGGGATCTGTGAAGATGTATAAGCTGTCTGCACAGAAACTCCAGCACTGATGCAGCCTGATGAGACTAACCAAAGGCTCGTGCCAAGCAGGGATGGTGGCCTGGCCTCAGGACAGCTTGCAGCCTTCAGATGCTGCTGCTGGTTGTGCTTGCTGCAGGAGATACGCAGAAGAACCAGACTGGTGTCTTCTAAAGATGTAAGAAAGGCCTTTGAAATTTGTGCCTAGCAATTAAAACTTCAGTGTAGAGATTGTCTGAAATAAATGGAATATCTGGAGGAAGAAACTATTGCTCCTCCAGAAAAGGACAGGCTGTAGTATGTGATGTTTGGCGGAAGAGGAGTATATAAGAAAAAGGGAAAAGCTAGGGACAAAAAGGGCCTGGGAAGCTAAAATCTTTGGCCGTAAGGGGAACACTATTGATGCAGGAGGCTCTCAAAAGCCTGGCAGGCACTGGATCACAGTGTGGTGGGAGGGTGCCCTGTGAACCAGCTTTAAAATAAAAGTCGCTACAGCAGCTTCACCTTGCAGGTGTGGTGTCCTCATCAGGTCGATTAGAGGTTACACTTCCTCCATCTCTCTGTAGCTGGCAACGGAGGTTTCACAGTGAAATGGAACAGGCTGCCCAGAGAGGCTGTGGAGACATTCACACCCCGCCTGGATGTGGTCCTGTGCCCCTGCTCTGGGTGTGCCTCCTCCAGCAGGGGGTGGGACGGGATGAGATCCAGAGGTTCCTTCCAAGCCCTGCCATGCTGTGATTCTGTGATGCTGTGAAATGCAGACCTTTGGTATGTTATGTGCATGGGTCCTAGTACTTTATCTGAAACAGGGAAAAAATAAAGATGATATATATTCTCTACCAATAAATTGCAGGTGGATACTAATTCCCAGGTGCAAGAAATACTCCCCTGAGATCTGCAGGAGAGTCACAGGCTATTGAGTAGCAGAACAAATAGTGGCAGAAAAATTACAGGAGCTGATGGAATAGTGCAGAGGGGAAGGGAGGGGTGAACTCTGCTCCTTGTCACAGGGTCCTCTGTGGCTACTCCAAAAACAAAGCTAAGAGCAGGTGCAAGAATATCTACCAGTCAAAATGTGCTATCCATAATAACATGCTTTTCAAACAGCATCAGTAAAGGAAGTTGGAAATCAGGAATGGACTTAAAGGGAAAATGAAAAAGACATGTCAGAGGAAAATATTCCTAAGCTGGAAACTGATGCAGGTGGATAGTTACCAATAAAAGCCATCACTATATAATAGGGACATCTCAATTTATACCTTCAAAGACTTAAAGTTGTATTTACTCTTCTCCCTACCTCTGTTAGAAGTTTCAGGGTCTCACCTTGCCAGGGCTGGATTGTGCTTATCGGCAGCTCAAGGATTTGTGTCTCAGTGGAAGTAGTCAAATGCCTAAATGTAACTTTGTATTTAACTAGTGAGAAAACAAACCAGGACTGGTATCAGTGAAAATAAAACCTTCCCAGTTGAAATCAGGTGGTGAGAAAGATCCAATCCTGTCACCAGCTGAGACAGAGGTGCAACTTCTGGAGGCAGCTGGGTGCCAGGGACCAAGGCTGGGGTTCCAGAGGCCATGGGGTAACAGGCTTAAACCCTCCTGCTGACTTCTGGAGATGTAATTAGTTCCCTGTGTTTGTTGCATTGGTGTTCAGTGGCACCTAGCAGCTCTGGGCAATGCCAAGGAGCAAGAACTCCATTCCCATTTAGAGGAGGGAGAATCCCCATATAGCAGAGCAGGGAACCGAGCCCTATCCTGGTCACGGCTCAGCCCCCAGCTGCAGCGCTGCCTTCGGTCACAAGGGCTTGATTTTGAAAGGCAGTTGTAAAGTGTGTGGTTGGGTGCTTGTAGCAACTGTGAACACAAAGGCAGGACTTCTTAGTGTACTTTAAAATTTTTGCATTTTTGATGGGTTTATCTCTTATGTGCTCCCCTAAGTGATGTAGAAGCATATAGTACAGTCACTTGCAACATTAATTTTCTCTCAAGCAGATTTCTCAATGTTTAGTTCAGAGAGTTCACCATCTGGAAAACCAGGTAAGTTTGTGAAGTTGAGTCCTTGGAGGTTTATTCAAAATAATGTAGTCTCAATCCATTTTCCAGGTTAGTAAATTTAGAAACAGACTCAGTTTTCTTCCTGCAGCTGTTTGTATAGTCCATGAACTGAGTTGTGCACGTATGTGCCACTAACAAATATTCCAATGCCTTTTCAATAATAAATAGACTGCGATAATGAATGTACATCTACCAGTCAGACAAGCACGTGACACTGATGCATGCTATAGCATGCTATAAAGCCAAACTCTGTCCTGTATAAAAACCAGTAAAAATAAACTGCATCTTTGGAGTTACCTTTCCAAGCTAAACTAAGAAAAATTAATGAATGTAGTTGCACGACCAGAATTTAACACACAACAGGATTTTTTTAAAATACCCAGGACTCTTCAGGCTGATGTGATATTATGCTTTTGCTGGTCTTCA
This sequence comes from Phalacrocorax aristotelis, assembly GCF_949628215.1. Classification (NCBI taxonomy): domain Eukaryota; kingdom Metazoa; phylum Chordata; class Aves; order Suliformes; family Phalacrocoracidae; genus Phalacrocorax; species Phalacrocorax aristotelis. The sequence goes on from NC_134287.1 coordinate 16,087,473, forward strand.
TATTATTGTTTCTGTCTCATTTTAGGTTACTCTCCAGTATTTATTATTAATTCAAATTCTCACTATTAAAGGGAAGATATTATCCATATGGTAGACGTGCTGCTCAGTATGTTCATAAGTTCTCTAACGTTTTGATTAACACTGACAGAAAACCCTTTGAAAACATATGGACCTATATACATCCTGTCATTTCTAATAATAGGGTACATTCTTCAGTACATTTTCTTAAGAAGATGAATTCAGTCATATTTTAGAAACATGCTAATACTTTGTTAATTAGTCCTTTGAGGTCAGGGGGAAAGAAAAGACTGTATGAAAACAAACTTTTCCTTGAGCTGACACCATGAGCACTGTAGATAATTTGTGCAACAGAAAAACGTGATATCTATGAGTAACGGTCTCTATATACAGCCAGATTTCTTAAACCAATTAGCTTCTGGCATATTCCTGAAAATATTCGTGCTCTATTTGATATGCCAGACCCTTAAAGCTTTAGCATGAAGACTGATTTTGATGCTCATTTCACTGATTAGGTCAGTATTTTGTTTCTGGTGTTGAATTTCTGTATTTATACCAATTGTTTCCCTTTTCTAACACCTTTGGGATATCACAGGATCTCAACACTCTTCTCCCTTACACAGGCAGGTCTGATAGCAAACCTTGTAGAGACATTGTTGAGTTAAATTCATTTTGGCTTGTGCAGTAACATTGCATATCTATATGTTAGAATCTGTCCCCAAAGACTGTTTCCACCGTGCCTGCTCTGCTGGGATTTTTATCCATTCCATTCACTGTGACAGTGGAAATTCCAACCTCCATGGTCTCTTTTAACCGTCTTTTTTGTCACATAGCTGGTTGTACTACCCATCCTCAGACTCCACTAGCTCCATATTTATTCAGAGAGAAGCTGTTCTTGCTACGTATTCTTTAACATGATACTTCAGGATGTGACTGTGCAAGAAGTTGTCAGTTATTCTACTTGAAAAATATGCAGCACAATAACACAAATATATTTTTAAAATATGATACATCAATATTGCACTTTATAGGCCTGAATATTTTAATACAGCTCACATGTTCAAAATATACCTACTCAAGTTCTTTCCCCCTAAAGATGTATCATTATTGTTAATGCTGATAAATAATGATGCTAAAACTGCAAAATTGCTATTGTAATTATTTCAGGTAGCATCTTCCGTTTCTTGCTTTTTCCCTTTCTCCTTGAGGAAAACCCAGAGACATGCAATTTGATTCTCAAAAAAAATTCAAAAAGGACTAGATATTTTTTCCCTTTTCTTCTCTACCTCCTCCCCCTCTGTTTGCTCCTGCTCTTTTTCCCTTGGGAAAAGTCCCTGTCTGGGCTAAATCAGTGAAACATTTCTGGGCAAAAAGCCATCAGTCCTTATGAAACTCCATCTCTGACTATTACTGCAGAGAGGTTTCTTTGTGCACATCATCTCTCTCCTCTAGATTCATCTCAAAGAAAATATCTAGTAAAATTCACGGCCTCTATCTGTAGGTAGAAGCAGCCTGGTGTGTCTGAAAGATCTCTGGAAGCTGTGGGACAAGGTTATGAACACTCCCACACCTTAAGGACAGAGGAACTTTTTGACTTCTAATCAAAGCTTACCTGTACTGCAGAGAGCATCTCCCTCCGCATCTTGTCTTGTGAAGAACCAGTCAAGACAAGGGAAATAAATACCATATAAACCCTATATATTTTCCATTCCAGGTGAAAAGCAGATTTCTTTGATTTTGCCTACTCTAACATGCATGCGAACAGCATTTATAGAAATACTGACACCCAACAAAACACCTTTCAGAAAATGGAACATCATCCTGCATATATAACATCCTTTTTAGGACCTAATGGAAGAAAGAATGAAACACCTCTAAGGGAGGTTAGCAATGTCATTCAGAGCTCATCTACAATAAAAAGGAAGGTAAGAACATAGGGAGATTAGTGCAAGAACTGGAACAGACTGGAAGCCTCCACCACTGATGTAAAACAAAACAATTCAAAGAAAAACAACAATCAAAAGTATAATTATGACTTTATTGCCAAAATTCTGTCCACTTTCAATGATTTTTTTGCCCTGTTGTACTGAGTTTCAAGAGTAGTTTACTCTTCATTTACTCTCTGTCATTTCAGGTAAAATATCTTTTACACTTTGCTTTACACTGTACCTGCCTTTTTAGAACTGCCTGTCCTCCCTGCCTTGCTTTTTCAGAAACTGAGAGACATAAAGTGCCTTCAGACCAGTAACATGTGGCAGCCTTGCAGATAACTGCTTACTACTAATAAAACTGTGCCTGTGCTATGCTGTTTATCTCATGATACTCCTTAAATTACAATACTATTATTTCACTTTTTTTTCATTTGGTTCTACATTATTTAAACTGCTGCACATGATACTGAAAACTTGAAGACTGTTATCGGTTTAGGAAAAGGGTATTAAATGGAAAAGATTAAGCTTTTGGCCTGAATCCAGCAAGCACTTAAATGCATGAGTAACTTTACTCCCATGAGTAGTGTCTTTGAAGCCAATGGGACCAGCCATGCATGGAAGAGCGCACGTTTGTATGGATATTGGGGAAAGCAGGCTGTGCTGCAAGAGGTCCAGATTAAAAACTCGGGCCTGTGTTTAGCTATGTGTGTGTGCTCAAATTCATAAGACATTAACATACTATACATGCTCACTACACTTTTTCCAAATATCAGAGCTTTATTGCTATGTTATTATTTTTCCCCTCTAAAATAGTCATCTGTTCTTAATTTTTTTCTTATCTATACGCCAGACTTAAAAAGCATCAGGTTTCAGTTTTTCAGAGAAAATAAAACAAATCAATGTTTTAAAAAAACTTAGATTACATATTTTACTATAAAGCATAGGGCTTGGAAATGCCTAACCATGTTCTTTTCAGACTGTCAGAAAATAGGAAATAGGCATAAAAAAAACAGTGGTGCAATGTAACAACTTTCATTCCCCCAGAAAAGCCACGTTTTTTTAACATCTCCATCTTTCCTGTCCCAGTGTTAGCTACTGTTCTCCATCGTTGCCATCCTATATAAAAGCTCTGTACAAATTTAATTTATATTTAAACCTTTTGCTTCAAGGTTTATGCCAGTCACCAGCACCACAGAGAGACAGACAGAAGTCAGATACTAAAAATTGTTGTCCTACGAAAGACACCAAAGTTAACCTTCATTTTGTCTCAAATAAGGAAAAACAACTTGTAATATTTAAAAAATCATTTAATGGACAATATGTAAAACCTAATTAGGAAGCATCAAAACCTCCACTTTGGCATTTCTAACTAAATAAAACGTTGCAGCTTTACAGAATCTAAATATTTGATTTCTGTTTGTTGTGAAAAAGCACTGATAAAAGATGTGCCTTGGTGCTCTATAAAAACAGGGAGAGGCTCAGCAGTCCTTTACATACCTCTTCTCAACTACCAAGAAGATGCATCCCTGCAGGGATGAAAACACAGCAACACAAGAGATGTAGTCTTAACCAAGAAATTCCCTTACAAAGGAACACGGGATCATGAGATACTTGAACACAAATTTCTAAACCCTGTCCTAATTCCGTTTAGCGTGCTGTTGGCAGAACAGCCCTACTGATGTCAATGGCAGCAGTGATGAAAAACGCCATGCATGTACCTTCCGTCAGGGTGGCCCTAACCTGTGGGCACTAGAGGAAAACTTGCTGGAACCTACCATTTTCTGCAAAAAAGGCAGCACCCACAGCCCGTGTCATTGGGGGTTATGCAAAATTAAACAGAATAATGAATGGCTAAAGGTGGTAGAGCGACCCTGTCGTATTGTGTCCCTCTCACGATGTGGTAATATGCTGCAGGTTTTGTTTTTTTTTAATTAACTATTTACTTCCTACACTGAAACTTACTACTTGTTCATACACACTCACTCCAACAATGCAGACCATTAAATAGATTTTCCTGTGACAATATATATTAGTGAAATCAAGTCTTATATCTAGCTGGTTGATTCAGGAGAAAAAAAAATCAATGCGCCTGCAAAACTTATTTCTAAGGGTGATGAAGCTCCCTGCTACAGACTGCAGTGTCTAATTTGCCAGATATTTGTTTCCTAGCTATTATTGCCTGCTGAATATTTTAAATCCACTGTAATTCAATATTCAGGCCAAGTCTAAAATAAACCTTTTTTTTTTTACCCTTTTGACTATTTTCGTTAAAGATATTTTTGTCTTCAATCTTCCATTTCAATCTTGGCCTTTTAAAAGACCGTCTTCAACTTTAAAAGCAGCCTTGATTACTAGACATTTTGTCTCCTACTTGGCAACATAATACAAGATGAGGAAACTGGATGCAGAGTCTAACAAATTCGTAGCACCGTCCAGAAGAGACAATAGGATGATGCTACATTCAGTTAAAAGCAGGAAACAATTTAGATCAGGGCCCAGTAACAGATTATTGTACCCTGTTTTTCAGGTGTGAAAGTAATAGCTTAAATTTTCTAAAGTTGGTTAAAGACAGAAACATATTGACTAATTTTCAAACAGTGGTCAATAGACTCAGTGTTTTATTCTGATAATAGGATTTTGAAGGATTTTTGTTTTGTGTAAATACTTCTGGGGTGAGAATTGTATACTTCTATCTGCGTCTTTAGAACAACTAGCTACCCTTGAAAAAAAGTGGCTTTTTCATTAGCTCATGTGATAAAAGTAAAGGAATTTAATACAATATAATTGTCTCATTAGGGAATACCACTAACTATTCCCACAATTTAAGTCCTATGTAAAGCTTTAAAAATGTCAGTGGAACTGGAATTTTAGGAGTTATGGTCCAGGTCCTATTTATAGAAAGATTACACGCTTTCATGAACAAGGAAAAAAATGATGACTCATTTCATGTAAAAAAAGAGGGATTTTTTTTTTAAGATCTGTAAATAGTGACAAAGATAGAAAGAAAAGGACTGAAGGCAGCAATTATACAAGAAGTAATATCTTCCTGCACTCCTGAAGTGTAGTCATATTTAAAAATGGTATGGGATTCAGGTCTGCTGTGTCACGGGTTCCTGTTCTCTGTGCCTTATTCTAGATGAAAGGGAGAGGCAGGGTATTTGCAACCCTAGTAGGATTCCTTCCTTAGCAACACCTACTTTACTACCAAATCTTGCTGTTTCTTAAAGGAGTTCCTGACTTAAACCAAGTTGGGAGGGAATGTTGATCTGCTTGAGGGTAGGAAGACTCTGCAGAGGGATCTTGACAGGCTGGAATTGACACACTGAGGCCAATTGCATGAGGTTTAACAAGGCCAAGTGCCGGGTCCTGCACTTGGGTCACACCAACCCCAGGCAATGCTACAGCCTTGGGAAAGAGTGGCTGGAGAGCTGCCTGGTGGAAAAGGGGGTGCTGGCTGACAGCCGGCTGGGCATGAGCCAGCAGTGCCCAGGTGGCCAAGGAGGCCACCAGCCCCTGGGCTTGTGTCAGCACTGGTGTGGCCAGCAGGAGCAGGGCAGGGATGGGGCCCCTGTGCTCGGCACTGGTGAGGCCCCACCTCGAATGCTGGGCTCAGGTTTGGGCCCCTCGGGACAAGGAGGACCTTGAGGTGCTGGAGCGTGTCCAGAGAAGGGCAACGGAGCTGGGGCAGGGTCTGGAGCACAAGTGTGCTGGGGAGCAGCTGAGGGAGCTGGGGGGGTTTAGCCTGGAGAAGAGGAGGCTGAGGGGAGCCCTTCTCGCTCTCTGCAACTACCTGAAAGGGGCTGTAGTGAGGTGGGGGTTGGTCTCTGCTCCTAAGTGACAAGCAATAGGATGAGCAGAAATGGCCTCAAATTGCACCAGGTAAGGTTCAGATTGGGTATTAGGGAAAAATTTCTTCACTGAAAGGGTTGCCAGGCACTGGACAGGCTGCCCTGAGAAGTGTAAAGTCACTATCCCTGGAGGCATTTAAAGGATGTGTTGACATGGTGCTTTGGGTCATGGTTTAGTGGTGGACTTGGCAGTATTAGGTTGATGGTTGGACTTGATGATTATAAAGGTCCTTTCCAACCTAAATGATTCTATGATTCTGTGATTCTAAAGCAGTTTACCTTTCTGCTCTACTTCATAATCTTAAAGAATTTTTTTTTCTCAGCCTATGGGGTGACAGAGAAGTACATGCATTGTAGGGTAATGCCCGATCTGGCTGAGAAAAAGCCCTAGTGATTGTTTTGGGAAAAATGTGTAAGAAATTGTAATATATTGTCTTATTCCTTTCTCTAGGTTTAGTTGGCTTTAGGGATTTGGGAGTGGATTTAAACAAAGCTTTTAAAATGAATGTTCGAATTCTTAAAACACTAATGTGTGAGGTGTGCTGGTGGCCAGCTACTGAGAAAATTGTGAATATCACTGCAATACAGTGCTATACACCAAATTTTGACATGTACTTGTTTTTTTCAGGTCAAGATATGGTTAGGGAAAACAAGAGGTAGGAATATCTTTTTTTATACAGCCAGTGTAACCACTACTGCTTGTGCATTGGGCACTAGAAAAATATATTTTAGCTCATTTTTTTTTGAATTACAGACATGGTGTGTCACCACATCTTCACACTTACTAATTTTTTTTTATTATACAGTATTTGCTTTGATTACTTTTGTATCTTGTTATTAAATCAGTGGCAACCTTAGATCAGTCAGCGGAGTATGGGCTTGTAAGGGTTTCCTTAACACCTGTGAAAACTTTTTTATACCCAGGCAACAACACAAGACACATGCACTGCACACAATCTGCATGTGCCTATTATGGCAGTGATGCAAAACCAGCATTTAAATCCCATACTTACCAAGGGTCTCGGAAGACATGGCAGAGAGAGACAGTGAGGACTCCAGAAAAGGCAGCAGAGGAGGAGGAGAACCTGTGTAGTCTATAGTTTCCCATGGTGTTTTCTGAAGAAATCAGTTCCAGAGATGTGCATCATTTTGTTGGTTTTGTTTTTTTTTTTAATCACTGTCCCTTGATTTTTCTGTATTATTCACAACACTGCACATGTACTCAGGGAGGAGGAAGGGAGAGGGGTGGAGAAAAGGTATTCATACACCCCACTTTAAGCACCTAATTTACTTTCTGCTTGGCAGTCATGCTGCTTTATCTAATCGCTGAAGAGAGATATGCTGCTCCAAAGAGCAACTCAAAGCAGCTGTATTAGGCCCTTGAGCTGAATTGCCCCCTGAATGACAGCTGTCAAGTGATTTGTCACCAACACTAGCAAACGCATAGCATTCCCCATTCCCAAATATCTTTCATTGACCATAAAGCCTCTAGTAGAACAGTTTTAATGACGGAAGAAAGATTTGATTTTGTTTCTGTATGAAGTCCATGATAGTGTTAATCCCATAAAAATATAAAACATCCAGAATTTCTCTCTATTAATTGTAAACACTACTTCCTTTGTCAACTTTTTGATTTATTGGAACTTATTATAGAGCTAGACTTTATTGTATTTGCTTATGATACCACAGTAATCTTTTCCCAGGCTTTCACTTTATTTTGTTACATTTATCTAGCAAGCCAGATTCACACTCCCACAGTAACCATATGGAGAAAAGCCACAAAAGCTGTTAAGTACATTTAATTACTGTTTTGATGAGCTCATATTTTAATTATGTTTATTGATTCTGTGTGTGTTGAAATAGTTTTAGCATTTCAAGAAAAAAAATGGAATCAATATACTGTAATTACCAGGCATTTTATAATTTTTCTGTGTAATTAAAACTTTCGTATAATATTTTTAACACTTTTTACTAATCCTTCAGCTGTGGTTGGCTGCATTTCCTTCTATGTTTAGGTGAGCTTTAATTTTCCTTCTTCCACAATTTAAAGCTAAGTTCAGGACTAAACATCATTTCCATCAAATACTTTCCTTCCCCTTAGACCTTCTTACAAAACTGAAAATAACACGCATATGGTATTTACTAACACAACACCAGTTGTGACACATTGGTACATCTTCCACTTGGAGCCATCATGACAGCACTGGCTAGCACTGTAGCAACAGCTTGATGAGTAAGACAGCGAAGAAAGAGGTCTTCCTGACATCTCTATTACTGTCTTATTTCATTAAAACAGCTGGCATTTTATCTAAAATAATAAAATATATTATTTGACTTTTAAAATCAATATGCCTCTAATCAGGTAGAAAATTATTTAAGGCTGTTCTCAGACTTCTAAATGAAAATTTCCCTTGGACAGATCTAAACTTTTGGATGATTTAAAATGGTAAAGCAGATGTAAAGGTATGCAAACTGATACTCTAGTGGTATAACTGACAAAAGTCCTTTTGTTTGTATGGAGCATAATTTGTATTTCATGGTGAACGACTTTGGACATAAAGTTTGGCTGAAAGCATCTACAGCCACACATTTGGGCTGTAGAATGGCAGGGAACCATGCAGACTTAAGCTTTTAAAGTTGTTGCATGTTGTGATGAAGAGAAGCATATTTTTCTCTGTGGGTTATCCCTTATGAGATAAGTAGGGTTTTATTCATATAGGTAAATTAGATATTATTGATTTATAAATCACGGACACTGCTCTCACTCAATCACCTTACATACCTGTTGGTCTAGATGAAAGGACTTGGTAGCAGGTCCTGTGTACCGGGAAAAGGGTTAGCAGTGACAGCCCAGGCATTTTTAACAGAGGGACCTGAACAGAGATTGCTTTGGCCAGACACAAGAATTTCAGTCATGCAACTGAGTTCTGAAATTTCAGGATTTCTTACGTGATGAAAATTCCATCCTCAAGGGAGCTCTGGTGTTTGTAGACACAAGATGGTGAGCTTCAGACCGTTCTTTTTTACTTTGTCTCTGTGTTTTAATTTCAATAGTATTAAAAGGAAGAAGTAGTGTCATACCATTCAGCCATCAAGCTCAGTTTTCATTTACTTGCACCCTTGCATGCCACACAGACAGTGAATTAAAGAAAAGAAAAAAACCAAGTCATCAGCGTGTATTTTAAGACTCTGCTTGTAGATGCATAATTTTCACCCTTTCAGTGTATGTTTGAACCTCTGACAAAATGCTAGAAGGTTACTCTGTGCACCTGACAGTCAAACTGGAGTTGCTCTATGGTGAGCCGTTCTTAAAGTGTTGTACCCCTTGGCTCTCAATCGCAATCCTAAATTACCAAACAGAAAGAAATACCTTTTCTGTGGAACTCACCTTAACTTGACCCCAGGCATATAATGTTAGCAGGGCGGGAAACTAGGTGCTGGATGAGGAAAGAGAAAGGACTTCAGTTATTTTGGTACTCTGTATTACCCGAGGGTCATGAGATTACTTTGAGAAGGGGCAGAATGTATGACTTTGGTAACAAAAGGAGGTATCAAGAGCTGAAAGAGAATATTTAGGGGAAAAAGACCACTTGATAGTAAACAATAGAGCTACCTGAAAGAAAAGTAGAAAGGATAGATAGGAAGAATACAGAAACAACACATAACTGTCTGTTTGGAACAAGATAGGCCACAATTAGAGAAGGTTTGGGTGTCATCTTGACCCCCAGAGAAAAGGCAGTGGAAGAGGAGGCAACAGGGAAATAGCATGGAAGCACAGAAAGGTGAAAGCTTCATCTGCTCCTCTTTGGAGCACTTACCAGACGGTTGAACCTTGGTTCTGGCCAACTGCCACTGTTACAGGCTGGGAGAGCCCCATTGATGTTATCAGGAGTCGGAGCAGTAGGAGTCTGCATAAGTTGCTCCAGAGCCTTGTCTGCCTCTTACAAAATAGATTTAATTGAGTTTTTCAAACCATCCTGGAGAATTCTGCCACAGCAGTGCCAGGGACAGCAGGAGGGATGGGGAGGGAGATCACCAACTGCAGCTGGTGTCCTCGCTGCTTGTACCTGCCACTGAATCTGCAGGCTCTGGAGTGGTTTCTATGGGCACCAAGGTGCAAGAATCCTATCCTGAGCATCTTCTGGAGTTTGCAAAATAAGTGTCAAATTCAGTGTTCACCAAAGTCAACGTGAACAATTTCCTTTGATATCAGTGATATTTTAATTAACCCCTAATGAATTTCTTTCAGACAGCCTCATTTCTGTGCATATTTGTAGACATTCTCTTCATACTCTACAGTACAATTCAGGTATATTTGTTTACTTTGTTTCTGACACTAGTTTTCTTCTACCATACTTTAATGACGTAGTTTTCTTTCAAGATGAAACACAGGCTACATACTTAAATATGAAACACTGATCAACACTTGGGAAAATCAAATGGGAGAAGAGTTAAGCAGGCCTAGTTATTTCTCACCTCAATGCAGAACTCTGCATTTTAACCCAAAAGGCCAAAACCTCTGCATACACCACTATAAACCCTAGCTAATTCTCTTGAAGTTGGAGGAATTATTTATGGTTTCTGCTATGGAGTAGCTAATCTTTCCCCAGGAGCACTGTTTGATGTCTGTCTGTTGACTTCTATGGGAGTGGAGAGGATGTGCAGGAGGAGTTGCCAGTGTAGCACGCCTGATTAATTTAAGCACACATTACTCACTGAAAAAAAAGATTTCAGATAATTGAGATGGTAGTGGTGAAATGGTTGATTTGGCTAAAAGCTGTCGGCTGCATGAATTAGGATCAGTGTCAGCCATAACTTTGAATTTCCTGGCTTTACTATGTATGATGACGTTACTTTTTTGTTGTTGTTTCAAGATAATTTCTTGGGTTTTTTTAAGAAAAGAATATGAAGGATAATAAAAATACTCTACTTCAGAAAGGATGTTTTGCTGTCCTGGGCATATGCATACAAACAGTTTTCAAACAGCTTGTTATTCACCCATTAGGCTGGCAGAGCTCCTCTGAAGTGCTTTCCATCTAAGGCATAAATACCCATTTACAAACTTCTTTGCAATGCTGTATAATTTACCTGACAGGCCAAAATGGCTCCTGCAGATATGCTACAACTCCAGACAACCATGTAGATAATTTTCAAGAAAGCAGCTACATATCAGAAAATCTTTTGAACATTGGTAAATGTGTAAGTATAGCACATATGTTTCTCAGCGTAGTAACTCAGCTGTTTCATTTCTCTCTTTTGCTCAATATTCAGCCCCTTGGGAGTTTCAACCCTGGCTCCAGTTTGGTAGTTTCACACACATAAAAGTCTTGTTCATGCAAGCTTTGTGAGCCACCAGACAATTATTTTTTTTTTTGTGCTGACATTTTTTGCATTGCAGCTCTAAATCAGAAAAACATAATTGTTTATGAGAAACATAATCAGGTCCTTTTCATTTTAATTAGCAGCATGGGTGCTGCTGATTGCCTGTCCATGATCTTTGCCATTAGACCAAAATGAAACAAAGAATATAGATTCACATGTGAGGACAATGAGATTACTGACCCACAGTTACATTAGACAGGACAATAAAAATTATATTTGTCCTCTAATGTCCTCTAATGATGAAGGGAAGAAGAAACTTGTGTTTCTGCCGTTTTCAGGTAAAGTGTCTGAAGGACGGTCAGAAAAAGACAACTGGACTGGAAGTGCTCCTCACGTCTGAGCTGCCCTGAGACATTTGCGCCCCAGGCACATCTCTTGCTATGAAACAGTGGTCAGAAACACCACCAGGAGAGATGTAGCCCAGCAGCAGCTAGAAGGTAAATTTAAGACCTCTCTTCCCTTAACATATCTCCACCCTGCACTGTTGAAAACCAGAACCCTCCATCCTCCAGATTTGATCTGGAGCGCATCAGTTCTATCATTAATCTGATAAAACCTGTTAAATTTGAAATCATCCCTCTGAACTCCTCCAACTGCAATTATGAAAGGGTAAGTCCATGAAAATTCAAGGTCAGTTAGAACTAATAAGTTTAATAATTTCATCATATCTAACACCTTTTTCATGGAAACACTAAAGTCAAAGACTTCAGGAAAATTTTGACACTTTAGCAGTACCTTTTAAGACCAGATTAATATTTCCAAATTGTTCCATTTTAAGTAGTGTTTTAATATTTTTCCAAGCACTGCTCAGACTAGCTTTCATTTCTTGTCCACTTTTGTTTTTTTCAGTTTTTGTTGACAAAGTGATTCAAATTCACTGATTAACATGTTTAAACCTAGTACTGCTGCAGATCATTATTTTCTTGCCTATGAGCAGAGGCCCTAAATTTTGCTTTATAAAAGATTAAGAGTCACAGGCTGTTGCATGTCATTACTTCTTCAAATAAGAAGTTAAGAGCCCAAACTGAATGACAACATGATTCTTTATGTTGCCATTCCCAATGTGGGAACCTGCTGATTTGCTTGCTGAGTGCTTGCCAGTTGAGGACCATTACTGGGATGAGTCTTTTTTCTTCCCTGGGCTTAGCCACAGAAAGTACTCACAGCAGGTTAAAAAAACAAAACAAAACAAAAAACAACCAACCAAATAAAAAGGAAAAAAACCATGCAAACCACCTCCAGTTATGACAAATGATAGCAAGAGTCTATCAGAGAGACTTCTGTGAGGTTTAATGAGGATGAATCTGTAAATTTCAAAGGACAAGAAGGAGAGATGTAGCAAAGCTGCCAAAGTCTTCTTGACATCAGATGCTGCCCAAAGCAGATTCTCATGTAGCTATTGATGTTACTAAATCTCACAAGGAGCCACACAGCTGTAGTAAATGAAAGTTTTTCTAGAAAAAAAAGACTGCAAATGGTGTAAAATTCTAGATCATCATCAGATTGTGAGACAACTATGAGACATATCCATACCCTGGTCACTGCACTGCACTTCACAAAAGTATCAGTAAACATGGAGGCTCACCTCTGTACTGTGCATGTCCATGCAAAGTCACTCACGTGCACATAGACCCCTGCTCCCTTTTCAGGATTACGTTCTTCTGAAAGAAGGTTGAGGGTGAGGGACACATATTATCTTCAGTGCATCTGCCCACGGGAGTCAGAGGCCTGTTTTGTCAACTCCGTCCTTCAGCCTACTGAGAATTCTATCTCATGCAAAAAGAAAAAAAAAACCACAACAAACCAATATGAAGAATACAGGGCCAAATTCCTGACACATCAAATTTCACTGCAAACCTAGGAGCACAAGAATTGTGTAAGAGTAGCATTAAGTACCAGGTTTCATTCTACTCCACGGGAGATTTAGCTGTGTTGATACATGCAATGTGTTGAAAAATTAATGTATCAAAAACTACCTTCAAAAGAATAGTGTAAAAGTGAAGGAAAATTCAAAGTAACAGAACAACTGCTAGGGAAGAAGTGGTTGAACACTTTTGCTATCTGTTAAAAGGTTGTCAGCTGGCACAAATGATGATTCCCCGTACCTGGGGGTCACTTTCCTCTGTACCTCTCCTTCCCCCGTTTCCCCAGTCACTCCAAGTAGGTCACGGGGGAAGGGGAAATCAGAGCGTTCCCCATCATAGGGAGAAATCAGAGAGGCTACAAAGTTTCACTTAGCTTTAGATTAGTTTAAATTAAATAGAGTAGCCTGGGGAGGGGTTTCAGCCTGAGGGGCAACCTGATAGTGAAGCTAAAATCACAGTCTATCTATGTTCTAAATTGATGGCAATGAAAATAATACTCCTCAGACACAAAAGTACACTTGTTTTCAGATTAATGCATCCTGAATGTGAGCTTTTCATCTCCTTCCTGAATGAGTTAACGTGTGCTCGTTCACCTTGGCCAGAAACTGAACTACAGATTCATTATTTGGAAACTTATTTTCACTGAAGTCCATAAGACCAGTGGCTTGGGAAGATGAAAAGAGCTTTCCACAGGCTCTCATTTTGGGAAAAGCTGGTTGCCCAGGGCTGCCAAATGAATTCCCAATGAACTCCTCCATTTGCACATTATATTTGGGCTGAAATAGAGACAGCAAAGAGGTAAACCACTCTCAGGCCTGATCCAATGATCTCCAATGGGTCTTTGCGAGGGTAAATGATGCATTTGAAAAACAATTCACTCACTGCACTCACTGAGGAGCCAAAGAATGCTGTCATCTTGCACTAGCACTGCATGTTCCCTCTTTTCTGAGAAGAGCATCGCTATCTGCCATAACCGCTAGATTCCATGCTCGTATCAATTAATTCCAGGAGTGCACTGTCAATTAGTATGTGTAATGGATGATAATTTCACAAATGTTCGAGCTTCATTTTGTTTTCTAAATAGTTATTAGTACAGAATTAATTTATTCTTTGATTAATACAGCAACACATTTTTGTGCTTTCAGATATTGCCTTTTCAATAGTACAACTCAGTGTGTTTTTCTATCCACTTATCTGTGGATAGAAGATGTAAGACAGAAGATAGTTGTAAAATACATCTGTCAAGATAAGCTTGTATCTACTGTTCTTTCTGTAACTGGAGAAAAATTGCACTAATTTAGACACGGATATTTCGTCACAGCTTCAGTTCAACTTTCAATGGAAGAGAATACTGAAAAAAAATTAATTTAAAAGTTGGATCAAAAAGCCAAAACATCATCATCAGTTCATGCCAAAGGATATATTTTAATACTGTCATAACATTTTCAAACATTCTGGCAACACCTGACTTCACAAAGTATTTCAATCCTGACAAATGATGTGTTCTGATAGAAAGTATCTTGCACACAGTCTCTTCAAATTTCCTCCAGCCTGCTGTCATTTTGTATTTCTCTTTAACAATAGACTATTCAAATTGATGGGACTTATTTGTAGTATTTTCATCACCACTATTATAACTCTGCACAAACAACTGCCCTTAGTCTCAGCTGACTGAAACTCCCCAAGTACAACCAGTATCAACACTGTTAAATCAGACGTACCATCCCTGGCCTAGTTCGCTCACATACCTTGATCAAATCTCCTTCTTTTTCCAACCATTCGTTTGTTATCTCCCTGCTATCTGTGCCTATGACTGTAACTTCATCCCGGAGAACAGGAATTCCATATAGTGAGAGCAAAAGAGAAGCCCCATGACTGCTTGTTCTGGAGTCCTTGACAGACAGCAGTTGATTTATTGAATCCATCCCACCTGAAATCTTCCTTATACTTTCATATTGACACCGCAAGCACCATTTCTGGACGTGCAATATTGCTGTGCACTCATACATATCTGCTCACTATTTCCACAACTGGCTGGGTTTTGAAAAGACCTGAAGAGAAAAGCCCAATGTTACAAAAACCTGACTTTTTGTAAATTCACAAAGTCACTTTGACACTTGGAAGAAAGCTATTAAATGATCAGTTTTTTCCTGTGATGCATACGGTGATAATATGCATGGGATAAATTGAAGAACTGAGAGAAACCTCTCTCTCAGCTCTGGAATTCCCCCTCATACAGTGGCATTGCTGTTCAGTCCAGGAAAAACAGTATCTGGGTTTGCATCAGTGAAAGCCCTGGCCAGAAATAAGAACATCATGCTACAGGACAGGAATATAAAGGCACAATTCAAATTCCTTTACTGGTAAATCACAGAGTATCATACTTCAAGATCACAAACTCTTCACAAATATATGAGCTGAGAATATTTTAAGAGGTTTCTGTAAGCTATTCCTCTATTGAGGTCTATTTAGTGATTGCCCTGTGTTATAGGGTGCATTTCACCATTGTCTTGACTACAGACAAATCATGAAAAATAGACAGGCATATTTTTATGCATTCATGAACAGAATGGATCTAAATTTAGCTTCATAAGAGCAGTTTATTCAAGTACTAAAATACTTAGAATGAAATACTTGTAATGTAACAATCGTGTAAAACATGAGACTTCAGGTTGCCTTGGCACAACTCTGATTGAGAGCTCATTTTTCACTTTGCACGTACAGGTAAGCTCACTCTGATTCTCACCCGTATCACTTAAACACTCTGATCAGAGTACAGCATCACATCCAAATCAAGGCTTTTACATTAAAAGCAAAATATATTATACAACATAAGCTAAAACTGGTGAAAAAAACAAAAAAACAGCAATCAAATAACAGGATCATTTCCAGTGGTATTTTAGCTGTGATTTTGGGAAGATGCATGCAGGTATGTAAGTATCTCCTTCTCTTCATGGGATTTCTGTCTGCATTCCAGCATGTGTGCTAGTGAATCACTATGAACTGAATGATCTTATCCAGTTAATTCTTTTAGACCTCTTCTTAGCAAAGCTTAAATTAAAGTTACTCTCACAAATAAAAATGTTAAGACATTTGAACTCACTGGAGCTTTTCAACACTGGTTAAATTTTAAAATCTATGCTGGTTAAACATGAATTATCATCTTACTTATGAAGTACTTTTAAAAATATTACAATATAGAAGAACTGCAGAAGTACACAGCCATCCGCTAAAGCGAGAATATGAATCCCCCAATCTAAGTTATTCAACTGAGCTAATATTGAAACACTTCATAGCATTTAAACAAAAAATGTTCAAATTTCTTTTAAAAGTAGTACTTTGATCATAAGATTTAAATTATCACACTCATTGGAGAAATCCTGTGCTCAGAGTGTAACTTGAACATTGTAGTGAACTAAATTGACACACAGAAATATATTTGCCTTAAGAAGAAGATAGACACTAATATGGGATATATTGGCACATTGAAATATTCTTTGTCAGGGCTACTGTATTTTTCCCCAGAGCAAGTTATCGCTTAAGTTTCCCAATTTTTCTATTAAAAAGACAATCAATATTTTGAAAGAATAAATTAACAGTAGTTTCAAAACATGACAAAAGCAGGTGGAAAAGACACGGTCATATGTCTTCATTTTCATTCTAAATATAAATGAAAACATGAGTGTTTATTTTTAAGCCCACAGACCAAAGCATCTAATTGATCCCACTTGGGAGACAGGGTCTAAATAAAGGGCCATTATGTTTTGATGAGATACACAATTGCCTTGAACTTGCCAGGAGTTCAGGTGTGGGTATATCTGTACCCCGAGCGCTTGCAGGAATGTTGGTTTCTGTGCACTCCTGCTCATGCATCTGCCTCATGTAGCCCTTGTAGGGACTGGCTCTATTTCACTAGAATAACTTCGCTATTCATGAACAATAAGGTTCAAATTGTACTTTTCTTTAACACAACATTAACTCCCAAAGAGCTGGAAATTCAGTATTCTGTTCCCTAGGCTTAGATTCCAAATCAGTCACTGAGAACATTATATGAGCAGTAATCCCATTAAATATATCATCTTGCAAATATCTAAATCCAGTTAATTAACTTGTATTGCAAAGGACTCTGAGATACAGTTTTCAGTGAGCAAACTTACATTTTAGGTTTCTAATTATATCAGAAATATGTTTCATATCCCTTTTTAATTTAAAAATTAGAGTAAAATCACCTAAAAATCTATAAGCATCAGCAAAACAGGTGTTAAAGACATTCAGAAATTTAAAAAATTGGAGTGTTCTTTATGGAACTCTTATGTTGTGGAGAGATTATATACAACAGAGGACCCATAAATGTTGAAAAAGAGGACCATTATCAGGAGAAAGCTGTAAAATATTTTCCACTTAGAAACTAAACAGGAACAAATGTCTGGACAGATAATAATTGAAATGATTTTGCAGTTCATGAAGAATGCAGTATTACAATTCCTTTACTTGGAAATTAGTTTACTAAAGGCTAGCACTGGTGAGAGCATAAGAAAAATATCATAAAAAAAGTCTTTGCAGCCCAAAGTGATTAAAAAATGGATAAAAAGAGATTTTCAAGAGATATGAACTAAGCCATTTTATTATGCCTGCAGTTAAGGGTGAGGCACTCTTCCAGCTAGAATATATTTAAAGTAAACTGTGAATTTATGCCTTTATGTGTTTTTACTTTAAAAACAAATAAAAAATAAAGCCAACAAAAGGCCAGCTTGGGCTGTCTCGGGGTGCTGCTCATCAGGAGCTTTCTTAAAGTACTCACCTATGATTCCCCCCTCCCTTCCGCTTTTCCAAGGATGGCACTGCCTTGCTAAGTCACCAGGACAGCTGTTTTATTCCAGAGCAGGATCAACATCCACCAGCAGAGCGCAGAGGGGAGGGGAGCAGAGGGGGCCAAGCAAACCTCAGCCTGTTACGGAGCAGGATTCTGCGCAGGGATCAGATAGGGACAAATGAATGCTGTATTTTCAGGCTGCCCATAACCATTTATTTTGCTTTCAAAAGGAACAGCAGCTGGTAAATTAAAATATTCTAAAGTACTTTAAAATAATTTGATGCCACTCCAAGTTTAAAGAGGAAAACCAATTCTAAATAGTCTTCTTAAAGTATTGTCTGATACTATGCAAAAAATAAGTGATGTGGCCTGAGCGTCTCACCTTATGACCCTTTACAAAGGCATACGTTGAACTGTAAAGCTCAGCTGAAAATGCGTATCTCCCCAAGGTTTCAATGCAGTGGAGGCAGAGGCTAAGTTAGACCCAGTTAAAGGTTGGGTTAGACCCAGGCTAACCATCTAATTCAGAAGGTACTCCATATGCTAACCAGTCGTTCCTTTCTCCTCCCCTCCCCAAGGGCTGTGCAATGTAGGGTTATATTGGACATTGTCTCTCATGGTAAAAATACAGCTATTTTTTATTGCACCTAGATATTTTTGATTGTGGTGCGTTCTCTTCCAGCTGCACTGCCTTCTGCTTCTCAGAGTCTTGCTGGTCATTACCACTCCTTTGGGTCTGTGGGCTCAGCTGCTCATGTGAGCCTAAAGGAGGCAAGCTAACTGGACTGCTAGAAGCCCTAAGTCTTTGACAATTCAATTGTTTTCTCTAAAAAGACCATTGTACGAACAGCCCAGCTTATGGGTTGCAAAGGATGTGGGGGAAATCCACCAGGAACACGAGCATGGTAGCAAGATGAGACACGGGTCCTGTTAGCTCTGCAGGCTTAGAAAAGCTTCTCAGCACAGTAGTGACAAACCCAGCTGCTTCCTTTGCTAACTGGAAGTGTTCCTTATCATCCTGTTAAATTCTGGGGTAAGTTTCCCAGGCTTTTTTCTTCTTATGTCCTGTGAAAAGGTCTCTTCTAGGCACATGCCAGACGGCGTTGCAATGTTACTTATATCAGTACCACACTATGACCACACATGCAGTCACTTGTGATTTTAGTTAGAACTCCCACCAGTTTCAGGCATAAAGGACTGGACTTTTGGTTTTCTAATTGTGGGTAACAGAAAAGATAAAAAGAATGGGGCAGAAGGGATAAACCCTGCTGCTTTTTAAAAAGGCTGACCACAACAGACAATACATTTGCCTATTAAAGTAGAAGAGAGGATATTTTAGAAACCAATCATCCACAGTATGTGGTTTGGTGTTTTAATTGAATTCTGCACATATTAACAAGTGTTACTACTTTTTTTTCTTCAAATTATGCCAATTATGATTTCTCTTATGAAAATAACGATTCATGTTTTAGATTGAGTTGTGCGAACATGAAACAAAAGCAGTATGGAATAAAACTGAAAAGAATTTTGAATTATTTCCCTCCAGTTTATCAGTACTTCAGGTCACAGTCCACTCACCAATTATCCAAATGGTACTCAGTCTCAAAAGAGCTAATAACTACTTAGTCATCAAAGAGAAGCTTCTGGGATTCACAAAACCTCCATAGACACATCCTCCCTTTCACAGAATCACAGAATGGTGGGGGTTGGAAGGCACCTCTGGAAAACATCCCGTCCCACCCCCTGCTGGAGCAGGCACACCCAGAGCAGGGGCACAGGACCGCGTCCAGGTGGGGTGTGAATGTCTCCACAGCCTCTCTGGGCAGCCTGTGCTGCTGCTGTGGCACCCGCACAGGAAAGGAGTTTTTTCTCATATTTAGGTGGAACTTGTGTTCCAGCTTGTACCCATTTCCCCTTGTCCTGTCATTGGGCACTATTGAAGAACCTAGTCCCATCCTCCTGACACCTACCCTTTAGATATTTATAGGTATTGATGAAATCCCCCCTCAGTCTTCTCCAGGCTCAACAAACCCAGGTCTCTCAGCGTTTCCTCATAAGGGAGATGCTCCAGCCCCCTGATCACCTTGGTAGCTCTCTGCTGGACTTGCTCGAGCAGTTCCCTGTAGTTCTTAAAATGGGGGACCCAGAACTGGACACAGCACTCCAAATGTGGCCTCACTAGGGCAGAGCAGAGGGGGAGGATAACCTCCCTCAGCCTACTGGCCACACTCCTTTTAATGCACCCCAGGACACTGTTGGCCTTCTTGGCCACAAGGGCACGGTGCTGGCTCAGGGTCACCTCGCTGCCCACCAGCACTCCCAGGGCCTTCTCAGCAGAGCCACTTTTCAGCAGTTCAGCCCCCAGCCGGTACCAGTGCATGGGGTTGTTCCTCCCCAGGGGCAGGACCTTGCACTTGCTTTTGCTGAATTTCATCTGGTTCCTCTTTAAACTGCCATGAGCTGTATTGTGTTTCTGCAGTGTCACTGGCAGAGCATCACAAAAAAGCCATTTCCTCAAAATACAGGGGTACATGAATACAATAATCCTTCCCCCCTTTGTGGAATTTTACCTCTTTCTTCCCAGCTGCCCTTTCACTTTTTGCCTTTACATATTTGGCTGTTGTGGTATCTCTTACTCTGATCTACCTGCCTTGCTCAATTTCTTCCACTGAAAAATTGTCATTTCATCCCAACGTTCGTGCCGTCTGCCTCAGGCATAATTCAGTCCTCCAAGTCTCCTTCCTCTAGGCATCTCTCTGTTCTCTGGTGATAGGCTCCAATTGGATCTCCGATACTCACCTAAGTTATATGCCAGAAAGAGCCCCTGCATGGGACACCCCCACTGAGTTAGGTGGTCCCGATGGGAGAGCTGCAGCCTATTTAACGCTCTAGTAACTCTGTACACATGGAAACCAGAAGGTTCAAGACCCCTGCTTTTGAAACATTGCAGATGACAAGATTTTGTTCCATACTGCCAGAACAGGCTATGATCCCACCATCTTCTCCTGAAGAACAAAATAAGAGCTAGACTCCATCCCAGAACAGCAAGAAAAGACTGCACAGGACAGAGCAAGGAAATGGTTCCAGGTCACTTTCAGAAAAGGATGTTGGGGCAACTCGGACCTGTGATCCAAAGTCTAGAAGCATTTTAACTCTAGGTAGAAGGTGTTTTATGACAGCATCTAATAGACCATAATTTTTTTGCACCTTGGGCTGTAGCTGCATGCACGCCTGTGATTTTTAATCCATTTTGGATCTAAGAGTTGAATGTCCAGGCCTCCAAACTAAAGACAGAGCCTTGCAGTTATGGTCTAGCATCATCTGCAGCTTGAAAGTTATAAAAAAATGGAAGTATTTTTCACTTCATAGATTCAACAGCTGCTTCATGAGTTGAAAGTGACCTTGAACAACACTGTTGTCTGCAGCCCAATGTGTTATCTGCTCCTGGCTCCTTTTCAATGGATTGGACAACAACTTAGTGCCAAAAACTTCATCTCACATTTTCCAGTCAGGCAACAATTAGATCAACAATAAAGCACATTTTTTTCCCCCTTTTGGCTATCTTGAGAAACACGCATCATCATTTCTCCATCTTTGGCCTCTGGCAAAAATGCACAATGGCCAGGTAATTTACTCTTCAGTATTGTTTACTACTCAACTTTAGAAAAGCCCTTGTGAATTTTCCAGAAACCTCAAAAATATCATGACTTGACTTTAAAATAAACTGTGTTCTTTTAGCTTGCCTAAATATTCAGCTTTGTTTCCAGTGAAAGGGTTAATACCTGCATTTTACCCTTTTTGGATCAAGTTGTTGAAAGAGGGAGAGTTTCACGCACCATAGGAACCCGCAGTAGTACCCTAATGACAGTATAATTAGAAGTATCATTGTGGTAATGATTCTTTTCATCTGGCAAAAGGCTTTAACAGAAAAGATCTCTTATTCAGTTAGTTTCACCTGCCCATTTTCTTACCTCTGCAATGCTCCTTTTCTAGGTCAGCATCAGAAGTTAATACCGGGTGTTTGACAAGGCTTCAGACTTTGTGCTCATCAAACTAATTAAAGAGAAACACATCCAAAGCCTAGTGAATTATTTTACTTTTTAAAAATGCTACCCATTCATCTTGTTTAAAGATTTACCTGGCTCAGTGGGTTTGATTAATGAAGAGGACAATGGGGCTCTTGTCAGTGCAACCTACAGTCACTTGGTTCAGGGTCAGCAGGTTGAGCGAGAGGCCTCCATGTCTATATTTAGTCTCTCTCTACTTTAAAAATCCAAAGGATTGAAACGTTACTGATTTTATCAGCATGCCACAGTTTGGAGGAAAGACAAGAACTGTCTTGATCTCAAACTTCATTCAATTCTTTTTGGTTTGTTTAAGTTAAATAGCACACAGCAGATCCCCCGTGGTTTTCCTGGATATAGATAGGTAGGATGGCTTTATGTTAGCACTAAGAGTGGGGTATGGACTCTGAGTAAGCTTAAAATGTAGATTCTTATAAATTGCTACCCAGGAAAATGTACAGTAATATACATGTTTGCATAAACTATGAAAAGACAAAAGAAGACGCGCTATGATGCATTTTAAATACCTGTGAGCTTATAAAATAATAATAAATGCCTTGATCCTGCAAACATTTTTGCGTACAATTAGCTATACTGTCACAAATGCTCTTATTGGATTGGAGCTTTGTCTCTACCATAAATTTGAAAGACGGTAAAAAAATCACATTCATATAATCACAGAAACAGCAATAAAACCGATTTCTACTAAAAGTCAGTGTGGTCCATGGCTCCCCTTTGTCTCAACAGAAGGATGCATCCTTGCCCACCAGACTTGCTGGACTTGGATGACTGCTGTGTGTCCTCTCTCTCAGCTCTGTTGCCGGTTGCATTGGGAAGGGCTGAGCGTTGGCTCCCCAACCTGCCTGCCTCCACCTGCCTGCATGACAGCGAGCAAGCCGCTGAGAGCTATTGCCTCCTTGTGACACCGGCAGCGAGCAGGAAAGCACCCAGCATGGATTATAATCTGCCCTCTAGTGATTAATACAGTTAACATTTGGCAGTGTCATTAACATTATTTATGCATTACATAATTATATATTCATTACATAATTGTTTCATTAGGCAACAGTGATAATGCCTATGCTTTACACCTTTCTAAGAGGTTCTTTAATACAATCAATGGACTGAGCAGTTTGCTGATAATTATGGGTTATGATCACTAATAACTCCTTCTACTGGTGTTTGTAGCTATATATGACACAAATCATGCCTATCATCCTCGGACAGCTACTGTTGCACAAAGCCATCTGCAAGCACATGCTGAGATTGTGCAAAACAACCATTCAGTTGCGTCACTTTAGTGCTCAGGGCCAGTGTTTTCAGTTGTGAGAGTTATTAAGCAATGCCCAGATCCTCTCCTGTGAGGCTGAGTAAGATTTCCTTACTGATTTAAATGCCATAGAAGCGGTGTTGAAACCCACATCTTTAGCCAAAGGAGCAGTACAACAAAAAAGATGTTTATGATTTGGAGGAAAGGGCATGGTCCCTAATGTTTAGTCTTGTAAGCAGTCTTTGACAAGTAAAAGGCTTTGTTACATGTTACTGTACCTTGATTTTAAGACAACTCTTGAAGTCCTTTATCAAGAATTAATTGCATCACACCAGAGTAAGTCAACAGTGCATCATGGCAGTGCTCCATTACCCTGTGGCAAGCTCTGCTTCAGGAATCCAGAACAGCTTCCATAGCTGTCCCAAATGCCAAGCCTTCTTTAGGGCAGGCACCAAAACCCCACTGTTATCTTGCTAATTCAGCTGGGCAAAAACTGGAGAGAAGGCATCATTAGAGTCTTGGTCCCGAGTTTGTCTGCAACATCCACTAGCCCCGTTGCAGAAATGGGAGAACAAGTCCTACAGCGATTGACCATGCCCGCAGGAGTGTTGGGGCACAACCAAGAGGAACATGCGCCCCGCTTACCTGCAGCCATCCCCTGCCTAGGTGTACCCTCTGGCCTCAAGTTTCATCCCCCATAGTCAGCACTGACTGCAGCTGCTGGCTGCTGTGGAAAGCCACCCTCATTCAACAGTCACTTTATTCCTGCAAATAAAACACTCATTTTATCTACCCTATCATCTAGGAAATGCATTTGGATAAAGGGACATTTATTGAACTGTCTTTTATCACATAAGTATTTCTACTAAAGAAAGATTTCCAGGATTCAACTCTGTGTATTTGAAATGCAAAATTCAAAGAAGATTTATTGATGGATTTTCACTTCTCAATAATGTCTTAATTGTTCTACAAGTGTGTGTTGCAATTTTTCATACATTTGAGAAATTAGCATAGAGGAAAACCCACCTTCCTTCTGCTTAATAAATTAAGAAGTTGTATTTTTAATGCTGCTTTTTAAATGCAGCCATGCACTAGCATTCTCCCTGGATGTTTAAATAGGTAAATACTACACTGGGATGTTTGCAAGAGAAAAAAAGAAAAGATTAAAGAGAGATGAGATCGTTGAGGGGAAGAAAAGTGTCATCTTTTCCACATGGCAAGTTAGACAGCAAATATAGTCAGCTAAGAAAGAGAAGATCAGACACTGAACTCAATTTTTATTGTATTAAATTTGAAATACCACATCTCTTCATCCCCACGAGAGAATTTTATGTCATCTTTCACACTGTACTTCTGCAAGAGCCATTTGCAACCATGCTGCCTATGGTTTTTCAGGGCCTAAATTTCTAATGCAGGGAGGTAAATTATTTAGTATGCCATCAGTCATAGTGCACCCACTGAAGGTCTGAACATTTCCTGCAGCGGCTTTGAGATAAAGATTTCCTGATACCTGCAAGCCCTGTAAGAAAAATATTGTTTACAAATGAGAAATTCTGATGCCTGATATTCCAGGCAGCAGTAGGTGTTAGATCTTCCTTCTCGACATCGTTACACATTTCCAGGTGTTAGGTATTTCATTATTTAAGAGCAGGTAGAAAAAACAGACAATAAGTATTCATAAAATGTCAGACATTCTCCAAAGGGCTGTTCAAGTTAATACAGGCCATAAAGCTCTCACTTTTATTGGGCTTGTAAATAATAGTTATTCGAAGGAAATTATGTCACTACTTAAAATATTTTACCAGAAGAAACTGCTTAGCACCATATCTTTAAACCACAGAGAAACTCCAGAGTTTCCACTATACTACAGCTTTCTGATAGCTCTTGCTAGTGTTGCAAAGCTACACAGGTAAAATAGGAAATCATCTTCCTGTCCTGGGTCAAGAATACCAAGGCCATCAACAGCCTTTTTGCTCACGACCTGTTCCAAATTGTGTGCCCTGCTTGGTGATTAGCCATGCTATTAGCTCTCTAAGTCTTGTGCAACCTCTCATCTGCATCTTGAATTCTTTGGGGTATAGGTGTTGACATAGGGTCA
The DNA here is from genome assembly GCF_949628215.1 of Phalacrocorax aristotelis. Taxonomy (NCBI): domain Eukaryota; kingdom Metazoa; phylum Chordata; class Aves; order Suliformes; family Phalacrocoracidae; genus Phalacrocorax; species Phalacrocorax aristotelis. The sequence continues at coordinate 16,112,762 of NC_134287.1, forward strand.
GCTGAAGGCCAGCTCACTTCCTAAACACATATGTAGTTGGATGCAGGCAAAAACTCAGTTTAAGAGCAGAATTAAGAGCTAAAAGGCAGTACGAAACAGCTCCTGACACTACTTATTGGCTGAAACAGCGTTTGAGATCTTAGTGGTTCCCTTGCAGCTACAGCACGTGCTTGCCCACATGCTAACCGGAGCAGAGGAGCAAGCTAAGAGGCTTGCTATAACAAGAGTATGACAAAGACGTACCTGCAGAGTGGTTCTCTTAATTTTCTTATTCAGCCTCATGTGGGACTGGAGCAGCCAATTTGTTCAGCTGGGGCAGGCCCATGGAGTCAGCCGGGGCACCTCATCACCAACCCGTCACAGCAAAGGGCTTGGCGTAGCTCTGGGAGGGGAAGAGCCAAGATGCAAGAAGACGACCCATGTGAAAGGTGACTTAAGATCAAACAAGTAGTGAGGATCAGGGAAGCAGAAACTATGTTAATAGGCTCCTGATATTGGTAAGGTGTGGATATAAAAACAGAATCAACGTATCTGGGTTTGGACATAAAATGGGTTCCAGCTCCTGCTAGACTTTTGAGCCTGTGACAAACACTTGCAGAGTGTTATTTGTTTGAAGTCTGCAGATCAAAGTCAGTTCATAAAACACACTGTCACTTACACCTTTACAAAACTCCCAAGATACTGAAAAACCCGAATAGTGAATGCAAGAAGAGGAGGAGTAATTCTCTGAGATAGCTGAAAACTATGGTTGTATTTAATGATTTCACACTGACATAAATAGATATAATTTACCCGTATAGCTTTACACCACTAGCAAGAGCTGTTCACCTCTTAGTGAAGGTTTCTTGTTGTTTGTACACATACATTTTAAAATAGGATGAACAAATAAAAAGCACGAAAGTATCCCATTGCTACCCACGTTTCTGACTTCCCAGGACAGGGTCAGAAATCAACTCTGCTGCATAGCACATAGCATATTAGCTTATTAAGAAGGGTGGAAAAGGACATTCACACTGTATAGTACGTATTTTTTGAACGGGGGTAATCTAATAGAACCTCTTTATCTGTTACTATAAAATACTCTGAATTAGCAAACAAATTCTGTAGCAGAGAATCTTTTCAGTGTGTCTGTTCAAGTATGCCATGAAAATTGATGGTGACACGCTGGTTGTGATACAGATGCTGGTTTGCCTGTGTGACTTTTGCTGGATCCTTCAATACAGTCATTCTGAAGGTCCCAGATGTTCAGTCTAACAACTCACAAGCCTTATTTGTGTTCCAAACCCCTCACTCTTCAGTATGGCTGTGCTTATTCCTGTAACGACAAAGTAGGTATTTCTTTCAATAACATTCATTTGTCATTAGAAAAATATCCTAATTATGAATTCAAAAGTGACAGATTGTGAGATTAAGTTTGCAAAGATGATGTCACTGGTGGGGAATTGGTGGGTAACCTGCAATTACCTCTTTGAATAAAGACATCAGTGTTGTATCTCAAGAAATAATGGCTAATGATATGTCTTCCAAAAGGAAATAGCATTATTAATTACCTTACTGTGAACACACCACTTATTGACAGCTTTGAAGGCCATTCATCCAATTAAGTATAATGACTAAAAGCTTCATTTGGCCTTCATGGTTATACAGATGGGCTAAGAACAGAGAGCAAGATCCTGATTTCATTTATAACCTTCATAAATATTCAGAGAAAGTCACAAACACCCATGGAGCTGCCCTGGTTTCTATTGCAGTGATTAGAGACAGACTGCGGCAGGTAATGATGGTATAGAAAGTGCTGTAAATTGATACCACTAATACCTTGAAGACTTATTGTTGTGCAATAATACAATCTGTCATCTCTTCTGATTGTTACTAAGCACTCTGATTCCAAGCACTTTCCTATCAACATTTAGGGGGTTTTTCTTTCCCCAACTATCATCCAGGCCCGCATACAATTCAGTGACAGATGATTTAGTTGCAACCACAGCACTAAGTTACTTCTTACTAACAAAAATAATTTTTGCCATATCTCACCGTTTCCACAGTTTTTTTCCTCCGTCAGATGAATCTAACAATCATTCTAAAAATAATTTGTTCATATTAAACTTTGCCTCAGCTTTATGGATCTGCTTCTGATTTTATTCACATGCTGCTGTAGGAAGAATAATGCAACCGAAGCCACGAGAATTTCTTTGGATTTTCCTTTTTGTAAGTGAGAACAGAATCTGGCCTCAGGCAAAAAGAATCATTTTTAGGGACACATCTAGGCATCTCTACAGTCCTCATTAACATGCCATTTTGCTGATAAATTATTTTAATGGATGGTAAGACAAATCCTAGTGCACAGCACAGCCCAGGTAACATGTCTCTAAGATAACAGTGTGGCTATTAACATTGCTTCTGCCATCACTGGCTTTTATCTTTGAACAGCAACAGGTTACTAATGATATGTGGTTATCGTTTTCACGTTTTGGAACATCAAAAATGCTGACAGACTAAAGTGGCAACAGTTTGTAAGCACTCGGGTAGAACATCAAAGACCTTACTAAAGGTTTAGTACACACCAGCAGTAGCAACAGCTTTAGATCTACCTGTACCACCGGTCTAATCGCTCAGAAATCTGATACTGATGCTCATATGACATCCAAGAAATGTTTTTTTTGTTAAATGGAAAGCAACATTACAGCCAAATGGCAAATCATCTGCAAGTGCTTTGTTTCTATGCAACACTGAAGAGCCAAGAAACTCACAACCTTGTACCAGCTGACATTGTAGAATAACTTAATGCTGCCAACAGGTCTTGAGAGAATGCAGAATTATATGTAAATATATCAAGTAAATGTTTTTAAGTGATAGGTCTTCACCCTGTGCAAACAAGTTGCAACAGCAGTATTTATCAAAAGGGTGCCTGATGCAAAGAAGTCAGACTAATTGTTTATGCAGAGGCATTCAGTCTGCATTGCAATGAGTGCAAGTACAGAAAATAAATGTTTCTAGAAACCACCTCCTTTGTGCGAATGACTGTGAATGAACTAAACACTGTGGCAGCAACTTTAAGCGTGATTTTAATACCTTCTGCCACTTTGCATTGGCTGTGTTCATAACGCTTGAGTATATTTAGAGTTGATGCGAAGTAACTGTTACTGAGCAGGCCAGAAATATGACTGCTTTGTAGATGAGCCTCACACATGAGGCTACCAAACTGTGGAAAAACACACTCTTGCCTGAGGATCCCTGGAAACCCTTCATCCCAGGGACAAAGTGATTTCTTTAAACTTGAAGCTAGTAGATATTGATCTCTTCTTACTGTGTTACCATATTTCTATTAATATAATTAAGGTCTGATACTGTGGCAGACAATGTTTCCTGCAAGATGGGCAGGGATCCCAAGGATTGGTCTACTTTGCTTTTACTGGCTGTTCTTCAGAACATCTGGCCCCATAGTTTTGAAGGTAGGGCAACCATTTCTGCTACTAAGAAAGTGGGGTATGGGGATAGTCAAAATACAGGTAAAACACAAAGGGAGCAGATGGATCCAAGTGAGAGTCTGGACTTTTGTGCAGAGTTACCTGGCACATGCTTTGGAGCCATGCAGTGTGGCAGGGTCAGTTCCACAGCAGGGCTTTCCAACCTGGTCAGCCTGGATGGAGATTCAGACCAGCTGTGGCGCTGGAATTCAGGCTCTGTTCTGTTCAAGACATCTTAATTTTGTTTATGAAAGCAGAATTGAAAGTTTACCCTGAAACATTCTCTGCAGCTTTGAAACTAATTAAGCAGCAGGACTGCCAAGTGACTTCACGCCCATCATATCATGTGCCGAGCCACAGTGAAGCACAGTGACTGCAAAATGGTGGTGATATATCCTCCAGCCCTATGTGGATCTCCATAAAGGATCTTACATACCAAAACCAGACAAGGATGAATATGACATTGCATTTTCTTAGGGTTACAGTTGTTGAAGCAGAAAGCTGAAAAACGAGTCTAATCAGCATGACTGGTCCCCCACGGCAAACAGAAACATCATGACCGCCCTGTGCGTTATCCTGCTGCCCCCAGCTCTTTCCATTCAAGGACATCAGAGGAAACTGAGGAAGGCAGCAATGACAGAATTTCTTTGGGTCCCTTCACTAATACTTTGCCACCTTCAGTGGCACACTTCTCTGGTTGTCTGTTTAGCCCATAGCAAAACGAAAACACGCCCCTCCCCTCCTCCATTCCTCGTATTAAATATCACTGGATGGCAAAGTTCACATCAGAACTGCCATAAGTTGGGAGATGCAAATTCTAAGCATCTTGGTGAAATATCAAGGAGGACAAGGTCACTGTGCTTTATAACATGTACCATAAGCAAAACTATCTTCTGATCTTGCAATTGGTTACATGGCTCTAACCATAATCCATAATGAGGAAAAAGGTTCAAAAGCCTCATAAAATCATTAGGGGAACAGTTTTAAACTAATCGTGTCACTTTGTAATGAAGCTTATGCAGAAGTCATACAAAAATATCAAAACCTTTTCTCAAGAAGTAAACAAAAATATTTTCCAATTAGAGTATTTAATTATGACAACTACCATGATGAGTAAAATAAAAGAACATTACCAATGAAAATCTAATTTTCCTATAGCATCCTAATTCAGGACCTTATTTTCCAAACATGTTTAACTTTAATAGCAAAAATAGCAGCACTGATTTCATGTGTTCTCTTTTTTTGTTACTAAAGGTGATAACGAATACAAGCATTTTCAAGAGTAGAATTTAAAGTTAGCAAATACATGATAAAATTTATGACTCTCTCCACAGTACAAAAAGAAAAGAATGTAATAACTTATTACCTTCTACAATCCACAATATTAAGGAAAGGTTTACGTAGGCTTTCAATTTCTTAAACCAGTCACTATCAAAGTGCTTCTGTAGCAAAAGAGGATGAATATTTGAAGTTAGCAGAAAATATTGTGCCAGTGTGAATGAAGAAAAAATCATTGATAACAGCAATCCTGCCATCCAAAAATTACTCAAATCAGTGCCTATGCACAAAAACTGCCATAATAAATAAAGTTAGAAGCAAAGCATAAGAGGAAGAATCACATTTCATGATATATTAGTGCATAGCACATTGCACGCCCGTGATGCAAACACCTGCCCCACATTCAATTCCACATTCCTTAACTGGCCACAGTAATACTGTTAACGTCCTATTAACTTTGGGTACCATTAAGTAATTTGTGGCTGACAGTGCTTTAGAAAGACTAATGCAATACTTGCCCTTCCGTAATTTACATCAGTAGCCAGGCTACCTATTTATCATCCATGGCAGGTGTTAAAGCAGGGCTGAAACAATAGCGTAGAAACTATAACAAAAAAAATTATCTCTACTGCATCACTGAGACAGAAATTAACATTAAAAAAGAGATAAAAAATTAAAAGCTTTGTCAGAAGCACATTAAAAATAAAATAAAATCAGTATTCTGTTTAATGTTCTTGCCATGAGAAAATCTTCCAGTGGAGTCAATGAGAGATTATCTTGGGCATGGAGTACCAAGCTGGCCTTAGCACATTAAAAGATAAATCTATAGCCGATGCAAGTCGGGGCGGGGGGGGGAAGTGTTACGGGAAATGTTTATCTTTTCCAAATCTTTCTCGAGGGCAGTGTTAAAAAAAGGTTGATGTGATTGAAGCATAATGTCATTACTTGCTAGGGGACATACAGGATGTTAAGAGGCTGATTAACCCACCTTCACAGTGCAAGCATGGCGGCCCTAAATTTGTATCGTATTAACTTTTTATCTTCTGAAGTTCTTCAACTGAAAATGCACAGGTAAACTCAAAATGTACTTTTACTGCAGTTAAAGGGTGAGATGGGAGCTGTGTGCCACATTTAAAGCCAAAGTTCACCTGAACTTTTTCCAAATCGGAGAAGGGTCAGCTCCAAGGATTTAGCTTAGATCCATGCTCAGCTAAAGGCAGTTGAGGGCAAATTATGACCCATTCAATCAGAGGAACTAGAGAGCAATACTGCTTTTGTTAGTGCTGCTTGGGCTTGCACAGAATTTCTTGATGTCAAGTACAGAATTTGGTCTAAACCATGCAAATTCATAATCCGCAGTCTTTATGAACTCTATGTATATTCTTTTATGCTCCAGGATAGATCTACTGCTAAATAACTATTTTCTTCGGTGGCCACCCCAGCTTAGTAACTAACACTTCTTTTTGATTTACAAAACAATGTTCTCACCTTTGGTTGTTAGGAGTTTCTATTTTGGGCTCAGGCAGCGCTCCTGGAATGCAGCAGAGCATGACTGGGTGTTGCACCTTCGCCCCACGCAGGGAAGATTCTCCCAGGAGCAGCACCCGGAGGTTTGAGGAGAGCCCAACAAAGCGCACTGCGCCAGCAGAAAGCCCCGGAGGCAAAAATATGCGTGCCAGCTCATGCCTCTTAAAATTGTAAGAACAGGCTGTTCCAGAGCATACATCATGAGATTCCCAACCTTGCTGACACCTCGATGCCTGTTAGAACACCAATGAACAGCAGCATTATTCTTAAATTCCTTAATAAGGACGCTTACTCTCGGGTTGCTCTCCAAAGGTGTAAGCCTATTCACCTCCATTAGAGTGAGTTCATAATTTCTCCCAGTGCCAGTAGAAAATAGCCTTATGTTAAAATTGTATCAAATTATAGATTAAGAAATGTTTGGAATATAAGTTTTAAAGTCAAATGTTCCAAAGCTGAGAAATAACAGAATTAGGGTTGCCTCATTATTCTCATCTAATTTTTTTCCACAGGATGTACTGTGCTCACGTTAAGAGCTGAAATTATACCTCTTACTCTCTCCCTGCCCCCTCTCAATTAACAAGAGGAGACGAGTTTTAAAGACTTATTTCTTGGAGACTTTTATAGGCCTTTAGCAGTCTTGCATGTGATATGTTTCATACTTGCTAACTAATTATTTTACAACATCCAAGTGAGATGAACTGGGCCTAGTGCCTCAGCAGCTGACACGGAAACACAGAGCCCACAGTCCATTCTGGCTGATGGACAAATGAACCAGAGATTTTGCAGGAAAAGGAAATGCATGTGACACGTAATTGAAGGCTCTATCCTACTGGGAGAGTACAGCTCTTGAGGCAGGAGACTAAGACTGTGGAGCACGTCTCCATTGTGATTTATTTTTTTTTAACCTCTGCAAGTCAGCATGGATGTAACCACTCCAAGACAGTTGTCAGTGTCCCTACAGGCTCCTCTGCCCTGTTGGACTTGCAGGTTTTTACCACAGCTGTTTGTAAATAGCTGCTTGGTGTCACCAGGGGGTCCTAATGAAGCCTTTTAGACTTCTCCACTGTGGAGCCCCCAGGATCTGCCATGGAGAGGATAACTTACAAACAAACCTGATCCTTTTCATAGGGATCATCCAGAACACAACAGCAGGGCCAGAAGATCATCTGCTGATTATATCACTAGCCTGAACGATGGGTGGCTTTGGTTCAGGTTCCCTCCGCATTACAACTTTCTGCACGATTTGTGGCGAATCGCCAAAGCTGTCACCTGCCAAAGGACACACACACAGAAAGCAAGACAAGAATAAAAAGTAGGCACTCAGGTACAGACGTATGACTCCTCAAGTCACATATGCACCTACATTTTCAATAATAAAACCTCCTCAATGTTTATAGCCCAGCACCACCATCATCCTCTGAGGGTTCAGTGCCTAGCTCTAATATTATGCCTAAACGTGAATGGCATCACCTTTAACACTGAACATTCACCAACAGGTCTTGTAGCTTTAATGCACCAAATACTATCATTAATCAATTAGAGAACTGAGATCTGCCTTTCCTAGCCCCGTACTTTGAGAGCTTTCTGCAACACTGGCAAAGCTTTGGCTACAGAAGTGGAATGTCCTTGTGCCCAAGGCTATGACAGCCAGCGGCAAAAGCATCTTATTAGAAAGCAGATGGTTTGGACCCTAATACATTCATGCAGAAAAGGACAGAGAACAATTTCTTACAACTTGGCCAAGCCGTCTGATCACTAATGTGCTCTTTATCCTGCTCTCGTTTCTCTTTCCCTTCATTAAAATAAAATTTTAAAAAGGCCAGTATCATTTCTATTTTTACAAGGAATTACATGAGCATCTTAATTACAGAAGAGTCTAGTTCAGTGGAGTCTACACATTATTTTGGCCCAGTCAATCAAAATGCCAGCTTAAATACTCCAATACTGTCCTTAGATTCACTTGCATCAATGTATAATCTGCTGTGTATTGAAAAACCTTTTCCACATATGCCAGTGAATGTAAGAAAACTCTGTAACCATATACACAGCGTGTGGTGCCAATCAAGTATTTTTACAGTGAATCTACAGAAACAGAAGTGGTGTAATTTATATGCTACAGTGAGCATGTACATTACTTGATTATCAAAACCTTTATTCCATTTGCTGTAACAAAGGTTCCAAAATTGGAGTGTACTCTTGGGATCACCGTTTACAAGATTCATTCAGAGATATATCAACAGCTCGAGCCCACTAGGTACAGGAGAACATTGTAGATCATTCACAGTTCATAAAACCTAATATAACAACTGCCAAACCCTATAATATCTTGCTTTCAGAAGAACAATTCACCCCTTTATACATCAAACAGCAATTTTCTTAACTGCAGCAATTTTGTATGTGACGATAAATTTGGGTAGAAATTAGCCCAGTAGTTTCTCAAGAAAAGTAATACAAAGAAACTCCCTGAACTTATCGGTGCATCTTTTTCAAAATTCATGTATGATTTAAATACGTAAATATACTTGCTTTTCTTTGGAAAAATTGGAAGCCTGTGCTCTTGATACTTGCACAGGTCTTTCTCTCCTAGGATTAGTCTCAGTGTAGTTTGCAGGATTTACCATGACTACTTATAATCACTGGTTGAAAAATTGATAGGCAAAGTATTTTTCCCAAGAAAAGTACTTTGTAGAGCTTAAGAAATAGATATCTTGGTAATCGAATTTAGAAAGGGAATGCACATACATGTAAAGAAAGGTCATTGTTAGCTGAAGTGTGACAGATCTAGTCCTTATTAATCTATACTGGCTTGATGAAAATCCATGACTTCACTGAATTTTGGACTGACTCCTAACAATTGCAGATCCCAGCCAAACACAACAAGCTCTTCCTACGGTGATTTTCAGATTGACCCATTTGGGATAATATGCTACATAAAAACCTAGACTGTGAAACCTATGAGTTTTTTCTAGATTAAACAGCTCCAGGGAACTAGACCAATTGCAACTTGAACTCTGGTTTGCATAAGCCTTTATGATAACTTGAAGTATCATAATAAATCCTCAATTTTTTAATTATTGTACATTAAGTACCCTAAGTCTCCCTTAGAAAAAAAATATAAGTCCAGCAAACCCAAATAATGAAGTCTGTTTCAAAAGGAGATTTGTTCTTTTCTTTTTGTTTTGCTTTCTTTGTGTGAAAATATTGTGCCTTTCTGAACCGCAGGTCTTGCTTCAGTCCAGTGGCTTGGGATTTCCAACATAAGTTACAAGTTACAGCCTAAGCCTGTATCAGCTTACTTTCTGGAAGTTCGGAGGGGTTAAATAATGATAAATGCATGATAAAATGTGAGGATTAAAAGTAATTTCTGTTTTATGAGCATCAGTACCGTGGCCAAATTCCATTCTTTTAAACCAAGATAAAATGCTTTTAACTTATTTTGATTCAGTATTAAGGAAACCAGGATTTTGCTCATATGGAAATCAGAGCACAGTTCATGCCCTTCTCATGCTCAGTTTATATGTCTCCTGTGTAGCTTTTGTTGTGCCCTTCTGGTTTCAGCTTGAGCAGACTTTGGATTGGACTCTAACAATTCGAGAAGTCTCAGGCAGTTGGGTTAGGTGTTTTAAGTTTCATATTCTTTCTTTTCCACTTATCCACTATAAATGGGTGTGACTAACACAAAAAATTTTAAAAAGTTAGATTTTAAAAAACTTTTTCAAAAAGAATTGCATTTTAATAAATTCACAATAACTTTTGTAATTACTAATCTTATTATAATCTATCAACTATTTAAAAATTAGAAATAGTTGTAAAAATTTCCTCTAAATTTTGAAGAAAGTCAAGCTAACTGAGCTAGGTGGAGTACTGGCTAAACATGTGTATCTGTTGAAGTCTTAAACCAGGTTTTAACAACATTACCCATTTCAAGCATATAAGAATACTTTTTTGCCTCTGTTTATTCCCCTAGTCCTGATTAGCAATTAGTTCATCCACAGCTGAAAAAAAAATCAAACAGGAATTGAAAAACAGAAGAGGGATTATTCTTTTCTTTCTGTCTGTGATAACAATACAGTGTAAGAGGAAGAGATCTATCATCTCTAAAATTATGAAGGATAAGGATGAATGTAAGTAAATTGATTCAATTTAATAATTCAATTAAATACAATATTCCTTTTGTTTAATAATTGAATTTAGATGAATTTATATTGTTTTCTCATATATCTAGCCTACTTAGGGTAATTTATTTCAGTAGCATCAACAAGATTAATTCCTAGATTTTTTTTATCCATTAGAATTATAATTTCTACACAAATGAGGATACAATTACTAGCCAACCCATAATAAATGCACATATAAAAAATCTATACAATTGCTTAAATAATATATACTAGATATGTTGTACCATACATGTTAGCAAACTTAATACAAAGTTATAGCAGCTTCAGAGGTGTTTTGTTTGCTTATTAATATTATTTAAATTGCTTTTTTACTGTTTTGGTTTAAATCAACTCAACTTCACTCACAAAAACTTTTTTTTTTTCCTCTGTGTTTTGTAGCTTTGGTCTAATCTTATGGTAGGTATTTGTTGACCTTTAGGTAGAAAAGATTAATTTCATAGAATTTTCCTTTTTGAAAAAAACAAACAAGTATTGGCTCATCTTGGATGAGTTTTCCCTTATTGCTATCACAATCTAAAAATTTGTTTGTAAACGGTTTACGTTTCCTTGGATCTCTTCACTCCATTAAAAAAAACCCATGTGTTTCCAACCCCTGTACTCATTGAATAGATCAATTTACTTTTACCTGTACTTCACCCCTGTCTGCATGAAACTTTAATTTGCCTTTAGAGCTGCTCACTCTTGGAGGTCTCAGTATGCTGTCCTGAAACAGGTAGTTTCTTGAAGTGGTGACCACAGCTAGAAAAAGGTCCTTTCTTCTAACACTGAATTAAAAGCTGTAGAGAATAAGAAAAGATATATGGCCTTTGAACTGCTTGCTTGGTCTTTATATGGTTTTTTACAAGCCTCTAATAGCACATCACCATTCTTACCAGAAGATTGAGCTAGAGAAACCTTGATCCTGGCACTGTGCTAAGCTCTGGATTTTGCTTCCATTCCAGTCGCAATAATTTCCATTTTTACCTCCTCCATTAGCTGTCATACCTATGTTGTACAGACTTTATTATTTGGTGTATCAAATTTGGGTTTTTCTCCATAAAAGTTCAGTAATATTATTTTGATATAAATTTTATATGACTATGATTTTTCAGTTTAAGGAATGAGTTGCTTAACTTACATTACATCCAAAGCTTTAATGGATACCAGAATATGATTGTCCAACTTGGTTCCTGAATTTACTTATTCACTTTTGTTCAAACAGATGTTACCTCAGTTCTGGCAGCCCAGCTCCCTTTACTTCCTCTGACTTTTGGTAAATACATGATTAATGGTAACATCACAATGTTTTAAACTCTTTGCCAAATATTTTAAGGTATTGTAGATTATTAAAATTTTTCTCTCCCTAATATCAGTAGATAAACAAGTAGACTGAATATTCCATGTTTTATTCTACATCTAAATCTGTTTATAGGTCCTAAGTGATTTTTAATTTTTTCTCTCTCATTGTCAATGGGAACTTTATTTGACATTATATATAGATACAGTTTTATCCTTCTTACAGGCTGGCGCTTTCTAACAGGACCCTTGCAGAATATATGATGATATAATAATGTAATAATTTTTTAAAAGGCTTGTGGTTGTCCTTATTGCTTCAGTAAAAATTTGCTGCTCTTATAGCTTGAATATTACTGGTTTTATCAGAATAAAAAAATAAATTTCAATATTACCTGTTATTATAGTCCATATTAGCTTGAATAAAAGGTTTCTCTTGGATTCCTAGAAGTAGTATTCACTTTTAATGTCAGCATAGAGACAATATTTTCCACATCTCTGGGGAGTTTTGCAATCTCAGTTTAAATTCATTATTATCAGACCATTCAACTGACTAGAAGATGACCTAATCCCATACCCATTACTCACAAATACAGAAGAATACATAGAAGAATAATGGATTCCAAGGGATTTTTTTTGTTCTGTTTTGTATTTACATCTTAAAACCTGTTACCTAGTTCAATTCTGCACTTCAGGATACAAAACCATGAGAGCTGGTTACATTCCTGTGAAGAAACAATTTAATTACCACAAGTTTTCTGTAAAGATGATATTGCCTGAAGATACAGGAAGCTGGACTCGATGACCCAATCTGAGGTCCCTTCCAACCTGAGTTATTCTATGAAAAAAATATCCCTGTAGCACTGGGTGAAACGAGAGGTCCCATCCTGGTGAGTCATTAGGTATTTTAGAAATTGACTGGGAATTCCTTTCCTGCTAGTGCTTTGGTTGGGAACAAATAATTCAGCTTTCTTGGTTAGACTTGCACAGACTGTTTCTTCTAGTTTGGACATGAAGAAGATAGATGTTTAAATTAATTTTTTCTCCTCTCTAAGGCTGCATCACCATCTTCTCAGTGGCGGCTTTTCCTGCTGTCTCACCAGACGGTCTCCTGGCTGACTCCACACGGATACTGACTGCTGAGCAGGTAGCAGAGGTAAGTGCTTTCGATGTGGCAGATTGAGGAGGGGGAGGAAAAGCTACTGATGGGGGGAAAAGCTTAAAACAAGATTTCACCTGCAAGCTATGGAAGGCAGAAGAGATGTCTTGGGGGCTAAACAACATCAAAGGATGACAGCAGATCCTGGAGGGTGACAGAAATAGTTAGGGTTTAGAATGTACATCCTTTGTCAATGACCCAATGGTATTTGCGTAGTATTTACAAATACATACATTTTCCTTGCATAAGAAAATAAAAGGCTTTTGGCTCAGTAGAACTGTTACAGACTTATTTGGACAGCAAATTCCCACATACTCTGCTAATTACACAGAGATGCACAAGCCTCTCCTTCCAGGTGCCTTAGCCCTGCCTAGTAGGAAGCGTCACTCTGTCAAAAACATTTCAACAATTACCATAGTAAATCTGCCAATTTAGAAACTCAGTTTCTGGGCTGCTTGAAATAGATATGCTTTGCAAAAGCAACACGTGTTTTTTTTTCTCTTATTACAAGAAGATATTTATAATAACAACATTTGTTCAAATGGTGAAAATCCCTTTTAATTACATAAATTTTCTGAAAAGCTTCACAGCTACAATAGTTTTATGAGTCATTTATTAGAAAAGATTGAGGTCTGTGAGAGGATCCAGCCTTAACTTGCCGTACAAATTCTTTAGTAAGTACTGATGACTTTTTTTGTGTCTCGTGATTGCAAAAAATACCCAGTAGCTTTGTTTATCAATGCAAAAACTTGTTTAAACACATTCAGAACTGTGTTTCTGTTTTTACTGAACATAATCTATCTGTTTATCTTATTAAGAATGCTTTCATACAAATGATCAAAATTATGAAACCGTATACCTCCAATTCACACAAAAGTTGAGAAAATGTAATAGTAAGTTTTGATGTTTCCTAAAGCAGGAAGACTACAGTGTTTTGGCTTGGGGATAAGTGCTTTAAAAGCATAGCACATGATGTTTTCCTGTCACCCAGAAAAGAGAAATAATGTAGCTGGCTTTGGCAAATTAATTATCCTAACTTCCACATAAATCATCCAAGCAAACTGCGCCTGACCTCTCCATTCCAGCCTTTCTGGGAGACAACATTTGGCACCACCACATGCTTGTGCTTTCCAATTATCTCAAGGAAAAGGTAAACTAAGGATAAGTTACGATCTTGGGAAAAACACTTAGATGTGATGGAATTTAGTTTAACTATAAAGAATGTAATCAGTAAACTCTTCTCTGCCTTATTGGGTCACTTGCTGTCCATCCATCAACTGATTTATTTCTAGATTCAGAGGTGTTGCCTGAATGTTCTACCTATGCAACCCAATAAAATGGGACAAGGTGCCAAATGCCTCCAAAGTCTCGTGCTGGGTCTGCTGCCTTCACCAAAGTGATGTGCATACTACACATTCCTGGAATAAGGGTTTTCCTTTTGAGTTACTGGCCTAAAAATGACAAGTCCTGCCAGAATTGCATTATTCTCTGTCAAGAGTAAGGGAGAAACAAAAGAAAAATCCTCCTGAAATTCCTCTGATGTTTTTACCTAGGCTGCCTCATGGATCCCAATGGAGACTTGAGGCTGTAACTCAACACGTGATTTTGCATAATTGGACTCATCTTAAATTGCAGTCTTCTTCTGTTGCCAACCCTGGAGTCTAACCTTGGCTTTAATTTTTAAAATTTTACTTTGCTGAAGCTTCTCCTTCTCAACTTCAGTGATATTCAAAACAATGACAGAGCAGCTAATAACTACACAGTGGGCAAATAACAGAGTGCTCATCAAACTTTTTTATACTCGGATACAATTTTAAACACAAGCAATATTAGGAACAGAGCATGATTTAAATGCGCTTTGACGTGGGAGATGATACCGGGGAAGATAAATGTTTTAAATCAAACTCTATTTAAGATAAGCGCAGCATACAAAGTAGCTACTTGACTCTTGAATTTAAAAGTGCAGTTATTCAGATACATACTTAAATATACAGAACTGTATCTGGAAAATATGTTCAATGAGCAATTATATTAGTATAGAAAATACAACGTGCTTGGGCAGTGTGCCATTTTATTTATTATTCTTCTTCAACTAATTTTTACAACTTGCCAAAGTCCATGCTCTCTTCTGATTTGAAGCCAAATTGAAAGTACAGGTGCACCAACATGTGAGAAAGTATTTCAATAGCTGAAGAAAAAGCTTATATTCAGAACTGAAGCTGTGTAAATCAATGTCTTCAACTGCTTAGCTGTGTGCCAGAGGAAGAAAAAGGTCTCAGAAAGAAACAGACTGATGCTACTGATATATCTCACAAAACCCTGGGCTACAAACACATTATTTTTTGCGTAACTTTACCATAATACAAGCCAAAACACTTTCTTCCTAGGGACCAGGATATACACTCAGCCCTAAATCTTCCTCTATGTCAGCAAAGCTAACTGCTACTTTGAAAACACGTGTGGTAAGGATCCGCTGCCCTGGATCTAAGATAGTCACTAAAATCAGTGCAAAGTGGAAATAACTTAATACTGAAATTTAGTGGCCTTTTAAGCTCATTTTGACCTGGTATAATGTCAAAATTTGACATTAATGTAAAGTTTGGGAAAAAAATTCCACTTACTCAGAATTCAACAATTTTTTACTTAGTAAAGGTCTAGAGAAAAAAAAGGAAAAAAATCAGTTTTAAAAAGGCGTGAGCCTCCTCAGTTTTGCCGCTCAGGAGAAGTGGTCTGAGAACAAGAGATTCATGGCTTTTCAGCACATATGCTGCCAGCTTTTCTCTCAGGCAGCAACAGTGTAAACTCCAGGGCCACATCTAAAATAAACACATCTTATACCTGTGGGAACCAGGGGAGGTTCAGTTTTCCAATGCCCTAAATAATTAATATCCAGCAGTTGAGAGATACAAGCTGATATAATATACGGTGGTTCCATCGGGTACTGCAGCAAAAGGGTAACAATAATCCAAATGTCATGCTGGGACCTGCTACCGTGCCAACCGCAAGGGCTACAAACAACTTGCTCAAAGGTTTTCAGACACTGACTCAGCCGTGCAAGTACCAGTCCCAGGTTAGCAATGAGAAAACGATGAAATCCTGGAAATTTTATAATAAGTGATGATCTTATCCCTCAGTGCTCGAACAAGAAAGCATTGCCTTCTAAAACACTTGGGAAAAAGTATCACTTTGTGTTTGGGATTGCAGTGAGTGGTTGTTTCAACAGGCCAGTATTATGCTAGTATCTCTTCCCAAGCTGGAATGATGGCTACTTTTTATGGGGATTTATTGAGGGAAGGATGCTTCCCAGGACATCACAACACTTGTTGCGCAACACTCCTGCCAGAAGACCACCATTTCACTAAAAGATTTTGTTTGTAAAAAGAACAAGGACTACTAGCCTAATATAACTTTATAACTGCATCGCTTCTTGTTTATATGTCAGTCTATGAACAAAGCATTGACTCCATTAGGTTTTTGTCAGACTAAATGCCGCAGTTTTTCTTTCAAAGACAAGTCAAAGGAGGAATCAAATAAAGCAGTGAAAGATTTAATATTTTGTGTATCTGCTAATTGTCCTTTGGGTAATAAATAAATAAATAAATAGAACCAGGGGCTTAGAAGTCAAGCAATTTACTTCAGAGGAAAATTTGTGTACTTTTTCCAGGCACTAGGAAAATCTGAGAAATCTGTTACTATTTGTGTTCACAGCATCTAGCACACTCCTGAAGTGTGATGCTTACTGTAGCCAGACAGTTATTGCCTCCTGTAAGGAAACAGTTATTGCTTCTCATGCCTACCACAGGAAAACTCAACAAGCTCATTCTTCATCTTTTATATTTGGACTGAGACACTGTTCACTTCCACAGCTACCTCATATATTAGCATTTGATCAACCTTCAGTACAGTGACTATCTAAAAACTGTCTTCCTCTCCTTCTAAAATTAACATTTCACATTTTACCTAAATGCAAAACTCCCAATTGCTAAACACCATCATTGCTGAACGGTTTCCTCCTACTTATTTCTGAACACCTTAATACATTGGAATTTTGAGAGACACTCATTGTGAAAGGGGCTTTGGTTAGGTTTTTTACAGAACTCCTCTCTTTTTTCCAATGCTAGCTTTTTAAAACACACATATTCAACTGCAAAGTGCACCTATCTACATACTCAGTTACAGCAGCCATCTTTTGCAAGTCTGCATGTTTCTTAGAGGGATACAGGGAAAACAGTGGTCTCCTCTTTATTCAGATGAACTGGCTGTAACTAATGAATCAAAGCTGAATATTCTCCTATTTGCCAAAGATGGCAACTTTTCAGACAAGTTAATGATGTCCCACAGGACATTATCAACAAATGCTACCTTCTATTTTGAATGCTTTTTGGCTAACATACTTTTGTGTAGTAAGACCAAACAGAAACCTCACAGCTTTGTTGGCTTGCAGATGAAAAACACCCCGACCAACCCATCCTGATCGATATGCATTTGGAAATTCCTCTGCTTATTTGCTTCCTTTCCCCTAAGACTAAAGTGACTGCCTAGTCTTAGGGAGACACACACCCTCACCCATATTCAAGAACTCTGTTCCCACCTTGATGCTTATTTCACTATGTTTTGCTCTATTTAGACTGTGGCTTTGAGCCTTCCTTCCAAAGTTCAAGATAGTTTTCCAGTGAGCCCTTCAGAAACTTGCTTTGATCGCAGTTTTGGCAGTCACGTCTTGTCACATATTTCATTTGTTACTTTAGACGTAAGTCTCCATCCAAAACAGTCCAAGAGCATAGAAGAGGAACAGCCTCCAAATATGGTGAGAGCTAAGCTGGTTTCTGGAGTAGTTTAGCACATCGGCATGTGTAAGAACGAAGAGAACTGGAATGAGTTTTAAATAATGCTCTAAATAGACTGTGGTGAAATGTTCAGTACTTAAAACTACACAGAAAATAATGAAACAGATAAAAGAATAGCTAAGGCCCTATTAGTAAATATAACTCTGTCATGATCAACTCCAGCAATAAAATGTTTCTTTAACTCTCTGAAATCATGCCCGATGAAACAAAGGTTAAGCACAAGTCCTTAACTTAATATTTGGTTTATAAAGAGCTAGTAAAGTTTACACCATCAAATATGAAGATGAGGCTTTTTCCAAAGCAATTACACGGGACAGTTATAATAAAAATACTTTCCAGAAAAAATACTCTTCAATATCCAACTGAATCTTAATTCAGATCACACAATTCTTCAGCAAAATTCTTTTGCTTTTAATTAGAGTTATTTTATTTCTCCCCACTGCTGTTGGATGTTCCTTTCATTCAGTGCCTCAACTTAAAATCCACACTATTTCACAGTATTCTGTGTGGATTATGAGGAGGCCAATTACAAGAAGGTCTGAAATGGCAGTAACATTAATCAAGTGGACTATTACATATATTGCAGCCAACAATAATCAGGCCCTTAACAATAAATACTTATTTATACAAGTTTTGAAATGTGAAAATACAAGAAATAGAAGGTTTTCTAGATCTGATCCTGGAAACACAGAAACCTGCTATTGATGCTTCCCACACACAAAAAAAGTCAAGACCTCACGAAGTGTCACTATTTTTTCCCTTGGTCCATCAGAGCAGGACATAGCACCTGCTGTAAACTGATTCCTACTCTCTTGTCCTCCGCTTCACAAAGAAAGCAAGCAAATTTGATGCTAGTCTGTTGGATAAATGAGCGCCTGAGGCCACATACCCAAGTTTAGTTGCACTGCGGTTCAACATGTAGACTTGTACCATTTTTTAGGGAAACCTTTATTCTCCCAGAGTGGATTTTTAACTTCTACAATACACAAAAGAGTATATCAGATACTTTGGCTCTGTATATTTTGGAAAAAAATAATGTGGGATATCACAGTATCACCTTACAATTTAAAATATGTGATTGTGGTCGCTTTTGAATAGTAACTATAAAATATTGGAGCACATCCCTATAAAGGAATTAAAACTATAAATTGCATGAATACTTTAAATTGTTCCTTGGTATACACTTTTAATGATTTAGTTTAAAACAGCATGTAAAAACTCCTTACAAATACCATATTGAAAAATGCTTATCCAAATGCAATTGCTATGCACAAGGCAAGATGGTTTGTAGTAGACATTTTGCATTTTGTGCTTCAGTGTTCCTTAAAAATAAGTACTAAGTAATCTACAATTAGCAAAATACAAGCATATTTAAGCTATGAATTATAAGTTAATGAAATAAGCTGCTTTAATGGGGAAAACATTTTATTAGGAAATAGAAAATACTCATAGCTGGAGAGTCAGCAGCTACTTTTAAAGGATGCCATTAAGCTGCCATTATTTTGACACAGCCCTGGCCTCAGAGAGGCAGGTTTTCTTAATGCACTGTAGAAGTCCTTGGCAAATTACATAATATTCATTAAATTTAAATTGAGACCCTTGATGTCTCCGGTAAAGATGTCCAAGGGAGTCAATTTTCAAGGAATTCATAATGTAAGCAGCAAGTTATCGGAGAAGGAGACATTCATCACCTAAGAAGGCCCCAAATGAATCATTTAAAGAAGGAAGTGATATGACACATTTTGGTGGTTTATTTGTTAGACTCCATGAGACCTTGAGCCAGACACCTACTTCAAGTAACAGCAGGGGCAATCTGGCCAGCCACGTGCCGCATACACCAAATTTCCCCAGACACCTCCTAACTTTCATAGGCAAGTGGTGCATTTAATCCCTAAAGTCAATACTACAGTATCAGAGGGACTAAAAAACCAGAGGCTACAGCTGGCTAAAGTGCTGTGCTTCTGCCTGACATCTGCCTCGCACCTAACACCTTGGGAACGTATCCTTCTGTTAAACTCCCACTTTCTGGGGGAGGTTTCACCTTGACACTGATCCTGCCAGTGAAGGATGGTGTGTTAACTCTTCCTATTACAAAAACAGGCACACACTGGGCAGAGATCCCTTAAAATCTGAATCCTAGTCCTACTGACTTTGGGTTGTTGCTTTCTTTTGTTCCCAACAGTGTAACCTCCCTGATGCTGCTTTTACTCATTCCCTCTGTCACACAGCAGATACTGCTAAAGCTGAAACAAAAGACCATTCCAGGAAGTGTTCCCCCTTTTTAATATTTGGCTTCATTTAAATGCTGCATGTCCTCAAAACCTTTTTAAACTGCTTAATTCTAAAGTACAAACATGTCAGTATTTAGCCACGGAGGTCCTTTTCTGTCCTAAATCACCATTTATCAAAGATTGATCTATGTTGCTAAACGCTGTAAAAACACATTATAAACACATTGCAAAAATCTCCATGTAATAGTCATTGGCTTCCAGCGTTGAATATACTGATAGTTATATAAACATTACACAGAGAACGCCACACGGTTTTCAAATGGGGCTGTACTTAGTGCGGTAGCCTGCTACCATCATTACTCTAAGTTAGTAGATAGTCTTATTCCCATCTCCCATAAAATGGCACTATTACAAAATAATCCAACAAAACAATCCAACGTTAATTTATTAATGCAGAATAAGAGATGGGATTTGTTTTTCATCATCATTATTTATAACTTTACTAACGTGCCCAGTGTTACACAAAAGAGCAACGTATCCCAAGTGAGCTGCAGCCAGAGCTTGCACAACACTCCCATAAAAAACAAATTAAACAACTTAAAATATGGAAATGAAATCCTCATTTTTTACTCTGTGTGGTTCCATCAAGAATTAACTTTAATAATGTAGCTGGAGAGAGAATTCTCCTTAATGATCCTTCTAGTTTACATCTAAATATTTCAATAGCTCTTTAATTGCTAAGCTATATTTAAAATATCCTTGAAAACCTTTATTAGGGAGTTGAGATGTTAAATACTGAAAATTCAAAAACCAACTTGACGCTGGGGAAAGTGGAAGCTATTTAATCAAGTTGGGCTCTTACATTGTCAACAGAATTACGGTTGGTATCAGCTAACAAATATCATGCCTCTGAGGTAGGGAAATCACGGTGGTTCTATTTTCAAACGGGCATAGGAACTGAGATTAGTTACCAGATGTGAATTACAGATGAAAACTGATAGTTAATGTGCAGCATGGTGCTTTCAGAAACCTGCCTTCCTCCTCTGTCCTCATTCCTCATCTACTCACCCTTCAGGACAGTTGCAAAGCCATGAGACACGGGGTGAAAGAGCTAATGGAAACCTGCATAACAAAGCATGTGTAAGTACATGTACATCTCAAAAATTGGCTATGATTTCCCATAATAACCACATTTCATGGCTACCTCAAAGAGAAGAACCCTTTCTAAACGTCCTAAGTCCATAGTTGTATGACAAAGGACCTAGTCACAGATCAAGTTAGCCACAAGGAAAGGAATCATGTCCCAGTGAAATTCAAGCCTCCAAGTAACTGGGTGAACTACTCACAACATCCTTCTCCTGAGCCAGGACCACCCTTCGTATCTCCTTACATCCAGAAAACCTACTGTTGTCAGGGGACAGACTTTGCTGTCTTGCTGCCTCAAAGAAGAGGAAAAGACGACATGCAAAAGCATTTTTTTCCTGAGAAAAGTGTGTTGAAAAACTTGTGAGAGCACTGAAAAAAATACCTATGCCAGGAGGTGGGGGAGAATGCTCCAGTCTTCTGTCATTCTGGCTGGGTTTTATTCTGTCAAGCATGAAGAGAAATACGCATCATATTTCCTGTATCAAACTTTGCACAGTGTTTGTCCTCATGCTAAATGCAGTTCTGGCCTGCAGTGCCAAAGATATCCTAGTTGTATTTACACAACCGCAGAATCAGAGGACTGGTGCATTTAAAGGGACAGCAGCTGTCATATAAAACAAGACATATATATTAGCACATTTAAGAACATGCCTTTTTTTTTTCACTAATTGTAAGTTTTGGACACTACAAAGAGATTTAATGGCTACCGTGCAAACAGCTGGGATATTTATTTAGAGCTGTCCTTAAGGAAATACACCTTTCTGGTCTGAGAGTCTTAACCACATGGCTCTTACAAACACATACTTAAGCAGAGCTTAGGAGCTACATGCTTTGCATAACACAGATTAATATCACAATTCAAGAAATACTGCGGTAGTGCATTGTGGTGCTTTATTAGTGTTAGACATGCAATATTTATTTAATGAACAGAAATTAAAATATTAAGATAACATTTTAATCAAATTAGAGTTGAAATTGCAATAATGAAACAAAAATAAACTTTTTCATGCATTCTAATTTTATAGTTCTCACATGTGCATATAGTTGTGATTCTGTACCATTATTAAATGTAGACAAACTACCATTGATTGCACGAGACGAAATCAACCCTTAACTCATAAGTAACGCTCATAGCTTTTACAGACTTGCTATATAACCTGGATCTTCAGCTTTTTATAGTACATTGTAATACAAGACATCTGGAAGCTTCTAAGATGAATAGGAAGGGCTCTACCATTTGTAATGTACAGTGGCTTCTTCAATGTACAAATTATGAAAGATAAAGCAAATGCCCACCATGCTTTAGGAGACCATGACTCTTTCAACAGAAACAAATGTTAAAACCCTTCACAAACAGACTAAAGTGCTACCTATTGCATATTAAATACTTCCAGTGACTGTATCTACACATTTAGAAGTTATAAATCCCTGAAAATGGGGTTTCATACTGCAAGTGCTGACAGACCCTTAAATCTAGCATCATCAACACAGCAGCGCTATAATCCTTCACCAGGTACTTCAAAGAGAGGAAGTTAGTCAACATGCTTTAAATATCACCATTTTAGAAGCCCACAATTAATGCCGCTCTATCATATCTACAACAGTAATGGATACATAAAGGGCAAAAAAGCACGAGCTTACTTTAGATACTTAATGTAGGACAATAATCTTTCTTTAAAGCTGGAAGTGTAACTAAACCTCCAGTGCAGCAGTAAACATATTAAGACAGCAGTTCTGTTTAAGATGCATCTAAGAAAGGGCATCCTGTAGAGAAAGAAATGCAGACTAGTACCTAACAAGCATGAGTTTCATTAGGTCCCTAAATCATGAAACCTTTCTAAATGCAAGGCAACATTTTCACAGGTGGAAAATTACAAAATGTTCTTGATATGGAGCCAACAGCAACAAATGTAGTTATGTATATTCTAGGGAGAATGCTACATTCCTTATTAGGTGGAAAACCAAGCCAAATATAAAATACAGCAGCAAGAGGTAACATATATAAATAATAAATATCCTTCTTGAATGGCAGAAAGTTTAAATTTGTTGCATACAACATTAAACTATGGCCTTGATATTTGTTCTTTAAAGTGAAGAATGTCACTATGTTTCAGAGGATAATTTCAAAGTATAGTGTGTGCATGGAGGAACTCTTATGCTAATTTTTGAGAAAAAAAAAAATTAAAATAATGTGGAGGTGTCCAAAATTTTCATCCCTACATTTTAAAGGGCAAGAAAGACTGACTGTAAGCAGCAAGTTATTACGGTTTTACAATAATCTGCAAGAAAGTTTACAGTTTTAGCCTATGGGAGAAACAGGACTTTTTTTGTTTTCAATGTATACATTTCTCTGTATGAAATGTTTTCATTCGAAAGATACATCGTTCAAAAAATATACGTGAGGTGAAGATGCTTTTCAAAAATAATCTCAAAATATAGAAGAATGTTAAAATCTTCTAAGCCAAAAATGACATGCTTTCCAGAACTGCTCCAAAAGCAGCCCGTATCTTTAGCTGTTAGAGCGCTACAAAAATATTTTCATAGTTGTAAATGTCCCATTCTGCCTCTCCCAGTAACTTTACCTTTTCCTAAATTACATTTGTCGTTCTCCCCTCTTCCTTGATAAACTCTAGGAAACAAAAGGTGCTTTTATTCACTTACAGATCAGATAAAGACTAGATAGCACATTCAAAGCTTCACTAAATTTCTTCACTAATGCACAAAAATTGATCTTTTCGCTACCTTTAATCTGCTTATCATTCTTGGTATGCAAATATGTCAAATGATCTGCTTTTAGTCAATTATGCAGTTTGATATTCTACATTTACATCCTAAAAGAAGTGATTTCAGAGGTGCTAAATATAGTAGAGTTTAATTTTAATAATTATAAGTTGGCTTGCAAGTGAAAAGTCATTGGAGCATCTTCTCTGATTGGCTTACCTGTTAAACCCCATTGGTGTGTATGACTTAATCATTGTAGATACTACAGATGGTCTCATACCAGCTAGTTTAAAAATGACTGTGGAGTTCAGAACAATTGCACAACACTTCCTCATTAACAATATGAGAAAACCACTGGCTTCGGCCAAACATTTGAAAATGTTTAAGAACTTTTATGGAAATACTGAGTAACTGAAATACATCTTGGTGTAATTAGGAAACTAAAATCTAATTGAGTGCAAAACCTAACTTCCAACAGTAAACGTACCATAACTTAGTACATAACCTTTGGCACTTCGAATATATTACTACAAATTTACAGTCATTTAAATCTTAAGTCAAAAGAACATTCATGTGGTTTATGAGGTACCAAACTTGATAAATCCTTAAGCTGTCAAAAGAGAGACTACCTGATGAAGTGGGCCCGTTTCTGTGCTACAACCGTCTAAATGCAGCGCACTACAACAGGTAGGGCTTGAATCACTCAGCTCCATCCAGGCACAATGATCCACGCTAATGGATCCCAACAGCGGGCTGGGAACACACAAACTGCATACATTTCAGGGACATAGAGCTAGGGGAATGGGAGGTAGTTGCCAAAAAAACAACACCAAAAAAACAACAGAAGAAGAAAATAAAAAGAAGAGAGAAAGAGAAAAGGAAGAAAAAAGCCAAAAATAAGGAAATGAAATCTGAGAACAATTGTTCAAAGAAGTATTTTTTTCTAACAATTCTGTACTGTCATACAATACTAACATCATCAAAAGCATTCAGATAGAACTTTTTCAACTTTTCCAGATTGTAATTATTCAAGATATCACTAATTTTTGTAATTTTGAAAATGTAAACATATTTAGATCTTTCACTACAGAAAAAAAATATTGGGGTTTAATTTCAAGGTTTTTTTTTCCTCCTCAGCAACAGCCATTACATGGTGCTGTAAGAAAAAATAAACCAGATCAGGTGTAGAAAAAGAGGAGGAGGAAAAGACAGTCAGTTTTCTTAAATCCAGATCTAAAATATTCTCTGGACTTTCTTTAAAATATCATCTTACTGTTTCTCAGCAACAGACAAAATCCAACTGAGACTTACAAAGGAAATTAAAATTAATATCTATTTATGTTAATATTGTGAGGATTCTTCTCCTACAGTATTTTCCCATTATATGTTCATCATTATATTTTGCCAATTTATTGAATAACAGATACCTTTTTCACATGTCATTTTACAACCAATTATTAAATGATCAGGAAGAATTTACTATGTTGTTCTTTCATTTGACTCAATGAAAACGGACTTTTAGAAGTACTTAAAAGGAATACAGATTTTTTTTTTAAATGAAAGGCCTTTCTAAGTACTTTATACATGTTTAAGCAACACAGCCTATTTTTAAAGGCATATACTTTGTTGTCGTAAGATTTTGAAAAGCTAAGACAGATATATAGCATGTAAAACTCAACGTTAAACTGAGTCACTTCTATATTTTTTGAATTATCACATCTATTTAAGCCAGTCTGTTCATTTGTCCTACATTTTCACTGCAGACTTTTACTGAGCAAGGTATTCATATCTTTATTCCACACTTTTCTCCAGTCCTACCTCCGAATCTATTAATACTGTTCGAAGTACTTTAACATATAAAAAGGCATGCAATATCTTCATACAAAAAGATCCTCAAAACAACCTTATGTGATGAGCTTACTATGAAAGTTCAATCATTATACACAAAATTCAGCATTTAAGTGTAAAATAACCGATTCCAGCATGTGCCATTACTGAAATGGCATGGTATTTTTTACATTGTTATACAAAAAGCACGTTGTATAGAATACAGCATTTACTCTGCAGAGACTGTGCATCACTGATTTCCTCTAATATGTGTAGAACAAACTACATTCCATTGCAACAAACCACACTTAGGTTTAGTAAAGCGTACTACACTGGCTTGAAAACAGTGGTCTTGATGGCATGCTGCAATATCAGACTCAATATATTTGCATAATACCAATAATCATTCAAGAAAACATTCATCACAGCACAGGCTTCCCAGCTGAAACTGCCACACGGGGAACACTAAGCGGTTATATGAACTGCATGGACATATTTAATGTGTATTATTAAATCTACTCTAAGTTTTCTGTACCTAAAGGTGTTTTCAAAAAGAAAAAAAAAGTTATTTAGGTAATCTAACAGAATATTACTTTTGGCAGTCCCTGCTAGTGTTTGGAGTAAAAAACAAACGAAAAAAACCCATGTCATTGTCCCATCCTCCCAATTCCTGGAATTTCTTAGGAGAAAAGGAATGAAGAGAAGTCAAAATGTTAAAGTGTGATTTCCTTTCACTAATGTATTCAGCAGAAAGTTCCATCAGGTATCGCTATCTTAGCTTTTGGAAAATTTGCCAGCTTTTCGAGAAGGTTCGTATGGCACTCTGAGAATACTAGGTGTTTCTTCCATTACTCGTACAAGAAGGTTATCAATGTAATCCTCAAGTTCACGAATATGGGTGTCCTTCTTCTTAAGTTGCTCTTTATGTTTCACCAGCTCCTGCAAAACCTCTTCGTAAGTAAGGTTACGGTATCCTGCAGTGGCGTCAAAAGGATTTCCATCCTACAGGTAAGTTTAAAACAAAACAAAACCAAACCAGATTTTATTAAATAGGTCACCGTTCTGAACAAATTGATGGGTTATCGCTTTTCATGATTCTCATGCGCACCTCCTGACAGAAGCAACTTTACTTAGAAAACACACCACCATTTACTGTAGAGCTTTTCCCTCCAATACCCCCACTCGAGCAGACAACTGGAGATAGGTTCCCCAGTTTGAAGTTTCCCACACTGCCATCTCAGAAAAAAATATTGTCCTCAGTGAGACGTATACGCAGTTAATGACCATACGAGCAGTTTCAGTAACCACAAGAACAGTTAGCAGGTCCATTTTGGGAAACCAGCTATGTGGTAACCTTAGTTAGAGAAGAACAAGAGAAAGAGCCCTGAGAATTCAAGTCCTACTGTAACTTTCCTGAGTTCTCACCTTTTGAGCATATCATAGCAAAACATTTACTTAGCTCTAAGTGACATCAGCCCTCATCTGTCTTTAATATTCTATTTTTAGCCATCAGTGGTTCTCCAGGCCTTAGCCTCTGAATCGTATAATAAAGCTTGCAATTTTAAATTTGAGGTGAAGCTAAAAGGCTGCATCTTATTTGCAGCAGAGCACTTAATGCAGAAATGTGTACTGCTAAAAGATCTTGCTTGCCTGCTTGCTTGCTTTAAAGCAGGAGGGGCCTAGAATTAAGTAGTAGGGAAAACGGAATTATTTCTGTAATGATTTCTGACGACTCAGTAACTGCAGGTATTAGCAGAGGTGGACAAATTAGTCCCCTTAACATGGGCAACATGCAATCCAAAATACTATATACTTGTATGCCTTGTTCTGTGTCAAGAAGAATTAGTAACCAGATTATGAAAAATCTGGAAATGTGTAACTGAGAAAAAGATTGTGAGAGCTGGTTTATAGAAGTATTAGCACTGCTAGACATGCTAAGCAGTAAGATTTATCTGATTCTGAAATGGAGAACTTAAAAGATATGGAACCTCTAATTTAAGTAAAATTATCTAACCTCTCAAATCCTGCACCTCTACCAGGGCGGAAGAAGAACACAAGATAGTCTTTGTTTACAGTAGAAACTTGTAATTAAAAACTATAAAGCTTGCACAGCTAGGAAGCACACCACATAATAAAGTCATATTCATTCCTCTTCCATGCTCCATTCCCTTTCTTTCCATACAGCTCCATATTTGCACATTGGCATATGTCAAATCATTAAAATGCACAGGTGGCCAAAGTTTTCAAATAAACCTAATTAAAAGTGATGGTGCACTGCAAATAGGCTGAAGTACAACAGATCAATTGGCCTAATAGTAGCTCTTGAAAATATGTGCTTTTAAGGGTTTCTCTCTACATTTGAAGTATTTAATTTCATGTTTATGTATGTGTGCTCAGTATTTCATCAAATGACAACACTGTAAGTGATCAATAACTCCCACTTTATTACAATGGCTAATGATGAGATTTATGAATTGGTTAGTAATCGATTTCCAACAAGTATAGAAGAGAAAATAACTTCACTTCGTGGTCATTATATTTTTAGCACATTTTTTTCTACAGGAAGGAAGTAAAGTTTTATGTTATGGTACTAAATTTTTGTACACATTGGAAAAGACATTAACACTTCCATGTCTAAAATACAGCATTTGCCTAATTTTCTGATTTGGCAAAGGAACAGGAATTAAGATGCAATGATGTCTTTATTATATAAATTTTACTGGAAAATTGTGCGTAATGCACATGCTTTGAAGATGTTTTGTCATACATGTGCTCCATACAGATCTTTGGGGGGGAATAACCTATCACATTAATTACACAACAAAATACTAATTTAAAGGATGCTACTACTTAGTAATAAATATTGTTAAAGTTAAGAAGATTTTAAATGCTCAGTTTGAGCAACTACAACTACATCTTTACAAAACCAGATACTACAATTTTAATACAAAACATTAATCTTATAATGAATTGTTAAGAAAAAAACATTCTAAATAACAAGCTATGCAAAGAACGATTGCCTCAGCTACAAAATACTATTGGGGTACACACTGGCAGCCAGAGGAAATGGAGTTAGATAAAATGAAGGCCTGGCAATCTCTGATCATCTCTTTACTGTTCTAATGAGGAATTCTGCTCTGGGAATATCATCTAAGCTACTTTCACATCTTTTGTCCTACTTACTTCATCTTACTTTCAGTTCTTAATTAGGCCTTAAAGAGCTCACACTGCCCCTTCAACTGGCTACTGCTCCATTTAAACACTGCTTTCAGAGACAGGTGTTGGCACCAGAGTAGAAGACATACAAACATAATTACTAAATGTGATGCACAAGGAAGAAATATAATAACTTGGTGAGGGCTATTATTGCAGAACCTAATAATAAATTACTTCAAACACCTTAGAAAGCAATCCTGAATATTAAAAAAAAAATTCAAATGGTTTCATTCAAAACTATGGTTGAGATATAGTTTCTTCTCCTCCTAATTTGTATTTTGTATTAAATGAGCGCCACCTCATAATCCTACAACTGACATTTAGGATAGCTGGTATTCCAAAAGAAAAATCATCAAGGATTTCTTTTATCACCTTTAAATCCTTTCAATAAAACAATTCACATCTTATTTCTTAAAAGAATTAAACCGATGCTTTTACCAGCAATAAATTACATGATTTGCAGTAGTACATTTGCAAGCACACAGAAACTGCAATTATGGTTACTGTACAGACAATAGCTGCTAAGTTAAATCAATTTTTTTGATGTCGCTTTTTGTCAGAGATTAAGTAACTGCCTGGTAGAATTCAGTTTACTATCTGATCAAAGGCAGCCTTCATATACTCTGACATCTCCCACCAGTTACTTACATTATAAAAAGTTGGGCATTTAGAATAACATCAAATGTTATTTCAAATCATTTACATAAACCAGCAAAAAAACCCAAACAGTACAAAGTCATACTTGCTTGTGAATATTGTTTTCTGTATATTTTAAAGATTGAAAAGAAATCCACTTTTAAAGATTTCATCTATTCACAGAACAAATTCTAGTAAGACCACATTTTCCTTCAAACAAAGACACTGCATAGGAAATCTGGATTTTTTGGTCTTTTTTTAGCACAGAATTTATTCTAGGTACTTTTAGAGTCAAAACAGTTCTGAATAACAACTTCTAGCATTTCTATTTTTAGTGTTTTCTGAGAGGCTCTTCATTTATTATTTGTATTATTAATCCCATCATGTATCAGTTCATTACTTCCATTTTGATTCACTGTCTGAAGACTGTCCTCAAGTCTCAGACTATAGTGACAGGAAACTCTGGCTAATGCAGAGTTCCTCACCTGACTATCACTTCTCTAGAGGCATCTGAAATACCACAAAGCAACAGTTTTCTTTTTACTTTCTGTGCAAAGATGTAATGTTCTCTTTCCTCTCTACATCATCACACCAGAAGCACACTGCATATTGAGTGCAAAACTCTTCCTTATTTCCAAATTTATATTAAGCCTCTAATTTTCTAATTAGATGTTCTGGATGTGTCAAAAGAAAAACAAAACCCATTAACATTTCCTTATAAGAGGTTAAACAAAAATAATAACTTATATTGTGTCAAGTACCAATTAGTTGGCACTTACTGATGGCTCTCCATAACACTTCATAACTCACCATTGTTTTCCTGAGGTCCTCAATGCCAGAAGGATTCATATTAAAACTGTGGGATAAAAAACCAAAACCCTGAATATTAGCAGTGCATGCTTATCTGACCAAAACATCCACTAGAAGACAATACTGAGTTAGGTATATAGCTATAAAATATTAAATATTATTTATTTTCTTGATTTGTTGAACTGAGGAAGTAGGAAAATATTCAAAGTTCAAGGAAATTGTCATATATTCTTTTTTTTTTTTATTCTTTACTCTTTTTGTCATAAAATTTGAATAAGTGATTAAGAAATGCAAGAAAGATTATTACAGATTGGGCTTCCCTCACTCGTCTATCTAGACTTACCTCAAGCTTCTAAGCGAAAAAGAGATACTTTCAATGAAATATTCTGGAAACGCATCCCTGGGATGAGATTGTTAAAAACCAACAAAACCCAGCAGACTAACATGTATTCCCAGTTTTCATGGCAGCTGCTAGAGGAGAAAGGTCCTTTAGAAATTCCAGTGAGATCACCAGCTTAACTCAGAGCTGAAAGGCCATCTTCTATTAGCAACATTTCTTTTGTACTTAAAATTGAGTAAATATAAGCTATTTTGCAAACCTGCTGATTATCCCACATATCCAGAAAGCAAAGCTATTTCATGATGTTGTTGTGTTGAGATTTTTTTCCCTCAACTGCAAAAGTGCAGTTGGTATTGACAAAAGCAGCCATCGTTGAAGTGTAGGCCTAAGAAATTGCACATACTGGCTGTCAAGGGTGACGTTTGTTGACAAGAGTAATACAAAAAGTTACAAAAATATGTTTACACTTTTATTTTAGAAGAAGCTTAAAGTAAGGAACATGTATTTTGTGACTGTTCACACTGTGTTATCTGAATTTATAAGCCACATATTTCATGGTGTAAAAGTGGAAGGGACATAATTTACAAATATAAATTATGTAAAATATGAAACCTGATTTTTTTCTGTAAAAAAAATTTACATTAGAATTTTTTTACATTTACATTTTTTATTCTCTACATTATTTTTCATTTCCAACGTAGGCAGTCTTCTGCTCATACTGAAGTCCCATGAACCATCTGCTAGACTGAGGATATTAAAGATTGGATTACACAAACACTCACAACTAGAAATCAAGAGGTGTCTGATGAACTAAGTTCTGGTTAATGCCCATCATACCTGTTTGTAACAGTGATCCGCAGCAGTTTGCCTCGTTTGCTGGAGACCAGTTTTGAATGAGGGGCCTCTTTCATCGGGTATTGTCTAAAAAGCTAAAGGCAGGAACCCTCCCTCACAGCTCGCCTTCTAGTTTCACACTGATGTGTCAAACACATGATGAACTTACTTCATTCATGGCTGCCTTTTGTGATCCAAGTACAAAAAAAATGAGCTAACTGAACTGGATCGAATTAGCTTGGTGAAAACCAAGAATGTCTCTATTTAACGAAGTGTGGTGTTAATTTGGGATATCTTTCTTTTGGGACTGTTTCCTCATGTTAGACAAGATATAGAATAATACAGCCTGACTGCTCAACTGAGTGACTTTCTGAAAGGTTAAGAAAGCAAGATCTTTCTTTGCCTTGAATGAATTTAGAGTTTCTGTGAAATAAGTTCTGGGACTCTTTTTCATTGCAGCAGCTTAACAGAAAAGCAGCAGTTCTGATGATGAAAAGTGGCATTTGAAAATCAGAAGTATAAATCCCTGGCAATATGGCCTAATTTATTTTTTTTTTAGCTAAAAAACTTGCAGTCATTTCTGTAATATTGTGGACATTGTAACTGCAATTACAAAAGAGCACATCTGTGTATTTCACATGAAGCAACTTGAATATACTTGCAAAAACTGAAAAACTATTAAACAAAATATTCACCAGTAAAAACCCAAACCCCAAGAATACTTGTACTCATATTTTAAAGAGATGTGTGAAAAATATACTGCTTCTCAAGGAAGAAACAGGTGCTGAGATTGCATATAACATTTTTTAAAACAGATTGTCTGCTAAGTAAGGTGGGAGCTCCACGGCCTTGCTGTGCCCCGCAGGTTTCCTGCCAGCGCTTCCATCCCGAGGTGAGTGTGAGCAGATGCAGGCTCTCACCGCCATACACATAATTCACTGTCCAAGTCCCAAGTAATACCTCGAAAGAAAATACTGTAAAATTATGAATGCATGCAGTTGGAGGAGCTGCATGTTTGGTGGACTGAAATTCATGAGAGCACTTATTTTTGAATTTAAATTTCACTACAATAGTACACTCCTAAAGTTACCATCTAACTTGATTACTAGGAATAGCTTACAGAAGACAGGCCTCTAGGACCACAGCCCACAGGCTGTACAACCATCATAAGCCTCCTTCAAGCAGCCATTTTCTTGACTTCCTAAGAGCACTCTGAAATCATTGATCTAGGCAATTATAAAAAAAAAAAAGCAATATTTTTTTTTGCTGTGTTACAATCACAATTCGTAGTGATAATGCTTGTTATGGTCCCAACTCTGCTTTTTTCCCAGTGTTGCATAAATTGGCAGGGAGCTTTTGCTACGGAAGCAACAAAAAACTATGTTCACAGCTTGGGAAAAAAATTTCTTATAGCTTTTTTTTGAGTGCAGTTTTCTGTGAACAGCAATGGTAAAGAAAAGAAGCGGCATTGTGGGATTCTAGAATTATTGTTTCTCAATTATACCCAAACTAAATTTGCTCAGTTTACAAGAAAAAAGAGGATTCTTTTCTAACAAATGGAGTTTCTGCCAACTCACCCTGAGAACAAAAGTGAAACTGGGTTTCTGTGGCTCGTCATCATTAACACTGTGCATAACTCCTGGGTGCTATATCTGAGTCTAACACCTCCTTACTGGACATACCTTCCAACCTGCACAAACTAGCTTGACGACTCCTTTTTCTGTTCAGTGAAAAGAGCTCATCTACCTTCTTGCTCCTGTGTCCTTCATCATCTCAAGGAATCAAGTAATCTCCCTCTTCCACTTACCCAGACAGGGCAAGAAGCCCCGTGCTCCACCACTGTGGAGTCTCATGTGCTTCAAGGTGATGTCCCAGGTCCCATAATGATTTTTAGCAGAAGCTCCATGGTTTGTCTCTTACAGCTAATAAACTTTCATTCACTCCAATGCCCTTCAAGAAAGCTAGGACCTAGTAAAAGGGAGGTTAATCACACCAGCAGATTCAAAATCAGCTGCAGTAGGATCATGCAGGTGACTCTGACCAAGCAAGCCACCCAACTCCTACATTGCCCCGCCCCACTATCGGTAGGATAGACTTCTTCAATCTAGTACAGAAATTAGTCATGTCCCCCATTTCACTCATGGGAATTCGATCAGTTGCCTTAACAATTACTTTGTATCAGATATTTTTTACCAGATTACATAATATCCATTATTTTATTGCAACTTCTTTACACGGACGTTTTTACAGAATAGTAAAGTTTGTTTGAATTTCTGGGGTTTTATTAGCTTGGATTTAAATTTTAACTCATCTGAGATGAGAACTCTTCCCTATTTCCATGTAGCTGGGGGGAGAAAAGTGATGAGAAGAACAGAATAAACTAATAATGGAGACAGACATACTATAATGCCAATTCTGTAGAGTGTTTTGGACGACTATTTCATAATCATAGCAAGCATATTATTTTATACTTTGTTATTTTCCCTATTTAAGTACATTTCATTAGAACTACATGAAACTTTTTTTTTTTTTTGTAACACCTACTTTTACGAGGTGGTTAAATACTCACATTGCATGCTGATTATTTGCAGTTTCTATAGAAACTTCCACACAGTGGAGCTGAGTTTAGGATGTATCACAGGCTCAAGTTTATGACTGGAGCTTGTAATTTTGTCTTTTGAAGTTTAACGGTAGTTAAAAATTCAAACATTAGGTCTAGTGGCTGCTTAAATATTTAGCTTCTAAATGCCTAGAGATTAAAATGATGTTTAAAAAATCTTTCCTATAACTGATTTAAACATTTTAGTGCCTGAACCATTTACTCTGACAACATAATGAATGGGTATCAGGCTCCTAAATTATGCTGTATGGAAAGCATATTTTCTTAAGGAGCAAAAGCTTTTTACTTATCTTTAGCTATTCCTATTAGTTATATGATCATTGTACTGTATACTGTTAGAAAGTAAACCTACAATATTTACATTAATCTTTATTAAAAAGTATTGAAATCTTCTTTGTTAACTCGACATCTTGTAAAATAACCATAATACCTATATGCTCATTGTGAGCTTTCAGTTTTTTCCCTTTAATACGGAACATCTATGTACATGTTATTAGTGAAGCTCTACCATGCTCATTTTGTACTAGAGTTGAAAAACTATTCTTTTTCCTACTTCTCAGTCTTTGGACTGATTCTTATTACATTGCTTACCCATTTTTCTTTGGATTCTCATAACATGTATCAAAACCTTGAAATATTAGGATGCAGTTTAAGTTATTACCAATGTACTAGAAAAACAAAAGAAATTAATAAAATCAGATACAGTTAATGAAATTCAGAAACTTTTCTTTCCATAGAATATTATTAGCCTGCTGTGCCTGGCAATGCAGACATCACTTTATACTCTGAGAAGGAATGACTGTCATGTCTGGCAGCTAAGCAAGTACGGACTAAGCATATTACCATTTATTTCCCAATCAGATTCTGGGGAACATCACTTAAGACACTTCACCATATAAATTGTCCTGCTGTCAAGCCATGCTCCAAGGCCTTCTGGAGTTTGTGTAACCCCAGGAGGACATGAAAAGAATATCAGGTTTTGTTGCTATTATTCCGTTTTCTTAATATTAATATAAAGTCTCATGCCAGGAGTTAAGAAACTGGACCAAAATCCCTGAAATCTGAATGTAAGACACACTTTTCTTCCAAATCATCTGTTCTCAAGCTACATATTCTTTACACAGATTACTTTGGAAATGGTCTGTTCATGACTATACTGCTGCACTCTATGGAGCACTTTCAAGATGGCAGAAGGTTCAATGAGATAAAGAAGTTACAGTCTCAGAATACAGTGCTCAGTAATGGTCCTGACCAATGTGCACTTCCAGGAAGCAGCCTTTTCTGTTGTAGCTCACATACATTCCAATTTTAGTACAGTCGAAACATGACAATGCAACTATATAGAAGTTTTCAGTTAAAACAACTTGAAGAATTTAACAGAATTTTGCTGTTATGTATAAACACCTTCATTTCAAAACCAGACATGAATCTGGATCCACAGTAGGCTGGTGGCTGATTCTGAGGTGTCTGATACTGCTGGAGAAAGATCAAGGGAACTGGAGGCACACAGGGCTGCATTCATGAGCTCTGCAAGAATGCCAGCCTTCTCCTCCTAGAAATATAAGTATCTTAAAACAATAGCACTTGTACTTGCACACTGCTGGACACATTACTTGTGCAAATTCACTTATTATTCAGGACTTACAAGACATTCTAAACTCCAAAGTGATCGTACACAGTGCATTCAACTGACTGTTAAGTTTCTGGAAACAAACAACAACAGTTTCACATAAAAAGTTAATATTTTAAAGTATTTAAATATTTCTGCTTTTACTAGGCAGTTGTGCTGTGGCTAAAAAACTAATGAAGTTTTATCCCCAAGAGACCACTAAAGTTCTTTTATACTAAAAGCTGTGCCAGCACCTCCACTAAAAGACCTTACTATTACGGATCTACAAGTCAACCAGAAAAACCAACAAGCCCAAAGTAAAATTTGGCACTGAAACTTCTAGAACTATTTTTGAATGCTTAAAAAAAAAATAGCACTAATTCTGAATTCTTATAATGAAACAGAAAGAAGTTCATCAATTTTACATAGCTTCTGCATTTATTAATATAGAAATTGGATATAACTACCTAGTTTGTTTGTTTTTTTAAAGAAAATAGAACAGGCAGTGCATTCCCCCTTGGGACAGATAATATGCCTTGTGCATCCACTCAGAAAAGCTTTCACATGCCCTAATGTGCACCAACAGACAATGAAAGCTTGAAAAAATTTTGTCATGCAGCCAGCAGGATGACCTTTCCAAAGTGCTCCTAAAATGGACAACTAATTAGGAGTTAGTGATTGCTGGTGATGAGTCTGCAAGAGTCAAGATCAATCCTAAGTATTTCTACATTATCTCTCCAGGAACTGATTGCTCCAAACCACCCTAGTAATACCCCAAATACTGTGACCATCGCTTTGACATAGCTTTGGGCAAGATTTCATTGTTCTCTCATCACATGCAGTGATCTTTCTAAATCAGACAATAAGAGTCTTGGCAGCACAAACCAGAAGACGAAAAATCCTTGCATGACTTGTGCTTGTTTTGTTGTTTGCTGTTACCTCTCACATACCTGTAATGTATTTGTTTTGTTGAAATAATGTTCTACCAACAGTTTTACCACACCGAATTAACAAGTATAAACAGCCTAGAGTATAATTAATGCACTGTCATAGTCTACCAATATTCTACCTAGACTATAGATAACCACAGTTGACTAGAGATAAGTCTAGTCAAATTTCAGTAGAGAACTGAAAAAATCCTTTCATTTCAAGAAAAGCAATGCAGAAGTACGCTGTTCTTAAGATAAGACATGCTAACACTGACAGCGGAAAAAAAATTCTGAAAATAGCACAGGTCATCTGAAGTGATTTTTTAACTAACACAGAAATATACATTAAAATGTCAGAACAGACTTCATTACTCTAGCAATCACAGTAGTAAACTTGTTAGAGATCAACATTTCTGAACAAGGCATATGAAAATTAAACATAGTGAGTTGTATTGCACATTGGGAAAGGATGACCTACTTGGTGAAGAAACGCAGTAACTATGCCTCTGGCACATCATGTGTAACAGACGAGACTGAAACCATTTAACAGTCATTTATCTTTGATGACGTTGAAGTTATTGCACTAATAACTTATCTTCACTGTGGTTTAAGCCAACAGGTTTTACTTTAGAACTACAGTTGACTAAAGCCAGGCACCTGGTCTACCAACAGAGCTCAGCTGACAAGCAGTAACCTAGAAATTCAGGGTAACACCGTGATTTTGCAAAACCTTCTCTAACTAGTTGATCATCACACAAAGAAAATTTTAATATTTGCTAAAATGTAACAGACATCAGCTGTTCTCTAGACTTAACAATTTAATATGATCCGAACACATCGTGGTTATCAAGAGCCTCACGTTTTCACGGCATCTCGCAATTTTTTTTTTCCGCCAAATCTAGTAATGGACATATCAAATATTTGAAATTGCTTATTTCAAACATTGCAGTCATTGGGAAAAATGAAATGGCAGACACTGATTTGTTTGGAACAGGCATCACTGGAGAGGCAGGCAGCTCTAACAGCTACATGTGATGACAGTATGCGGGAGAGATGCTGAAGAAAATAACCGCATTCAGAAATGACAGACAAAGCAGAAAGGTGCAAAAGAGAGGAGTTTCAGGGTTGGGGTTTTTCTTCCTTTTTGAGTTGCAATTTTAAAAAAAAGGCTAAAGCAGTAAAAGAACAGAGAAAATGTTTAATATTTTTGTATTTTATGCTCCAATTGACCAATAACTGATGTTATAAATGAGCATTATTCATAATTGTTACAGTGAATCCGAGTAACATACGTGTTTCTTTCTCCTCCATTATTCCATCTTCCATAGTGCTTAGAATGTAACACACTTACTGCAAGAACCTGAGATAAGTGTAACCAGTATGTTGGCACAAGGTTTACCTTCTAAGTTTAACAATATTTAGGTCATGGAAGTGCTACTTCAGAAGGTTTTCTTTAATACCTCTCGCTATGTATACACGTATGCATATACAGACACACACTTATATTGTGCGTATGCATGTGTATGTATATTATAATGTTTCTTCAAAAGCTCCCAAACACCTATCAATTCAGTTTCCCAGATCTGGAATTTGATCAGACTAGTTACAACCCGTCAGCTTTAAATATTGGACTATTTGTTTCCCTGTGTCCAGTGCCTAAGATCTTGTTAATTACCTAAACTCTCTTTCTGTAAGTCTTGTTAATTACCCGTCTCCTGTCTCACAGGACCTTGTTAATAACCTGTACAATCTCTCTAAAAAGGTCCTAATAACACATTAAAATTAAAGATGCTTTTCTTTTAGCACTTGTCAAGTGGTGAAAATTGAGAAATTTTCACATCAGTTTATTAGCCTGCTGTAGTGTATTTTCCTAAACACAAACAATTTCAGAGAAATGATGCACAAGGTTTGGTCATGGCACAAAACAATCTTTGTGTTCCAGGAGTACCCTCAATTTCTTTAACTGTGTTCAATGCAAAATCCATGTGGCTCCTGACTGCAAATTAACCTCTTGAGAGCCATGACAATAGCAGTAATTGTAAGAATGAATGCAATTTAAGACAAAATTAGGTAAAAGTTTCAAAGCAGTGGATTAAGAAGCACGAAGACAAAACTATTTATTGGTAAACGCTGGCTAAATATACTAGACATTGTATGCTTAAAAATTCTTCTTTGACCGTATGATATAAATCCTCTGGAATGAACAGATTTTGTAGTATTTGCAAAAACAGTGTTTCTTGTTTCACTATGAGACTGTAGCATTTTTAAATTGTCAAGAAATCAGCTCATAAATATCTATATTACACACACGCCACACAATAAAAAAACCCAATCTTAACACTTATGTAATACTGTAATACCATATCTATAAAACCTTTCAAAAACTCTAATTTAGCCACTCAGCATTTGTAAGATGTAACGAAATATCATCCCCGTTTTACAGATCAGGCAGGGAGACTAAGTGATTTAGCCAAAGCCACTGAACAAGCCTTTGCCAGAGCAGAGATTAGTAGAAATTAGGGGTCCATATTTTGTGATTTCCTGACAACTACTATTATATGCAGACCAGGCAGGTTTTGTTTTGCTTTTCCTAAATACTTCTTAAACCGTCTTAAAATTACAAAAATAAATAGTAATAAAAATAAATAATAATTTTCAAATAATCCTGGAATACTTCTTGCTTTTAGAAGAAAAAAAAAATCTTATAACTGTTGTTGAACCACTTCTATATTTTCTGTATCAGCAGCTGAGAAACATGTGGAAAATATGTTTATCTTCATTCTTTTAATTAGTAAATAAGATTAATTAGTGCCAGAGTATGTACACAGCCAGTGAGTGCTTAACGACTGGTTGGGTGAAGAAGGGTTATTCAGCAACTCTGTTCTGGAGCTTACCCAGCCATCAGTTAGTGGTGATGTTATGAGCTGCTGTCCTGCACAGCATTGCTGCTTACTCATCATTATCAAACACAATTAATCATGATGGACTTGAGCCTGACCCAAAGCTCACCAAAGTCACTGAAAAGACCCCCATTAACTTTACAGACAGCATTTCATTGGTGCTAAGAACCTGACCTTCACACTTAGCACATGAGAGAGTTGGGTTTGGTCATTTTTTTTTTGAGGGTGGGAGGGTTGCTGTGGGGGTTTTTTCTTCCACCTCTCACTATCTCCAGCCTGATCCTACCGACTGAACACTCTTTTGTGGCTACAGTGTGCTCCTGGTATACATCTTCCAGTTGAGTTTCATCCAGGAATCCAGTTCACATGCCCAGGGCTGTTCCATCACTCAAAGGCTTAGCTAAGTGGGGTTAACTGGGAGATCCACCTGCAAAGCAAACCACTCCTCCACACCGGAACACGGATTTTGGACACACTTTAATAAAAAGGTATCTCCTGGTTTACTTGCGGAAATGGTATCCATCCAAAAGAGCTTAATAGCATGTGGAGTAAATAAAAAGCATCTCAAAGTCTAAATTCCCTGTGTAGGCTTTCTGCATACTGAATTTGTTACTCAACCTCATTTATTTTGTGGCCACAGATTTACACAATTCTTTCTTCACAGTATTACTAGTTTGAAAAATTTAAAGGGATTCTATTTAAGAAATCCTCCACAGATAAAAGGTAAACTTAAACTGTAAACTTATTAAATATGCACATTTTGTATTAGTTTTTACTTCAAAAGAATATCATTGTACAAGATACATTTGAAAGAAAGTTAACTTATTCTAAAAGATTCTCACAGAACATAACACTGGGGAATATAAACATTGAGAGCTTCTAACTTAAATTATTGCGTGCTAGATACTATGCCATAATAGCTGTCTGATAGAAAAGGTCAAAATGTTTACTATTTTTTGGTTTTTGAAAACAACAGAATTATCTGTTTGTCTTATCAAAAGTTTATGTTTACATAAAAGTCAAGAACTAGTAAGAGAGACTCATACAAAGAGGGGAAAACAAATTACTAGAGTCCTTCTGAATGGGCACTGTGATGAGCTTTTTAATTACAAAAAAAAAAAAAGTCCATCACGATTACTGCTAAAGATTTATATTTATCAAGATCTGCTGCATTCAAGAACTTCAAAAGATTTCACTACTTATATCTAGCATCTGCTTGAATACATTTTTCATTTTTAAAAAATTAAATGCTGTATAATTTTAATTGTTATTTAAATTACTTCTCTTTAAAGGAGCTTATTTAAATGGAAGTTTAACTTCTGACAAACCAAGCTACATCCTAACCTTACTCTAATCTAGAGAAATCCTTTATTAAATAAATAATATTCTAAGACTTTGTCTGTAACCATATTATTTAAGACACTAGGAACTGACTTATCTTCCTAGTGTCTTCTATGAGTCAAGTCATTGAAGTCTGTATGAGCTTCTAGCAACTGAATCCTTTCTATAGCAGTTCCGTTTCAGTTCATTTATCTAATTCACAACCATGGCTGGTTTTGTTGAGAAAATGATTATAAGTTTAAATCAGGAGTGCATGCATTCTAACCTATGAATAAAACTGAGTTGGGATACAATAAGGTCAAACTGTTCTAAAATCTTAAAGAACAAGATGACAAGAAACAAAGTACTTTTTTTTTCTTAAAGAAAATACTACTGTGCTATTAATCAAGGAATTAATAGACAGGGAAAAGGAAAATATTTAGAACAATGTTTTCCATTTAAAATGGTGATTTATCTTACAACCTTAAAATGCCAGTTTGCAGCATTTTAATTTTAAATTAAATTTCTACCAAATTTAAGTCATTAAATAGAAAAGAATCATTACCTTGGGGAAAAAAATAGAACTGTTAATTTCTGGCATTAATATACAGGAAAAAAAGAGAATGCAAATGAATAAAAGTTAAATAATTAGCTGTTTCAATAATTATCCATTGGAAACAGTATACATGAGGTGAGTGTGTATATATAATTATATACATACAGTGTGTATATTTTTATATATATCTATATATAGATCTATATAGGGATTATATATTCCTCACTAGCAAACAAAAGCCAGAAAGGGAATAAACTGTGGAATACGTTGGGGTTTTTTTAAGGGAAACAAGTTAACTGTTGATAGACAAACAGAGATTAAAATGGATTATTTAAATCAAAGTTTCTTATCTGTCCCTGTAACTTAATTCACTCTGTTTAGCACATAAACTGCTGCCTTGTGCGATGACTTGAATACCCAGGCACTCAGCAAAGCTACAGTGAGGCAAATGAATTCAAGCATGGTAAGCACCCATGTGGGTGCTCCCATTTAGAAATGGAATGGTCTTAAATTCTTGTGCTTTAACGTACAGAATCTAAATCCATTTTTTTCCCAAATGGTGACATCCACAGGATTTGTTTCCATCGCTCGCATTTTCTTCACCCTTTTATTTATCCTGTTTCATCTTTCCCTTAGACTTGAAACCTTTTCCTTTAAAACCTGGAGTTAGGGCAGTGTAATAACTAGCAATGAATGTTCAGGCAACGCAGAAGACTTTCAGGAAGAACCCATTCTGAAGCACGAATGAGGTCTTCCACAAACACAAGTATGCAAGAACATTCACAGTACAATTAGTAATACAAATATAACTTCAAAATGAAGTAAGAAAAGATCAAACTATACAAAAAGTTCTTAACTTTTACTCAGAAACAGATAAGCAGTGATATAAATGCATACAAAGCACAAAGACTGTGTTCCTCAGTACTTCACATTTTCATTTATATAGCATGTTCCAAGATATCAGATCGAAATACAGCAAAAACCTACCTTGAAGATGGCAACATGCTTGTAGGCTTGAAGTTTGTCATAAACGGATTAGCTGAATCATAGTCAAAACTCTCCTGATGAGTTTCACCAAATGCACTAGGTGATTTCAAGTCAGTAGAACTGTCTGATCCCCCATTGCTAAGTTTATCTGACCTCTTGCTATCTTTTTTTCCAGTCACTCTTTCAAAAAGACTAACTTTCTCTTTTTTCTCTTTTTTAATTTCTTTTCTGATTTCAACAGGTTTGGAAAACAGACTTATGTTTTGATCCCATGCTGCTGGGCTTTCTTCAAAAGGATTCTTCTGTCTTGGCAGTGTAGCAAATTTTTGGGGTAACGAAGCACTCACATTGGTAAATGGGTCATTTTGTGCTTCCAGTGCAGTTTCATCAACTGTGCTGTCAAGCTGGTTCATTTTAGAAGTATCAACACTTAATGTCCTTCTGTGTGGAGACTTTAGACTCCCTGCAAACAATCTGTCATTAGTATATTATCAATGAGACACTATATCATAGTTTATGACATGCAGAGAACCCATTTGAGCTTAGGTCTAGAAGCTTTGCAATGGAGCCTCAGTTCAAAATACTGCTGAGTAACTAAGCTATTTAAAAACAAAAAAAACAAACCAGCAGCTGTGGCCTTGAATTCATGGTTCAGAAACGTTTATGGATAGACACCACAGCAAATTTTTGTTTCCTGTATGAAAACTAAGTTCTACAAAGAAGACAGCTATGCCTAGTGTTCCATTCAAGAAAGAGACAATTGCGTAATAACTTTGAACAATGCAAAGTATTTTCAGTTCTTTATATAAATCAGGTTTAAAACTTTGGTGATAGTTTTCAACTTTTTAAACAGACTTTTACTTTTCACAAGACACTATTTTTGCCTGGAGTTCCCTCCAGCATGCCATGCTTTACTACAACATACTCTCAGATGAGGACATAAGAAAAATGCT
This sequence comes from Phalacrocorax aristotelis, assembly GCF_949628215.1. Taxonomy (NCBI): domain Eukaryota; kingdom Metazoa; phylum Chordata; class Aves; order Suliformes; family Phalacrocoracidae; genus Phalacrocorax; species Phalacrocorax aristotelis. The sequence goes on from NC_134287.1 coordinate 16,156,125, forward strand.
AAATTACCATACATTATGACCAATAAAAGTTATTTCTTATGCTCAGAAACAGTAATTATGAGTCACCACCAACTAATGGAAGTGAAAAAAAAAATAGGCCAGCAATATTTCTTAACTCTTTGGCCTTGTAATTGCTTCATAAACTAAAGAAACAGACTTTTGAATGCCCTAATAGCAGTGAACTGTAATTATAATGGTCACAAGTTTTACTTACCACCTTCATCGACCGAACCAAAAGATTCTAGCTGACGCCTGAAAAGATGAGAGTATCCAACTGTGCTGGATTTCATTTTTTCTGAGGAGACATGCGATCCCGTTAAATCTGACATTGAATGAGCTGAGGATAGCCGCTGAGGTCCCAGAAGGAAAGGTTTTTTTGGTTTTGATTTCGTTTGTACTTCACCACTACATACCTCTACATTTGCATCAGGTACGTGAGTACTTGGGATGATTGCAGAGGATGTATCCGAAAACGTCCCATCATTTTTTCGACCCTTCATTTTGTCTTTTAGCTTAGCAAAAGGGGATTTGGTTTTGTCCTTCATTGACAAATCAAACATACTTGCTGTCATGTTATTCCTCATAAATTGAATATTGACCTTTATTTCTCCTCTGTCTTTAGTTCTCTTCCCTTGTCTGGACTCTAGGTGAAACCACCTTAAAGAAGAAAAACAGCAAGTTAAGTTTTCTGGAGCGTAGTCATTAAACTATGGTTAGTTGGTTAATGTATCTGACTAGTATAATTTAAAATATGAAAGCCAAATTCCATACCAAAAATTAAAACATTACTGTACTGAAAAACTTCTTTTGAAGAGAGAACTTAATAACTAAGCAAGCATGAAGCATTTTGCAGTGTTCACCTGTTTTGAGAATCAAAATCAACTCTGTGGAAGCTTACTAAACTTCCACAAAGCTAATGTGCTCACATCCCCTGACAAAGGGGAATTTGTATCTAATGTTAATTAGAAATACAAATATATTTTATTTTGCTATTAAAAAGGACTCTCGATATCTTTCAAGTGGCCTTTACTCAGAAGTGATGTGTATTACCTGAATGTTTACTATGTGGCAAATACTTCATCTAGTAACCTGTTCTCCTTTGATTTTGCTCAGGTTTATACACTAGCAAACATTTTTCCCCTCTGTCCCTTCCTCGTAACCACTGGTTAAGATTTATGTCAATGGCACTAGCACTAGCCAAGAAACATCCAAGACGCCTGAATAGTCAATCATCATTTCAGTCTGTAACCCCAACTAATGCTGACAGTAACTCCATGAGCACCGGTGGCAGAACAGCGAGGGCGTAGGTGTATCTAACAGCTGTCCCTTCTTTTGCAGGTCACCAGCAGGATTAACTTCAGAAATATTTCTGCAGGCTTTGGAACCTTGACATAAACCCCCACTCCTTGAAAAGAGATCAAAGGTGTGATCATCTGCTTCAAAAAGCCCAGTGTGCTTCTTTGCCAGGTTGAATAAAGGCTTTATCATTATCCAAGCATCTTATTCACTCCCTATTGTACTCCACTGTCCCATGCAAGCATCTACAGAATTATGGCTCAATCTTCCTTCACGTAAATGAATGACTGACACACAATCCCTTCTCCACACCCATCATCAATAGCATTTTCCTATTTCAAAAAGGGGCACAAGGGCATATTTCAGATGCACCAGCTCCAAAGTGCTCTAAACCCAGGGTCAGGAGAAATGCATGCACACGTGCTAACACATCAGTGCATTATCACAATGAAGGTAACTTTTGAACTGGAGACTAAGAAATGAAATTGCCTATCAGCACAGACGCCGAATTGATCATGCAGTTATACATACATTATTCAGTGCTGCCAAATATAGAAAACAAGGGCAGGAAAGGAGAAAAATAACCCTCAATTTCCTTTCAGATTTCATAAATATTTTTAAAGGTGACAGCTGAAATAAAATTTTCAGGCAGAGATACTATTTTTTGGTTGAGAAAATACTTCTAACGTGACCCACCAAAGAAATAACCAAAAGGATAATAAGTATTATGGGTTTTTTTGTTGCTTTGTGATGTCCAAAAGGTTTTATATCCCATACTAAACAAGAATTAATTAAGAAATATCAGACCTTCTCTATCCCGGCACTGGACAACATGATTCCAGACCAGTAGATCCAGAAGTTCAAACCAGTAAGAAGACAATTAAGCCTTCAGGAAGAAAATTTTTCTTCTCTTATAAGCTAACTTCATATACGTATTTTAAATGAAACACAAAACCTGAAATATGTTACCTGTCTGAAGAAGATGGATCGCTTTTCCTTTTAGTTAATAACATTTGAATTCTTCGTAACTGATTCCAGAAACACTTTAAGTCATCTATAGAGTTGTTACAGAAAACGCACACAACAGACCCAATCTTTTTTGTGATATATAATGTCGTAAAAACTGGAAGACAAGATAGACTGCTTTCTTTAAAACTCTTCTTTAAAAGAAAACATATTCATATATTCTCTTAAAACAAAACAAACAAACAATACACAGCCATAACGAGCAAGCCTTTGCTCAGACAGATCTTGCCTGTGCAGAAAAAACCACCCTGAAAGTGAAAGTCCTGCCCATGATTCCTTTAGACAGATGCTAAATGTAAACATAAAAATAAATGAGGCTTATGAGTGTTTTAAGAAGCTTATTAGGCAGAGAGGACCTCACTTTTTGATATTCAAATTTAATGGCTCAGCCTACACTGTAAGAAAACACATTCCCTTCTCTCTGTTTCTCTTCCCTCACAGGTCTCAAAATGTATTTCAGATTGCTGAATTTTCATGTTTCGAGTTAAGAATTACCAAAACTTTAAACTGATGTATGACACTTGCTAATTTGTTTTAGAACAATACCACGACATAAATTCTTAAGCTTTTGCTGTGGACGTTTTCTCTTAAAAGTTAATTTAACTGAATTATTAACATTCTTATCATGGATCAACAACCACTCTCTGTCACTGCCAGTACTCACCTGCCTACGGCATACCTCTGCATACTGTTTTGACATTCACCAGGTCTGAAGGAGACAAATCCAGCACACAACTAATACATTGCCTTTGCAGCTTGTACACTTGTTTTCAAAGTAGACTTCGAAGAATTTGACACTAAAAATAAGGTCAGCTGGGAAAACAAAGAGACTCTCCTTACCCTAGGAAGATAACAGAACGGCATAAGGGACTGGACCTCATACCTGCTGGGACCAGGTTCAACACCACTACTGATTCCAGCAGAATTTAATCATAAGCTCTTTACTCCAGCAAAATTTCTCTGGACTTCAGTGGAATTTCTGTGTGATTAATGATTGCTGGATCAACTCTTTGTATGAGAGACAGATATTTAATTTTCATAGGCATTTCAAGAAGGTTTCTTTGTTACCTTGGAGAGTTTATCTTGTTTTTGTTATGATGAAGGTACCATATGCTTCAGCTCATAACAAGACAATATGAGAAGCAGACTCAAATCATGATTTTCTTCAAATTCAAAGGCAAATAATTACTTTTTTAAACAGATGAGAACAAACGCAAGCAATGCATTTGTGTGGAGCTGCACATGAATGGGCAACTGAGTCTGTAAATGTTTCTTATTAGAATCTGTTTCTACAACACATGGGCGTGAGCAACAAATAGAAAAAACAGCACGGTACATAATAGAAAAAAGAATTGGAAAATTAAGTCCACTGTTTTCAGATAACAACATTTGGGTCCTAAAATACTAAATTCCACTATACCACTGCCAATTTAAAAAATTGTAATGTATTATAAAAGCCAATAAAACTTGCTATTTTGGTTTTGTTTACAGTACTTTTAGCCACAATAAATGCTCCATTTGTCAGGCTGCCATGAGCTTATTCTATAGAAAGCCTGTACAAAGTAGGAAAATAGCCAATAACATACACGAACAAAACAGGGTGGCTTTTATGAGAGCAGATGCCCTTTTATTTAATAACCAAATATTACATCCAGTCTTGCAGACAGTCTTTATTTAAACAGACCTTGTACACAGTCTGGCAAATTTTCCCAACTTCAAAGGAAGCCGTATTGGCTTCTGAATCACATTCATACTTCTTGCTCTCACCTTCAAATGGACAACATCCTCCATAGACCCTCTAATTTCAACTTTTCCCCTATGCTTTCCATCAGAACAACCCTTGCTTCTTTTTCTCATCTGTTTGTTGAGTGCGCTAATGGGTTTCGCCTGTCTTGCACAGGTTTCTGATCATTTTTATTTTGTATGCATTATATAAATTGCCACTATGTATGCTGACATTTTTTTTTTAACGCGGGACGATCAACATTCAGGGCCGAACAGGAAAAATCCTACTGAACAGTCAGCCCTGAAAAACTAAAGCCATGCTTCTTCAGATAGGGCTATTTTCTAACCACAACAAAATTACTCAATTTTGGCCATGCCTACAATTAGGGGTGAAAAAACAAACTCCCTTATTTCTAAGAAGGACAATAACCGTCTCCTGCATACTATTAAAGTAAATTGTAAAGTATTAGCCGTACTGAACCCTTTCCCTTAGTAAAGATAGACATGAAGAGTGAAGGAGAAAACTGAAATAAGTAAGTTACAAAATTCTGGCCTGCCTATGCCATCTAAATAGCTAGTGATCTACAAACATATTTACATGCTCAACACATTTTCTTCAACTGTTCTCTTCTTCCCCTTTTTCTGATTTCATTTCTTCCCCATTAACTTGGTTTCCTCACTTTTGCTTATCTATACACTATTCTCACTGCACCCTTCATCCTGCATTCAACAAATATTTTGAAACCAATATCTTGTTTCTCTTCTCCTAAAAGCAGGAAGCTGATGTCGTCGCGTCTTACCCTCCAAATCTGCCACAGAATCTGACTGTTCTAAAGCTTAGCCCTCCCTCTTCTTTGAGGAAGCATCACTCAACTTATTCTGCTCACCATGTAACAGTGGGCAGGATAGGTTGACAGTATGGGTAAGAAAAATAATAACAGTATGGGTAAGAAAAACCACTCTGTAATTTTAATTACATTTTAATTATGTGCTTAAAACTTTAACAGCCTCCAAAACCACTGGGATACTCGTCTACCAATTTCAACAGGAATTAGAAGTCTTCTAGCCAGCACATTCAACCTGTGCATGACAGACGACCTTCTGGCTCGGTCTTCTTGCCAGTGCTGAAGTTGGAAAGTACTAATGGGATTCTCCCACTCATTTTGCTGCCTCTCAAAAACACCACTCTGCCTTTACTCTACCAGGAAATACCTACTGAGCAGATCTAGTTGTGCTTTGCTGAAATCATTACATTGCACCCAAAGATTTTTACAAAATCTTGATTTTGATTCACAAATTACTGTAGGAATTCTGCAAAAAGCCACATAATCATCACAGCATCCACAAGGCTTCTAACCTTGATTTTACAGGTAAAATCAGCATCCTGATCTGCTAAGCAACTTTAATCCGCTCCACAGTGATGAGGAGAATTTTCTACACTGGCGGGTACTTCTAAAACTACCCCCATAAAAGACCATCAAAATCCCAATGATAGAGCATGTCCATCAGCTGTCATGGGAAAGAAGTACGTCTTCATCTTAGATTACTATGTTCAAGCTAGATACACTGAAAAAACTTGCTTCACAAAATCCCACTAGCATGAACGTCAACAGCTAACAGATAAAAACCAACATCCAAAGCCCAGAACCATACAACACTTTCATTAGCAGCAAATGCACTTTGAAATATGCAGAAGTATGTTTTGTGATAAGCCACTCGGATACCATACTGAAAGACTGCCCCAAAAGCCAGTAAGTAGGAAAATTAAGGCAAGGGGCTGAGCACAAACTACATTGTTCATGAGGGGAAAAGAAGAAGAAAACAGATCATTTACTAAAATAAGTGGTGACATTCACAAAGATGAATACTATTACTTTCTGGAAGCCAACTGAAATTATATATACAAAGTAGAGTTTAAAAATAAATATTACAGGGTGACATCGTAACACCACAAAACATATAGGAACTGACACATATCTCAACACCCTTCCTTACTATGGCATTAGCTAACATCAACTGGAATAAAAGGAATTAAGTGGTCTTAGTTTACATATTATTTTGGCTAAAGACTGTGTATGAGAACTTTTATTTTAGAAAAAAAATAACTGAAGAATTAAGAGAATCAAGGCTAATTATTTCAGTTGAGTGTGTCTGCAAGCATGTGTGTGTGTGCACAGAAAATGGAGAAGTATTTCAATCCAGATGGCACTCAGAGTCTGACTCAGAACTCTGACTTATGCAGAGGATGTGCCTGCATTTGTTGTCAAAGTGTAAACGCTGGGAATGTTACTAGATAATTTGAAAATATTGCTACAATCCTATAAAACTACAGCTGGGCGCAACTTTTTGTTTTCCCCCACAAGCACCTTTCTCTTCTGTTCCTTACTACTACCTTACCTTCTTTTTTTTTTTTTTTAACGTGGTACCACAAAAGCAACAGCACAAATCCATATGGATCCTCCAGGACACTCATTATTACTGCGCCTTTAACAAATTTCTCAGTTACTACTCTTCCCACTTTTGACTAGAGTGAAACAAGTTCTTTTTCTTACTTTCACCACATTTTGATAATTTCTGTTACAGCCTGCCATTACTACTTAGTTTTATCACCTAAAAAGCATTTTTCTGGTTTAAACTAAATTTAAGACTTAAAAATAGTAAATAATATTTCTAATGTGTTATGTTTTGTAAAACTATTTTTCAAAAGGCACTATTCATTGACAAACACTGAGTCCTTGACAATCATATTGTTTACTGGTAGTTGTGTGTTCATAATTCAAGTTGCATTTGAAGCCTCCTACTTGAGCACCTGCTGCTTGCTTATGCTACTACAGATGAGAGAGAGGACAGGGCAAAGGCAGTCGAAGGGGGAACCTGTCCATATCCAAGTAGGCGGCTGCCAAGAAGGAATTCACAGTCATCCAGAGGAAGTCGCACAACTTTTGTATCTTTCAGGAAGCTCAGCAGCACTACAGCATAAGTGCTTACAACAGAGGGGTATTGATCGCGGTCAATCATTAATTCTTTTTGTTTGTTTGTTTGCTGAGAAGCTGGTTTTGACTATTTTAAATGATCGATGTAAGCTGAGGAGAAGCATCTTCGATAAGGACAAGATTTCTTCACTGTATTATGCTCAAATAAGCAATTTTACAAAACTGCTGCAACTGGGGGGGAGGGCAGGGATTGTTGAGGTATTATAGAAACCAGGGAAAAGGGAAATTAAGTCACAAATAGAAGACGTCTCCTCCAACAAAATTTCCCTAAGAAAGAATAACTCTATCATTGCCTGCCCCCTTCAAATTTATAACATACCAGACTAGTTTGCACCTTAAATCAGCTGGAGGTATAATAACATTAGCTCTCCAGGAAAGCTAATAAAGGCATGGACAACAGAGTGTGTGGAATTAGAGAACAAGGATTAAGCAAATGCCAATGAAATAAGTAACATCATGATGAAAGCTAACAGAAATTTATTATTCTATTGCTGTGTTCAATTAGCACACAGGAGGAACAAAAACTAAGCACAGTCATTAAGAAAAACTACTGAAAAATACTTCAGCAAATTAAGACGTGTCAGTAAATGATTATATTTTATGTCATAACAATTCGAAAATTTGTTTCGATTTTATGCATTGTCAGGTCACCAGTAGTAAGGCAACTATGAATTCTATCTGAATAGAAATTATTACAAAAACATATATATGCTTTAAAACAACACATTCACTGATCATCACCTACATTTAAACTGCAAGAGCAAAAGGTGTATATTTTTTTCTGCAACAGCAGACCAAAAGAATTGTCAAGTATTTCTCAGGATGAATTAAAAAAAAACCTACAGGATTTTACTGCAAAAAAATAAAACCATGTCAGAAATCTAAGATCTGAAAACTTATGCTAAATATAATTGCAATAAAGCAGTACCTCCCAAGCTATTCAAACTGTTAAAAAAACTCCGTAAAACCTCCCAGCATCTGAAGCGTAGTTTTCAACTCTGAAGAGCAGAGGAGGCAAAAAGGGCCTGTCCATTTCCAACTGCAGCAGAGATACCAGAGACGCAAATTTACAAAGTCAGGACAGCGTGATGGGCACTTTCCCACCAATACAGAAAGCAAATTAACTAGGAACCTGCAGATGCTTTGGCCGAGGTCTCAGGAAGAGACCTAGAAAGGGAACATCTGAACCACATCTGGATCTAACCATTCCAGGAATTTTGACTTTTAAGAGTTCCAGAAAACATCAGTTTTAGAAAGGAAGAGAAAGGACATAGCGTGATGGTGCGTACACATTTTTCACTATCAAATTATAGTAAACATACTGCTTTGTTTCATTAAATATTGTGTGAAATCAAGTCTATTAAAACACAAGACACGCAAACCCTACTATGAGGCCTCTGACTGAAAACTTTACTGCAGAGAGTATTTTTCGTGTGACAAGTACCAAAAAAGCTATACAGAAAAAAGGATTATTTTTCCCTAACATAATGTTTCTAAAGGTGCAGCAAATTTTTAAACTTATTTCTTCCAAATTATAAAATATTAAATTAAAAAAAAATACAAAAAGATTAATGTCACACACCCCTCACTCTTCCTAGGAATTAAAAATTAGCTGGTAGCATTCACTTCCCATACCTCCTTACTAAAAAAGCACTAGGGAATTGCTGACAGGGTTCAGCATTGTGCAGAATATTAAATATCTTTTTTGCAATACCCTGGTGACTCTTGAGTCTGTCTCTTACAGCACCATATGTACAGCTGTGTTGGAAAGAGGAAGCTATTAAATATATTAAAAAGTAGAAATATTACCAATAGACACTTCATCAAATAACTGGATCTCATTCATCCCCAAACAAAGCAAGAAATGTTAAGGTTACATCAACATGAGAAAATAACTCTGGATTTAATAACACCACAAGCCTGTTGAACATATTTGAAAGTAAAAACATTGCTTAATAAAACAGATTAGTGTTTCTGAAACAATGAATATAGCTTTCAACCATCAGAATGCTTTGGTAATAAAGACATTGGACTTGGTCTTGAAAGGCACAGGGTATCTCAGTTCCCACACCATAGTCACGGAGAGAAGGTCTTTGGTCCAAATATATTACCCTTAGTTTACTGCCAACACAGGACTAGGAATATGTTGTATCAAAAAGGATTTATTAAAAGGAAAAAAAAGAGTGTTTTGGTTGAGATTGTATTTGCAAATATATTCTTGAAAGTTTGCCCTCTTCCCACATACACGTACAAAAACTGCATCCACATCTCCAACTAACGCTTACAGGAGATAGCAACAACACACATGCATTGCACAAAGGCACACGAGTAGACAACACTGATATCTTTTCAAAGACATCTGAACGCTTAAGGACTCTGAATTATTTTTTCAAAAGTGAGTTTCAAAAATGACATTTTCTACGTTTCTAAGCACCTAAAGCCATTGACAGGAAAACTGGACTTGCAGTGGCTCCTGTCTCATAAGAATTTAAATCAACATTAAGTGAGTATGTGCTGCTAAAAACCCCACTAACCGCCCGTCCGCACTTTTACAAGTATACAAGACTGTTACAAGTATGGCTGTGCGGCTCTAGAAGCCTAACACCCATCAACTTTTAATAAGATTTGCAATCTTAAATGCTCGAGTAATTTCTGAAAATAGGACTTGGGCTGTTTGTAAAAATTTCCCCATAGGCTCCCATCTTCCGCAGTACAGCCTGCAGGCAGAGCGCAGCCTTCTCAGGGCGCCCTGGTAATTTCGGCAGTGGTCTCGGGAAGCACCACTGCACATTTATATAGTGTGAGTTCCTCTCTCACACTTCAGAGAAAGAAGTGAAAAAATAAAGAACACCTATGAAGCCCTGCTAAGACACAACTTTATATAAAAATACAGAAGAGATCTGAATGTTTATTTAACTATCACAAGGACTATGTTAATTACCACACGTACAAATTTTTGCAATAACTTTCTTAGACTCCAGTACTACTGCTAAAATAGCTGCAAAAGCATACGGTTCCCCAAAGGGAAAAGGGTTTTTTTTACTTACAGTAATACCTGAATAATTTACATATTTTCCTCCAGTTTCTGAATACATATTTCTACTCAAGCTTACAAAGTTTTTACAGTTAGCAGCGGTTCTACTTCATTCATTCACCTTTTTTTCTGTAGAGCAGCTAGGTGTTTAAACTAAAGCAGTTGCCTATGACTTGCAAGATAATGACAATTGACGATAAAAGAATATTTAAGATGCATGCCTAAAGATCATTGAAAGTTCTTGAATCAAGTGTAAAGAGAAATTAAGACCCTAAGGCTACAGGCATGACCATGTATTGCATCAAGGTAACTGGTTTGTCCTTAAAAGATAAGCAATTAAAAAGTATGATACTTCAGACCATGAACCCACAAGAGATTCTGCACAGACACTCTGTTCCCTATTATACGGTTAGTGAACATACTGTTTTGCTAAAAATTTAGTTTAGGAAAAAAAAAAAACCAAAACCAAACACCAGGGCAAAGACAGCTTTGCCTTGTCTTTGGTGTTCCATCAAGCTCAGCCACCGCACATAAGCAGGACCAGGTTTTGAGATGGTTTCTACAGAAATAGATGTCTGATCAACCAGACCTGGCTGGTGTTGCTGTACTGATTACTGCCTCCAACTGCGCCTGCTCCGACTCTGATGGAGTGAACGCCTCCCCAGCACACTCAGCGACAGACAAGCGATGCCAGCGTCTTAGTCACTTGGATGCAAAGTCCAGCATCTTACCATAGACCACCATCACCAACAGAAGAAATACCAGGCTTTAACAGATAAGGTCTGGGCACAGGAGCCTTTCTACTCTACTGAAGAGTCACAAGAGGAGGAACAGCACCTGGGGCAGGAACTTTTTAACCACTGCAGAAAGATTTGTCAGCGCTCATACATCACTGCCTACATATTGCTAACTTGGAGGTCTCCATGCTGTTCTCAGACTGCTCCTGCGGGACAAGCATAGCTAAAACAAACACAAATCATGTAGCCACAGCCATGCCTGCAGTACGCTTACACCTGTAGTTTACTCCCATAGATTTTGGAAGGTAAGTTACACTGGTACCAGGCATCTTCGTGCAACAATGTCCTAACTAGAAATTCTAAAGAATTTTACTAATTTAGTTGAAAAACCCAGAGGGTTCGATACGTTTACAGTTCAGCCTTATAAACTGCTGTTATGCTTTTTTTTTTTTTTTTTTTTTTTTTAGTTTTGCATTCCAGTGACAGAATTTGCTGGCAAATGGCAATTTTGTTTGACAAAGGCTTACACAGGTAGTGATGGAGGCTACTACAACAGCAGAAAATATCTCTTCAGTCTTCTCTGTTGAGGCCTGCTGTACAGAGCAGCCTGCAGAATTGCGGCCTAAGTCTAATCTGGATCAGAAAAGCACTGTGCTGCTGTGGTACACCTTCATTAAGTCACAGTTCATTGACTACTAAAACATAAATATAAAATATTTGAATACGCTTGGTTGCAGCAATTGAAGGAAAACATTTTTAAGGAGAACACCACCAGGCTTCAAGGGAGTCTGGGTCGCATACATGGTTCAAACTGAGGTAGGAGTTCAATGGGGATATGGCCCTGCGCAGAACAAAGGCAAATCTTTAGAAAAACAGACTGCAAGGCATTCATGTTGCACAAAAGACTTTGTAAAAAAATGTTAATGTTATTGACAGTCCTTCCCTGTGCAGGGCGACCACTGTGATTACAGTAAACTTCTCTCTGGAAGACGTCAGGCCGCAATGGCGTAACTGTATGCGTTAGGGGCTTTGAACACACCACAGAGGAAAGAAATGTCCTAATTACATTTCCAACTATGTTGCTAATAAGGCTACTATTCCCCCCCACCCAAGTGCAAGCGTACCAGGTATACAAATGATAGTGAAGAAAACCAACCATCACTTACTCTGTTTTCCTTCTTTGTTTGTCCTCAAATACATCATTCAGACTTATCGCCACCTGTCCCAAAAACTTGTCGAGCCCCACCAGCGACCTGTGCATGACAATCAGGTACAGGATGTATTTTTCTGGATTCTCCTGCATGAGTAATCCAGGGAGCTCGAAGGAGGCCTCTTCTTTCCAGACAGGATCAAGGGTCTTCTCGGCCACTGAGGTGGAATACTTCTCCTTGCCCAGCTGTATGATGGTGTAGGCATCGTTGCTGCCATTTTTACCTTTTGGCTTCAGACCTTTGGCTTGAAGGACCGTAACTTGCACGTGAGTTGGGAACCACTTCTGGGCTTGCTCTGCTAGCATCATCTTTGAAGATCGCAGCAGCAATAACAATCGCAAAGTCTGTCAAGTCTTCGAGTTGCTGCGTAAGGGCACTTACGGCGGGGACACCTGTCAGGGCTCAGCCCGCTCCGTCCTCCAGCGCTCCCGGCCGCCGGCGGCACTCACCGGTCCTCAGGGCCCCCCTCCCCGCGCAGCCCTACCCGCGGCTCCATGGCGGGGGGCTGCAGGCTCCCCCCCGGCACCCGCACCGCTCCCCTCCCGCCGCCGCCCCCCGGGCATCCCCCGCGCAGGGCCCCTCCGCCGCCCGGCCCGGCCCGCCGCGGCTCCTCAGCGCGGCCCGGCCCGGCGCGGGCCCCGCCGGCGGCCTCCCGCTGCCCCCGCCGGCTCGGTGCCTCGGGGCGGCGGGCAGCGCCGGGGGGGAGGCTCGCCGCCGCCCCGCTCCTCCGCGGGGCTGTGGGGCCGGGCTGCCGCGGCCGTCAGGGCGCTGTCCCCCCGTCTGCCTCAGCCGCTCGCCGCGCTCCCTCCGCGCCGCCGCCCGGCCTGACGGGCCGGCTCCGCCGCTTCCGCCTTCCCCATGCTGCCAGCGGCGGCGGCGGCGGCTCCGCGGCGGTCAGAGGGCAGAGGGCAGGGTTCGCCCCCTCCTCGCCGCCGCCTCCCTTCCCTTCCCTTCCCGCGCCGGTACCGCGCAGGACGCCGGTACCCCCGCTGAGGTTCCCCCCACTGCCGGCGGTCCTGCCCAAGGACGGGGCGGGGAGAGGCCGGGGTCCCCTCGGGGGTGACGGAGAGCTGGGCCCTCGGGGTCCCCGTCTCGTTAGTCTATCGCTGGTTTCACTTCAGAGGGGAGAGAGATCCCCCCTGGAGCTGTGGGCAAGAGGCAACTTCTATAGGCATTATTATTAACTAGTGTGGTAGGAATAATATTCGTATTATTGGGTTTATATGAATTATTAATATAGCAATAGTGATAATATTATCCATTATATTTAGCAAGGGAAAGAAGCCCCGTTAAATCCCTGGGCAGAGGCGGGGGAGCACAGGGTTTGAGCAGCGGTGGCTTGTCTGTGTGTCCTGGGCCTGGGGGCTCTGAGCTGGCCCTGGGGGCTCCGAGCTGGCCCTGGGGGTGGTCACAGACCTGGGCTGCTCTGGAGGAAGCTCTAATTGGTCTGTCCTGCTGCAAGCCACTCCAGGAACTTTTATTTTCCACCCATCTTGGCAATTCTGTTGGATTTAAATGAGAAAGCAGAAATAATTGTCAGGTGTTTCAAGGACACATAATTTTATTGACACTACACCTGGAGGCTACGTGTGTATGTGTGTGTGTACGTGTGCACCTGTAAGCAGGGCCACAGGTATCACCTTTATTTCAAAGAAAGAAGCAAAGCCCACACAGAATTAGGGTTCCAAGGCTCCATATCCCACCCCCAAAACCATAACAAGCAGGAAAATCCGCAGCTAAGTCAGATAATACTTCATCCACCACCCCTCACTCATGAGTCCCCAGTCCACAGCTCACGGGTTAGTGAGCAACAAAAAGCTTGGGAGACTATACTGCTGAGATCTACAGGAAATTAAAAAGTTAAAGCTGAAGGCCATTAGGGAGAGTAAAGTATGATGCTGCCCACAACACTTAATGCTGAGCGAGTTATTGTCCAGGGTCAGGAAAGGCTGAGGATCAAGTCTACACATAGTCATTAGTCTGAGTCCCAGCTCACGTTATCTCTGTACACAATTTAAGTAACTACTTAAATGACCCTGAAGTTTTGACTGGGAATATTTGTTTCCGTGCTGTGATAATTAATACAGTGCTGGCACTTCTGTCCTCTTCCACATGGTATCTGATTTTTGTTGATGTTGGAAAATACATGGTCCAGTTGGAAATAACAACTTCAGGATATGCCTTGGGATCATATTTAGATAACAGCATGTGAATGGATTGTCTAGGGTGGTAATGTCTTAAAGAGTTGCAAATGCTATGATTATCTGCCTTGGTTTGTATCAGTGAGATACTAATGGTCAAATTAAGGCTGCACATCGACTCTTTGGGATAAATCGCCATCCCCCTCTCCTGAAAATTATTTCCCCTCCTCTCCAGCTTCCAGCGTCCCACATCCTCAGGTAGCTTTCCCAAATGTTTCATAATGAGTTTTCAACGAAGCTCCCAGGGTGAACTGCTGTGCTTGGGGGAAGAGTAGCGGTACCTCAGGCTGGAAGAGCCAGGAAGGATTATGGTGACAGTGTTCTGCAGGAGACTTGGGCCATGGGGGAAAGCCACAGGGTTCTTGTTGGAAACCAGGGAGACATATGTACATCACATTATTTCTTAAATGAATTTAACCACATACAAATTCTGTTTTAATAGAATATTCTTTGTTGCACTAAATCAAAACCAAGCATGATGCGCTTGTCAAATCAAAACAAGAAACGAATTTTAGGTAGGCAGAATGAATTTATTTAATCAGAAGTTTAAGTCAAACATCATGTCTTGCATGCTGTGTCTTAGGAAAAGTTTTATGGGTTCTTACAACAGGCAGGATTTGTGCCTTTTCCTTGTCTTTTATTGGTATTCTATCATTTCTTATTGTTGTCTCTCCTAAATGGGTTCTGACTGGAATACATATGCATGCAGCTGAACAGGGGAAGGTGAAGAACTGTTGTACCTCCACATACATCTATTGATACAATACCCAATCTACCTTCCCTACTTTCAAAAATAAGCAGATTATTAGTCCTCTACTCTTTGTGCGCAATCTGGCATGTGAGGAGAGTGGAGCCTTTCCCCTTCCTCATGTCTCTCCTCTCTGCTCAGCCGGTGGAGCAGGCTTTGGGGAGATGCCCTCTCAACTCCCCCACCCCTGTGCTTGAAGTGAATTCTACTCAAAGGTGCACCAGATGTATTTTATTCCCTCTTACACTCCTCTAGGGTGAAGTTGCAATCTGGCCTTTTGATTTTATTCTCTTTGGAATAGGGACATTGTCATCTTCTTTAATGTAATGTGCGATATAAATGACAAAACATCTCAGAGAAATAATGATATCTCCAGCAGCACAGTGTCCCCCGGCACTAAGTTAGAGCATTAATCCAGAAACAACTCAGATTCCCGCTTACTAAACCACCGCCACCGCTCCGTGGCTGCATGCACTGTAGGTTTTGCTCATCACTCTCCATGATTTAGTGAATATTATATTAGGAAATCCATTTTGCTTTCTATGCACCATTTTGGTTACAAGACTGTACTGTTCCTTTGCTTGTACTTTTCCTCCCCATGTTGAGACCAAGCACTGTGGAGGCAGGACAAACAGTGCAGGAACATCAGTGGTCATTAATATTAAATACTTTGCCTTAGCACTATAGTGGGAATGCTAATGAGGATGACTAATCTTTGAGAAACCATTTTTTCTGCCTGAATTTGAAGCAGGCACTAACCAAACAACAGTTCACATGGGGAAGGAGACCGTGAAGCTGACAGAAGTGATGGACATATTCTGTTTTCACTGTCTCTTCACTGATTAGAATAAGCAGGCAAAAATATCTACAAGAGGAGGAAAGTCTGGGGACTCTGAAAGAGATAATTAAAACTCAAGTGTCTCCTGGGTAAAGGACAGATTTTTTTCTTAGACTGGGTTTTGGCAAGATCTGTAATTCATGCTTTCTCAGTGAAAAGGACTTATGGCTTTTTATGTATCAAGGTCACCATATTCCTTTTTCTAGCTAGCTCATGTCATCAAAATCTCCTTAATCCCAGAATTTTATTTATTTTGAGTGGTTTATTTAGGAAGGAATAGCATAGTAGACTAACAACGTGAGAGGAGAGAGGGACATTATCTACAGGCAGAGCATAGTACAGATAGTGCAAATCAGAAGTGTAGAAACAGTTTTCTGAGGCCAGATGTTCCAGATCTGATGGCTTTTTCTTCAGCATCAAGAATTCTGAGCTTGCTTATCTCAGCTTTCCCCAGCCCTACACAGGTGGTGGGAGGAGAGGGAAAAGGGACACGACAGAGAACGATAAAGAAGCTACCATCCTCAGAGAGAAATCTGTTTTACCACAATATAGCACTCAAGGGAGCTGCTTTTAAGGGCAAGCTCCAAACGTCGCATTTTGAGCTCAAAATCCTCTAAAAGAAACAAAACCAAGGACTGGAAAATTCATGATAGAACATCCTCAGAGTGAGTGAACTTGGAGAGGAAACATGATACAGCGATGAGAGTGAGTTTAAAAAAAAATTGTTTATCACAGAACAACAGTGGATATCTATGGTGTATTTAATACAGAACCTTAATCCTCATGTGTGCCATCTATCTCTATTACACATTCTTCCAGGCATTTCTGGCCCAGGAGATCAACATTGTTTTTCAAAGAGGGAATTCCAAGAATTATGGTGGACTTTTTTCAATTTCAGTAATTTGAAATACCCTCTCAATTCTCCCTGCTGAGCCAACGGTACATCTGATTAAACATCAGGCTTGATATTCTGGCTGCCCTTGCAAAAGAAAATGCAAGAAAACCTTTTCGCCTGTGCTGCTGAGACAGTTCCATCTTCTGCTTCTCATTTCCAGTTGCATACTTGCTAAGGAAGATCAGAGCAATTGTGCTTACAGCGGAAAACTGTAGCAGATAATTTGGTGATTTAAATTCTCCCCAATTTCTGTTTATGAAGTAGGAAGCATTTTTTTATTTTTTATGAAAATGCTATTCCTTCTTTGAAATTGTTTGCTGAATAATTCTCTGTTGGCAGATCTTGGGCACTGTGTTTGTTTTGAACATTATTGTAGTTGTGAGGCACAGGCTGGTTTTGTCTAGACATGTAATGAGCTTCTGCTTTCTGCCTGGCTGACACTAACTTCCAGTAGCTGTTGCAACTGTCCAGATTGCACATTTTCTGAAGAGACTATGCAAATTTTGAGACTGAACATTGTTGTCTCTTAACTTTATCTTAGCTGTTGTTATTTTTTCAATTAGTGACTTCTTCAGGAATTCACTAGAATTAATTGATCGCAGAAATCAAATAACTAGACTCAAACCCACCACTGTGGCTTGGAAAGTTTTTCTCAAGCTACTGTTTTTGTCTGCTCTCTTGGTTTGAGAAGCATTCATTAAGTGGAAGTATTTTGATGTAAATATTAAAAGCTAGATGAACAGTCATCACATTTCTCTCCTGAACGCAAGTTTTTCATCCCCAAGCGTTCATGGTTTTCTGAGGCTGGGTGAGTTAGGCAGTGTCCTGCTCTGCATGCTCTCTTTTACATTTCACATTCACTCTTATTAGAACATCTCAGAAGTACAATCTTATTCTCCAGCTGTCTTTGGCCTCAACACTAGGGCTGAATCCTCTCTGATAGCCCTTGACAGCCCAACACAAAACTCATTGGTACTGAGCTCTCGAGTACTGCCACTGTCATCGCTTCTATGCCCTTGTTCTTTCTAGCCCGGTGTGGGTTTATCCTCCCCTCTGCTAAGCGTGCAATTCATGTCTCCCTTGCCTCGTTCTTTGCTGGCTTTCTTGCATTATTGCAATAACCGGATCATACAACAAATAGCAAACGAAATGTGTCTTTAAAGAGGGGAATGGGGGCTTGAAATCAGGCAAGTGTCCATTGTTTTGGTAGAAGTCCAGTATTTTTTAACTACAAACCTGGAGTCACAGACACACTAGAATTTTGTGCAGTATCACACTTCAGGTAAACACCAGGTACACTAAGAGCGTTGGAAGCATCATCCTTTTTGTTCATTTTTAGCTGAACTTGTTTCACAGCCTTTCAACACTGCCATCCATTGTGAAGTTCAAAGAGGCTTAAACACTGTAAAACAGTCATCAAATGCTATAATTAAACTTGCCAGTCATCAGATTTGATCCAAACTTTCTGTGTCTCAAGGTGTTAGTCAGGTGTCTGGGTTACATTTCAATTCAATCTTTTAAAGACATGAAGGCACCTAGCTCTCAGCAGCTTTTGCACAAACCATAAGCAGGCAAATAATTTTACTCTTCTGTCAAGCCATCCCCATCATGCAAACTCCTCGAGCACTTCTAACCTGAAACAGCCCTGGATACCTCAGGCACACGGAAAGGCCATAGTGCTGCCATAGACCTGGTGGGATTCAGGCTGTCTTCAGTAATACCTCCACAGGGGACAGGACCAGTCACATGCAACTCTTCTAAAATTAACCGCTATGGGCTAGATTCAGATTTGCCATTGGCTCTCCTAAAACTGACCCTTAGAGAAGTACCCGTTCAAAAATCATAGAAACACAAACTGGGGCTTAAACTAAAGGGATACATTAGAAATGGAAATTGCCTATACGACATCTATTTTCAGACTTAAATGTGCACATCTTTTCTTTGTTTTCAGTACATGTCCTTGAAGGTCACAAACAACTTCTATGCATTGGAAACAGACATAAATAATACAAGGAGAGTCAAGGATAATTTTGCCATCTCTACAGAGAACAATCTTTTTTGTGCTTGACAGAACCTAAGAAACATTATCAACAGAAACAAACAACTTGAAAATTATGACTGCCTTTCTGGTTTCCTGATGAAATAGCTAGGAAAAAAAAAAAAGATATTTTTATCATTCTGTGAGTATGAGGTTTCTTCAGAAGTATTTTTCCTGGGTTTAAACAACTCATGCATTTACTCTATCTTTATAGGTCTCTAAGGATCTCAGAGACCATTACCTCAGAAATTATCCAAAGTTATCAATTCTCTTAAGGAGAATCTCAGCAAATACAAGAAAATTATGTCCTAAAAAGATTCTAAGACTGGAAGTTCTGAACACCTCTGCTTCTTTTTCCTCCCTAGGACTTAAAAATGCTTTACAGGACCTACACATTTAACATCAGTAGGCTGCCATGAGGGCAGACAAAAGGGAATTATTTGCAAGAAGATTAAATTGTTATTCTTCCATCATTGCTTTGTGTGCTAAGTTAGCAGTTACAACAAACTGATAAAGTACCTACCTACCTTAAAGCATATCGTGCTCATTGAAAATAGGGAAAAGTCCTCCTTCAAGTTGGGTCCTAACTAAAACAACAGATTTAAACTTCCCAAGACTTTTTCCCAGGCTTAGCTGCCCCTAAAATTTCTCCCTAGGCATTTTCTCCTACCAGAGGACTACCCCATGTCTCTTCTGTTGTTGAAGGGTCTAATGGAATCCACCAGCAGCACTGAGTCAGTCATGATTAATCTGCAGTTAACTGCAGGGTCTCAACACCTCCTGTATGTTGGTAATGGGAGAACCCTTCTTCCCTGATGATACGGAGTGGGTTAACTAAAACAAAATAACAAAATATTTTATGAAGGAAGGAAGGAGGGTAGATGTATTTGTTAGACATAGACTTAATATGTCTCCTTTCAAGTCCTGGTAAACCAAGGCATGAATTTTCCAACTCTTCACCCCACGGTGCAGAGCTGGTATAAAGCCCAGAACAATATTTGGTGTTTTGGGAGAATTTTTTTCTCTTTCTGAGTTGATGAATAATTCAGATTTTATATCATCTTTGCCTCCTAGCAATTTAAATTTCAATTTGGCTTCAGCAAGGTCTTAATATAAATATGTGATTAGAGAAGGAATCTAAATTAAATTGCTGTAGTTAAGTTTTATATGCATTAAATGTATGTACTCCAAGCACTCTTCTCCAATGTTACTTACAACCCTCCTTTCTCTGAAGCGTGGTTTATTCTTAGAAAACTCAAGCTGCTCCTAAAATTCTGCTCCCAGTAAGAGACAAATTAGATAAAAACAACTTATTGAGAGGAAAGAGCTTACAGAGCTCATGCAAGTAGACGTGGAGTGCTGCTTGACAGCCTTCTATGCATTTTTTTTCTAAGAATTATCCAATATCTAGTGGTATAACAGATAAAATTTCACTTTTCCAAAATATCTTTAGTGCATCATCTTCCCAACACCAAAATTTGGAAGGATTGTGAGGGCTATGGGAATACTGCAGATTTATTTTGGCACTGCCTAGTGCTTCAAGCATCCTGGAAATCAGCACTGGGTATGTTCTCATAGTCTGGATGTAAATTAGCCATATGTGCATTAGTGGCATTATTTACAGATTGAATTGTGCAACTATACTTAGGGCCTTAGATAAATTATTTCTATATTGGGTCCAATTTTTGCTGTCATTTACAGTAATATAAATCTAGAATCACTCCACTGAAGTCAGTGGGGTAATTACTTTGAATTTTCTCCAGTGTGACGGAGTGCAGGATTTAGCCTCTGATTATTATTTGCAGCTCTGAAGCCCTTTCCCCTACACTGGAAATCTACAGAGTCTCTTCTGTCAGCTTGTCCACTATCGCTTTAGAATTGAGCTCAGGAAATGTACCTGCACATGAAAGCAAAGCGATGCAGTCAGATTTAGTTCTTTTTGGAGTCTGGGTAAATAAAAATTAAACCAGTTCCCTGGTGTTACAAACTCTTGTTGGATATATAGCTTGACTTTTCATGCTCCTTTGCCTTTGCTTCTAAAAGAGGAATTGCAGTGGATGTTTGCCACTGGAGCTATCTCTGGTTGAGCCTCGCTACAAGAGTCAGTACTAAGAGTGTTAGGATATAAATGTCACCCTCTGGGCTTCTTCACCCACCACTTTGAGTGGACCTACCGTTAGCAAAAATTATTTGTCTTCTTACTTTAGTCATTACCTTAGGGTTTTCACTGCATCTTCATGGCTTAAGCCAGTCGTGCTCCTTCTTTTTCCATTGATATTTGACAGCATTGTTTAACTGTGAAAAAGCAGTGAATCACAGTAAAAACTCTCCGTAGCAGCTCTTTTGAAACTCACATCTGCTAGAAAAATATGAAATCAAAGATGGAGCATGCCAGTCTCAACAGAAAAATAGAAACCGTGCTAACACATCAGCAACTGTTCTCTAGAAACACTCTCACTGATGTTGGAGTAAATATGATTGTCCATGTAAGAACACAGATGTCTCATCATCCAGCAACATACAATGTTAAGGCATACCAATGTTGGATGCAACTTTGTAGCTGTGGTTCAAAAGCTCATGTAAGAGAAACACACTGGGTTACTGGTTATATCTTTTTCAACTCAGTATTTCTAATGAGAAGAAGATGTCTGAATGTATTTTATGTAAGTCATAATAATTTGAAAAAATGCATTAGCAGGCACAGGTCTCATAAGTGATTTTAAATCATCTCCATATTTTGTTTTCCTTCAGCTTCTCCTTTGTTTCTTTGCTGCTGCTCAACCTAATTTTTTCTCTTCCCCATCCTACTGCAATAGCAAGTCCACCTTCATTTACATTGATAGAAAAGGCTATAAAATTAAACGCTGCACCTTGACAATCAGATGTTCTAGCTGATTAATTTATCTTAGGATCTTTTGTACAGTGCCCTGCCACTACCTGGGACCTTCCATCCCTAGTGACCATATCAAGAGGTCATGGAAATTTTTAGGTAAGGCATTAATAATTACACCATTGCTGGGTTTGAGCAACATGGTAATGCCTAGAGAGTGATGACTAAAGGGGCACAAGACTATTATTACTGTGCAAATAGCCTTTACTCAGCAAAACTCACAGGCATTTGTAAGTACTAACTTAAATATCATCCCAGCCAAGATACCACTTTTTCAGGCTCATCCCTGAAATTACATAAGTCACAGAAACAGAGAGTCACTTCAGCATTTAAGTATCCAGCATATGTTCCCAAAGGAGACATTTTTCCAGACTTCTCCATTCAGTGGCAAGCCTGAGATTTAGGAGTCAGTGAAAGAAAAGAGGTAGAAAGGTAGAAGACTAGAGCAGTTGGGTTGTGCATGGCACCAGTGAGATTGGACAGAGCAGATTTCCTAGCTCCATTTTTATATTTTCTACAGAAAAATCTGGGCACAGAGCATATTGGGAAGGAAAGAGGGAGCTGCGCACCCAGCCAAGCACAGGTCACTGGGCGTCCCTGAACATCAGCCATCCTCTGAAGAGGGGATCATTCAGGATGTAGGTTTTACCATGGTTCATATACCAACTTTGATTTTGCAAGTTAGCTCAGCTGAATAAGACTGACCTGCCCCAGCACATCTTTGGTCATAGGGATCATCATGATTAACAGATTTGCCCTGGCCACAATGCCTTACTTTGGAATCCTACACCCAGCCCAGTTCCAGGTCTCCTTATGTCAAAGAGCCATCAGTCTTGAGTGAAAAGCTTCTGGGGTGAAGAACCGACGATACTTCTGTAAAAATATTCCTGATGACTAATTAACCTCACTGTTAATCCTGACTGCTTCATCCATAATCAGGATTTGACCATTTTCAGCCTCTAGGTCTTGATTCATTTCCATATGCTAAATTACACAGCCTTTACAAATCTTCTCCACATGTAAGTATTAATATATCATGATCGAGTCTCTTAACCTTTCTTTTGACAAAGTAAACAGATTAGGCTGCATACATCTATCCCTACAAAGATTCCAGATCTTGAAATCATTCTTTTCTGATCTATTTTCAATTTTCCATGGCTTCTTTGAAGTGTGAACACCAAGACTAGTCATGATATTCCAGTAGTTTTCCCACCAGCTCACACACAGCTGTACTTCTTGTGCCAGAATCCCTGGCCCAGTAATTCTGCTGCTAGCTTAGGTTTAGGAAATTCAATCTAGGGTATTAAAACACTTGCTATATATTTTCCCTGCATAATTGGAAAGCAGCGAGAGATCAAGCAAAGGATCAAATCTGGGGAAAAAAAAAGTTTCCAATTCCCAAGTTAATTGTCCTGAAAAGTTTGGAGAAATTTACTACAGAGATACTCTCCCATAGAGCAACCAAGTGCTGACTGTAAGTCTGTTTATGCTTTGGACACATCTGTATGGCAGCAGCATAAAGAGTGTGGCATGCTGTTTAATATCTGTCAGGCTTCTTTTTTAAACCACTTAATAAGCATGTATGTAAATTCTACGCAATAAAAAAGTTCTAACAACCAGAACAAGAATAACCTTTTATGTGGTGGCTCCCACCCTTAATCCCAGCTCCTACATGCCAGTTCCTCCCCCCACTTTCACAGCCCCATTTCTTGACAGGTGCCAGAAGGTTTCAGAATTTTCTTGCGGCTTCACCATGGGAACTGCCATTTCACCAGGAATGAATTTGACCCGCTGAGCAATAAAGCTGAGGCAAAACACTTACGCTCTAACCAGAATGGGGGAATTGCTTGTCATTCTGTTGGCATGGTCTCCTCTTGCAATTTTTTTTAGCCAAGGAGGGCTCCATGTTCATTCAACCTCCCTCTAACTTCACCTTGAGAAAGAAACAGGGCTTTGAAAGTGTCATTTTCCCAGAAACAGCTGCTGCTTTTAGCATCCAACAGTCTTTAAATCCATAGAAGGCTAGTTTATATGGACAGGGAAGCATTAAATGCTAGGAAATGAGGGTCTTTAGGTAACTATTCCAGAACTGCTGTATCTGCAGTTACAGCAATTGGTGGTGTAGGTGGTGTTCTTTTACTGGCTTTTAATGAGACACATTTATTACTGCCTTGCGATAAACCAAAGTAAAGCCATAAAAATGACTTTCATTGAACATTTGTTTGAGTCCTGCCTGGGTCTTATAAAGCTACATTTGTTTTACATGCCTGCCACCTTTTTGGTAACAGCTGTTATCTCCTTCCATAGTGACATAAAATAGGCATACTTTCCACAATACAACAGAAAATTGTTTCATGATTTGTGTGAGATAGAGTTGGGAGTTGATCTTTTGTAAACATCTAAATCACTCAAGTAACCCAACTACTCCTTAAGACCGGGCAGAACATGGGTCTAAAAACTGCTCAGGTTTATTTGTTATAATTTCACAATAGTTGAAAACTGCAGCTGTGCTGGTTGATAAGAGAACCAAAATTTTAAGAAGAACAGCATCTAATCCAGCAGTCTTTGTTCAGAGGAGTGAAGTCCCAGTGACTTACAAGAAGGATCCTTGGTAGACCCAAACCTTCAGCCGTATCATGGTGATAAAAATAAATATGCTTTTTTAGGTCCAGCAGTGAATCCACTATTTAAGGCTTATGCATTTTCTTCATCTACTGGACTAGTTCGCATTTCACTAAATACAAGTTTCAATATTGCAGCTAAACTCTCTGGAAATGTTCTTCAAGAAATGTTCTTAACAATTCACCTCCCTAAGTTAATACCTATTAAAACCTAAAAATGAATTAGATTTGGAATTTCCTGGATTCTTGTGTTTGTCATGCAAATTTTCAGTGCTGTTCTTTTTATGATAATATGAAATAAAGTAGTTTCTTATAGCGACATTGTAAATCATTTGCTTTCTATTACACGCAGCTGGTTTTGTTACTGTAACGATTTTGTATGAGTGCACACTGCAGTGCATATTAAAGGCAATGAGACATTCTTTTTCAGGGCTCACATGCAATTGATGTTTGTGCAGACATAACCAGATAATGATAAAACAGTAATTTATTATAATATATTAGCGAGATTGGTTTTTCTGTCTTCTCCCAAAATACACCTTCTCATAAACTGCCCTTCCTCCCCCAGCAAATCCTTATTTTTCCTGTTTGCTGAAATGACTCCCCACCCTTGCAGATGCAGATTACAGTTTTTCAGCTCACTAGAGATCCAGAATCAAAATCGAAACCAGCTGGTGTTTTCAGGCGGGTGTCTTACTTTAGCTTACTCAAAAGAACACAAGATGAACGGTAAGAATTAAATAAACCACAAATTATTTTGGGGACTGTCTGGTTTATATTAGAAGTAAACTTTTCACTGCTGGCTGTTGTTTCAAAACTATTGCCTCTATTTTTGATATGCATCCTTGGGATCTAACACAAACTATGTCTTACTAGTTTAATCCATTGTTAGGCCATGTTTAAATATCTTTTATTATAGTCATGTGCTATAAAATAGTTCTTACTGGAGTACTGGCTCGAAGCCAAAGGGTAATACTGCTTCAAGTGGCACAGCACAGTATTAAAAGAATTTTTTCCTTTGGTGTTGGTGCTTACCAATTTCACACCTTGAAAAAAGCCTAACTACATCAAAATGTGATGTATCTACTTTGAGTGCAGGGAGTACAAAAATATTATAGTGCAAAAAGAGAGCAAATAAAACATTTCAACTGTATCAACAGTTTATTCATTTTTGTGCGCGATTAGCAATTTGTGTAATTCCTTGCTGTGGAGTGTATAAATTATATGTAAATATTTTTCAGGCTTCTGTTTTCAAAAGTAATTTTGTTTTTAACCTGCTGCAGCAGGACCACTTATAGAACTACAGTGACGATCATTTAGGTCATAATTAAGATTAAATTAGGTCATTTGTTTTTTTCCTCCCCTGAAACCACATTTAAATGAGGGGTGTTACATCTCTAGTTCAGCTTCTGACAGCATTCTTTTCCTCACGCATAGCCACAATCACACAAACGCTACCAATAAAGTGAATAAAGAATTCTAATAATGCTTAATAACGCAGACCTTCAATTCTGCAAGCATTTTGGCAAGAGCAGATTCCTGCCCTGATACATTTCAGAATATTTCCAGGTATGGACTAGGTTCCATTGGGATGATCAGGAATTAAGACAAAAAAATTGCTACCATTACTTCATCGCTGTGGTTTGTACCAGTACCTTCATTCTGGGGTATTATGACATTCAGTTCTGTTGTTTCTATTATTCATGGTGAAAACGTGCCCAGAGAGGAAGGAAAGAGACTGTTAGGAGCAGTTAACCTCTGCAACTTCCAAGGAGAGCGCTAACGTACGATATATGCCAAATGCAAGCCCATTAGTTTGAATAATGAGTAAGTATATCTAAGACTTTGTACAAGACAAGATGAAAATAGATTAGGCAGGCTATTGTACCACACTTTATTACCTAGTGAAATGTAATGTGATCCATTTGCAGGAGGAAGAACCAGAGATGCTTGTTTCAGAATTCAATTGTTCCAGAAAGATGTAAGTACCCTAGTGTTGTTATTTTTATATCGATTTTTATGAAACACATGTAGTTACATTTTTACAAGGCAGTAGGTTCTCTTAACGATGGCAGCAAGACAGGCAGTGCAAATGTTAGGGGGCTGACTATATTCTTCGGTCAAATGACAGAGGGCAAGAATATATAGTTTAACTTCAGCCTTGTAGAAGTAAAACCAGAACCAGACATCCAACTGCAGACAAGTTGCCGTCAGTTTGGTTCCTGGAGAGGTGACTCTGCTATCGCTTCATTCTTCCAGTCCCAGTGTGGGGATGTTTGATAAAGTGCATCTACAGACAAAAACTGGGGCTAGATTCACCACGCAGTGTCTGTAGTGGTGGAATTTTGGCTTTGTATTTGAACTTGACTATTGATTTCAAGGTATGGTATTCTCTGCTGTGATTTAGATTTGTGTTCTAGAGATCTTTATGTATTTGGTTTATTTTTGAGAGTGAGAATAATTTTGGATTTTGATCCTGCATGCTTGAATTTGCAATAAGCATGCTAGTGAAAGATTATGCTTGTATCTTTAAAAAGGAAACACAGAATTTCATTAGCATAACTACCACTTTTTTTTTCCCTGAGTCCTTCTTGAGTTGAAATAAACAAGAAAAAAAAAGGACAAGGAGATACTGTCAGAGAAAGCAAAAAAAGAGAAATGGCCCTGGACTTGGCTGTTACATAAATCACAGTAGAAATGCTGTTGAGGCTAGACATTATTGTATTTGGGGAAGTAGCCATTAAGCCAATATCAAATGAGACACATATATTTGGATACAAAACTCAGCTTGCTGTATACCTTTAGGAGAGGAGAAGAAAAAAAAGCATCACACTCCATTATCACCAACTTGGAAATATTTAACATGAAACAATAGATATAAATAAATTAACCCAGGAAGTCAGACAAGTAACCCAGGCATTTTAGACTGTTGCTTTATATTGAAGCTGTCTGTGCAAGTGTACCTTTATATTTCACGGAGATACAGTCATAGCTATTGGTGGTTTTCTTATGTGTTTCTCTTTCAGCATTCAAAGACACTCTACTTTTTAGGAAGCCCCTACTGAGCATTTGGGAAGTATCACCAACATCACAGATCTTGTGGCTGATTTATTCACCTTTCTGTCTTGTTCTATTTTTCTTTTTTTCAGCATCTTTGGCCTTTTTTTTTCTGTGCAGACTCTGCAGTAACTCCTGAAATGTCTAAAATAATGAACTGACACAACCCTTTTTTAATTTCTTTTTCACCAATATGGTACGTGTACCATCTCTTACAGCAACTCTTTCAAACACTGAGCTGAGCATCTTCCCCCTCATCTTGTAAACAGCAACCTCGTCCTTCTAGTAGGCTTAACCTCTTCTCGCTCTTTCTAATGTTGTGTAGTCCTGTCTTGTTCCTAGAAGAAAAAACCCATCTTAATTTCTTCATCTTAACTTGGACATGGCTCTGTTTTGTGCTCCTTCAGTCACCTTCTCCCTTCCTTCTAACAGAAGACCTCCTTGCATCCAGCTCACGTTACCTTTGTGTCTAGAAGCAGACTTTGCTCCCCTTTCCCTCCAGTCCCAGTTACTCTGGCAGTGGCTCCAGCAACCTGGACGTCAAAGCCGCACACCTCCTGTATCTCTACTTACCTCAGTGTACTGTTTTTTAGCTCAGTCCACACTGCTCAGGCAGAACAGTGATCATATTTTGCAGGACATGACAAGCAATACTGCAGTTTCCACTGGTAGTCACTGGAAACATCATCTGTCCCTGCAGTCCAGTCTCCAAGCAGCAGTCTGGAGGCCGCAGCTGAAGGTTAGCATCCCTTCCTTCCCAGTGGTAGCTCTCGGAGGTCACTGGTACAATTTTAGCACTTGAAACAATGCCTTATACAAACTGCTACAAGAACTGGCAGTCCTGAGTATAATAGCAGGGGACGTCAGCTGCAAAATTCAGGTTGTCATGCAGAGCCACAGAATGGAACAGGAGTGTCCAGGGTAGGGCTTTGGTTCACACCCATTCTCAATGCACAACATCTATATGGAGAAAGAATCTTTAAAGCTCTGTGAAATATGAATGCAAGAAGAGATTCTGATGGTTTAAACATGTTGGAAAATCCCAAATGCAAAGCAATTGTAGTTCATTATACCTCATCACTTCCTCACTTTCATATTTTTCAGTCTGCTTTTAAACTCAGAAGCATCTGAAATCCATAAATTTTATTTCTTTATACTCATTTAAACACTACTGTAGATGCCATTAAAATATCCATACATTGGAAATCTCAAGAAACATAGCTATATAATATGTTTAAAGATTTATCATGGTGGAATGGTAGATAGAGGCAGTATAGGCTGAAAACCAGATTTTAGAAGCTTGTAGTTATAATGAAGAGCCTTACCTGTGGTAAAGTAGTGGTGCACAAGTATGCTAGCTAAATATGTAAATTAAATAAATGTTGGCTTGAACCAGCAAACCTGTCCTGTTTTTTTGTAATTTTATTTAGAAGATATCAGCTGTCTTTACACAAGAGTTGCTTTACTTGCCCTGTCCCCGGAAGAAGAGTGTTCTTGTGAACTGACCTTTGCAGAGCATTTTTGTATGTAGACTCTTCATCACAACTACTGAAGTCAGGCATAAAACTGCTGTTAACCTAAGAGGGGCCACGACTAGATCTGAGACTGATAACTTCTGATGTCTAATGAGAAAAAAAAAATTATCTGAGGGTGTCTTCTCCCCCATATTTCCTGAGTGGAAGTACTTCAGAGAAAACATAAAGGTAATATTATACCCTAGAGCCAGATCTGGGGACACTTGCTCAAGCTAAACTAATCCTTTGCTCATACAATCATCTCAGTTTGTTCTGACCTGAGGGAGAAAAAATTCAAAGAAATAATCATGGGATCTTTAATTGATAATCTATTCCATAATATTTGTCTCTGCTGTAGCCTCTAAGGCTCCCTGGGGGCAAGGGAGCCTTCCTTGGGGAGCAGTATCTGGTGGCCCTCTGGACAGAGCACAGCAGAAGGCTCTTGGGAACAGAGGTCATACATGCAGTAAAGCATCTGAGTTTTATCTGAACAACAGATAGCTTTACAATTCACCTGCAGCAGTCATTGCTAAGGGGTGGATAAGCTCATGGTTCATAGTGAAAAATAACCCACACTGCCAAACCCAGCACAACATGAACGCATCTGATAGACATATGGACGGGAGGGTGATCTGGAAGTTAGCTTTTCACAGCACGAGGATAAAAACAACTTCCAGATGAAATCACAGGTGTTCATCAAATTCTTTTTAAAACAACCCCAAAATCTAAAAAACAAACAAACAACCAAAAAAAAAAACAACCAAAGAAAGATTCTTAACCCTGTAAAAATAAGGAAAAACATCTAGTGGTGTCATGACAGTAGAGCACAGGAAGGAAAGGAATTGTGAGGTGAGCAAGACTAATGGGTTAATTAACAATTATCCTGGCTGTCTGGAGGGGAGAGCTTCTCTCTTTACTGAACAATGCTGGAGATTAATTGAATGACAACAGGGCTTAAACTGACATCTTCCGAGATAGCGTTAGAGGCTGGCCAAAACACTGCCCTCCAGGCTCCACTAGGAAACTGTTATTCGGTGGCTGTTCTGGCTGGGGATAGATTTTCTCCTGACCACAAACTCTGCTTGGGTATACCCTGGTTATATGACTGGTTATCCCCTCTGTGGATTTAGTTTTACTGGTAGAGGATGTCAAAGTGCCTCCTTAGACCAGAAGGGTTCTGCACCTGGGGCAAATCGGACCAACATAACGATTTGGTGGAGCAGACCTGTATTAATGCTGGGAGGAAAGCACATATCATGGGACAGACGAGTCAGGTTTGCTGTTTTAACTGTTATGGCACAGTTAACATGGTAGAGCTTGGAGTTCAGGCAACCCGTTTTACACATTCACATGTGGGAGTGCAAAAGTCTTGAGCAAATCTCAAGATTTCCAGCCTAGCAGTAGGTTTTGCTCTGCCATCTCTGATGAGCAGAACAAGGCAGCCTGAGGGCAATGATACCTTTCCCTGTGCCCTCTTCCTGATTCTTGTTTGATCCAACAAGATTCCCCTTGCAATTTCCTCACATAAATCTTACTTCTGAGGAGCTGCTGGTAGTTTTTGAGGTGATTTACCAATGGCAGCCCAGCGATATGAGAGCAGATGATGATGTGATCAGGTAATGGTTACCATACAATCCCTTTCCCAACCACTGTTAATTGATAACTATGTAATGACTGTATCTGTTTTACAGTTCACTGTCCTGTCAGTGTGCTCGTACCTCTACAAATGGTAGCGATCCCGCTCGCTGACCCTTGCTGCAGATCTTTGCAGTAGATCAAAAAGATTAATGGTGCGAGTTGGTAGTTTCAAGACCCAGCTCTCCAAATAAAAGATATTTTTTAATTACTGTCCAACCCTATTAGATGTCGGGCTGGATAACATGTGTTTCCTTTTAGAGATGAACTGCCCCAATGGCAGTCGCAGAGGACTTTTGCATAACTCTTTCCCCCTCCCCCTTGCCCTATCTTTGTGCTGATGTGTTAACGTGCAGACATCCTGCTACTGGCTTGGATATGCCTAATATTAAAAAAGTAATTTTGACCCAGTCTTTTCTTGAGTGCTGGGTTGGGTCTGTGTTACATCTCTGTGGGGGGCTGTTTTCCATGAGCAGGCAGGCACTGCCAAGTGGCTTTCGGATCTTAACTCCTTACTGCCAGGTCTGACTTCCATTCAGAGGTAAATGCCTCTCCCTTTACCCCACCAAATACCACCCCTGTTTTGACACAAAGGTTTGGTTTCTCTTCTGGTCAGATTCTCTTCAGCTTTATCCATATTTTTGTGTTTTGATGGGGTTTAGCCGCTCAAGAGACGTTAGCAGAGGTTTGCAGGCATTTGTGGTAGGTGCATCATCTAGTGTTAGCATTTGTCCCAATGTGTTTTAGGGTCACAGTATTAACTGCGGCCACAGTGTTAGGACAATGGAATCCTTTTCATTCCCACAGTGTGTTATTTCCTGGATTTAAGCAATAGTTTTCACACGGACAGAAGCATTTGAAAAGGTCTCAGCCAAGCAAAGTGGGGCACGGTACTTCACTCACCGGCTTTTAGCCATCAATTGAACTGGGATGAATCCCGCAGCCTTTACATGTATGAGTAACTCAGAGCCCTACAGGCAGACTTAAATTACCTGGATAATTACAGATTTTTCAAGTGTGAGATGGTTAATGATCAGGCCCGTCGTTTTCAGTACGGCTGGAGAAGAGGTGACACGCTTGAGTAGGATTTGCAGGGTGAAATCTTCATTGGTACTTTTGAAATGATCTAGTTTGCTGTTACTTTCTTTGCTGTCTACCCCTGCTGCTGGTCAAACCAAAATGTTCCACTGTTCAAATACCTGGCAACAACTATTTAATTTGACAATTTGTAGATAGTATTCCTGTATTACCCTTTAGGACCTTAATAATAGGTTTTTCTTTAGTGAAGCATTAAAACATTAAAGGCCATAAATTCCACAGTCACCTGTATCCATTTATTGCTAATTTATTATGGAACGTATTATAAAACTTTGCTTGACATACAGGCCTCTTCATAACTATAAATCTTTTTTCAACTGTTTAGATAACTTATGCTTAAGTTCAAGGAAAGACCTCTACGGACAAATATTTAAAACATCTATTTATTTTGCAATAGTAATATGTACAAAGTATATGGCAAATACTGAGAACTATTACTCTATATTCTGATTACTTACCACTTTAAACTTTTGGGGGATACATCTACTATAAAAATAAAATAAAAACTATGTAATAAGCAAGTATCTGCTTTATTAAAAGGTTTAAGAAATCTAACTGAAGAAAGTTGTTATTACAGTTAACATCAAACTTATAAACGTTTCTCTTCAGATTAGGTTTGTCGTTTGTAACCTGGAACCACTGAAAGGATTGTGTGGTTCGTAGAAGGGGCTCACCAGAGGGAAAAGAAAAGTTTTCAGACTTCATAATTCCCAATCAAACCATAGGCTGTAATACCATTGTTGCTACAGAGCTTGTTCTTGCTCTCATGAAGTCAGTTTTAAAATCCCAGTGATGCTGGATAAGAAACAGAAATAATTTGAGGATTTAATTTATCTCAAAAGAATTGTTTGGGTTTTGATACTGTTTAAATTTGTTGCTTTTAAATTACCTCCTGTTGTTTGATATAAGAAAAAGTGATCCTTTTCTCTCTCACAGTATATAAATTCAAAATTTTCTTGGATATATCAAACCAGCCTTCTACAGAATACTACTTTTTGTTTCTTTAATACTTTTGCCCTGGCTAAATTATTAGCATATGTATTTGCTAATAAGACATACGTATTATTAGCATATGTAGTAAACCAATTGGTTTTAGCAGCAATGCACGTGCAGATGCCCAGCCAGCTCCTTTAGCAAAAAAACCAATTGTTTGGATGTCTCATTAAATGACCTTAGGATTTTCTTATAGATTGTTAAACTATAAGACTAACGCCATGGTGAAAGGCCAGAATAGTACAGTAAGCACAACTCTCACGTTGGTATATTAAATTCAGAAAAAAAGGATGGAAATCTACAAATCTACATGAAATGCTGCTCTTTAAAGTGAGCTCATTCATAGTAAAATAATTAAGATTGTACAGAATTTTTTGTTCTTGAGAAAACCAAAAACTGGCTTACCCTAATGCAATCACAACATTGTTAGCATCCAAATGAAAGCAAGGCAACTGATTCTTCCAAAACATATACAAGTTATTCACCAGTTTTCTACTGACTTCATCATTGATTTGTTAATTGGCACTTGTTTCTTGGAACGGGACAGGAAGGATTCGTACTACAAACTGGTAGATCCACTCAACAGCCAGCATTGGTTGTCTACTGACGCTTTGGCCCCATCTCTACCTCCCAATCTCATTTGCTTATTTCTGCTTTACGGAACATCTCCATCTTTCCTCCCCCATCTAATTTTCTCATCGCTTTCTGCTTTGTCTCTTTTCCTTATCCTTTTTTCCAACCCTTTCTCCCGACATCCTTCCTCTCTCCCTCAGCCCCTGCTTCATATACAACTTACAGAGAGACCTCTAACAGCCAGATTCATGCTATATGTTTAGTGCAGTCTCACATGAAAAGCAGCAGCGACCAATGTTGATGGGACTGTTTGTGCCCCAGACTCTTTTTCTGGGGCTTATGTGTTCATAAAAGTATTCATGGTTTGGGACTCAATGAATCAATATATACCTGACCAAGAGAAGAATGCCAGCAATTTGTAAGCTTAAGCAAACCAATTAAATTTTGATTAAATTATCTATAGTAGAAAACATTTTAATATTACTTATGGACTCTGTGTGTCCTTGCAACAGACTCCCAGCATGTCTTTAAGTTCTGTAGTAACACAATAAATAACTTTTTATATTACTTCCCAAAATTTGACCCTGATGGATTGTTAAATTAATTACATTGCTGATATCTGACAGAATAAGCAACTTTCCCAGTTATTTATGGTCTTAGATTTCACTAAACTACATAATACAATGTCTCTTTAAATGTTGTCAGGTGCTGTGAAAATTATCAGTCTCAAGCAGCGAAGCCTGGGGAGCGAGACAAGATTTAAAGCTAATACCCTGAGTTTCAGTTACTGATAAAATCTTACAAAAATAAAAGAATTACCTTTAATAAATATATTCCAGGACAGTCTCTGATGGGACTCAACAAGCCAATTAAGTGTTTTATTCAAATGCTTTGTTTTTCTCGGCAGAGAAACTCCTGGGCCAGGCTCCCTTCTGGCACAAGTCTGCTTAAGACAACAAATGGAGTTACACCCGAGATGAATTTGCCATGCTATGTTTTTCTAAATAGATTAGGGGTCATTTGAAAAGCTGTAAATAAACCTTTCAAATTCTTTAAGGCAAAAAGAAACAAATCTCCAAGAGGAAGAGAAAGGAGAAAAAAAAAAAAAAAAAAAAAGATTTATTCTGCCTTCCCAGAACTGCAAGTTTCCAGGTGTTCACCTTTTGATCTGGCTACAGGCAATGATTTTCTGAAGTGGTTTCTGATGGTGCCTGACATCATTTATGGCACTCTTGAACAATCTTGTAATGTGCTAAACTACACAAAATTAAGTGAGTTAGTGGCTAGCTAAGAGCAGCAAAAGGGCTGTGGGTATCACAAGCACTTTGCTACTTGCAACAGCATGTGTAGCTTCGAAGCAGTTATTTCTTTGATTTTATAATGAGAATAAAATAACAACTGTTCTTAATTATTAATCATACACTAGGGTGAGAGGCCCTCAGAGTCTCACTGTGCTTGATGCTGTACAAACAAAGAGCAAAAAAAAAAGTCTTTCCTAATAACTTACAGCCCAACTGAAGACAAAACACAGCAATGGAGGCAGCAAACCATAGGAAGGAAAGGGACAAGCAGTGTGACCTACATTAAGCCAGCACAACTGTGTGTATGGTTGGACAGCCCATGTTACTCATGTTTGATTAAGTTTTTTCATATAACTTATTAGTAGCTTGTAATTAAAAGATTGTGATTCTGTGATTCTGTGATTCCCATGAGCTAAAGGGATGGCAGAACTGGACTTAGCTGGTAGATGCTGCACTGCTGAGCCAGCAGGAACTTTGCCATTTATTTGCATGCGTGAAGGCACGCATGATGTTGCTGAGTTTCAGGCAAGGAGAACAGAATTTACCTCTGCAGTATTTATGAACGGGATCAGACTCAAAATGTCTCAAGAGTCAAAACTGGCCCAGTCAGTCACCTATGGCAAGTCAACAGCATTCACTGAGCTTCATTTTTTTCCACATGAGCTGCAGTTCATTAGATTTTTCTCAGACAAACCGCTGTCAGAGAAGAAATTTTCCATTGTGCCCAAGGAGGGAAACTGTTGGCGGTAGTCTGCATCTCAAGATTTTGTTAACTGTATTGGCTCTGCTGGGCTCAGCTTAGTGAGCTCTTCAGAGAAGGGACCTGAGCACTTGAGTGGTGGTGGGGTGGTGGTGGTAGCAAAGGGCAGATCTGACATGGAAGACCTGAATATATGAGCTATAACTTATGTTACCTGGAATTTCCTTGGAGCTAAAGGCTTCTTGTGCCGATTTGTTGTTGTCCAGGCAAAGGGTGATAAAGAAATGTGATTATCTCATTGTATCCCATTGTGGTTGCCAACACACAGGAGTTGTTTCTTGTGGTAGTTCTGTGAGACGCAGAAGTCCACAATGCTTCAGTACCCAGCACAGAAATGAGAGTGAAATGCTGCAGTTCTGTCTTTTACAAAATATTTAATCTATAAATAACTAATTAGGAGCCTTGAAGAATTTGTCATTACAAAAATTGATTCTAAAGGTTGAATTTGTTAATGGCATTTAAAATTCTTATTTAATACCAACAAAGACTGTGAATGCTTAGCCAAATTAATAGAATTTGCATTGTCAATGAAATCTCTTCTCCCACTGAAAAAAATCTAAGAAGAGAAATATATCTTTGAGATTCTAATGTGATTTTGGTAAATCTTTTCCAAGTGCTTATTCTGCAAATCACTAGATTAATACCATTTAGAAAGATCAGGCAAATGAAGCTGCAATTAAAAGAATTAGTTAAATCCATTATAGGCTGCTGGCCTTACTCCCCAACTCAGGAAGGATTATGCACCACACCCAAAGTCTGTTTGATCCTATCTTCAGGGCACTATTTATTAATTGCACTTAATTATTCATGGCAAACCCCAAAATGAAGCAGTTGAACATTAATCCAGCTGTTACCTTTCCCTCAGTTCAGAGGCTCCTTTGGGATGCTTTTCTCATCTTCTTGTCTATTCCACCCTTAGTTTTACAGAGCATTTGCCCAAGAGTGCCCTGATGCAAAAGCAGGCTCATTTCTATAAGATGACAGGTCAGTCTTTGTCACTCATCAGTGCTAAATCCAGAAAGCAATTTACAGCCAAAGTCAGGCATTAAAGGAAGAGAATATTTATGCTGACTAATGGGCTCTGTGACCTGTGTTGCTCCTGGTATTTGTGGAGAAGTCGCGTCTTAACAAGAGGATTCACAGCAGCCAAGCTAGCTAAAGCAGCTGTTTGGAAACACAAGTGATAGGAAAGTCAGTTCTGCAGCATTCAATTCTAACCCAGATTTGTATTTTAAAGAGAAAGTCTTCTCCTAGTCTCTCTCCCACAGTCCAATAGCTAGCATATGTACCTGGAACATGGGAATCCCATGTTGGAAATCCTCTATCTTATTTGGAGCAGGACTATGAAAACACCGACACTTCCAAGAACTAAATCTGGAGTACCCCAAAGGTGACCTCACCTCTCCTTTTCCTCCACAATGCTTGCGTTACTCAGGGTCAAAGCAAAGCACAGGGTGGTTGACTGAAGGCAGCCTGGCCCTTCGGGAGATAGAACATCCCATTGCAACCCTTAATTAGTTATCCATAATATACTTACTAGAGTTACAGAGTATCTGTAGTTAGACTCTATAACTAGAGTTATATAATATAGATTATATGTTCTTATTGATGTTGAGTTATGGCTCAGATACTATTCATTGCTTTCAGGATAAGGAGGTCATCTAATAACTGTAACCACGCCCTTTTTGTAGCTTGTCAAAAACAAGTGCAGTTTTCTGGTTGCTTTTTGCAGTGAGGGTCCTTCTGTATGAAGAACTGGATGTTACATGTATAAAGTGTAAACAAAAACAATCAGAAAACAATGACTTTAAATTTCAGTTGTCCTGGTCTGAGGGCAAAACAATAAACGGAAACACTACAGTTATCTGCTTCCTATTTCCACTACATGATCAACTCTTTTAACTTCAGTTTGTTGATTCTTAACGATTTTCAGGCTCTTTCTTTACTGTGGTATACCAACAGAGAAATGGTAGAAAGCATCTGAAATGCAGGTCCTTCCCATGTTGTTGAACACCAAATCTCCCTTTTGAAATCAAGCTCTTCTGCAATCAGATTTAAAGCTGATTTAAAAACAAGAATTATAATGTTCCCCCACCTAAACCCATAATAATCTCTATTCCTGCCTCTGGATTTGCTGATGTACCATGGCTTTTAAGTATTTACCTTCTAGATATGAAGATCCTTAGGACTGCTTAATGCCTTCTTATTATTACCAGTCCCTCAAGTCATAATGAACTCTGGATTATAGCATATTCTATATTTAAGTTTCCAGGACCAACAACTATTATACGTTCTTTGTTCTGAAATTTTTTTTAAAAAAAAAAGTCACATAATTAGTTCATTTCTGCTCACTACACAACAAGAATTGATTGGCAAGCTCATCACTGCAAATGCTTGGGAAAGCCCTAAAAGTCTTTTTTTTTTTCCTTTTCTTGATGGTGGGAAGATATTTCACAATTTCATTATTTTGATTTACTAATCCAGAGAGCTGGCACAAGCTACAACTGTTAAATGATGTGATCGTGAATTTTAGAATGAGGATGTGTTATTACTTAAAAAAAAGAAAAGAAAGACTAATACCCACCAAGGTTTCCTACAACATAATCTGTTGGTTTTTTTCTGCTTGGAAATGTTACCTGAATAGAAAGACTTTAGTCATTTCTCTGGGATTCTGGGTCAGCGGTGCACGGTTAGGCAGAATATGCCAGCCTGATTAAGAACTACCTAAACAAGAGCTTGACTGCTTTGGCTTTGCCTCCAGAGCTCACAAAGGATCCTCTGAGGCTGGCTCCTGTAAGAATAAAGCTGATTTATGACACAGGTTGATTTGTTCTTTCCTTAGTGCACAGACTGCTGCTCTGAGTCCCTCTGTCTCGCCTAAGAAGTCACACTGACTCTAACTAGACCAAGAGTGTAAAGTGACCTATCTTATGTACTTAAATTGGCATTACTTTGCTAGGCCAGAGATGCTGAAATTACCTTTTACACAGAGTTTTGATTCATTCTTGATAAGAATTTGCTCACAGACATTTTCTTTATGGTCTCATAGAGCCTGTGTATCAAGCCTGGTCAGCTCCCAAAACTTTAACGATGTGAACGGCTTACGCTAGTTTTGCCGTTATGGGCACCTAGAAAAATATGTCTGATAATAGCTAAAACAGGGTATTTTTTACTTATGAGCTGTTTCATAAGAAACAAATTCAACTTATACCTTCCTATACACCTGTGCAGTCCCAGTGATGTGAAAACATTCTGAGCCAATGAAACAGATTTTGGAATCAGTTAATGTGAAATTTGGTAACAATTTTTGTTGAGATTTCAAAATTAGAAGGGTTTCCTTTAGGCAAATAACATCTATGGGATGTATTGTCCTAAATCTCACTGACATTGCTTTTGCTAAGCTCCCTTTTGCTACTTCCCTGTTTCGTAAGCTGCATCCTGCTCAGGACTGAATCTTCCTTAGTACCTCTTTTCTTAATAATAATGTAGATTTATGTAAGAATATGAGGCTTTTGGCCAATTTGTCCAATTAATATTTGAGTGGGCGGAGGTTGTTAGTGTTTTTTTTAAAACGCTCAACAAGCTTCCCATTAAGTTTCTGCAGCACAACTTGTTTTATTGGCAGGCAGTAGCACTTTTTCACCAGGCCTTTGTTTTTCAGGTTCTCTGCATGTGGCACATATTGTGAAGGCTGGTAAATATAAATGGATAGAAGAAGGCATTTGGTTTAAAAGTTGCAGTTCTAGCTTAAATAAAATATATTGAGGGAGGAATGAACTAAGAATGTGCGCTATATGCAAGTAAAAGGCATGATTTTTTTCTCTTGAAAACAAGAAAAGTGAATATGCTCATGTATATATAGTGTACAAGCAGCTATTTTGCCAATGTAACTTCTAGTAGGGTTTCAGTCTCCCCAACAGGAGCTGAGCTAAATTAAGACCTTGTATGTCAAATACAGTGGAATATCTGGGGAATATGCAATGAATTGAAATCCTTGTCCTCTTCTCTTGCTCGTCTTCACGAAGACTAACCGTCATCTCATAGGCTTGTGCAATACGAAGCACAGAATATCATATTTTCCACTCTCACCTGTAGAGCTGGGATCCTGCTGCTCTTGTGACATCAGATACAAATAAGTACCTTTTTCCATCTTGCTGAAGCAGATTCAGGGCAGGGAGTGGAGCACAGACACCAGTTCGGTCTGTAGAAACCGATTCACTGGCACTGGCGTGTGCTAAAGAAGAGAGCACAGATAGGGTGAAAGGGTGTGGGGAGAGTAAGGATGCTTGGTCTTGACTGCTGTGCAGAAGGAAGAGCTGCAACATTGCTCCGTCTGCTAGCACCGTGTAGGTGTTCATATAATAGCATTCAGTCATCAGATTTGAACTACACACCTACACCAAGGGCTGTATGATATAACAGATTATGTGGGGGTGGATTAGAGGATTGAGTATATAGAGAATTCAGAGCCAGATTTTTTTATATATTTGCTTTATGTTACAGCTAATCACTGTCCAAAAAACCATAATGGAACCACAGAGAAGCTCAGCCTGAAATCACCTCATCTATGTTTGCTGGATTTTAGATGTTGAAAGCCAGGATCTGGGATGTAATTGTGTAACATTACATGACACATCAGGTGTCCTAAATCCCTCCGAATTGTAGGCACATAATTCAAGAGATGCCTCAGGTGCCCTGGGAAAAAAAAACTTAAGTACGTCTAGAGAGCGGTTCAGATCTCATTGACGAGGCTGTGGGAAAAGGCACCGCAGCCAAGTGCCTGAAAATGGGAGGAAACTGGCCCTGAGGTGTTTCAAGGCAACAGAAGGTGTGAACCACATAATTCATCTGCACCAGAAATGAAAGCCTTTGACAGTGCTCACACTTAGAACTTGTGTCTATGAGAGCTTGTCCATTTTTTCCAGTGATACCAGTTTTCCTCGTAAAATACATTACCTTTCCCTACAAACCTTGCCTCCCTTGCTCTTTTGAGCTCTCAAATAGATGAGTAATTCTATTGACTTCCAAGCTCTTGATTTGAAAATACTCACAAGCTTTGTCTGGTCATGGTCCAAATGTCCTTCTAACCTGCAAGCGATTATGGAAAGAAGTGCTGGCTGCATTAGGGAAACTGTGGTGCTAAAATATATTTAAAACCTCCCCTCTCCAAACCTCAACTGGCAAACACAGCGAGGCAAATGGTCTATTCTGAATCCCAACTGTTTAGTCTCCCCAGTTTGTAGTCCCCATTAAACGCCAGTTATGAAGAAGGTAGGCAATCACTCGTTTGCCATAGAGCAAAGCTATACTCCAGCACTAACAATGCTTTGAAAATCAGGCAGCTCCGCAGAATAAAATAGCACATTTTAATATGCAGCTGTGGTTTAGTTGGATTATGGCAGATCATACTTGTCCTATCTATCTGACATTCTCTTGTTCTAATAAGCCCTGTCTACAAAGTAACGGATTCTGTGACCCATATTCAGGTAATTACTTCTTTATTTTAGTTTTCAAGGATTTGTATTCAGACCTCTTGGGCAGAGGCATGGCCTGGTCTGTCTGTTCCATGGAGGACACATGCTTTGTCCCAGGCAGGTATATTCAGGGCCACTATTTTTTCCTCTGGGACTCTCTCATGGAAGTCTTCGTTTCACTGTGGCAGGTTAAATTACTTTAGATGCTTCTCAATAGGCAAATACATATACTATCTCTGTTTCATAGACAGCAAAGCACTTTTATTAGCAAAGAAATAGCCTTTGGGAATCCAGAGACCTTGACCTGTTATACTACAATCTCATTTCTTTTTCGTTTCCTGCTTTCATTGTATGTTCTAGACCCTGCCTAAGTTACCTTCCCTGTTTAAAAGTTGCTCTTCACAAGGGTGGAAGAGATATTGCTTTATTTTTCAGTTACAGTACTTTGCACCTCCATCAGAAGAAAGGTTCTTGTTTTCACGTAGTCCCCTAGAGTTACCACTTAGTGTTATTATGGTCTTTGCTCAGGGTAACACCAGTTTGACGGCTTCCCATTTATTAATGTTGTTAGATATGTTAATAAACATGACTTTTATTATTAACATAACATTCTTCAATTACATTGGTACAGTCTTATCCAGCAAAAGCAAACCTCATCCAAATATATCTTTAAAATGTCTGCACACATGCCAATGCCAGCCAAGGGTGTGACATTTTTTGTTTTTTATTTTTACAGTTTTTAAGAACACTTCATACTGGCAAAAGCTTTCAGGGGAACACAGCTTATACTGGCATTGAGTGATTTTCACTCATACAGCTTGCCTTGTTTGCAGAACTGTTTCAGGCTAGACCAGAAAAGCACACTTTGGCCAGCACAAGCTGAATGTGTGCCAGGGCGTACATAGCCCAGCCTTGCTGGGCAGCTGCAGCTGTGTCATATCAAGCCACAAACAAGGACTTCATCGGGCAATGCTAATGGGGAGCTATAGCCCCTTTAGCTGGCCCTTAGTTACCCCCAGTAAACCCCTTCTTGTTTCTCATTAGGAAGGTTCACCATTATAGCTAGGCATTAGCACACCTTTCCTGCCTTCAGTTTTTAAGACTTTTCTTAAAGTTCAGGTTCTTAGCACTCAGGTCCCTAAAATACAGGGCCAGTATATGTTCCTTCCCCATAAAGGGAATGCCCCATTAAGCTAAACAATTGCTGATATGCCAGTTCTGCTTGCACAATCTGATTCTAGCCTCATAAATAAGGAAATTCCATGCTGGTTTTTCTTGGTATCCCTTTGGTGCCATCTGAGAAGCACAAAGGCAACAGAGAGGACCAAAGGCTTTAGATTAATAAGAAATGCCTGGTCTGGGAGGAGAGCGGAGATTCATAAAGAAGGGTTTTCCTTTTGATGTGGGACATTGCATAAGTCCTGTGTTCTGGAGATGCAGGGAGACTTTGTGTAATAACTGTACCTGTTGTGATAGAGAGGGACAACTGTTCTCTGTCTTGAAAAAGGTGCCATTTTTCTTTTGTATTGCTGCAATTATTGTCTTCCATTTTCTGTGCAGTTTGGGGGTGAGAGTGGACTATCCCTCCTCTGAGGCCAGATGACAGAAGAATCATTCCTTTCCTGAAACACTTTTGAAGTCAGTTAGTACTCTAATGCACAAATACCCTGTACTGAAGTACGCCTGGGACATTTTTTATCTCTGAGATGTTGCTTTAGGTCCCTAAGCAGCTACTGGACTATGAGGTTGTGAGGTCTTGCCAACAGTAAGAACTGTGTCTCTCAAAAAGCATGTAAGTCTGTAACTCCTGTGGTAAGGTAACCTTCTACAATGCTCACCACACATTTCTGTGGGTATGTACTAACCCTAGTAACAGACCCCGCAGATTTTTCAGCCTTGAGAACAGCAAGAACTTGCATAAACTTTCTTGCATTTTACATCCCCATCTTTCATTGTGAGATATTGAATCATGACATCAAAGGGTTAATGTGGACAGAAATGTTTGATCCCATTCTATTTGAACTGATTACATTTTGAATCCTGATACTGTTACAGTGAAGCTGTAAATTTATCTTGAGGTAAGCCAGCAGAAAGGCACTATTTTCTAGTTACTAGCAGCCATTCTGTTCCTTAAAAGAAATTTGGGACAGATGTGTCTGTCTTTTTATTTCAACGAATGCAGGGAGAAAATGTATTTTATTTCTTATTAAATAAATTTGCCTGTTCATCTCAGTATGTGGGACTGTCAAAGTTTATAAATTTGGCAGTATTTTAACATGATCATTCTGTTTTTCTTTAAACCAAGTTATTAAATTGATGTATTTTTATAAAAAGCAGAGGCTGACGGAAATTTTTTTTCATCTTTTGACATTTAGTTGACTGTTTGGGGGTTTTAAGTAACACCGTATCTTAAATCAGAGTGGAAGAAAGATAAAAACTCTTCCAAAGACTGCTGAAAACCAACCAAAGTGGAGGGATGCACTGGGTAGTTTGTTGCAACGTTGGGAAAGCAGTGTGTGTTTGGTTTTCGCTATCAGTTTTTATGTGCTAATGCATCTTCAGAGTTTAACTGGCTTATGCTTTTCTCTGAGCTTCTCTGCAGGGTAACCCGAGACAAGCCGTTCTGCTTATATTTTTACAAACCTCACTCTCACTTCTGCTAAAGGTGGCTTTAAATTTACAAGCACTGTAAAGACCCTTTACATGACCTTCAGCAGTGGTTAATCTGGTGTAAATGTAAATAGAGTGTAGGCCAGGCCCTGCAGTCCTGGCCTGGAAAAGGTCCCTTCACTTCAAGAAAGGCCCCAGTTCCTACACAGGCTGTGGAGTCAGAGTTCACGTGCTGCTGTGGATGTGCTGAGCCACAAAGTTACCCAATTCCAAGCTGAAACTCTGTCTTGAAGAAAACACTTTGGTTTGAGCTGTATAGTGACAAGTTGCTATGACTGGGTGAGTGGGTATTAAAGCAAATCTTCAGACCAAGAGCTTAAGAAGGGATAGACTTGGGTTTTTTCCTAGTCTTTGCAATTAAGATGAGAACTGTTTAACTTTCTAGCGAAACCAGGCGCTTCTGTGGGGAAGTGGAAAAAAGTGAGAGCAAAAAATTTATTAATTTGTGGAAAGGAAGATGCAGGCATGAAAACAATTAAATGCGTCTGCAGCGAGCAGCAGGTCAACCCTTCTGCAAGGAAAAGTGATAGCTGCTTGTTGGTCTGTGCAGTACTGCACACACCTCCTGAAGAAGGAAGAACAACACAAAATTAAAAAATTAAACCAGCGCATCAAGATTTGCATTTGTTCCATGGCTTCTGGAGGACAAATTTGTTTAGTTAGATTCTCAACTACTTTGTGTGCTTGATTATTCTCTAGCCTATAGTGGTTCAATGCATTGGATACACTCGTAACAGAGGAATTACTTCATGCCTCTACCTAAATGACTGGGAGGGCAGTCAGACCTGCAGTCTGAACAGTCTTTCAAATCACATGTTGCTAAGAGTTTGCCCAAAAGAGGTCTCTCTTCCCATTTCTCAGGGCTGAACAAGTTTGAGCTTAGATAAAATTTTAAAAGGAATTTCAATCTGATGGGCAAGTTCAATATTTCAACATTTGCTGTAATCCCAAAACAGGACAGTGTTTGCAAATGCTGAAATTTTCCATGGCAAAACCTTTTAAAAATTGTTGATCCAGGGACCTGGAAACATTTCTTTGGCCATTTCTAATCAAAAGAAGGTGCTTCACACAGAGAGAAAGATGGTCCTCACTGCATCATGGGAGATGTAGCCTGGGCAAAGAACAGGTCACTTAGTTACAGCTGGGCACATGGGGGAAATCTAGTTCTGTTCCTTGAGACGTAAGTCAGGCAAATATAAATTAATGTTGCCTTGGTCCAAAGCAAAGCTTCTCAGCTAGACTCCAGTAATAACCTGTGAGGCTGAAAGCATTGCTTCCCACTCAACATCCACTGCAGATTTGTTGTGTGGCTGGATGCGGCTTTGGGTCAAGCACAAATTCTAGCAGTGGGAAAAACAAGATAATAGGGACAAGTGCTGAGCCACGGTAAATCACTGCTACCTGTAAAATTCAATGTGTGTTTAGGAGCAAATCCCTGATTGTGTTTTAGCCTCAACTGGTGGTCTGTATGCTGCCATTAAATGCCCTCTCCTCTATTCTGTTATGCTGTGGTAGAGCAACATCTCCCAGGGGCCACTGGACAAAGTGTATCCCAGCACGAGCACTGCTTAAATACTTTTTAATGTTTACCTCATAACTATCTTCTGTAAAATGGGAGTAATACCA
The DNA here is from genome assembly GCF_949628215.1 of Phalacrocorax aristotelis. Classification (NCBI taxonomy): domain Eukaryota; kingdom Metazoa; phylum Chordata; class Aves; order Suliformes; family Phalacrocoracidae; genus Phalacrocorax; species Phalacrocorax aristotelis. Next base: position 16,201,079 of record NC_134287.1, read on the forward strand.
TTTGCCCAGCTTTGTGAAATTCATTGACATCCTATGGCAGAAGCTGTTGTGGGAAGTGTGCCAACTTTTTTCCCCCTGAGCAAATGAGAAATCTCTTTCTCCTGCTAGGGCCTGCTGTGGGATAGGCAGCAAACCACCAAAACAGAGAGATACATACATCTGCTTCAGCTGGGTGGCTTGTGTCCTCCCAGGCCGGTCAAGGTGAACATAGAGTATCACGTCTATAAAACGTGAAGAGGAGCAGTAACAAACTTCACTAGGCCACAGACAGTAATGAACGCTAACTGCTCTTCTGAGCAGGGAAACAGTGAGAAGCATAGCCTAACCAGGGCCAGGCATGCCGTAGCACTCTGTGGAGTAGGGAGCTCCCGCAGGGAGGTGGGACAGTGTGCCTGGGGCGCCCTGTCCGTGATCCCTTCGTGCCACACATATCTATAACCAGGGTTCCCTCAGTCAACAAAAGCAAACAGCATTTCTGGGAAGAAAAGACCCAGCTACTATCAATGTACTTCCCTTTTAAGTGGCTGGCCATGCCATGCTGGCAAATTAAAGGGAGAAAGAGTGATAATAGTTTAGCAGTGAGAACAACAGCTTTTCCACCTCTTCTCTGGAGATAATGGTGGAACATTGCAGGTTTTTTTTTCCACCCTGTTCCCAGCACCTGTACTTATTTGTTGAACAATTTATAGCTCCATCTGAAGTATTATCCTGCTAACGGTAGGAGGTATTTGCAGTGCAGCACAACATAATCCTCCCCTCAGAGATTAAGACTATTACCTCATTGATGCTCCTAGTCTCTGCCAGCCTTGGCATACCAATGTACAGCGTGAATGCAGGTTTGCAGCATAATAGCTCACTATGCTACCAGCTAAGCCACTGAATGCTTCTACAGTCATTCCTTTTATTAGGAGAATGACATGACAGTAATAATGGATAATGAATTCTGTTAATGAGATGACTTATTTCAAAAGTAAATAAAGCTCAGGTGTCACGTGAATGAAAAATTTGAAATATCTACAAATGTGATTCAGACAAATGTTCCAGGGAAGAAAAAAACCTACACAAACCCTCCTTTGAGGCAGCTGAGATTGTGTGGCTAAGACTCCAGAAGCAGGAAAGGAGAACAGTAAGGTTGTACATGCAGTTTAACTCCATCCCTGGCGTGGGTGATTGATTGCACAATCACTCATGCTCCAGTATAGACGCATGCAGCCACATTACGGGTATGTAACATCTCGCACAGCGAGGCTGCGCTGCTGCTCCCGTGTGTGGCATGGTGGGAGCAGCTCCCAGCGAGGGCTGCCTCATGGTGCCGGGGCTGCAGCCACCCGGCACAGGGTCCCCAGCAGCTCGGTGTCATCCAGCAATGGCTTTCACTAAGCTTATTGCAAGAGGCTCGTAGCTTAGTTGAACCAAAGCCAAGGGAAATGCAAATATCCACTGGTGTTTCTACTAAATTATATTTACTCCTTTACCAAGTCATAATGTTTTTCCCTCAACAACTTCCTGTGAAGAGACAACTTCTACATCTCTTCATTTAACATAGAAATGCCGGCGTTGTCTTCCTCTCCTCCCATTTTCAAATGACTGAACTGTGTTTTGCTTCATTTCTGCAAACCAATTCACTGTCAGGTACAAACAGGGTTGTAGTTTGGTTTATCATACCTGAAAATGTTACCAACGACATCTGCATCTCGTGGAGGTACAGACGTTGCCAACAAGAAGTACCTGTGGTGAGGGTGCTAATATTACAGCTGCCAGACAACCTTTGTAAAACGCAAGGTTTCTTTATTGATCATAAAAACATGAAAGCATCAAAGAAAGAGACTACTTGGTGTCTTTATTTTTCCTAATATTTTTTGCCCTGATGTGGACTCTGACAACTGCAAATCTTTACTACATTTGTCCTCTCAGTAAGCATCTGAGACACAGAAGAACTACTATTTGCATTTTACAAACAGAAAACTGAAACACTGAGGGAGAAAACAGGCAGGCCGACCTCCTGCAGTCACAACAGCAGAAATCACCTCCGCAAGCTCAGGTGCCTGGAGAGCTGCGACCTGGTCCTGCCTTGGTTTCCTCCTGTGACTTGTTCCAGCATAATGGCATAAATCACAGGGCTCTGTGAGATGTGGTATCATGTATCACACGTTAACAATGCCAGTGGCCTTGTTTGCCAATCTAGCACATTTTGTTGATGGAGGAAAGGTTTTAGAAACAAAGAGATGGATGAAGAGACCGATGACAGGTCCCATGGCTTTAGCTCTCTTTAGAGAATTCTTTAGGGAATGACATGGATTTTCACCACTTGACAGCTCATTGATGCTCTGTGCCTGACGGTTGGAGCAAAGCCATTTTGAGGATCCTAGAGTCCCTGTGGCCAGTAGAAGCAAGACAACCATGGCACCTAGAGGATATTGTCCACAACACTGGGTGAGTGCCCGTGCAACAGCTGGCCCACGCTGCCTCCTGCCCAGCACAGCTGCTCTGCCGTTGGTACCCAAGGCAGCTGCTTTAATCAGGTTCGGGGATGGCTCCGAGGGCTTCCTCCCCTGGGGACTGAGGGGTACTGTGGGCTCTCACCCCACAAGAGACAGAGCAGGTTAAAGTCTGATGCCTGTATGGGAGAGAGGGACGGTGCAAGAGGGATCCGGAGCTGGAGGAAGATTTGCGTACACCACCTGGTACATTTCTCAGCCAAGCCCTATAGAGTTGCTAAACTGGAGTATGAATTTCACCCAAAATAATGACAAGATCTGGGCTATCCTTCAACTTTCAGCACCGCTCCTTTTTATACCAAGGAGGGAAATGTCCCAAGAGCATAGCAAGGAGGAATTTGCCTCCTGGGGAGGCTCTGTGGGCCCCCTAACCAGGAGAGCATGCAGCACATTGTGAGACAGCTCCATCACGGCCAAGCGCACAGGCCCTCCTGCCAGCCTTTCCCATGCGCTCCCGTGCAACGCCTGCCCCGCACCAGCCTTTCCAGAGTGCCCCGTGTGGATTCGGGCTGCTGAGAAGCTGCCCCGCTGTTTGGTTGTTTAAGCTGCGGCTGCAGAAGAAAAGAAAAGCAAAACCATGGGTTGATTTATATCTCTTGGTTATTGTAAGTCATTCCCAAAAGAAACAAACAAACAACCCGAGACATTTTTAAACTTAACCATTTTAAAAATGGCAAAGTGCTTCTATCATTTTCAGTAATTAAAGCATGAACAAAAATTAAAAACTTTGCTGGCTCTTTTAATTTGATGATTTCAAGCCTATTTTTTCCCCCCTCACATACTCCTTGCATATTTCATTCCTTACAATCCTGTCCCCATTAGTGGTGATGACAAAGCTCCCATTGCTCCCCATGTGTGGGAGAATCATACTGTAAGTATGGATTTAATCACCAACCTTCAAAGTGACTAAAAAGGCAGATAGATGGGATTCCTGGGGAGATTTTCAAAAGTGCCGTTTGACATCCTGGCTCTTTTGATAACGTTTGTGCTCTTTTCTAAAACATTTTGGAAAGTCTGCCCTTCTGGGGCTAATTTCAGGTATCCCGAGGTACAGCTACATAACTCGTTCCAGCACCGAGCTGGCAGCGCTCCGTGCTGGCGTACTGAGGAGCTCAGGCACCCCTCGCGCCGGCACGACGATGCTGCTGCCAAGCTCCAGCACTAGTTTCCAGTCTGCTGACTTGCAGGGCATTGCAGAGGGTGGGCGGGAAAATTCTACCCTTCTGCTATTTCCCACATGTACAGAAATTGCATGAATAGCCCTCAGGAAATGCTGACTCATGATTTCTACAGGGGAAAACAACTAAGACCCCTTTAGATGCTGCTAATGCATTAGAAAGAGCAGATCAAAACTCGGAGATTATCCTCATAAGCATCTCTAATTAAAACCAGTAATAGGGTTAATTAAAACACATAAAAGCAGGATGTTCAGCACTGGGCCATCTCAGCCTGCGCTTGGTGCGCGCAGGTGAGAGTCCCTGCATTAGCCGTGGCTGAGACCTTCCAGATGACTGACCACATACACTTTGCAAGGCATATTGGTCTGTGCTCATAGCAACAAAATTAACATTACAACTATTACTTTACTTGATATTGGGCTGTTTCTTAAAACAACGGCAGGTATTTTCAATCTTTTATTTTTATGCATAAGGAGGGAAAGTTGTGAATAATAGCTGCACAAAAGAACAGAAAACAACTCCCTTATACTCATCAAAATTTTATTTTTATTTTAATTTACACATTTAGGAAGCTTATCTCTGAATACCAAATGAATCCACCTACTTTAGTTTGTATTTTTGAGGCGATGTTAGTATTGGCCGTTGGGTTCCGGATCTGTATCTTTTTCTAAGGAAGTCTTAGAATGCTTATTTATTTCAGTGACAGTAAGGTCAGACGTTAGTGAATAGTCATCTATCTGTACACAAAAATAGAGCAATGCCTGTAAGGAGATGTACCGATACTGGTCTGCTCACACTTTTAGGCAATCTGAAGAAGCACAGTATACTTCCAACAAAAACATAGGAACACCTTACACTATACCAAATAACGTTCCAGAACAAATACAATAAAAATATTAAGGTATGAATGTATCTACTTATTAAGCAAAATAGTGTTGCATGAAAAGATTCATTGCATATAGGGAGGTAAATTTTGTTGCACAGAACATATGCAGCCTTGGGGTCTGAAAACTAAGGGCTTGTGCTGGTTTCTGTGTTGTCAGGGCTGGAAAAAAAAAAGAGATCCTTATTACGGCTTAGCTGTGCTGGCAGAAGTCCTGACCACCGATGCAAGTTTAGTGGTCAGGCTGTGCTTTTATCAGCATACCTTTTATTCCACTTGGTGGTAGTTTTACTCTGTTGGTCAAAAGTAAACTAGGGCCTTTGTGTATATTAGCAGGGCTAATTATCAGGGCTAGACTGAAGGAAGTACCGGAAAGTTAATATACAAATACAGAAGGGATTATGTATTTCTTGTACAGATTCCAAGGCACCAGTTTAGGCTGCACCAGCAGAAGATGGGAGCTGCAGACAGACTCCCAGTGCATCAAGCAGGGGCTTCCAGTACAGATTCAACCAGTGTTAAGTTTGCAGCACTCACACTCTGAATAAGCCCATGAATTAGAGACAACTGCAAATTCCTTGTTATTATGCATTATCTTCATTTATTAACTGCTTACATGCACCATGGTAGTAACTGTATATGAAAAGGAACTGAGCCTGCATTTGTGAAGACAGCTGCATGCTAGCTGTTTAAACGCCAGTCGCCTTTCGTTGACAGGGTAGTGTTTTTCATAAACAGTTTGGAGGTTGCTTCATATGTGTTTTTTTTTCATAATGGCTCGTTGATTGTATCAGCAAAGCTATTATGCTGAGCCCCTACAGTAATTTGTCAAATAGTCATCTCCTGGCACATATTTTTTTCCCTACAAAGGTGCTAATGATTACAAGTATGATTAATAACTGAACTAAACTGTTGTTGCCGGGAAGTTCTTAGTACATTCAAGGAATCGTGACCTGTATAAAAAACAATGTTAAGAACAACAGAAGTTGGTCATACTTCACGGAAGGAATGTACGACCTGTAGTCATGTTTCCTTTTACCCTGCCATGCTTTTTTATTAGATCTCTGGATAGTAACCTTCCGTGGGTCATTTGTCGGTCAACTGCTCATCTCTACTGTTGTTCCAAGCAAGCTTCCTGAGCCACTACAGGAAGGACCGGATGATTTCTTTAAGAAATAGCACTATTTTAAAAATAACTAGAAAATCAGATCTCTATTTTGAACAAGCGACAAGTTATGAGAACTCCAGCAGCTGTATATTTGTTGAACACCTGCCTCCTGTGAGTATAAATTGCACCTTACTGAGTAGAAATAAAATACAGTCCACCAGAGACTTTGCTGCAAGGTGTAGCTGCTTGTCTATGGGCAAGTAATGACTTGCGTTTTCAGCTGCTCCTTAGTAAGAGCCTTAGTAATTGGAATCAGTTATTCAAAACATCTCTAAATGTGATTTAAATGGCAAGGATTTAATAACATAGAAAGAAGTCATTACAGAGGTTCAAGCAGGGGAGAAGGGAATTCCGTTTTTCAGAGCAGAGGGAGAAAAATAAAGCAATTACTTGATGTAAAGGCCAGAAACAGGACTCCTGCTGTCACAGAGAAATCAAATCTGTCAGCAATTAGTGGGATCTTAGGAGGCAAAGAACCCTTCAGTGTTGAACAGTGAATAAGGGGTTAGCAATTATATGAACTGATAAAAGTGTTCTGGTTTTCAAACAGCAGGTTAACAAGGCTTACTTTTTCCATAACTTCATGCAGATGTGATGAGTCACGCTTTGTGACATTTTTCAGGAGGACTGTACGGAAAGGTAAGAAAATAATAAAGTACATTGCATTGCTGTTGCATCTAAGATGCTGCTGACTTATGTATTGCAAAATGACCCACAGCACAATGATGGGACCAGCCCCAATGGCTGTCACTTCTCACCAGGGCTGGGCAATAGCTTGCTTAACTCTATACAGGCTCTGCCTTTAAAAGTACTGTTTGTATTCCGTATGTGAGCCCTTGTGTGACCAAAAAAAACATTATAATCAGGTCTCATTCTGTTTGACATCAGAAATACTCAGAAGGTATTTAAGCCCTACAAGATTGATTCTTGAATAGAAGAGTCCGTACAGGGAAATGGAAGCAGACGTGATTATGCATTTTTAGTCTCAATTCTGGGTATGCTTTATGCACTGTATAGATGTTACATGATACAATTTGCACAATAAAAAGAATATCTGTAGGAAACTGAAAGATGAGGGGACTTTCTCAGTAAGTCAGAGTGGCCGAGGCAGAACTAGAACTCCGGACAGCATACTTTTATTGACTTTAATAGGCAACTTTAGGAAACAAGAAGCAGAAAGAGTCTACAAACTCCATATACAGCCTGTGCCTTGAAAAATGTATAGGGAAACAGTGACCTTTGAAGACTTCACCTTCATCCTAGCCTATCCTATTTTGTTCACAGGCACCAAAGCCCTTCAGAGCAGGAAAACAAAGGAGCTCTGGCAGTTTCAAAAGGCTTTCTCTCTCAAAACAGAGGGATGAAGTGTGTCTAGACTGAGATGCAAAATCCTCCTGGAATGTCTAAAGAAATTAGGGCTATTGAGATTAGCAGAGAAAGCCTTTCAGTGGGATCAACATACACAGAGAGCGTTGATTTACAATCGTTTTTCTCTAAGTGCCCAGTCCACCCACTGAAGCAAAAACCTTGTTGGCTTTATGTTGACTGCTTGGTATATGGTTTGTCAGACACCTGCAGGCAAAAATGGTGGGTTTCTGAGCTCCAGCCTGGAGAATAAACAATAATAGTTTGTGCCTGGTCAGTGAGTTGTACCGGGGCTTTTTCCCAGTCTGAACCAGAACCCAAGCACTGGCCATAGAAAAGCTTTGGTCTGATGCTCCAGGATGGAAAGGTGCGACTGGGCCTGATACTACACTGAGTATCACCTTATTCCTCACATCACAGAGCAAGGCATCAGCCCACTTTCTTATGATTTTTAAAAAGCTGATGTAATGTATAGTTACGCCACCATTGCATTGGGTATTAGCATATTGTTGTGTGGTGTTGTGAAGGTAAATCAGAAGTTAAAGAAACTCAACAAAACCAAAGCCTGGATCCAGATCAAGATTTCTGTTACCTAAAAATCTGACAAAGGCATCCTTTGCAGAATGGGGATTGGTGGGGTAATAGAAAATACAACATTTCTACTGATAAGTTGATATTAGTTTCAAAAGCCATGCAAATCATGCATCAAATCTACATGGGAGAAATATCTGAAGGAAGCATTAGATCATTCATGTAGCCTAGGAACCTTGGAAAAGAAACATTTTAAAGCAAATTCAGGTATATACTCTGAGAATGACTAAAATTCCCTTGAACTTCTTTCATTTCCCAAGTGATTTTTAATTTAAAATTTCCACTAATGTGTATTTTAGGTCCTGGGAAGGTTTGTAAATTACTTGGTAATAAAAAAAGTGAAAAGAAAAACAAAAAAATGTATTCATTGGAGGCAGAACCTGCATCACTGTGTAAATGCATATTTATTTTTAAAAATAATTCAAATTCTTTTAAAGAAAATAGAATTTGCAGGAGTCTGTGTCCTATGCGCTGTTCTAAAAACCCCGTTTTTCAGATTGCATTGCAGTGAATTTATACAAGCATGTTTGTGTATGGAAAGATGGTGGATGTACAGGGGTTATTATTTCCTAACCCTTAGTCTATCACCCTCTTTTTTCTCTTGTGCACTTAAAGGATTGCTTGAGCTGAACATCAAGCTCTCTGTGAAGAGCTCCTTTTCTGATCCCGCATACTTTCTCTAGGATAAAGGAAAGCTTCCAAGGAGATTCACTTTCAAGTGAATTCATCAGGTTGCTCTGACCTGGGTAAATCCTTTGGATGTCATATCAAAACACTTGAGATAGCTTCCTGTTTCATCACCTTTTGAACCCCATCCTGAGTTGCTTTCTGATCCACGCATTTTTGGTTCATGATATGTGTGTTAACACGCAATTACCACTGATCTCAATAGCAATTCATGTGTTCCTTATCTTGCCAGATCAGGCCTTGTTTTAGGTATTTCACAATCTCACATTAAGGAAATACTAAATAGTCAGTGCTTATTGGAAAAAATAAACATAAATCTCACGAAGGTAATTTTTACACCAACTTTTTACTGCAAAAACATTGAGATGTGAGGAAAGAGTAATTATCAAAAAGGTAAAAAAAAAAAAAGAGGCAAAATCTTGGCCTGTGTGATGAACATAGAAGGGGTATAGCAATGAGGGTTATACGTTTGCAACCTGTTTTACTTCGAGGAAATGGCAGTTAAATGTCTTTTCTAAACCCAGCTGCATGGAAATCACCCACTGCCAAGAGATGTTCATGCAGTGCTGAGAGCTGCTCCCCAGCATGCGGGTGGAAGGCGGGTTCTCCACAGCCCTTTGCAATAGGGCAGGAGCTGATGTCCACAGTGCTGGCAGAACTTCCTCAGTTTCTGGTCCACATCTTAGAATTTCTAGGAGGTCTCCTGTCTTATTTTGAAAGTGATGTATCCAAATTTAGCAAGAACAAGTTTCCAATTTCTGTCTGAAGGTTTTAGTTTCCTGCTTCTCTCAGAGCAGAAATCCACAGGATTTGTCTAAGAAGGAGCTGCCAGAAGCGAGCAATCTTGCTGGCAATCCAGCTGTCTCTGCCTTCTTGTCTGGGGAAAATTAGTAGCTTTTAGGGAGAAGCTTTGATGGAAACCAGAGTGACTTCACATTTCTTTAAACTCCTTCAGTTCAGCTTCAGAGCTGAAGGTGGCACAAAGACCATGCTTGTTGCGTTGCTTGCTGGTCATGGACAATTTTCAGATTTTTATGGTGATACAACAGCAGCTGTCATGGCTGCTGTGTAAGAGGAGTTAACTCCTCTATAGGGCAAGTAATGCCCCTTGCACGGATGAGAGAGTGCCTATGGACCACCTGGGCCATCGCCAGAGCGTTACCCAAATACCTTTCCAAAAGCAGCTCCTTGAAAACTCAGTTCACTGATTTTTACAGCACAAGGCCGTGCCCATCTATTGTTTCCCATGAAAATTTCTGGAGGTAGAAGGAGGAGAATATATATTTGGGAAGATATTTTCTTCCTTTGCTTCTTGAAAGAGAAGTGAAATGGACGTACTTACACCAAATGATTTTATGCCAGATTCCATAGCTGCAATTTAGGGGTGAATCGGTTCAAGTCAGTGCCTTGGGAGTTGCAAGGAGAGAGAAGACTGTCACTTGGGAGCTGTCACCGAAGCAAGGCTGTGCTGGGATGGGCTATTTGATAAATAGTTTCCTGTGGGTCGTGCTAACGCTGCGTATCTGCAGGGGGTGCCTGGGCTTCCTCAGGGAACCTGCCCCACATCCTTATGAGGCCATTTTCTCAATCGCTTTCCAGATTTGAGTGATTAAGATCTTATCTTTGGCAACTTTCATCCTCGAATATCCGCAAACACTTTGCAAAACAGCACATGAGATATCCATAGCTATTTACCACTTGGTAAACTGATTGCATCAGACCGGAGGAGGAAATTTATTTCCTTGTGAAATATGATCTCATAAAAATCCCTTGGACAGCAGGCATTGCAATGAACTGTGCATGGCATTGCTACCTCCAACAGAGGCTGGAGATTTACCTCAATTATACTGCAGTTTGCCTTTAATAAAAAGGATTTTTCACAGACGAAGGCTTAAGTATAGGAAACTGGGGGAGCGCCGTGTCATCGCGCCTCTCCAGCTCACTGCACTGCATGGGGAATTTGGAGGGCGAGTTCCTTATCAGGAACTGGGGGAGAGAAATTCTTTTCAGGTAAGTCAGAAGCAAAATTGCAAAATAACCTGTGCTGTACGGATAGAGGCCTCTACATTTCCACAATTACTGTTTGCTTTGTTGCAAACTTTATCCAGATTGCAGATTTGAGGGGTGATTTTTTTTAAAAAAATCACCTTCCCCTGCACTTTCTGAAAATGCAGTTTGTTAAATATTATTGTTCGTCCCAGCCCCCGCCCCTTGACTGTATTTTAGTTGCCAACAAAGAGCATCGTGGTACTGGTGACCCTAACATATTTGGCCAGTTTGCATCCAAAAGCGCCAGGCAGAAGCAATGGGCTTTGTGCCTTTCTCAGTGTTATTGTTGGGTGAAATAGTCACTTGAAGGCTGGAGCTGGGAGCAGCAGTGTTCAGCATCCAGCCAGTTTCAGCTCTTGAGATGTGAAAGGCGGCCACTTGGGATTCATTACATGGCGCGGCGCGGCACTGACACCACGGCATTGTGCGGTGCGGGAATCCTGGCCGCCTCCTGGCTCTGCTACAAGGCCTGCTTTTCTGCCTGGATGCTCAGGTCTCGCTTTCTTTCCATTGTGTTGCCCAGTGTCCAGAAATAAAGGATATGCAGCACGTAAGGAGGGGAGGAGGAGGAAGAAAGGAGTGTAATTTGCAAAGGAAGTAGTCCACTAGCTAAAGTTTAAATTGACTAAATCAATATTTAGTCAGCCGCTTCACTTTAGGAATTGTGTTTATTATCTTACAAAATATTTTACATAATGCTAGTTCCTTCCTTCCTCAGATTTTTACGCATTTTTGTCACTTATTGTTGAAACGACTGCTTCGTTCAAAAAAAAAGTTAATTTTCTACATATATATGATCAAAACCAGAAATATATTGCTTTTTAAAAATGAAGGAAAAAGTGGTGTCATAATTGTTCTGAGCTTGCTAGGTTTAAAAGGGTCAACTGTTTCTGTGGCTTTTTAAATGATTGAGGAACAATTGTTTTAATCTAAATTGTTTGAAAGTGACACTGAGAAATCCCTTGTTCGTGCAAAAAAAAAAGACCAAACCAGTTTCAAAAACAATTTCAGAATTTCTTTTTTTTAATGCAGAAGAAAAACAAGGGCATTTTTAATTAATTTTACCTTGTTGAAGGATATTAATACCTACTAAAATTTCAGCAGCCATACTGGAGTCACAACCATCTTTGCTTCCAAGAGAGCTCCCAGCCAGGAGGCAGCGAGCCCATCGCTCAGCTGGTTCAGGAGCCGCCGGGGGAGGTACCCACATACCAGAGCAGGGCAGGCACCCAACCACCTGCAGAGCAAAGGCAGAAAGTCCTTACAGAAGCAACCTTTATAATATATACTGCTCATTAACAAGTCAAGTATTTTAAATTAATACTTTGCCAGCTCATTTGTTTTCATTCGGGAAGAAAATATTCTGCTGCTGTATGTGCGTAAATCACATTTCTTGATGGGTTCCTGATGCCACGGGGCTTGTTCCAGTGGAAAAGAATCCCCCTTGGCTCCAGTGATCTCTGGTCAGGTCTCTGATTTTTTTTCTTTTTTTGAGTTTAAAAACCGGAGCCTATCCATCATAATAAGACTTTGTTCTGAGGCTGAGGGTACATGCTGTGGACACATCAGCAGCCACAACTGAGATAATAGCTAAGCAGGTGGTAATTATTTTGATTAACTGCCATTGCTTACCTTCAAATTTCAGGCGATTGCTCTGTTTTAGCACACCCCTTTACTGCAGTGCCTTCCCTGGGCTTTCAGTGGGAGCCCGTCTCTCTCTTCTGGGAGTCTTTGCAGTTTGTAAACTCTTTCTGTGCAACAGATGCTATTACTTGCGTATTTATACAGCACCTAGTATCAACTGGTAGAAGCCTTGTCATATATCTCCTAAATAATAACATCCACAACAATGGTAATCTGGTATTTTCTAAGCCATACCTCAAGTTACATTTTTTCAGCAGTTCAGTCACTTGTTGTACAGACAGAAAGAAAATTAACCACAAACACTGATCTTTCTCTCTGTTAACCTCAGGGCTTCCAGCTTCGCTCCTCCCTGCTTCTAAATCACTGTTTATTGCTATTTTTACAGGAGAAGATTAATGGACTTAAATGGGCACAGGTAATTCTGCATTGTTCGAAGTCTCTTCAAATAGCACCTGCTGTAAATTCTTTAGTGCTCATTATCTCTGCAACACATCTCAGTCTTTAAACAGTTTGTTCAGTGGAGGAGGGGTGTGAAGGGTCACAGCGCCCTGGGAGCTTTTGAAAAGCATCTCTTAGGCTCTCTGGATGCTGTGCCCTTGGTTGGGAGGGTTTTGCTTTTGCGGGTTCTCAGCCAGGCTGGACACTGTGCATCTCTCCCAGCTGGCGTGCCTCTCGGAGTGAACTTACATTGTTGCTCCAGGGTTCACGGAGGCTGTGGGAGAAGTGCCTGTACTAATGGTTTTAGACATTAACTTTTCCTTTTGTAATTTCCTCTCATTCCATACGTTCAGCTCTCAGCTGAGCTTTGTTCCAATAGCCGGGGGGGGATGTGACTTCACCAAGATATAAAACACACACGCACAAAAAGAAAATGCTTGAAAAATCGCAATGACATGGTTGTGTTGGTAGCTTGTGATTTTCTGAAATGAAATGTGCCTAAACAATGAAAATTGAGCCAAGATACTATAGTTTTCAAGCAACCTTTTTAGCCTTCAAAGAGGGGCTCCTTGGAAAAGCTGCACACCAGTAAGCTACCTTCCTGATGCAATCATTTTTTGCAGCCCTAAGAGGAAAAATGCACAATATAATGACTACCATTGCATTAAGTAGATGGGCTCACATTGCAGCAGGTCAAGATGGATGGACAGCAAGAAACAACAAGTGGAAAAGCCAAATGGCGGAAGGTCCAGCACAGCACCATCATGTGGGTGTGGGTGCGGGGAAGGGCTGCCTCTTCAGCATGGCACACACCGAGGGGTCTGGCTGGGAAACTGTGCCCCATGCAGGCACTAATGCCTCTGTAAATCAGCCGGGTATTCAGGGATGCAAATTAGCTGTGCCAGTGCAGAAAATACAGGACTTCTGTGTCTAACTAGTTGCAGGTGGAAAACCATGGGCAATGTTTCAAGAAGTGGCTTTGAAAGTTGGCCCGTTGCGACCATAAACAAGAAACTCAAGAGCTTTACAGTATGTACTTACAGCTTTTAATTTTCTCTCTCTGTTCACAGATACCCGAGTATCTCGCACACTCGCGGACAAGTATTTTGATTGTTCAGCCCTGGTTTTACATTTAATAGCCTTGCTACCTTCTCCCCACAGCGATCACATTCTGCTCCCACATGTGGAACAGTTTACGTTTCTCTTTTGCATAGAGGTGGAAAGCGTCTGGGCTCAGTTTTCACGGTGAGCGGAGCGGGCTCGCAGGCTTTGCCCGAAGCCGGCCCGGAGCCCGGTCTCGCTGCCACGCGAGTGTTGCGCGACGGGAGGCATCGCGGAGAAAGGGCTGGGATCCAGTAGCACTGCCTGAAAACAAGAATTCTGCCTCTTCGGCAGCTATTCTCTAGCCTGGTGGCACCGAACAGTCATTAACAGCCTGTGCAATTTTAGAGCGACTTGTATTTACATGTAAGGACAAGGACTCATTATCGTCATCATCTACGTATTGTTGTTTTACATAACAGCTGCAGTAGAGCAAGTGCACTTTGGTCAATAGTTTCATTTATAATAAAGTAATAAATTAGGAATATTTTTCCCTTGACAATAAGTTTTATGCCAAGATTTTCTGTAGCTTAAAGCAAGTTGTCAATTAGGCTACTTAAATTAATTTTTGGCAGCAGTTAATTGGAGCCTAGAGTCTTTTGTCTTTAAACAGCTAATCCTAAACAAGAAAATACAATGATTAAATGTTTCTTAAACAATATTATTCACAGAATTTAAAATATAGCATTTAATTAAGATTTGGACTTGTTAATCTTTTTAAAATTTTTTTTAAGAGAGATTAATTTAAATTTCTTCAAATAAAATTGCTACCATGACTCTGATTAAACTGGCTTACCACAGGGCTACAGTCTGAGACCTTCCAACACTCCTACAGCTTTTATACCCAAAGGCAAATTATTTTGGATTACTTTCTAGAAAGACATATTTTGTCCTTTTGGAGAAGGAGGACATTCCAATTGGTAGCTCTGGAACTCTAAGAGATGTGTTCATGGGATAAAAATGCTGTATTATTACACTCAGGTACTGGTAAATATGCTAAACAAATAAAAGACTTCAGTAAGGCTTCCCAGCATGGCCGGCTTCTGGGCAGGAAACCAAGACTTCTTAAAACAAGAAATCACAGAGGTTTACTTCAAAAAGGCCAGTAACCAAAAATTCAGTCCAAAGTTATAATTAGACTAAAGTGCTTCATATCAATGAAAGTAGAGCAGCTAGAGAGAGATATCCCAGTCTTGATTTAAAATTTTTCCACTTCTGGAAATCTGCTGTATTCCTGGTTAAATGTACCATACAGTATCAAGGTTTGCAGAGAAAAGAGTAATAGAGTAACATTTCTGACTGAATCTCTTATTTATACCCACCATCAGTTATGGAAAGGAGAATGAATTAAGGCACAGCTCTTTGGTACGTTACACAGGAGTTAAGATTAGATAATTACAAAGCTTCCTACTATGAAATCCTGGAAGCTAATTTGTAATTAATGAATTAATTAAAGAGCAAAAAAAGATTATGCATTTTAAATGATAAGTGCATCTAGTCACCTTCTCTCTCATAATTCTTGTCTTCAGTGCCTCCTTCTTTACTGGCAGGGAATATACATCAGGAGGACTTCATATATTTAAGAACTGGAGCAAGAGCCTGTTAGTTTAAGTACCCTGGCCATACCTAATCACAGAAAACCATCCTTTTATAAACAAGGCACAAACATGTCAAGAGAGCATTCCCAGCTTCAGGGCAATGGGAGACCTCACACCATATTTCCTTTTCTCTGCTAGAGAAGGAGCGTTTGGGGCTCCAGGCACAAAAGTCACTGTTTGAACTAACTTTACACCCAGCTCCCTCATTACCACTGCCACCATCCATGGGAAGGGGAAGCTCATTGCTACTGTTTTGTGGTGGGAAAGCCCATTGCTACAGAACTCATGGACAAGGACAGCAGGTGAAAGGAGCGAGGAGTAATCCAAGCTGAACTACTGTGGTCTGAAACCAAGGATTTGCTATTAGGGAACCATCTCAGTGACTTATTTTGCAAGAGATCTGCAGTACTGTCAGTACCATGTATTCAGAAACTCCCTCTTCATTTACAGGGTTTTCAGACAAAGAAATGTTGGTTCCTTAATTAATGACTTCATGTGTTTGAGCCTTTGAGCTTTGCATTCTGGAAAATTCTTTGCAGCCAAGTAGCTAGAAAACTCTTCCCTTCACTTTACAATAAAATGAAATTCAAATGCATTTACAGCACCCTCACAACTGGGTCTTCACAAAAACCATCAAAATTCATGAGTCATCCTAAAACCACAAAGGAAGCTAAGAATGCTGCTCAAGGCCATATGTCTCACAAAGAAAGAGCACTGCTTTTTAACTAGAAGCACAGAGCCTGGTTGCTATTTGAAAATTAATAGGAGAGCTTCTCTGTTGCAGTGATGTTTTCTTATGTCTCAATATCATCCAGAACAGCAGCACTGAATCAGTCTACAAAAAAATCCAAAGGTGAGAATGGGCAAACTAAAATGTGAAATGAATGGGGTTGTTTTCTTTGTCCAAGCTGGTTGAAATGCAGAACAGTCTTTTCCGTTATTTAAAACTGGTTTCACTTCACCTGTGAAAAACTGATTTTTGGTTTGAGACAAAATGATTTAACTTTTAATGAAATCCCACACAATGGAAAGATGGTCATCAAGTATAGACTCAAAATATAGTATCAAGATCAAATGCTTACGCATGGGCAATGGCTGAAAAAACCTTGAACTATATAAATTAAAAACAGATGCTTTAAATTAAAACACATAAATTACTGATGCTGATATTACTATAAATGTCAGTGATGAAAATACATCACTCAAGACTTTAAGGGAGATTCTAAAGGTTACATATAGGAGTATTTTGCATTATTAAACAAAGTGTCACCTGAAGAAGTTCCCTGGAAAAATGTAGGAGGTAACGTATCTCATGTTATTGTGACATGATTCAACGACTATTACTGTTTTTATTCTGAGTCGATGTTGTATATCTTAGGCATTTCTTTGTTTAGTTTCTGGTGTGCATTTGGAGTTTGAACATAGAACCCCATGTAGCTCATTCTATTTCCAGCTGGACAAAGACTTTCTCCCTATCTCCTGTATGTAGAACACAGCTGGAATCAGTAACATCTCTGCAAATGAGCTGAACTTTTAAGTTCAACCATTGTATCATACTTCAGGCTGCTTAGTGGCTTTCAGATCCTAGTGTAATTTGGTATTATTTTCACTAAATAATGGTCAGAACTTGTATATATGTATGGAAGGCTTCCATGTCCTCAGGACAGCGCACTAGTTAAAAATATCATTTATCTGGAGCAAACAGTAAAAACAAAAGCTATATTTATAGTTCATTATTTTAGAAGGGTGACATTAACATCCAGCTGGAGTATTTGAATTTTGCGTTAAGCAGTTTTGGTTTTGAACAGTTTGAAACAGTGCAACAGTGTTGAAAACCATATATCAGTATAATAAACAGATGTTATGAATATATAAAATATGTGTATACATGTATAGCTGAACTCTGTGAGTGCACAAATATATATTCTCACACATACATGCTTGTGAATACAGACATTTTCTTAACTACACACATATGAAGCACATTTTATTAAGAGAATCCAAATTTTCATATATTTATTCTAGCTGTTTATATGACAGCTTCTTTGGTTTCTTTTAAAACCATTTTCAGACTTTTCTATTATGACCACCAAATATTTATATTTAATATTCTATATCTAGTAAACTGTTTCTCATCTAGGACGTTACTAGATACAGATGAAGCTTTGCTTAAAGAGAAGAAAAATCAACTCATAAAAAATGCACCTTGTAAATACCATAAAGTATTTGTTCATGAGTTTCTTTGAATTCTCTGTTTGTATTATTATTTTTAACGATGACACAATCAGTGGGAATGCAGTATCAACAACTGGCGTAACCAGAGGTGGAAGAGGAAAAAATGACAGAGATTCCCTTATATCTTACCATGCTGCAATATTTGAAGAATTTTTAAGGTACTCGCAGTCCTTGATTTATAAACTGACTGCACATTCTTTTTCTGATTCCCCCGTCCCCCCCACACACCAATTTCTATTTCTGTATGAAGGAAGATATTTTTTACTGTAAATTGGCATTAGCGTCTTGATGACTGAACTGCCTGAAGATAATGTGTTGGTTTTGGACATCCAGCTACCCTTAATTTATCATAAGATTGGGTATCAAACCCTTCAGGTATCTTTGGAAGTATTGAAAAATAGCGTTACAGAAACAGGAATCTATACTCAGGGGGTTTTTCATTCACTGTCTGCCTCAGTTATGTTCTTTGTCTCTAAAGGCAGAACTAAAGTGACGTAGTGTGGTTTGCAAAGCCCAGATGATTGCCCATGATGCTTTTCTTTATATATGAAGGGGAGCTTAAAATATAGCTTCCTATGTCAGGAAGCTCTACCAGATTATCTTCAATAACCCGATGATAGGATTTCACCAGCCTGCCATATATTATGTCCCATGACTTCTTCTGTAATTAAATCATAGCTTCCAGAAAACAACCAAGCTAAAGAGCCCCCAGGTTTCTTGATAGCTTTTGCCCATGGATAATCACAAGCACTGTTAAAAACATACATCTTATTTGTGACTGAAGTTCACCCAGCTGTAACATCTTTCTTGTCATTACACCCTTTTTCAAAACATATAAAAAAATGCTCAAGCTACAAAATTTCGAGCATTGCTCCCACCCTGCCTGCAATTCACCTCCTGGTGGCCACCATCCTCTGCCATTTCAGTAGAACAACCTTTTAAAAATAAGACCATGTATTTTCCTAATCCATGTTTTGTCATTCTTCCTTTCAAGCTTATGCAGCAATTTGAAGCTGCGCTAACCTTCCTATGACCTTGAAAAGGTAAGGGAAAACCCTATGTTAACAATTCTTCTTTCTCCTTATTTGGGTAAACTAGAAGCCATGAGAGCCTTTTATTGACTTTCACTATAGTTTTCACCCTTGGCAGTACAACTGAACCTGTCCTGACCTCTTTTGACCAAGCGCCTTTGTGCAACAAACGGTTCAAAGCATCTTGCAGCCAGATGTGAGCCCCCCACACCCTGAGTGTATATGCTTGACTGTACAGATCTCCTGCTACCTCCCCTGACTGCTTGTACCGCCAGCAATTGACTTCATCTTGCTGCCAGCTGGCCTGATTCTGAGATAAGACCCACTGGCCGGGTTAAGAAAATGACACCTGATCATGGGGCTGGTCTTGTTCCCATGAGCTGCACCCTCTCTGAAGGCTAGTTGTGTCTTGAAAAACCACTCCATGCTGAAGGAAATAAGAGCAGCACCTTCCACAGGCCATGGGAGGAACACACGCAGCCCTTATCTCCTCTTCTAGCAGGGCTTGCTCTGCATATTCCTCAAAGGTGCATTTGTGACCACCCCAGCTACAAAGGGGCGCACTGAGCATAGGAAGAGCATCATGAAAGCACAGACCTGTGTAATGCAATCTGTCCATCTGCTTATCACTGAATAAAATAATTTTCTCCTTTCTAAATATGCACAGTCATCCTTCAGCCTGCCTGGCAACAGGTCACAAAGATCTCACCCATCATCCCATAGTTCTCTATCTCAAAGACTGTCCAGACAAACTCCTAGCATGTTGTGATTTATGTAGCACTGATGTGCCTAGAGCTTGGCTACTTGGTTAGGCAGCTAATTTTGGTCTCATGGCTGTCAGGACATAGACAAACCCAGATGAATATAGTCAAACAGAAAGAAACAACAGTGCCTCAGACAACACTGGCACAGATTTTACACTGACTTCTGCAGGCTTTGGATTAGATAGTATAGTCATCAGGATTGTTACCAGCTCTTATCAAACTTCTTTGAATCATACTCTTCTTGTTATGTTCATTGTATTAATTTGCCCTAGATAACTATGAGCAAGTACCATTGGTTTTCTTTCCTGTTCGCCAGCCATTTTGACCACTTTCCAGTCTTTTGCAGTCTTATGGATGTATCCAGATTCTGAGCCCTAATAAAGTGCTGCTTTCATTCCTATTTTGACCCTATTCAATCTTATTTTGATTCATTTCTAAATACATTTTGGCATCCCTATGTCTGTCAGCAACAAATATTTGTTGAAAACCTCAACACTACTCATTGCGAACAGCACTTCTGGCTTCTTATTTACTCTAGGGTTCTCCTTGTACTTAGCTGCCATCTCTGTCTCCCTGCTCCACTTGACTATATCCAACATCTGGAAAGCAGATCTTTCCCTGAAGTCAATCTGACTCACATTATCTGGAAATAGCCTGGTTCCATTATAACAAGACCTTCACTGCCCCATTGCCTTCATGGCTGAAAGACATCTCAGCCAATGAGGGCATGGATTAATGTCCTGAAGGGAAAATGTGCAAACCTTCTAACAAGATTTTTCATCTCTGTATGAAAGAACCATCAGCAGCTGAAGCTTCCTTGTAATTCTTCAATTAGGCCTTCAAAATTAATTTCTATTCCCTCCAAAAATGAGACTCATACAATAATGAACCCACCTTAAAAATACTTGTTCAGTAACAAATCCGCTAAAAAAGAAAGGGTTGCAACCAGGTTTGATCTACAAGCCAGCCAAACTCCTGCCAGTAAATACTGACATATTCTCACCTGGCAAAAATAGAAGTGGGTATTTTTAAGTTTAAATATTCACATACCTATGAGATTTACAGCCAGCTCTACAGGATGTAATATTGCTGATAGTTCTTGAAAAAACCAACGAAAATATGAAACCTTCTTTCTCACCCCTTCAACCCCCGTCAACACTGTTCATTTGGATCAGGTGTTTTTGAAGTTTGCACATGGCAGTCTCATTTGCATTTAATGTCCTTCAGATTACTTCCTTTTTGTTGTGCTAAACACCTCTCTCAGTTGAGTCTAATTTGATGAGGTCATGCTGTGACTCCTGACCCTTTGGGTTCTAAATGAAACCATCTGACAAAAAAAAGTAAGTAGAGTGAGTCTTTTGCCTGTTCACGGACATTTGATATTTGCAGATGTGCAGCAAGTTTTACAGACAACTCTTTTGCCAGGCTGTCGCTTGATTGGAGAGGTGGAAATAAGTGAACTCCTAGAGAGAATAAAATATTCCAAAAATAAATAGGTCACGGTAATCCAGTCTCCACAGCTCCGCTAACTAAAATAAAAATAAATCAGAAGTAAATACAGTCTATTATCTAAGTCAAGGGAATCCTAAGTTTCAGCAAAGACTTTCTACCCCCAAAATGACTTAATATCTTGGTGTTTTCTTCAAGTGTTTGTGAATGGAAACACCTGCATGGGTTGGCATGGAGACCCTGGGATTGTTTACTGGCTCAGAGGTAGCCCATCGCACACATGGGAACCTTCCACCTGCTTTGGGCTGATGTGCCCACTCTGCCACAGTGTTTATTGAAAGGCTGAAGAGGTGCATGTTTATTTGCAGTTGCCTGCAGCCTGTGTTATAGAGGAGGTCAGCCTGGATTGTCTTGCAGTCCTCATCTGGCCTTGAAAGTCTGGATCTGTTACTATGGCTTTGAAATGCCCTCAAGCACTGATCACTTCATTCCAGGATAATTTTATGTAGAGAGAGTCACTGGAACATTAACGCATATGGTCAAATAAAGAGCCAAAATGCTATTCCAGACTGTTCTGGCCCCAAAATAGATCTGAGTTTTACTAGAATATTATGATATAAAACTGGAAAAGGAAATAAGTAAGATCAGAAATTTCTTCAGAATATTTTTTCAGTGTTCCTCTGCTCATCACCCATTATTTCCAAAGACTGGAAGCAGGACCATGCTTAAATAATATTTGGGTTTTAGCCAAAATACACTGAAACTGTCAGAAAGACCTCATCAGTGAACATTAGACAAGGCCATATATCTCTTTTTATTTGTAACTCCTACTGTGCCAACCCTCCCTGCTTCCACATACAGACGTAATTTTCCCTAGGAGCTCTATGGCTAATTGTACAGCTGCCTGTGGTATGCATGCCCTCCATAGCAAGACTATTTTTGAATTATCGACTGTATTAAATCATCTTGAGATATACTGTAATTAAGTAGGAATATGCAAAGCATCAGACAGATTATCTTTGAACTGCATCAAAGTACATTATATTATAAAAAAATTAGGAAAATCTGTAGGTCATATATTCACTAAACTCCTCTACCTTATATGAAAATGAGTCATTTTCCATCTTACCCTGGGGGTGAGGAGGCTGTCAGATGAAGAAATAAAAGACACTGCTAGTTAAGAAGAGCAGACCATGCCAAATCACTAATTAAAATTTAGATGTTTTTTTGAGTAGAGAGCAGGTGCATATGCTAAAAGCTATTCCAGAACTGGACTAACTTTTACCTCAATTTTTTTTAAAATCCTATTTTACAGACCTGAGTAAGGGCCTCAGAGGCTAAATGTGTTATTGAACCAAAGTTTTACATATACACCCATAAAAATGGAGCATTCACCATTGCACCTTCATTTTCAAAGAGTATCTTTTCAATTAATATGGCAGCTTCTGAAAGAACAGATTAAAGACACCAATTTAAAAATAATGTTTAAAATGGTATCATTGCTCAAATTATGTTTGTAATATTCAGGACTGAGATACAGATATATAAATATATTTAGTTACATCTTAATACAGCCTTGATTCTTGCAGTTTCAAGACCACATGTCTTTTCAGTTGTCCGCTAAATTAACTGTCCACCTAATAAGGGGTCAGAAGAAATTTATTCTCATTGCTGTGTTCATTATGATAGTTCTAGGAAACTTTACCTACCTGAATCTGAGCTATGTTTTTCATTTATATGTTAATTGTATAGACCAGTCGTCAAAATGGTTCTTTAGAAGTCAAGCTGTTGTGAATGGAAAGAAATCATAGAATCATAGAATTATTAAGGTTGGAAAAGACCTCTAGGATCATCAAGTCCAACCGTCAACCCAACCCCCCCCAAGGCCTCCTAAACCATGGCCTGAAGTGCCATGTCTACATGTTTTTTGAACACCCCCAGGGATGGTGACCCTACCACCTCTCTGGGCAGCCTGTGCCAATGCCTGACCACTCTTCCAGTAAAGAAATTTTTCTTAATACCTAATCTAAACCTCCCCTGGCACAGCTTGAGGCCATTTCCTCTCATCCTATCACTATAATTTGGGAGAAGAGACCAACACCCACCTCCATACAACTACCTGAAGTTGTAGAGAGCAGCAGTGGGAATCACAGCCAAGCAGCCATAGCAGTCCTAGTAATTACAATCTCATCAGCACTTACAGATATGTGAACTATTTTGACACATCCATTTATATTCATGCATCCCCAAATCCTCAAAATTATTTGGAAGAGCTTAACTCCTACTGCCTTCAACAGGAGTCGCAGGACAAATCACGGGAGAAACTCTCTGTGTGAGAGATGCTGAAAACCCCAAACTCCACAGGAATCCAAGAGAATCTGAAGGGATCACCAGCTACAACATCCATCCCTTGGCTGTCTACAACTGCATGGCCAAAACTGAGGAACTGAGGTTTGAGTAGCAGCTCAATCCAGGGCATGTCTTGGAAAGGGGAGATTCAAGTAGTACAAAAATTAAAGACATTCATATGCACAGGAGACAACATTTTAATGTCACTGTTTCAACTCAGAAAGGTAGGAATCTAAACTTGAATCTGAGTGCATTCTGGAATTACATGTAAAATGCATATTCATCAGGATTATAGCAAATTTGGGCCTAAAGAAAGAGTGGGATTTTCCTTGTGTTTTGTGCACTGCAAGAGAGGTGGGCCAGAAACACATGCATGCCTGCTAGCAAGTGAAAGCCTGATGATACCTAAACCGTTGGGGGCTTTTTCCAAAAATGGTTTATCCTTATATTACTTGGAGATTACTCATGTAATCCTGTTTGTAAAGCTGAAAGAAACTGTAACGTGCTTCCTACAAATATTCATCTGAATCCTTAAATGATTTTTTTTTGCTATGTTCATGTGCCTTTGGTGCTTACTTTTCCAAGGCATTCCTGCAAATGCATTGACAGGCTCTGAAAGAACACTTTTTCATTTTTCGGCAAAAGTGCTGAAATACTATTTTTTGTCTGAGTTTTTATAATTATTACTCACATTACAGAAGTTCTTCAGAGATGCCAATAAGGCTATGAGCGCTATCATGGCAGATCAAATTAGAATGATAAGAAGTGTACCAGAAACCTGATCCTGTGTATAACACACTCAATTACATGCATGGCTCTTCCCCATGGAGGCAGAAATCAGCTGCTTCTGCCACACTCCCGGTTCTGGGTTGAATGAGACATGAGACAACAAAAATTATAAGTGAAAGAACAATATGAACATTAATATTCCTTTAGCTTTTAAAGTTTAAATCATGAATTTGACTACAATATAATGTCAGCTAAAATGGTCTCGGTGGGTCTTCTGTGAGTACCCCTTTGATTTGAAATATTAAGGTTTTCATAGCAACACTGCATATGAGAAACTGTGTTGCTGGTGTATTATGCCACTATGCAAAAAAACCCAAAACCACAGGGAGTGGAGAGCCAAGAAATTTAATAAAACTTGTGCAAATCAAGGCATGCATTAGGTGGACAAGACCATTTTGTTAAAGTCAGGCTCTACTCAGTTAATAAACTGGGAGAAACGCTAACACAGAACCCCACAAAGGTACTCCTTGCTGTACCTCCTGTCCTGGAAGGGGACTGCCTGGCAAAGCAAATAAAATTTTGTCACATGACATGTATTTTCCTCATAAAAAATTTCAAACAAAGATAAAATTTCAAACAAAGATAAAATTTCAAACAGCAAAGTTGAAGTTCTGAGCAGAATAAATTTGGATGCCATATCCATTTCAAAAATCCACCTCAAAATTCAATATAATAGGCAGCTAGGAACAATAAAATAAGACCATATGGGCTTGGATCAACCTAGTAAAAGTATGCTATGCTGAAGGGCTGAGGCCAGTTATTCAGCTATTATCTGCCTTCAGTGACCTTGAGACGTGATTATTTGATTACACCAAGGTCAGATTTTCCAGGCTCACTTCTTCACGTCTGTGAAGTTGCAGTCTTTGAGTATCCCAACATATACTGCTTTCCTCCAGGATATCAACTCACAAACAGTGCTGGTGCACTGTCCCACAATGGCAGAGACTGTGGCAAATAAATTCTGACACTGAATCTCTAGCACAAGCGAGGCAGAGGGTATGCTGAGGAAGGGTGAAGCTTTACTGGTTCATATTGCAAGTCTGATTTAAGCTGCTCATTCTTATCAGCGTAGCTGAACTTTTTATTGACTTCTGACAGCATTTTAGAAGTGATTTCACTTCTTGGTGGATTATTGGAAATACGTTCTTTTCGAATCCCTCTTAGAAAGCCACCCTCCTCTCCAAGAAATTACTGCGCTTCAAATCACATCTTGTTTAGGTCACAACCAAAAGATATCAATAGCCCAGCCTGCGGCCCTACACATTGTGTGTCAGGATTACCGATGATCTGGAAAACAACTCTTGTTTGAACAAAAAACAAGCCTAAAGACCCTGTTCAGCTAGTGTAAAGTGACTGTCTCAGCTGGCAGAGCAGGAGCCCCCTTCCACAGAGGCAACTCTGCTGCAGGGTGACCGCAGGGACAACTGCCCCTGCCCCACTCTTTGTGCACCTTTCCTCACCCTGTCCCAGGGATGTGCTGAGATTGGGGATGAGCTCTGCCCTCTCTGCGGGCACTGGTCCTGGGCTGTGATGCTGTGGACAGCTCTGCGGGCCCATGGAGGTGGGTGAAGAGGCTCCACTGCATCCCACCCCGCCATGTCTGTGTCAGCCCAATGGTGTGGGGGGGGGGCAGGGAGGTTGTCCTGTCCCACAGCTCTCCGTGGAGGCCCCACAGCTCCACCTGAGGGCCACAGTGGGACCTCGTGTTCAGAATTCATCTTCTTGGTCTGAAACAGCCCTATTTTGTCAACCCTCAGGACATGCTGCATTGCACATTTTTTTTTCCCAAACTGAGAAAAACTGGGAGAACTCTGGCAGGAGATCACAAAGACTGGAAATTTCTTTTCATCTGCTAGGTTATGATTTATGTTAATGATTGGGCAAAGGAAGGAGGGGGACTTGAGAACAGGCTGTCTGTATGGCAAGGAAATCTCTCCAGACAGTGGGAAGGAGGACTCAGCACAAGGCGCAGGCACCACTGCCTGCCTTGAAAATAAATAAGCCATGAGAAAAGGCAGGTGGGTGCATGGCAGATCCATTGGACAAAATTCTCTCTCTGTGGAGAGTGCAGGAGAATTAATCGTTGCTATTCCTTGTAAATTGTATCCGGAGACATGCTGGAGTCTGCAGAGGGAAATCCAGTCCCTGCAGAAATCCCCTGTGCAAAATATATTTCTTCAAGTTTTGCTCAAGAGACCAGGATTTGGCTGTAAGACACAGGCAAAAGTAAAAGTTCAAATGCAGTGACAATTATGTATGACAGGAAAGCTCTTCTTTTCCTCTGCCTCAGAGTGAATTTCTTTCTGAAAATGCTACTTATTTCATTGCACACTTAGCTTGAATGCTTTAGCACTGAAGATTTCAAGATTGAGACACAAATAAGAAAATTATATCCACACAACTTCAGCTGCAGCTTCCTTTCTAATTCATGGACATCTAGGAGATGGTGAAGGGAGAAGGGAGGTGAGGGAGAAGAAGGGCAGGAGAAAGACATCGAAACACTTAAATCTAGATCTTCCAGGGATCTGTAACATCATTCCCAGATTAGCAGCCAATAATTAGCATTTCAGCTATGCATGCTAGCATGGATTCAGCAGTGAGGTGAAGGGGACCTTTACCCTCTCTAGTATCAGTGGGTACCCTCCAGGGCTCACCAATCTGCCTGCGTATGGTGAGCTTGAGCCTGTGCTCAAGCCCAGACTTAGTGGCTCTGTGCTGCACAGAGTTGCAAACACACACTTGGGCTGAGCTTCAGCTTCCATGGGAAAGACTGTGCTGTGGGGCACACCTGGGTTTTGCTGGTGTGACTGGGAGGGGTACAGGGGGAGGAGAGCCAAGACAACAGCCAGTATCCAGAGTTGGGGTCTTTCTAAGCACTCTGTAGAAACTTGGGATCAGATTCCATGGACAACAACATCGCACAAATCCCAGTGATGAGAGACTCTCATTGAGGAACCACCTTTGAACACCTTGAGCCAACCAAGGGAAAACACTGCTTACCAGGCACTTTGGTGCACTGCATGCAAGTTAGACCTGGGCCACTCTGCCTTCAGCTTCAGGTTGTCTGCTAACAAAGCTCTTGGTTTGGTACTTTGCCATGCAAACCAAGCCTCTACGTCACATGTGCAGGGGATTTGTCTCCGCTTGGGTTGACAGTGCCATTCAGTTCAGGTTCCCTGTTCATCATCCTCAAACCTTGCATGAAGGCCTGCTTCACTGGGATCTATCAAGCACGGATAGAAGACCAAGCTCATTTTCACTGCTCCTACCCCTTCATTTCCCCATGAGATGCCTATGGGGCATCTCGGTTTCTACATGTCTGTGCACGCTGTGTGCCTGCCAGCACCTTTTCACCAGCTTCAGCTCTGTATCAGCATGGGATGTCCCTGAGGGGTGCCTGGATGAAACACAGCTGAAGAAAAGCCTACAGAAGCTCTGTGGGGACTGAACGGTTGCTCAAAATCGACCTGTTAATGGCGATGCTATCTACAGCAGCCCCACCTCAGCAAAAGACATTATAGCAGAAGTGACCTTCCACTTAGAAAACCCTAAGGCTTTACTTTAGTATGACAGTCCCTTTATAAACTTCTGTGAAAACACCAGAAACAAAACTTACATCCAAGGATCTTAAGGACTTTCTGCACATTAATTAACCCCACAGCACCCAGAGTGAGACAGGGAAGTGTAATTAAACCAATTAAGTCACAGACAAAGGGGAGGAACGGTGGGTTAAGTGCCTTGCAGATGGAGGGACTGGAACCCAGGCTTTCTGGCTCGCAGTCTTGGTTCAACTTCCCAGGAGTACTGGAAGTGAAACTTTCCCTGTAGAGCTGTCGCGCTATGAAATCAGCTTGGCAGTGTGTGACAGACATAATCCTTTTCCCATATGTTTTATTTTCTATAAATAGAAAGACATCTCATTAGCATTCTGTAACTTCATGAGATAAGGAGAATGAACAAACAAACAAATATCTGAACTATTTCCAGAGAATTGCCTGAAATTCCAGGCAGCCCAGGAGGACAGCACTGGATTCAGCTGCTTTCTTTCCAGTTTGACAGCACCTGCAGTGCCAGTAACTGGGAAAATATTTCTCCAAGTGGCAAGGGGTGGTTGAGCCCCTTACAATATGCTGCACCGCTGGGGGTGGAACAGGCCGTGCACCACAAAGCAGTATTTTGGTTGGGTCGTTATCACAGAAGCTGTGTACTCCCAATGCTAATATTTGGCAAACCACAGCCACAAAACAGACAGATGAAATACTTTTCATGTTTGGGATGTTCACACCCCACATCATAAAAGCTGTAACCCTCCTGGTATTCCTGTGAAAATGTGATGGCTTTTTTACCATCGTTATGGTAGCATTACAGGAGATTTTATGACCGATGTTTCTGAAGATGCAATACTGTTGGGACCGTTCTGAACAGTTTGTCATGGTATAGCCTTGGAAAATAGAAAATAATATGGTCTGTCCTTGACATTAAACATGTAATATGCAAACTCTCTATTATTTTAGTCCCAATTAAAATAATCTTTCATATGATTAGACTAGGAAAAAAAAAAGGACTCTATTTTATATTTGATAATTGGCTGAAGGTTTCTTAAACAGAACAAAATATGCAAGAACTGCCACACTAAATTGGATGTGGAATCATATTCTCCAGCACTTTGCTCAACAGTAGCTAGTAACAAACATTGTAAAGGAACATGAGTGGAAGCCTGCATAATGAATAGGAAGGACTAGAAAGCAGCAGCCTCATTTAATCCAGAAATTCAAATTTTCAAAAGCAGATTTTTTTTCCATTTCAGAATGAAAATAAAACTTATGAAAAAATTCAAGACAGAACAAAAGGAGACAAAATTTTCCTTGTGAAACAGGGACCTTTGGTAGGAGACACTACCTGAGGTGAATGAATTAGGCACTTCATCTTTGTGGATAGAGATCAATCAGTATCTTCCCTTCTTCAGCAGAAAAATCTTCCTTAAAATGTTTGCAAAAATACTTCAGATATAAAAAAATTACATTTATCTCCCCCCCTTTTTAAAATAAGTTTTGAATGATTATGAAACTTTTTAAAGTCTGCTTCCTTCCTCATCTGTTTAATGTCTCGATTTGTTGCCTTTCAATATCATTGAACACCTCTCTTTTAATATTATATGATTTACTAAGAGGACAATGGAATTGACCTTCCCTATAGAAAATACTGATTTTAGATCATCTGCTTTTTACATCTTCTCTCTCTGAAGTAAACCGTCTCATTCTGCATCACACCAAAAGCTCACCACAACTTTAACTACTGCAATTTCCTAACCCAGTCCCCCACCTGCCACAGGACCTGCCCTCCAGTCTGCCCCAGGGATGGGTTAGCTCTTCAACCAGCAAGGACCATATGTTTGAAAGACACTTCAGGGTGCACACATGCAGTGACATGGATCCTCTCCATAGAAATTTCTAGGCATTTAAAGGATTCTCAAGAGTACAAGGTCCCACAAAAAAAACCCCACTTATTTCCATTCTAATGCATCAATGACTCATTCCATCAGTGATTAAAAAAACAGGCTGGGGACAGGGGATAAATATACCCCAGCTCTTTTTAAAATAAGAACCCTACCAAAATCACAGGGAAAGAAAAATTTTCTAGCACGCTGTCATACCAGAATTATATGAATGCCTAACTCCAGGAGGATAATTACAGTATAACACAACTTGAGAAGTTTTTCATGTGTCTGTCAAGATCTTTTTCCCATAGTGAATTTTTGCCACAGGCCAACAAACGGCTTTAAAAAACAAGTACTTTTTCTTCAAAGAGGATATCTGTGATTACTGCATGATCTCAGGAACAATGTAGAAGCTCCGGATAAGATTTATCTTTGTCATTTGCCACGAGCATACAGTGCTGGGTTTTGAAGCCACCTCAGTCCTTGCCTGGACCCCCAGCACTCACCAAACCCAGCTCCCGGCTCAGCTTCCCAGATGGGTGCTGATGCCAGGGTGGGCTTTTTGGCTGCAGCATCCCCCAGTCTGATCCACAGGCCCCCAGGGGCTCAGCTCCTGCTGGGACATCAGGTCCCAGCCGCACAGGTCTTAGGAGCCTATTTTATACTGCACAATGAGGCACCTATCTATATACATTTTACTTTCCTCTGTCTAGAGCCGTGGTTAATGTGAATCACAGCATCTTAGAAAAAGGTAGGAAAGTATGTAGGAGGGTAGGAAGCTACGAACAAAAGCACACACAAACGTCTTTCACAATATTCTCCATAGGAGCCAACACAAAAACTGTGCCTAGAACACCAACAAAGTATTTTCCAGAAACATTAAGATAATTAAGTATAAAGAGCGTCTCTTGGAAACAGCTATGTCCTGAAATTAAGCCATTTAATATCTCTATAGAGATGCACAATTATGATTTTTATTGTTTCCACAACGGAAGATTCCACAATCAACAAATTTAGCTTTTGCACAGAAACTTTTCCATACCTGAAATGAGTTTTCTGAGGGACAGTCTTTACTTTGGCTAGTATATAAATCAGAGTTAATAAATTTAAAAAAATTATTTTAAAAATTAAAACTATGAAGCTCTCACAGTTTATTCTTCACTAAATATACAGCTGGTGGAACACCTTCAATCTTATCTCAATTCTTTTCTTGCAACATTTTTGGAGAACAGCATTTTTTGCCCTTTGTTTCACGTTGTCCTTCCCTCTCCTTTGTTTTATTGAGCTCAATCCATCAACAGCCTTTGAGACTAGATCGTAACCAAGAGAGGGTTGTTTGTGCAAAATTACAAACTCTGGTTCATATTATATGTTTGATTCATGTCTCAGCTTGCCCAAGATAAGCCTATTAAATAGCATTCCAGACAGCAGCTCTGCCCAAGGGAGACACTTGTCACTCCCTTGGAGGACTACCACTGGGAGACCATCAAGTCTGTAACCCTATGCCACCTTGAACTGCTGAGCTGCCTCCAAAGGAAAATGCTCTCCGAGTACAAGGTACCCAAAATGCTGGGCAAGTGAGCAAGATTTGAGGTTGCTACTGGAGCATGTGGCAAGGAGACAGGATGAGTTACCAACAAGGGACTTTACTCCTTATGCCCCTCCAGAGTGTGGAACAGGTGCACTCAGACAAATTTTGGATACTCAGATGAGGGTAGGGTTTGCTCAGATTAGGAGACAGTGTCTAACAGGACATTTCCGTGATCTCTAATATGATCAATACCGTGTCTAATCACAGAATCACAGAATGGTGGGGGTTGGAAGGGACCTCTGGAGATCATCTCATCCAACCTGGCTTGAGCAGGCACACCCAGAGCGGGGGCACAGGAACACGTCCAGGCGGGGTGTGAATGTCTCCAGGGAAGGGACTCCACAGCCTCTCTGGGCAGCCTGTGCCCCTGCTCTGGCACCCACACAGGAAATAAGTTTTTTCTCATATTCAGTTGGAACTGCCTGTGTTCCAACCTGTGCCCGTTGCCCCTTGTCCTGTCATTGGGCACCACTGAAAACAGTCTGACCCCATCCTCTTGACACTCACCCTTCAGATATTTATAAGTATTGCTAAGGTACTTGAACAACTTCAAGGAATCTTGTAGTTAAGGGTCATGTGCTAAGCTCGTTGTTTAAAAAAAAATCACACGCTAAACTCGTTTACCTGTAACATCATCCCATAATAAAGCAGAAGACCAGACCATGCACAGCCCCTGCGGAGCCTTGGGAAAGCACATGCAAACGACTGGTGGGAGTTTGGGTGATCTTAGAGGTCACAGCTTGAGAGGACCCAAGTGTGCCTTTCAGACCTGAACCCAGAAATGGCAACTAAATTGTAGCCAGACACAGAGTCAGTAGGACCACCTGTTGGATTAAATTGTGTATTTAAATGGTGAGTAAACGCTCTTACGACAAGAGCAGCCCAGGGGTGAATGCCCAGCACGGCCGGGCCCTGTGCAAACACACGCCACAGCAGTCCTTGCCCCAAAGAACACGCAGTGGAAGAGGCATCGCCTCTGCAGCATGCCAGGCTCGGGTAAAATGCAAGACTTCAAAGGGAGATTTGACTTTGATAAAGAGTGAGTAGGGGCAGCTGAAGAGGGACCTGTGCTACAGAACAACCAAGCATGTGCTTCACATTTCAGAAATTATATGCCAAAAAGACTTCACAGATGAAAAAAGAAAGGAAGGAAAAAAAAAAGCAGCACACAAAGGTCCTGGGCATCAAGACTTCAAGACTCTTCTTAAGGTAGTGTTTCTAAGCCCCATACACTCTATGACATTGTAGTCTGAAAACTGCACTGTTTGCATTTAAATAAAAAATATTCTTTTCATCCCATTTGGACTTATTTAGCAACACCTCTCCTGAGATGTGAAAGAATGCAGATAAAACATCCAATATGATCTTTACCAAATACAAATTACATTAATTCGTCCTTTGGAGAGTAACCTTTAACCATTACAGAATACACTCTAGTGGCTTTCCTGCCTTTTTGCCCCCCTCTTTCACTCTTTTCTTGGACTTTTGAAGCAGGCTTTTATTGAATAGATCACACAGGTTTATACAGTTATAGCTGCTTTCATATATTTCAGAAAGAAAATCATAAATATGACCTCATATGTG
The DNA here is from genome assembly GCF_949628215.1 of Phalacrocorax aristotelis. Lineage (NCBI taxonomy): Eukaryota > Metazoa > Chordata > Aves > Suliformes > Phalacrocoracidae > Phalacrocorax > Phalacrocorax aristotelis. The sequence goes on from NC_134287.1 coordinate 16,233,508, forward strand.
AATAAATCAATTATGGAATGCTGTTTTACACATATGCTCAAAACATGACGTCTTCCAAGTCCTCTTAGAGCAGAAAGTTAGAGCTTAGATTTAAGGCACTTTAGCTTTATAGATGTTGGGAATAACATTATCTGGTAAATATTAAGTAAAGCAATTTTTCTGTTAAGTTTTATCTTGCCTTCAGTGGTTTATTGAAGCTTGCTCAATAACACCATTTTAGTTACACATGAATAAGCCTTAACCTTACGTTTCTTCAATAACAAAAAAATGTTGTTTAGTAGCTATAATTTACTTAACCACTTTTGAGCTATGAAGAGGTAAAGCAGAAGCAGGCTGAGTTTTACATGTGCTCTTTTGCACTCTCAGAGGCAAATCAGTGCTAAAGCATTTTCATTTTATAAAACAAAACAATGCTGGTGACTCACTTGTAATGAGGACTTACATAATTGCTTTTTTGGGAGTTTGACAAGAAAAAAACGTGCAGCAGGCAATCCATGCAACTTTCAAAACTGTGAAACAAAAGATGCATAGAACACTTCGTTCTATTTTAGGTTTCATTCTCTACTAAATTTCATCCTGGACCTTAACGTAAAAATGCTAGTTTTATTGTTACATGCCTGTAGGAGATGAGAGAATGTTAAAAAAAATTGATATTAAAAAACCCAAAATTTCATAGTTTTCTGTAGTCCCTTTATGGTTTCCATTGCCATGATATCTGATTAAAATAGCATTTTTCCATAGCGACTGCCCCTCTGAGGCTGTGCTCCTGTCCCAGTTTGGGGAAGTCATCCACAGAGACTGAAAGCCAGATGCGGGACAGGGACACAGACCACTGCCAGGCTTGGGTGGAGCAGAGGCTCTGAAGTCCAGTTTGTTGAAACTGAACTCAGTTGAGATCAAAGGAGTTCAAAAACCGAGTTGCTCTTCCTAACATCTATAGATATTTTCCTGTCCAGCCTCAAAATTCCCATGTGCCTACAGCTGGGTACACACTCATGCCAGGACCTGCATCAGTTATACAACCTATAGGTTGTATGATTGCACCTTTTCCACCTGGTGCTCACACTCGCCAAGCAGAAGATGGCTTCTGCTGGGGAGCAACATGATGGAATCACTTCAGCATACCCTCTACCACGTGGAATAACATGGAATAACGTGGAAAACAGGTACCTGAAACTGCCGAGAAGTGTGTAGTTAAGCAGAGCTGTGCCTGTGCTGAACAGAGGGCAGACTATCCCCCTTCCCCTCGCCCGCAGGGGCTGCAGGGTGGACACGGAAGAAGTTTAACAAAACAACTGATCAGACTTAAACCCAGGTTTTCTCTACCTTTCCTGCTTTAAAAGCAGTCCCTGAGCAATTAGCACAATGGTATTACAGTGTTTGTATTCAGCAGACCAGAATTATTCCTTCTGATAGAAGCTACACTAGTTTACATCAGCCAAGAGTCCTGCTTCTGTATCTCATCACACCTAATATCAATACACTGGCCAACATATACAGTGACAAAACACCTTCTTTGAGTTGAATTGCTCAGTACCTGGCAGGATATATGTCTAGGCACTTAAAAAGCCTTCTGCCTTCAGAGCTGGATGCCGAGGGAATTAAAATGAGTGCGAGTGTATTGCTATCAGGACACTTGTGAGAAGTAGAGAGCCTGTTACTGTATATTTCAGAGAAAACAGTGCTATTAAAGGACACAAATGTGATACTCGATTTGGATGTTTTCCCATGTGGATGAAAGGAATCACTCCTCATGCAATTCTGAAAGAAACGGATTAGATTTATGCAGGCAAGTATCAGCTTGTGATTAGCATTTAGGTGAGGATGCAGCAATGTGCTACAGGAAATATTGGTGTGTGCGTTTTCTGTTTACTTTCATTATCTAATGTGCTCTGCATTAGGCTGGGAAAGACAGAACTGGTTATTTGGGAGATTTTTGAGCACTTGTAGATTTATTAATCTTTCCTGACAGAGGAATTGGACGTACTACTTCTTCATAACACAGTCTTTTTGGATGTACTGGTATAAAATGCCCTCCAAGCAGTTTCAAGCACAGAATCAGTCTGTCGTTGTTCTGCTTGGAACAGGTACAAAAAGGTTTGAAGAACCAGTTTCCCACCCCAGAAATTCCATTGCACAAAAAATATTTGTTTTAAGAAGTAATGTTGGCTTTGATGAAAAGCTCAATCACAGAAGTGCATGGGGGTTGTACATATACACATATATACACGCACGTATACGCACATGCACGTATGTATTTTTTTCAGTTGAATTGGGATAAAACAAATCTGAGGTTTTACATTTTTCATTTATCAAGAAAATCTGTTACCAAAAAGCTTCATTTCTGGCAACATTTGTGTTGAATCCTACGGGGACGTTTACCTTCAGGTAACCTCTTTGTGTAATTCATGTCTTCATTACAGCTAATGGGGAGATAGACTGGTTAGTCACTACCTCGAAAAAAAAAAAAAAAAGGAAAAAAATAGCAGCCAAGATTGTTGTATAAAAGCTCAGAAATCCTTTCATGCACTGTCTAGGCTTGGAATATAGAGGGAAATCTCTGCCAAGAAGCAAAGGATGTTGAAACAGAATCATGCAATGTGTTAACGCCGCAGGGCATTGGAAGTAAGATGCCAGGGACTTCAATCAGAAATTGAACGATCTTTGTGATATAGCAAAGAGGATGGAATAACATCAGAGAACTGTGCACACAATGGAAAGAAACCGCATAATCATTTGTCATCACTCCAAGCAAACGAGTGCTGGCAATGACGTTTTCTGCACCAACCTATTCATGTCATAGTTTGAGGTTCAAATACCTTTCAGTAGCAGATCCCACCAGCAACATCCCCTGATGGCATGGAAATTTGTAGCAATATCCACCTCATCTGACACTTCAAAGGACTTGTGCTCTGGACCTCAGACAGTTAAGTGTGGATACGCTAAGGTGGCTATGAAATCAGATTAACTTAAAGAGCTTGTATAATTCACAGCCTATTAAGTTAACCCAATTTCAAAACTGGTTCCACTTTGCATGAGAATGGACATCTGTGGCCTTCAAAATCCTCCACTATTTTTCATTCTTTATGAAGTATTTTTCCTTCCTTTATACTGCTCCTGATCTCTAGCTGTGTCTTATAAAGACTCAACTGAGACGGGTCAGATACTAAAACTGGTCCTGGCCCATTATATGTAAAATGTATAATTACACTGAAATCTTATAGAAAGAAAGGTGTAAAAATGTCCTGTGCATGGACAGAACTTAAACCACAAACACTTATTTTAGTGCACATAAACCATTTGATTGCCAGTGTTGGTCACCTGTCTGCATATTTCAGCAACAAAGTCGACCAGCTCCCAGTGTTGAGCAGCAAGTAGCTCTTGATAGTATCTGAAGGTGTCATATGGTATCCAGCTCTTCTGTTGAGGGTCCTACACGAATATCTGGAAAAACTAACTTTAAGTTCCTGTTTCTGAAAATCTTGCATTTGATTTAACATTCAGCCTTCATTTGCCTAAAAATACACACAGAGAAAAAAAAATCAAATAGTAGGTACTAGAAACCTTACCTATAAATATGTGGAGTTTTAAGATACAGGGATTTTCTCAGGGATGTACGCTAAGCAGCAAGCAGTACTTTCAGGCTGAGGAGCAGTCAACGCTTCCACTTAGAAGGTGAAACCAAACTCTAATTATAAGATATCGTCTAGCCAATATAGCTTCATATTTCGACTTTCAATACAATATAATAGTCTAATTTATAAGGTACCTTATCATGCAAACTTCCATAGGCACAGTAATTTAAAAGGGATTTTATATAAACTCCTCTAAAAGCAAATACCAAAAAGAAAAGATTCTTAGTCTTGGAATCTTTCAAAAACATCTACTGAAGGAGCTTCTCTGCTTTTGGGGTGGTATGGAAGTCCAGAGAGAAGAAGGACATGCCAAAATTGCTAAAGTTGGATGCCTTCGCTCTGGTACTTAAATCTATGTTTAGCATTCAAGGAAGGGGCATGAATTCACCTTTTCAAAGGGCTGTATCTTAGATCTATGTAAATCAATGTCACTCCACCAACTTACAGCAGCTGAAGACAAAACCACTTGTTTTAGGAGTGTTGTGGGAATACTTGATTTGATTCTTCACATTCACACATATTCCTGAAATAGATTACTCTTGCCCCCCTACATTTTTTTCATCTCAGTTTCCAGACGTCATGATCTTGTAATTTATTTCTCATGGATTTTCAGGATACATAGTGCCCCTGATTTCCATCTTTACAAGGCATGTGTTGTGGGATGTGAAGGGAAGCAGAATTTAGCTGTCCATGATCAGGATAGCAAAAGGTCTACAAGAAGTTTTGGTGAGAATGAATGGCATGAAGATTTTTCATGTACTGCACATGTAAGAGCACTTCAGTGCCCTACTATCAAACTACACCACATAAACATCTTTTTCCCATTCTTCTAATAAACAGGGTTCATGGATAAATTCCAGCTGATTGCTATGCTCTGAACAAAGCAAGTGCAACAGAAACGCTGGCAAGCACATTCTCACCAAGATTTGCATAAGTTTTCATTCAGCATTAGAGGATTTGTCCTACACAGATGAAGACATTTAACATTTTCTTTGACTTTATCAGCAATTGGAGCATTGATAAGATGGTTAAAAGACTGACTTAGGAAGCCAAAGCTCTGCTCTTTTTTTTTCTTTTTCCTGAGAGAAGTTAGTAATTTATAAGGGTGTTATTTTATGAACGTTGCCTGCTGCTCATACAAGTGGAAATGTCTTTGGTTGAACTGAGATTCCTAGGTGCTTTAATATTTGTTCTTGGGTACCAATGGGAGGCTTCTGCCAAAGTTTCATTGCTTGAGATGCTGCATGTACAGATAGCCCACAGGCAACCCTGGCTTCCAAACGAGGGTGGAAAGGCAGTGTTCTTGTAGAGTTGTGGATACATAACATGATTAGCTACTTTGAACTCTCAGGCACTAGCAGAAAGTGGGACAAATAAAGAGAATTCGGTTACCATATGAATGTCTGCCTATGCCTCCTCAGAGAAAGGAGGTAAACAGCTAACATGAGGCTGATAAAGCAAACCCAGAGTTTTCTTCAGTGTATTCATCACTGAAAATGCATCTTGGGATCAGTTTCTCCACACCAACCTTCAATTCTTGGAAAGGCATAAAAAGAAATCTTCATGTAATATCACAAGTTAAAAGGCTAGACACATCCGAACAAACCCAACTACCAGATGTTGCCTTTGGGTAGCATTCAATCTTTAACTATAGTTTTTAAAAGTCTTTCTCTAAGCAATTAATACTACCTATCTCAAGCCTACCACAACCTGCCTGATGCTTTTTACCTAGGAACAATCAAGCAATTTCTATTAAGTAATTTAAATGACCTTTTCTGTGCACAGAGCCATTGTAACTGATAGTATAGAAATGTACCAACATGTCATGACATCAGCTTCATTGAGCTTACAGAATCCATCAATTATTTTGAACAGATTCCTAGTAAAATGAATGGAACGTTTGTTATTATGAGAAAATAAGTCAAGAGCACTTGATGGCATTAATCAAATGAAAATAATGTGGAAATTTAGACTTTCAAAAAAGAAAACTGATTCATCTGTGAACTTGGCACTGTATCAAGCATACGCTATTCATCTTCACTCTAAAGGCCCTTCATGACCTATCCACACTCCACCTATCATTTTTTCTATGCTATCAACCTGTCAGCTCCCTCCACTGATCAGCCAGTGATGCCTGCCGTCATCACCCATTTGTTATGTTTGCTGATGAGCACCTTTGCCCTTTCTTCCATGCCAGCCTTCATGCATTGAAGAAGCTCCCATAAATATCAGCAAACCCACCTCATTGTTCTCTCTTAAATGCCTCTAGAAGTGTCTCTTAGCCACAGGAAAACACTTGACAGTAAATATAATGACTTTTTTTACTGTGGCTACTCTTGCCTAATTACTTCCTTGTGCTTTCCTGTCTGTCAGGTACAACCACCACTATTGTGGTACTATATCTGTTACTACTATTTCTTGTCTTACACTAGAAGTGACTAAGGGCAGGAATTGAGTCTTTGGTCTGTATTTACACAGGAGTGAGTATAATGGGTTTCCGTCTATAACTGGGGCTTCTTAACCGCTACTGTAGTATTAATGATTACTTCTGAACACAGCTGTACATTTTTAGTTGATTTATACGAAACCTAGTGGCAACACCTAACCATATGGATGTGGTCCTCTCACTATTTAAAAATTAGGCACCCTAAAAATTTGACATTTTTCCCTATAAATAGTGTATTTACTAGGGAATACTCTACTAATCAACCTAAAATTAGCCACATTCTTTTCAAATCATTTTTGAGGGGGAAAAATTAACTTGAACAGAAGAGAAAGTAAAGACTCCCAGCCACCCTACCATCCATGTAATTACATTTTCCTTGTGACCTGAGGCTGCAGGTTGAAATCACCTACGTGTGGATGTGTGCTTGGTGAGCTGGACTGTTTCAATGGAGGGAGACATTATTGCCCCATCCTGCTGGGAAGGGCGCTTAAGTCTAGCCCTTTTGTTTGTATTGCTTTACTTTCGTTTTGCATGCCCGTCATGGAAGGAAGGTGATTTGTTACTAGCTCAGGACAAAGTTTTCTTTGACCAGCATTGGTAATACTTGGTTTTCATTTAAATGCTTTTGGTTCTATCTAAACCATATTTTCAGACTTTTTTTCCCCCTCACAGCCCTAATCTCAAGTAATAACTTAAGAAAAGCAGCAGAATTTAATATAAACCATTACTGGTAAGACAGGTAATAATAATAACAGTAAAAAGTGATTTCCCCACCACCACCACAGTTATTTGTCATTCTCAAATGCCTGGGGGAGAAAAGGTGAACTTTCTACATGTCTGAATGTCATGAAATTCAGGCAGTTTCAGACCAAGAAAGAATGAATTCCAAAGCTGTGAATCTGTTCTTTCCATTACGGTTCTAAAAGAAATACAAGACCTTCCACAACATGTAGGAAATAAAAATGTCTCATGGATATAGAGATTACTGTGGTTAAATCCCAGACGCTTGATATTTGTATTGCATAGGTTATGGTATAGTGTGTGGCACAGTGGTGTCAGGTAAATATTTATTGTTGTGCATAGAAAGAAAGACTCTAGACATAATCAGTAGCAACTAGTAGAAAATAAAACAAAAATCAAATATAATTTCTTTTGTTGTGTTTTTTTTTTTAGTCATCCTTCATTCTGAAGTTGCTTTTCATCACTTTTCTTATGAGCTTGTGGCTGAGACAGTTGTATAATACATCACTACACATGTATGTGCGTGATAGAAAAGAATGAATAGCGGTACCTTTCTTATCAAAGTCAATGGCAAACACCCCATCAACTAAACAGGCACACAGGGTAGCCCCCGAATAAATGAAACAGCACCCATGTTGCGTCAAAGGAAGGGCAGTGGCAGGATGACTCCGAGCTGATGGTTCCTATAAGACCTTAATGTGACATAGGCACTCAGCTACCCCACAAAATCAGTAAAAAAAACCCCAAACAAATAGACAGAAACCCTCTTAAACAAGGAGGAATGAGTATCTCAGTGTTCATTTCTGTGTTTCTCATCACTGGAGGGAAGCAGCACAGGTTTGCTTTATGGGACACACAGGCTTCCCAGATGGAAAGTTCACCAGTCCAAGCTCACAGCTCTTCCTGCTACATCAACAGCCAAACCCAGACACACGGTGGACAAAATAATTTGACTTCGTTGCCTAGAGATAAGACACACATGAAATAGCCACCTAGTACAAGAAATGAAGCAGCAAGGATTCAAGACTTTGAGAAATTTTAACACACTGCATGGCAGCTATGAGGGAGTCCTCAGGTGATACTTAGTTTACATCCTCCCATTGCACAGATTGGTATATTTAAGGCATGGATGAACACTTATGTCTTTGCCAAGGCCCAGACTATCACAGCAAACCTGAACTCCACTGTTTTACACAGCACTGCTTCTTTACACCATGTAAAAAGGGAACAGATGCAAATAGAGCCCGAGATTCTGTGTTAGACTTCTCTCATTAGACAAGCTTTTGGCTTCCTAATGTGTGATTTTTGTAATTAAAAGTGAGGTAGCGCATGCAGATTGTCATCTCATCAGTGAAAGCTAGAGACACTGAGCTTGGAGTAATGGTTCATTGTGTAAAATTTAACAAAGTCTTTTTCTTGCTTATGAAAGCACAAGCAAACATGGACATTTTATCAGCATCACATCCTAAAGTATATCATGCTAAATAGCTTATATATCACAGCAAAATGTAACAGCCTCATGTTAAATATCCCACTGCAGCCCTGGTCAATTCTTCCCACAGCCACAGCCTGCTTTTCCCTCACCTGCGGATTGCTGGGAGCTCCCTCCAAACAGGTGCAGCCCCGCAGATCGCACAGGCACACACTCAGCAACACACCCTAGCTGCAGGGTTTCAGCCCCTTTCTCTTCAGAATTCCAGCTTTATTTCTTCCCAGAACAAAATACATAGAACAAATTCACCTCATCAACCACATTCCCTTTCCTCTCTTTGCCAAGGACTTTGCAGACCCTCCAGTGTAACACCTGACAAACTGCATTCTCTCCTACTCAAGCTTTCAATACCACTCTCCCTGTAATTGTACCCAGCCACTAGCATCCTGCTATTTTTAAAGACCTGACAACCAGGTGAAGGGCTTTAAAGACCAGATGACCCACCTGGCTTCAGCTAGGATGCTTCAGCTAATTGCATCTCAGAGCAGGGTCTTATGTCTTTGTAAATGCCAGCTGTCGCCTGACAAGTTATCTGCAAAAATCTTCCCTAACCATGGCTGCATGTCATATTTTTGCTGTAGGTGGGTTTGATCTCAGGGAGGGAACCAGTGCCAGAGCCATCAGACTCCGAATTCCCAAAGAGCTCAAGGGGTGCAGGTGCTTGGTCCTGTCTCTGCAGCAGGATGAATTGCACCTCCCAGCTGAATGTCAGTTGCAAGAGGAAGGACAGGTGAAAGAGCGGAAACACCTGGATTCACTTCTTTCCTCTGCCCCAGATTTCAGTATATTACTTGGTCTTGCTGTGCCTTTCCTCCCCATCTGTAAATTAATCATTTTCCTCCAACCCCATCTGGAGATAACAGTGCTTTCCCACTTCATTGAAATACTAAGTATATATAAGAAGATGAGGCTCTCAGACGATGCGTGAGTATGGGGATATGGAAAACACATAGGACAGGCTGGTTATGTGTCTATTACAGAATTTATTTTTCACGTAATCAGGCATGGAATGACTTGAGTCCCTAACAAACCTCTCCTCCCGAGTACAGCCCGAAGTCATGGCACTAGCTGATGCTTCATTCCCTCTCCTGAGTAATCCCTGAACTTTTCAGCCACGTTCTAAATCCATTGTATCTGGTTTCAGTAAGATTAGATGCACTTTTAGATGGCATACTATGAGATTTTGGTAGGTTACATTATCAATCAAACTTTAGGGACATTGAATCAATGGCTTGGCAGCACATACTAAATCAGCTAGGGGATTATTTTTTTCTGCTTTTGCCAATTTTACAGGAAACACCACCTTTTTATTACTATTACTCTCACTGAACTGAGAAATCAGTGAAAACCTTATCCTTCTTTCAAGTTTTGCCAATAATTTATAAAGACTACTTTGTAACAGGCTTTCATGAATTTTCTCATAAGAATTTAAGTAGAGATAAACAGAGGGCTGTAGAGTTTTGGGAGTGATATGACAGGCATGGCTATTTACTCACCTACAAGAAATCTACTGAAGAGGACTGCCTTTATCCATAAACACAAGCCATGAGTCTATGGTGTAACTCACAGTCATTTCTAAAGAACAGCAACTATTACAAACAGGGATCTCCTTTCCCAAGGAGATGGATGAAATAAACACCTCCAAGCATGAGACTCTCACCAATTCCACAACAGGTTTTTGCTGAAGGTGTCCATTCCTTGCAACATTGGGCCTAATCCTGTTCCATTAAAATTAATGGAAGAAATTTCCTGTCACCCACTTCCTAAGAGTAGCGTAATTGTCATTATAGTGTTGAAACGATATTGCAAAATAGCTGGTGTGTTTCAAAAAGATTTTCTTTCCTTTTTTTTTTTTTTTTTGTAATTGCCAGCAATTAAACATGTTTATCAGATTTTAGCCTCTCTCCATCATTCAGAGAGGTAATTAAAGGTTTAGTCACTGCATACTGGGGTGTTTTTCTGTTTCATTAACTGCAGTGAGTCTCTGAGAATCAGGCTGATTCTGCTCTTACAGTGTTGCAATACCACGTAACTTCCTGTAAGCCGGCAGGGCACCACTTACCATGCCTTCTCTGTTACAAACCCACCTCCTTCAAAACCCATTTCACCACGCGCACAAAGCACTGGCAACTGGTGAATCACCACACGCCTGCTGGAGCATGGATCAGCATCGCATGAAGCAGGGCTTTGACGTCCCTCTGCCGCCATGTGCCACCCGCTCTGCGTTCCCGTCCCTCGTGCAAAGGGGCACTACAGTTTGGCTTTTCCAAACACGGTGAGGTCTTCAGCCACCCACTGTTGTTTTACCTGGCCTTGAGTCACAGGGGAAAAAACTGCAAAAAAGGGTAATCAAAATTAGGTGTTCCAACCTTTCTGAAAATTAGGTCATTTATCCAAGTGCCAAAAATGAACTTGTGACTAATAGCACAGTACTCTGCATGAGAGCTATGCATTTAAATGCTGTATCTAAGATTTTATTCCTTCAGATTCTGAAAGGAAGAAACTGTTGTTCTTTTAAACTAAACACAAGATCACCACCTATGCTGGGTTTAATTTAATCTGAAAGTGTTTCAGCTCAGATGACTGCTGGGTGAATCTCTGTCCTGCTTCTCAAAAACAAACATCCACTTCACAAAATCTAACTCCTCATATGCAAATAGGTGACACCAGTACTTACGAGCCTAGCATCTCTGTCGAGGCTGTAGTACATGAGCTCTGTGCCATGGGAAGGCTGCCTCTTGTCATCTCTGGTTTCTGCTTACCCAAGGCTGTCAAACCAAAATTACAGCAACTAGAAAAACCCAAAGCACTTTAGGTTTCACTATTTACTTTCGATTCTGCACTGCAAAGTCTGACTTCAAAGGATAGGCATGCCATTCGGATATCACAATTGCAATTTCCGAAGCTATTTACCTTGAAAAGTTTGTGTTACAGTACTAGTGGTGATATATGAAAATAAAATATTTACTCAGTCGTGGGATTCGCTCCTCAGCTTCGGGAAGAGGTTTGCCTAAAAAGAGACTGAGAGCTTTTTACTGACCTAGAAGAGTGCCATTATAGCTAGGGGAAATAAATATGAATCCATTGTTTATATGAAATTATTCTACGCTACACAGGAGATTTCCTTCAACCCATTGACTCTCCACAAAGGCAATGTTGTCATGATGTAAGTGAACAGACAAATCATAAAATAATTGTATGGGACTGTTGGGAGTCATTATAAATAATTTTATTTTGCAATTGTTTGGAATAACTTTATTAAATTGACAGCTGAGGAATCTGGGCCATGGGATAGAAAAAAATTAATATGAATGTCAGTGATAAACATGCTGCAGAGATCGGTGTCATAGAAAATAATAAGGCATAACCTTAATGCATGGGTTTAGTGCAGTCATAACCTCACATCTACTCTGTTGCTCTGTCCTGATTCTGTTTAAAGCATTCCTATCACATTATTATAGAGAGTCCATTTCTCAGGATACATAAGAGAAAGTAATTTCTACCCAAAAAATTGTGAGCATGTTTAAAAAATATAATTTTCTTTATGTTAGAATTCCAAACTGTTTTATAAAGTATCTTTTAAAAATATTAAGTTTGCAAATAATAAATTAGGAATGCCTGTACCCCTGCTTAATGGAAAAGTAAAGATTTGGTTGATAATACATCTAAACAAGAGTTTTATGTGTAAGTGCACTTGTTTGTACTGTTATTTTCTTCCTTGCTTAACAGGTTTCATATTCATTCTTACATGAATTTGTCCAGCATCATGTCTAAGCATTAGATATCATTGTACCTTTTAGTGCTAAAACACTGGTTTTCAAGAGCAGGTTTTTCTCCCCATGCAGACATTTTATAAATTGCCTCTTAATTCTCCTTTGGATAAATTGAGTAGAATGAGTTTTTTAAATTGGTTGATCTAAGTTATATTTTCCAGACTATGCATCATCCAACCAGGTAAATCTGGAGCAATTCCCTGTAACATTTTCCCCCTTGACTTAAAAATACGCATTTCAAACAGTTTTTTATTTTTATTTAAACAAACTCAAGGTTTCACTGGATTCAGGACATCCCAGCTTTGCAATAGTGTTCTCTTTATTAAGTGGAAATTTTGAAGTTCGCATTTTAGAAATGGAAAAGTCTAGTTACTTAGTTTTGTCTTACTGTTGAAGTGAAACAGCAAAAACTTGTGATAACTGAATTCTGATTTATTTCCTATTAATATCTTACAATGTCTGTTCAAATTCCTCTTCACCTATCAAAATTGTGTAAAATAATAGAATCCCATGTTTGTTTTCATTGATCCTGTGAGGAGGGAACATTTGGGCTGTATCATAATTAGGAGCATTGGTTTTTTTTCTTCAGCGTGTATTTGGGTAGATAATCGTTCTCATAGTGGCCACTTCTGATAGCATACATCTTTTCAGTAGGATACAGGATTTTCTCCAAACTCCAATACAAAGAGATTTAGAGTTGGCCTCCAGTATATTGCCAATATAACAGTTCTACTATTGGTCAGGAAAGTAATTTGAACCCAATACAATTCTATCCACAATATTTCTCCCGATTTCTTTGTACTCTCTCACATCATTGATGCACCTCATAACTCAAGCGCATTGATCTTTGGTGTTCTTTTCTGAACAGCCTTACCACTTCAGCTCCTATGTTCAAGCCATGATTTGCGTTTCAGTACAGTTTGCTTTTCTAACTGTATTTTATTTCATTCTACAAACTGCTCCAGCTTCTCAAGTTCATCCATTTTGTTTGTTACTGGTAGGCCAACATTACAGTTATTGCTTACTGTCCAAGCCCAGTTCTTTAGCTGTAGGTGCCAGACATCCATGCCTGACTGCCCAAAGCAATCCATATACCCTTATGTAGCTTAATTACCTAAGCTTTCTTTCCCCAACTTTCAGTTTAAAGCTCTCATCAGTTAGGTCAGGCTTTGTCCTTGAAGACCAGTACTCCAAGGCAGGTACCCAGGTTGGATCATCTCTCTGCAAATGCCCTCTAAGCCATAAAATGACGCAAGAATTTACTCAAAGGACTTATTTTTGCCGTTTTTAAATACATCCTTTTCTTCCCCTCTTTGCCTTTTCCATCTTTTTCCCCTTATTTCAACAAAATAACCCTTTTTTCTACTACCTCTCAGAGTTGCCTTATCCCACCTTCGCATTCCTCCAGTTCTAGGCTCTGGTCTTATCTTTCTTCCTTTTTCCTGTCCTGTGACATGATTCCATTACTCCCACTTTTGTTTCTGTCCATTTCTCTTTCCTCTTTTTAGCAAAGAAAACCTGATCATGAATACATCCCTCAATCAGCAGCTAATTTTCCTTTCATCTTAAATTTGGCTTCCATGTACCTTCAACATTGTGATGGCTGTCTGAAAATTTTAAGCTGCACAAGGATCTTTTCCTTTCTTCACCATGACTTTTGAATACTCACCTGAACTCCAGCACTGTTTCTTGCATCACCATCACTCTTCAATAATTTCTATCAAGTGATACTTATGCAGAAATTGTTTCTTTCATAGCCTTAGCTACCTAAAGGCAATATGCCACCCAGCTGCTGTGTCCTGTTGCATTCTCTAATCTTGGGGTTCACCTTCACTGTTCTCTCAGCAACTGTTAGCATCAGTTCTTCCTAAGAGTCGCTTTAGGGAAGATAAAAGCCTCTCCCAGATTTCCCCAGATGTTCTCATGTTTAATTATTCAGCTCTTTGGGCTCCTTCAATTTTACACTAATCAGCCTGCCTACTCACTTAGCCTTAATGGATAACAGGTGAGAAGCTGTCAGTCCTAGGCAGGAATCTTCACTCCTTCAGCTGAGAATCTCTGTCCCATTTACTACTGAGACATCCCAGAGAGACATCATACTGCAGACTGCAGCCAAATCCCATTTCCCATATTCTGTACTCTCTTTCCTCCACACCAAGCAAGAAATATGTGTATTTACCTTTCTCTTCTATCACAGTATGGTTCACAAGAAGACTTCTAGCACAAAATCTCATTTGTTCACCTCTCTTGTCACTGCTGGGATCAGCAGAACTGTAAGCAGGTATCCAGTGTTGCTGAGGGAGAAAATAAATTTGGATATGTTAGAAAATAATGCTTTCTATGACTTTGATGGACCTTTAACAACTTTTGAAAAAATATATCTAAATGAATTCTAATTTTATTGCTAAATTAATTTTAGTGAAATGCTTCTGGAGAGAATGCTTTAGGAATTTCTATGTTATGTTTATCCCACCAGTGAGGATTATCTGACTTTTTATAAGCTAATCCTCTTGAGTGGTATGTCTCAATCCTATGAGAAGGCATGTAATATTTTACATGACAAGTGTTTTAATTTTATCTTCATTAATTTCCAGCATGACACTTTAAACACATATAAGAATTTCCACACAAGGGCAGACAGCAATCCAGATGCAACCTTCATAGGTTTTAGTAATTATTTTCCATTATCGTGCAATAGCATCTAGCATTTTTGAACAATTCCTTTGTTTTCACTCTTATTCCCATTGCCTCTTATTTCACAGGCCATCCCCATTTTTTCATGTCTTGGCAAGTATCAGCTGCAAGAGTGATTCACCTTCTGATTATATTTTTGTCTCACTAGAACAATCAAGGGAAGAGAAAGCAGCTCCTTCGTATTTATATTGAATTGTGTTTTTAGAGGGTGGCCAATTTCTGCCCTTAACATGGGTGTACAGCCCTTCCTGTGAACCCAGGAGACTGGGTTTCATGTGAAGGTATTCTGCCCTTAATGCAGTGATCTTTTTTACTTTGCATAAGGAAATGGATATTTTTATGCCTACAAAAAGGAGCAGATAGTTCTTCCTTTATTGCAGAGAAGTCATACAGCAGCTATGGATCTGCTGTAAATGTACAGCTGATACTCATTCAAAAGCCATAACCGGTATCTTGATATATGATTTTGAATAATCCTGGAGCCTTTACAAGGATACATAGAATTATCTGCCTTGTCAATATTTTCCAGTGGGTACATTTGCATACACAAAATGTTGCAGCTTTTAAAATACTCATGATTGTGCTAATATAACCCACTAATTTTCCTTGGATAGGCTGAAAATATTTAGCAAAGGGATCACAAGTGTGAGTGAGCAGTAATGCAGACCATGAGAAAGTCACCAAATTTCAGAAAGGAAAAATATTATACACTAGGAGTTTACACAAATGGAAAGTCACAGTCACAAACTATAATTCCCCTGAAGTTTTCAGTATTGAGTCAATATGAAGTCTGACAAACCTGGATCACACTGGTGAGAAAGAAATGACGCTTTATTGTCTAGCTTTGCACTTGATAAACATCCACCACTTCCACTGTGCTTCTTTACCCATTTTTCTTTCTGAAACTGTACTGCGGTTCTTGAGACAAAGAGACAGACAGCTTTGTGCAGACAGCCAGTGTATGAGTTTTATGCTGTGCTTAAGTCTCACTAGTACTATCACAAGCTTAAGGGACATTTAAGTCACACATAGACTTCTGTTGCCTTTCCACAGACAGTTGAGTTTCAAGAAAGAAAATTACTCTGAAAAGACGTGCATCCTATTATATGTCCCTTCTACTAACTACTGTATGTTCTAGAGTTCCAGTGGTTCCTCTGCATCCAGCTGCCAAACTCAGCAATGGACACCAATGGGAGCCGTGTCAAAACTCAGTTTGGGCTACAGCATTAAAGTCACTGATGAGGACACTGAAAGACACAGATGAGTGAAACATCACCGCTGGCACATACCTCAGTCAGTAGAAACACTACTGAATTTTATAGACAGGTTCTTATATTTATTCATAATGCTGTGAAAAAACATTTTATCTACCTAATAAAGGTTTATAAGACAATACCATTATCCGTTTATATCATTTATTTCTGCAATCATTTATTTCTGCAAAATTCCTTTGTCTTGGATGAGAACTCAAGTATTTCCTATAGAAGCTTCTTGGCGTATTTCTCTTTCCTTCTTGTGAAATTGCAGATGCAGGTCTGAGAGAAGCGGAGCAATTTTCTTTTCCCTAACTTGAGCAACATTGTAAAGAGCCTGTCCTCATAGGGATATGAAAATGTTCCAATTACATCTGTATCTCTCGATGCTCTCTACACCACTGTTCTTCAGAGAGAGACACAAATCCTCCCGGTGTTCCTGAGCAATACATTTTGCATTTGGAGTTCTGACTTGGCTGACACTTTTTAAAAAATAGATATATATTCAGAGTCAGACAACTCCCTGGTGACTATTACACAGCTGCAGATGCTGAAGGGCACAAATTATTCCTACTAAGGTCAACATTACCTTACACTAAAAAATTGTCTTCCTGACCATTCATTCTTTCTTGACTTCCACACTGTGAACAAGTGATGAATTTTTATGATTTCACCACCAACCATTGGTCACATTATGTACCTCTTGGGGAGGAGAAGTGAGGAGGTGGAAAGAGGTCCCAATCCACATATAGAGACCTAAAGATCTGTCCTTTTCTGTCTCATAAGATGCCATTAAACCAGATGAGCAAAAATTTCATTTGGAAACTGTTACAGGACTTAATAATAGTCAGTGTAAGTGAGCCATAGAATGAATCTTATGAAAGGGATGGAAGGATGTATTCAGACAGCCCAAATTTAAACTCGTATTCGAAGTCTACTGTTCCCTACTGGTTAGCCAGTTTGGAAGGCACAGAGCCAAGCAACAAATCCAAGACTTATGTGGAAGTTAGTTAGGCAATTTTAATATTGCCCAGAGCTGCTTAGCAGTAAGTGAAATTCCCCAAGCGGAACCTGTGTGAAGGATAGACATTCAGTTTCATGAAGGAATATGCTACTTCAAAATATTATTAAATTCAGATGTGGGATGAAAGACAGAAAAATTAGAAGTTCCCCATGACTTTCCTTTAACCAACTGAAATATTATATTCACCTATGTTGAAAAATTTTAGTTTGGTTATTGCAGTACTGAAAGCAGCATAAATTTATAAGATAGCCACTTCAAAAAGGAAAGCTTGCACATTGTAAGCTTTGTAAGAATCCCTTCTTTCTTTTTCCTTCTGATCCATATTCTCCTTAAAATTGATACCATTGCATCAAATGTTTTTATTTCAACTGAAGTGCATTTTGCAACAAAAAAATTGTTCCCTCAAAGATTTTCCCATTAGCTTTACCCACTTACTAGTGCACGCACTTCTTTCTCCAACACAATACAGAGGAACAAAGAACTGGCAGTTCTTTAATACTTTATTAAAAGTGCTCAGATACTGTAATACCAGAAGAGACATAGAATGGAACAGAATTCATGGGCTGCAGGCAAGAACTTTCTCCCCTTTTGTCAGAGCAGGCAGCATGTAGAGTCTGGCCCTAATCAGATTAGGTTGTGCATATTTATAAATATCTGAAGACCATAAAGAAAGGCTCTCAATTAAAAGATACTCTGGATTTACTTCTGCAAGATTTGCAGGAAAACATGGCGATTAGCATTTCCATTAAAGACTGAAATTTGGAATAAGCCAGGCTCATACAATGGGGTCCTCGGCAAATGTCTTTTCTACCAGAACATATCCCTGTGTTCTGTTCAGATACATTGAATAAACATGTCTCATTTTATCTGGTTGTATGAAGTTACACAATGCCATGTCGCCACATGGGATGTAACCCCATGTAATGTAATGCACATTTGAGCAAAACTCTCTTTTCCATTATGGGCAGGAGAAAATTACAGATAGCAGTTTACCATAATTAACCACAAACCAGCAATAAGGCCTATTTTCTGTCTTTCTAGATTACTATCAAGTTGGCTAAGCCCTTCTCAAGCTTCCTTTTTAAAGTAGTTAAAAATACAATACAAGATACTTAAGATGAATCAGTTCTGTGGATAAATATGCTGTGTGAACCATCCAAGCTATTTGGCACAAAGAGTGAATCCAAGATACTGGTTAGGTGTGGCCTGTTTGGTGAATAATCTATGCCTCACTACAGCTTCTCATAAAAATGTTTAACTTTTTTTTTTCCTGACCAGTTATTCCTCAGTTAAGATCTGTGCTGTTGTTACCTCTTAACAATAACATGAGGCTGAACTCACAACCAGCAGCTGCCCACAATGTGTCTCTTACAGCTGAAATCACTTCATCATTTATTATTCCAAAAGACTAAATAAGGGCAGGCATTTTCCTAAAGAACTGATTTTTTAAGGGCTCAGTATGAATCAGTTCTTTTTGCCTTTGATCCTCAGTAATCAGAGCTCAACATTTATAGAATTCAGTATGTAGCCCATTTAAAGATATTCTAGGCTTTCTGCTGCTCCTATGAACTACCTATTTGTTTTAGACAATCAGCAAACTTTTTATTAACAGAGTGGTTTATCAGCATACAAGACAAACTCACAGCAGTGTTTCTCTGAGACAGATCTAGAAAAGTATGCACTCGAACTGGGCCATTTGCATTTTAATATTTCTGCAGCAGCTCTGATTAGCAATATTTCGTTAAAGCACAGATGCTGAGCCTTCCCTGTGCAACAGTCACCACTATCACTTATCACCCCTGAGCCCATCCCTGGTGCTGTGGTGATCACTTCTGCCTCATGGCTGTCCCAAGCACTCGCAGGAGGTCTGCCTAGCTCCAGAAACACCAAGCTGGCTGCTGCACGTCTGACCTTCTGTGTGTCCGCAGTGGAATTTTTGCCTGCTGGAGCATAACAGAGATCTGATTCATCTGCAGATCATAATCATACATTTCTGGGTTCAAGCACTGGAGAAATTCCAATTCACATTTTTAAAAATATTTTTTTGTGGACAAGTTTAGCAATCAGTCCAATCCTTAAAGCAGTACCTTTCCAGATCCATTAATATCCTATTTTCTGTGTTGTAAAGTATACCTTTTCTCAGTGTCTTTTACTCTCAATATCCTACTTCCAATTGCTTCTTATTTTACTTTATTAAATGAAGTAATCTCCAGCCACTATAAAATATTGGCATATGTTATTCAAATGCAGCCTGCCCTGTGAGCAAGAACCAGAATCTCACAAAAGCAGCTGCAACTGTATCAACATTTCACTTTGGAAGATGCACCTTGTCTGTCCTGGGATGTGCTCAGGTGAGGAGAGCAGGAACATTTGTATTTATTGTCAGAATACAGAGCAGAATCCTACAGATGAAAGGTCCCACAGAAATTTTTTAAAAAGCCTTACTTTAAAAAAAGGCCTTAAACTGTGGACTTCCCCATTATTATTGTTATTGTTATTATGATTATTACTGGAATTACAGTTCTGGACATGCCTTAGGAAGGAAGTACATGTGATTATACACAACACCTGCAGACCACTGTGTTGAACAGGATGGGAAAGCCACCTGCTCACAACACAAAAAGACTTTGCTATCACATGTAGTAAAACAAGATGCTGTAAGTGCCCTGGAGGATCTGCCTTTTCATTGCCGAGTCCTGTTATAACACTGTTCCTCATGTAATTCTCACTTAGGCTAATAAGATATGATTTCAAAGTCATATCCAGGCTGTAATGAAGATGGGAAAAGAACTTGAAGTAGTGCCATAAAGCTCCAGTGGTTTTGTGGACCTTAAACCCTGTGGCTACTTCTGTTGTGGAGCACAACTCAGAAGACAATGAATTAATTAAACTGATAATTCTTCAGGCCAGTTTTGATATGAAATTTGAGCAGATTCACAGGCATTAAAATAATTAAAATTTTAGTACTGACTTGAAGTAAAATATGTGAAATACACACCAAATATAGGTCTCCCTTTATATTACTGAAAACATTTTTTTAAATCCTGCTCTTTTTTTTTTTTAAATCAAGCACTCACTTTCTACGTTCACAGAAAATCAGCAGAAAGCAGGGAACTGGTTGGACTCTGTCCCAACCTGTTCTCAGCAGAACACCAAGAGCATAAATCAGTATCCATAAATCCACCCCCACCCCCCCCGGAGTTCAACCTCATCAATAACAAAAACATAGCTTCAACCTACGTTTCAGCCCTGTGGGCATCTCTAGTGCTGCTCTAGCATCTCTCTATAACCTGTAGATTGACAACAATAATTCTTATTTCTTTTATGTTCATTTGGAATAAATAGGCCAAAGCAAGCCAGGTAGTTTTCTGCAGGATTCTCAAAGCTGTGATGGGATGGGTTTGCCACCCGGTTGCTTTCTGCTTAAGGTATGTTTAGGTACTGGGCGCGTTTCACAGACACCCGACTACCCTAGAGTGAAGACATATCCCTCTGATGATAATGAATCTTCCCAGAGGAGGCTAGTTTGGAGATTTAGAAGCAAATTCTTGTGACTGAATCATCATCATTCAATTGTTCTCTTTTAAAAATAATTTCATTATGTAAACAATTAAGTACGATTATATGGATTTAGAAAGCTTTTACTCCAGCTTGGTCTTGCAGTGTCAAGTTATAACATAAGCCTCAACACCACTTCTGACAAGACTGTGCCCAGGCACTTTTCTTTGGTTACCACAATCCCTTGGGTCTGTACCTGTGGTGCCACCACACCATCTGAACCATCATGAAATCTGGTGGGACACATGAACAGAGAGCATGGATATATCAGAAACATCACCTTTTCTCTGGCTAAAGACTGATTCCAGTCCTACATCTGAAAGAACAACATCAAACTCCTTCAGAGCAGAGTCCTCTGGAAAGCACGATGGAGACAGCACCCAGCCTGACGTGGGAGTGGGCTGCTGCCCCCAGGCTGGTCATGGCCATGAGCCTTCCAACCAGAGAGCTCGCTCTTCATCCAGAAAGCTGAACTCTGCTCAGCTTTAGTTCATAAGGCAAAGACCAAAACAAATCAGTAATATGTTCCTCATTGTAGATGTTTTGTAATGGACTCACCAGGAGCAGAATTAAGGGCAACTTCCACAGGCACTCACACTTATCACATTTACTGGCGTCTAGGAACTGCTCTCTCTTGCCAGTTAGACCACTCTGTGTTGTCTTCTTCCAGCCTGAAGAGCTTGCTAAAATTCAAACGGTTCTATGTCTGCACAAATATTTAAGTGACAAAAAGAAATTATTTTCATAAATATTTCCAGACTGAAGGCTTCCTCTCTCTGACTTCAGCTAAAAGTTCCTAAAAAAAAGACCTTATCTAAATTAATTTCTGTAGCTTCCTTCTGAAGAAAGAAAAGAAAACAAATGACACATCTGTGTAAGTCACTAAACTGACTTTGGGAGAAGTCCTCCAGCAGACAACAGCTGCTTTCTCTCCCCTTTTTTTTATATTTAATATCATTGTATGTAATCTTAACAGCTGTATTTACTACAAATTCCCTGTGAGTTTTTTGGGTCATTCACTTTCTAAAAGCATAACCCAGAAATGCACATTCAGGGCATTAATGCTCAGATGTAGCCACCTTGACTTGACTCACATGCGTAATGGCTCCTTGGGTGATTAGCAGTTTTCATCATCAGGTCCTACATGATAAAAAAAACTGTAATGGCATTAAAAATATCAGGATTCAGCTATTTCATCCTAATGATTTGTGAATGTAACATTATTGCTGGTGCTTTAACTACTGTTGTCCTCAAATGCTGCACTGCGTTCATGAAGGACTTTAGGAAAAAGAGAGTATGGTGCTGAGACTTATTGCATTAAGAGATCGGTTTAACAGATTGTTTAGTTTTGGTAATATAATTTGACATCTAAACATAAGCTGAGAGGGATCTCCCACAAAACCTTTGATAATATGATTCATTGTCAAATGTTTGTTTTGCCTATCTGGTACTCATTAATTAATTCTTTTTAATATATCTTGGATTTACTGATTTGGAAAAAGAGAATTATTCTTATTGATGTTGCTAAAATATCCAGGTGGCTTGAATTTCACCAACTAGATGGTATAATCTAGCACATTTGTGTAGACCTAATCAAATCTCTACTAGCAGATGTGAAGAGCCCAGCATGGGAGCAAATGTTTGTGTCTATATGATAATTAAATTACCTCAATAAAGAGAATAAATGAACAATGATGACTATAGTTTTTTTAAACCTAGATTATCTTCCTCATGCACAGCCTCTATTAACCCCTTTAGCAATTGGGAAAACTTGAAATTTTTCAGAATGAACCATGTTTTTCAGGTAGTGCCTTTGATTAATTCTGCCAACCAGGCAATCAACTAACTTGCTTCAGAATTCCTATGCATCCCCACTAATGGAAATTAAATAAATAATGAGTTCTGCATTCAAGATATGCTGTGTGTAGTGTATTTCGTTTCACACAAACAGTTCAGAACACATCAGTCTGTGGTTTAATTTCTCTTTTATTTCTCCCACTCTTGGGGAATTGCTTTGATTATTATCATAACATTCTTAAACATCTTTTTCCAGATCTTAAATGTGCTCAGATGCCTTGACAAACCAGCTCATGTCCTTCATATGAGCTGGATGTAGCTCTATGGGCATTTCTGAGAGGCCTAGTAAGCACATGAGTGAACCACATGCTGCTAAGCATCTCCAAAATCTGCCCCTCTAAATCCAGTTTGCCACATAGCCAGATAACTTTATTTGAATGTCTATAAAGTACAACAAAATCTCTATTGTAACCCATCACGGAATAATCATTTCCCTATAATTCACTTCAGGGAGACCTATAAAAACAAGCTCCATGAGATAAAAAGATATTTTAAACTTAGCTTTGTTTTAAAGGTGGCCTTGTGGGAGTGAGATGCTTCCACAAGAAAAGGAAGCTAGCCCTTAGTAGTGGTATTGCTTAGATATCATTAAGCAGGCCAAGATGCAGCTGGAGTTCAAATCACTTCTGACCATGTTTTTGCTACAAACAGGGGAACAGTTCTTTCTCTGTTCACTCCATGGCATGCTCTGACCTTGCTGGAGGCTAAGTAATGTCACCAGCTGCATGTGTAACATGGTCATTGGTGATGAAAAGTGAACCGGTGTAGCTCGCCTAGGGATGCAACCCCTTTTAACATATCTAACATTCTTGCAGGTGTGGTGGCTTTATTTGTGTGTTTTACTGTGTTTGTTTATTTGCCTGACTAACTCACTCATGTCCTCTTGCCCACTGCAGATAAAGCCTTCTGATTTAACATTCCTGAAACTTTGAGTGTTTAGGATATAGATTGTTTCCAGTCTCAGGATGTAAAAGACATGGGATAGAAGCAAGAGAGATTAGGGCTCTTTTCCTCAAAGTTAAACAACTGGATTGGTTTTCAGGCAATGGGGCCCTGAAATAGCTAAATAAAAATAGTCCTGCACTTACAAGGAACTCACAGATTTTATTTCTAGAAGGTCTGACTGAAAAGCTGATATGACCACCAGCACTTGGGAATAGCCCAAACACATAAAACAGTTACCTCCTGGTGTCCTAAAGAGATCTTTAGTGAGCCGAAGTGATGCAGCAGCGGGGCTGGAGTCATTTGGGTGGCTAATTATATCCTCTCCATATTTAAATGAAACTTTCTACTCAGCCTTCTGTGCTGTGGGACAGAAACAAAGTCAGGAAATGGGCTAGTCAGTCCTGGCTCAGTAAGTCCAAAACTACAGGCTGTATCTGAGGAGACCTGCAGGCAAAGAAAAGTTGGCTTTTACTGGACTTCATTGCGTGCACAAGAACAACAGCACAGCTGGAGCTTGGTGGAAAAGGGGCAAAAGCCGCTCAGAAAAACAGAAGCTGGAACAAACAAGTTCCCTTTCAGGGAATCACACTGCTGTAGTGTGATTGCTACATCTTTGGTTGCTCAAGGGTTTTTATTTCCAGACAAAGTGTTGCAGTTATCTGTTAGTGCCAATATATTTCAATGCCCTTTCTTAGCTCTGTCCACCCTTGACTGCGGGTCTGGCAGGACACAGGCATCACCCAGAATTCCATGGCCATCACCGTGGCTGTTACGAATTCACATCTTCACCAGGTATCCACAGTGCAGGGGTGCTGCTATCCCCTACTATAGAGAATGGGATTCATCCATTCAAGTGAAATGTTGTTTTCCTGAAAAACTGAAATATTTCCTAAAATGTTGATTTTTGTTTTGACGTTTGAGATCCACCTCTGTGGGTTTTGGGTTTTTTTCTGGTGGAATTAGTTTTCCCCCCTGCTATGGCTTTCCTGGACTGTGCACATACTACAAACGCATTGCCATATAAATGCTTCTGCTTCCTCTTTCCCATGCTAAGGAGAGTGAACAGCTGAGTTCATACCCACACTCCAGACCACGAGGCAGTGCCTATGCCCACAGCTTACTCCAGCCCCATGTGCCAGAAGGATGTTACCACATCTTTCATCCACACACCACAGAGTTAAGGTTGGCTAAACGTGAGATCCAGAGTCTGAACTTTTGCAGCCTGGGCACTGTGAGCCAGTGGCCCCAGACAGAGACTTGGTGCTCTCCTTTGTCTCTGCAAACATCACAAGTAGCCAGGACTGAAATCTCAGTCAAAAACATTCTCTAATTATTCACATTCACATGAAAGTTCATCTCTTCTGCTGAATGTACACATACAAACTCTATCAACCAATTTCACTCTTTTCAATCTGCGTAGCTCTAACAGGAATATGTCAGCAAATATTTCTTCCTTGTCTACCTATTCAAAGCAGGACCTGATAATGAAAATGTTATTTTCTTTTGAAATATTTCCTTCAAGGAAGGATTTGAGGAAGTTTATTCTGATTAGATTTGGATGCAAGCCCACAGAAAACAAGTAGAGGGAATGGTCTCTTGCTGCTCCATAAAATTCCCAGGCTTCACGGCCAGAGGCATTGCTAAACATCACCAATGACCTGTGAAAATGTAGCATTAAATAAATAATCTTGTAACAGGGAATAGGAAGGAAAGATACATGCGTGTTTGTGTCACCAGCACAACTATTAAAACTATTTGTTCGGTTAGGAGCATGGGAGCAAAAGTGATAAAGTGTTGGCTTGGTCTGGCTTGGCTTGGTTTCGTTTTGCTCCTTGGTGGACATAGCCATTTTGGTCTGGCTGGGTGTTCCACACCACTGCCAGCTAGTACAAACACTGGACTGCTATTTGTACTTGAACATCTCATAAGCTGTGGTGACAGGAGAAGGAAATAAAACTGGAATCCACCCATTCGTCATCTGAACTTCATTCAGCCCTCTGGGACTTTGGTTTCTCTCTTCCACATGCCAGGTTGATAAGACTTGTGGAGCTCTGTTTTGGCATGGAAGTCTGCTGAGGCAGGGTCTACACATCCTTCATTCCTATTTGTGCTTCCTACTTAATAGCCTTGGTTGCTAACAGTAATTCCTGCTGGCACTGAGACCGTCCCAGGCCCCTTCCTGAAGGACCACATTGTTGAACAGCAGACAGGGTCACAGGGGCTGGATGAGCCCAAGGAAATATGGCATCCCGGGAACGGTGTCTGCCTCTGGGGACAAACATGCTCCAGCCGCTCCCAACCAAAGGTCAAGGCAAGATGTAGGTCTGGAAGGAAACCAGGCTGAGCAGAAGGGGTGCTGGGATGTGCTCCAAAAAATCCTCAAGTCTAAGAAGTGCATTTTGTGGTGCAGTTGAAGCAAAGACACAACCAGATACCTTTGAGACATCAACTCCCTTTCTCTCCTTCTGCAGTCATTTCAGTGACTTGCTTCAAATTTCTCAGATATGTTTTTATCTTTTAACTTCTATCCTGTCTACTTTCATCCAGCTTTTTATTGTCACAAATGTTTCATTGTGAGATGACCAACTTCTTTTACCCTTTTCTCTGCTAAGAGTTCCCTATGAATTACCCCTTGTTTTCCTTAACTACCCTTCGTGGTTCCTCATTATGCAACCAGGATTTTGCCGTTTTTCATAAACAGGTCTGTGTTACACAAGTGGAAACAGGCTCAGTAATTTGTAAATATGCTTTGGTTGAAAAGGAGTTAAAAATACAGTCAAAGAGACTTTGCTTCCCTCCTTTCTCCCATGGTTCATGACCTTTGCTTTTTTCAACTTCCTCAATTTAGTTTCAGTAAATTGTCACAGAATGGCACAACACCTGCCTTGGGTACTTGAGAAATTGACTTTTCCTGCAAATTACCCTGATCAGTGACCTTGTCTGGCTACTAAAGGGGTTTGCAGAAGCAGCATAGCTTTATGTGTGGCCATCTTCCATCTTCTGATTGGTATTTAGCCCTTTGAAGTTCACTTATCTCCTTAATGTGCAGCTACTTTTTGGAAAAAGAAGACATATGAAAAAAAAAGAAAACAAAACAAAACAAAAAAGGGCCACGTACACTTGTCATGTCTGAAATCAAAATACCAGCAGTAAGACAAACTGTACTCCATCTCAGAAGGTGCACAGAGCAACGTAAGCTGAAAGGCTCCACTGATCTCCCTTTCCAGAAGAATGTCTAGGATTTCTTTTTCTCATTAGCTGTTAAATGTTCAGACACTGGCTGACATCATTGCAGTGGAGTGGTGTTTACTAGAAAGGATGTAACAAGGCTGACCTTTCCTTCCTTTTCTTATATATGTTTTTTAATCTGTTGTAAAAAGTCACTGCTCTCTGAGGAAAAAGCAAATATCTGCTCCTCCACATACTGCCCAAGTGATGGGGCAGAGGTTACTTCTGGAAACCAAAAAGGTAAAATTCCTGTTTTAAGCTGAAGCTTTGATTTCACAGTGCAATGTAAGGGGGTTATTTGTTTAATTAATTATTAATTGCTCTGGCGACTAACAGGTGCCAGGTCTCAAGCACGGTCCCCGGGGCAAGCAGACCAAGGGGAAGCATGATTCGCAGCAACCTTGAGCAAATTGGCCCAGGAGAAAGTTCTGGAGCTACTTCCCATGTCCTTGTCAAATATCAAAGAAAAACAGTTAAAATGTAAACGTATATTAAGCATTGTACTTAATTCTGACAAGCTTTTAGGATCGAATTGCAGACTTTAGTCAACAAAGGGGAATTAGTCTGGGCTCTTCAATGAGTGGGGGGGGAGGAGAGCTGTTTGAGAGCTATATGCATAGCTCTCATCTTATTTTTCACATCTGTTCTGTTTAATTTAGCTAAGCACTTTGAGTCACAACTTGTGGCTGAAAACTCAAATCCTATTTTACCTGGGACTCCAACTGATATTCTAGATCTTAGAAGGAAATTAAAAAATGCCTGAAAGATTACATTATCTAATAAATTTCCCCCACCCCACTCTCTTTATTTTTGCAACTGGTGAAGATTTATTGCTTAATTGCAATTTAAGAAAAATTTTAATACAGTCAATTGCAAATTCTGTTTGAATGCGTGGGAGGATTTTTCTTACTTTCCTTTTCCCCTTATCTTGAAAAAAAAAGTCTAACTGAAAAAAGCCCACAAATAAGTTCTGGGTAAGGGAAAAATAACAGAGAACTGTTTTCTCTATTTATATTGCTGTCCTTACTCTGTCTTGCCTGATCCCCTCTCAAGATTTGCGATTTTAACCTTCTAACACTATTCTGAACTGCGGAAATATTACCCTTGTTTTAGAGGGGGAATTTAAGACAGAGGGATGATAACATAAGAGGTCCGTGGCCATGGACACACTGTGTGTTTGGATCAGAAATGATCTTCAATCTGCTGAGCCCTGGAAGGGCACCAGCACAGCGGCTGCATGAACAAACAGGCTCCATCATTCCTCGCGTGAGGATCCACACTGGCTCCATGGCAGCATAGAGGAGCACTACGAGAGCATCACGGCACGGGCATGTGCTCCTCCAGCATATCCTTCCTTGCCACTCCCTTATGCCATGGCACTTCCCAGCCACCAGGGAAGTTGCTGGGGTGCTGCAGGCTCTGCTGCTGACGCTGGTTCTCCCTGTCATCTCCTTTTCCTCTGGTGGTTGTTCTACCCACTGCCCCTCACTGTAGCCTCAGGGCATGCCTTATCTTTGATAGGGCTCGACACAGCCTCTGTCTGAACCGGACAGAGGCCCCCAGTGTTACAGCTAATAAAAGCTAATGAGAATAACAAACCACAGTGACATTGTGCTCCTCTGCTATTAGAGAGGGCAAAGAGATGAAAGAGTATAAGGTAAGTGAGTCCAAAAGCCTGATACATTGAGATCACGGGGATTTAGCTGTGATCTCTCTTGCCCTAGGGTCAGGTACGGCGCGTGAGTTACCCATGATCTCTGTCATTGCAAATGGGGCTGAGCCATACTAGAAGCCATGTCCAGCCCTGCCCATCTGGCTCTGCACCCTCGGCACCTGAATCCCAGCACAGAGATGCTGGGGCTGTGATGCTATACTCCAGCGGAGATGCCATGCTCCATCGAGCACTGCAGCCAGGCCCTGGTGTCTTTCAGCTGTTTTTAAAATTTGGCTGAGTGGTTTAGCTCAATGTGTTGTTGGTTTGACCAGGTTGAGAAGCAAACACACCCCAGTACGAATGCAGGCTCAGGACAGAACTTCACTCAACAAGTAGCTCAGTTTGAGAGACAACTGTTTGTAGTTCCTCATTTTCTTACAATAGAGATCAGCCTGTTCAGAAAATCTGTACCCAACACCATGTTTTACCATAAATTAAAACAATTAAAACACAAATCACATCCTGAATCTGTTAACTTTCAGATAAGTATAATTAGACCCCAAAATGCTTTAAGTAGTGTTTATGCATTTATTTACCAAAAGACAATTATTTAAACAAAGAAACATTTCCAGTTAATTGATAGAAAGATATGAGGAAATGTAATTAAACGCCATTAGAGTACGCAGCCCGTTATTGTTCGATGGCACGTTGCTGTGGGAACTGCTGGCTGTGACACCACTCCTGTCTCTAGGACTTGTCTAGGAGGACATGGGAGGTGGTGGCTGTGCACTGCTGTGGACTCACCATAGGGGCGCCAGCCCTTTCCCATCCAGCATGTCCCAAAAAGTATGGCTGCTGCAGCCTTGCCCAGGGGAGACATGGGAGAGGACTGATGGTGGGGACCATGGCATATCAGCAGAGCTGTGTGGAAGGGAAGGGTTGCCCCTCATTTGGTCCAGCTCCAGTGGAACTGTGCAAAGCTGCAGACAGCTCCTGCCTGAAACAGTTAACTACACAGCAAAGGTCTTTCCCTCAGCCCCATACTGGCAAACAGAAGAGACCAAAATCATAGAATCATAGAGTGATTTGGGTTGGAAGGCACCTTAAAGATCAACTAGTTCCAACACCCCTCCATGGCCAGGATACTTTCCACTAGACCAGGTTGCTCAAAGCCCCACTCAGCCCGGCCTTGAACAGTTCCAGGGATGAGGCATCCACAGCTTCTCTGGGCAACCTGTTCCAGTGCCTCACCACCCTCATAGTGAAGAATTTCTTCCTTGTATCTAATCTAAATCTACTTTCTTTCAGTTTAAAGCCATTACCCCTTGTCCTATGTAGTGACATGCCCTTGTAAAAAGTCCACCTCCAGCTTTCTTGTAGGCCCCCTTCAGGTACTGGAAGGCTTCTATAAGGTCTCCCTGGAGCCTTCTTTTCTCCAGGCTGAAGAACACCAGCTCTCTCAGCCTGTCCTGATGGGAGAGGTGCTCCAGACCCCTGATCATCCTCATGGCCCTCCTCTGGACTCGCTCGAACAGGTCCATGTCCTTCTTACGTTGGGGGCCCCAGAGCTGAATGCAGTACTCCATGTGGGGTCTCATGAGATCGGAGTGGAGGGGGAAAATCACCTCCCTCAACTAGCTGGTCATGCTTCTTTTGATGCGGCCCAAGATACAGTTGGCTTTCTGGGCTGAAAGTGCACATTGCTGGGTCATATTGAGCTTCTCACCAACCAACACCCCTAAGTCCTTCTCCTCCAGGCTGCCCAGCCTGTATTTGTGCTTGGGATTGCCCTGACCCATGTGCAGGACCTTGCACTTTGCCTTGTTGAATTTCATGAGGTTTGCATGGACTCACCTCTCAAGCCTGTCAAGGTCCCCCTGGATGGCATCCCTTCCCTCCAGCATGTTGATCACACCACACAGCTTGGTGTCATTGGCAAACTTGCTGAGGGTGCACTCAACCCCACTGTCCATGTCGCTGACAAATAGCTCTGGTCGCAGTACCGATCCCTGAGGAACGCCATTCATCATTTGTCTCCACTTGGACATTGAGCTGTTGACCGCAACTCTTTGAATGTGACTATGCAGCCAATTCCTTAACCACCAAGTAGTCCATCCATCAAATCCATGTCTCTTCAATTTAGAGACAAGGTTATCATGTGGGACAGTGTCAAATGGTTTGCGCAAGTCCAGGCAGATGACATCAGTTGCTCTTCCCTAATCTACCAACTCTGTAACCCCATTGTAGAAGGCCACCAAATTTGCCAGGCACAATTTGTCCTCAGTGAACCCATGTTGGCTGTCACCAATCACCTCCTTATTTTCCACATGCCTTAGCATAGTTTCCAGGTGGATCTGCTCCATGATCTTGTAGGGCAGAGAGGTAGGACTGACTGGCCGATAGTTCCCCATGTATGACTTTCTTCCCTTTTTAAAAACTGGAGGTTATGTTTCCCCTTTTCCAGTCAGTAGGAACTTCACTGGACTGCCACAGCTTCTCAAATATGATGGATTATGACTTAGCAACTTCATCTGCCAGTTCCCTCAGGACCCGTGTATCCCTCTCATCAGGTCCCATGAATTTGTGCACTTTTAGGTTCCTTAGATGGTCTTAAACCTGATCTTCTCCTATAGTGGGTGGTTCCTCGTCCTCCCAGTCCCTGCCTTTGCCTTCTGTGACTTGGGTGGTGTGGCTTGAGCACTTGCTGGTGAAGACTGAGGCAAAAAAGTAATTGACTACCTCAACCTTCTCCGTATCCTGGGTAACCAGATCTCCTGTTTCGTTCTGGAGAGGGCCCACATTTTCCCTAGTCTTCCTTTTATCACTGATGCACCTATAGAAGCTTTTCTTCTTGCCCTTGACATCCCTGGCCAGTTTTAATTCTAACAGAGCTTTAGCTTTCCTAACCTGATCCCTGGCTGCTTGGACAATTTCTCTGTATTCATCCCAGGCTACCTGTCCTTGCTTCCACTCCCTGTAGGCTTCCTTTTTATGTTTGAGTTTTTCCAGGAGCTCCTTACTCATCCATGCAGGCCTTCTGGCATTTTTGCCTGACTTCCTCTTTGTTGGGATGTATTGCTCCTGAGCTTGGAGGAGGTGATCCTTGAATATTAACCAGCTTTCCTGGTCCCCTCTTCCCTCCAGGGCTTTATCCCACGGTACTCTACCAAGCAGATCCCTGAAGAAGCCAAAGTCTGCTCTCTTGAAGTCCAGGGCAGTGAGCTTGCTGTGAGCCCTCCTCACTGCCCCAAGGATCTTGAACCCCACCATTTCAAGTTCACTCCGGCCAAGGCTGCCTTTGAGCTTCACTTTCCCCACCAGCCCCTCCTTGTTGGTGAGAAATGACTCAGCGCAAACAAATCTGGTGGAAAGCAAAAGAATTACACCAGTGACGGAAGAAGAAAGAAGTCCTATATCCTTAAGCTATTCAATTCTCCAAAGCACAATGCAACCATATTACATTTTGTATGGTAAGAGAGCTTTTTATTGCAATATGATGTGAAGTGGCTTTGCTTCTGTGTTTTCAAAAATCCTTCTAGTTTCCCAGAGGGAAGATGGGGATTACACCAGTAAACCCTGAGCAAGCATGACCATTGCAGGAGCGTTTATTCAGTACAGAACCAACACTGGTGATTTCCTTAATTGGAGCAACTCGGACAATTACTTTTCTCAGAATGCCTTTCGGAGCTAGACGAGCTGCTTCCTGTAAAACAGGAACTTTTGTAAGTTTGGGGTTTTTTCCTCCAAACTCTTGTAAAGGTTTGCCACAACTTTCTCCACTGTTCAGAAACAGCTAGCCAGAAAACTGTTGCTCTAAAATTCAAAACTACTATCATTTTGCTGTCATAAACCTAGTTTGTTTTTAATTGTTTGAGATTCCAAAAGCAGAAAATTCAAAGCCCTTACAAAGAACAATGACGTTTCAGCTGTTTCCATCATTGTGGCTGAATTTCAACCACAATATCTGAGTTTGAAATGTCTTGTTCTTTGTTCAGCTGTAGATGTATAGGCCCTGCAAAACACACTAACTATCCAAAACAAGGACTTGAAATTGTGGTATGGATGGTAATAAACTTTTTCTAATCTTTCTAAACTTCTGTTGGATTAGAGCAGGATACATCCCCAAATTTATAGGTAATTGTGCTCTCTGAGATACTCTTCTACTTTTTGCAAGGTCAAGAACTATAGGAAATAGTGATTCCTGGCACAATTCTATCCTGAAGGATTTCATCACTCTGCCTAATTTCTTCTTTTGCCACCGCTTCCAGTCCCACCCCCCTTTACCATGGGATTAAATGCTATGTGTTACTGTGCTGTGGGTACTACAGATGTGTTTCACCTGGGAGAAAGTGCCAGTATCAATATGGAGAAGGGCAGTTCCCTCCATAGGGCAGGGTATGCAGAAAGCACTTCATCTGGTGAGACCTTCTGGAAGTCAGGCCTACCTAGGACACCTGAGCTGTTTTAGGAAATAAAAAGCTTTTCTAGAGGATAACAAGATGTAAGAATAAATTTTCACTTTAATTGCTGAGGAATCCATCTATGCAAGAACCAACTACTATACGTCAGCACAACTGTGCCGAATGTTGATGTGTGAAAGCAGCACTAACAGACTGGTCTACGCATTGCACTAGGGGACCCATACAGTCTTTTTAGTGGGACACAAGGAAATGACTGTCATGTTTCACTAGGTTCTGACTGGTACATGGATAACAATTTCTGGAAATAAATTTCGTTTCCTTGCTCTTTTTTTTCCTTCATTTCTTCTTAAAATCTTTTCATTAATCTCATGCCTCATGGCACACCAGTAAGTCTCACATCTCCAGCAAAAACCTTCTTACAGTACAGATGATCCATAAATCACACTCTGGATGCAGCAGCACCCAAGACAACTGACACATTTCTACAGAAAGCTTTTTACTTCAGGAAAAACCCTTCAGGATTCTTTATTCTGAGAGACAAAACATATCTCTAGGTCCTTAGTTGAAAAACAGATACCTGGTCTGGCAGTAAAAGGCTTACTAATGCTCCAGAAGAAATAAAATTAGTTTACTCTAGCTGATAAATTGCAACAAGATCTCAGTAACAGAGAGG
The DNA here is from genome assembly GCF_949628215.1 of Phalacrocorax aristotelis. Classification (NCBI taxonomy): domain Eukaryota; kingdom Metazoa; phylum Chordata; class Aves; order Suliformes; family Phalacrocoracidae; genus Phalacrocorax; species Phalacrocorax aristotelis. Next base: position 16,266,902 of record NC_134287.1, read on the forward strand.
ACTGCCTGAGCAGCCAGAGTGGGGTACCAGGGTCTGCACAGGATGGAGCTCTCACTGTGATCACTTCCACTCCACGCCAACGCTCTACTAATGAAAAAAAGAAGTGATAGATAAAAGCTTTGGCCTGTCCTCCACTTCAGCAAGTGGTAAATGAGCTGGTAATAGTTAGAAAAGGAGGAGGAACTGAAATGCATTAGTAGTATTTGGTATGAAAAGTTTGATATAATAAAAAATTAAGCTTTTTGTCATACAAATGCAGCTTTCCATAAAAAGCCCCAAGAATAGGAAGCACATTGTTCAGATTTCCTGCTTTTCCTGGGTTTAGATGATCTGGTTTTGCTTTTTATTAAACACAAAAGATTATTCTTAGGAGTACAAGCTATTTTCACACATAAGCAGTAAAAAAGAGGGCCCCCGTATATTCTTTGCCTGGGAGGAGATGCAGTAAAACATGAACTACATTAATTCTAAATACTGCTTCAAAATTATTGATGTTACATTGCCACAGAGTTCTTTTGACTTACTTGAACATCTTAATCACTAAACTAATTGAGGACTTAAGTCCTTCCCATTACTTCAGTTCTTTCATCCTCAAGAAGCACATTTCTGTAGCTGTGGATCAGTCAGGCCTGAGCCTTTTATTAGGTACATCACTTGTAGAGTCCACATTTAATTTATAGCTCACATTCTTCTTTTCCTTTTCCTTTTAAAGTCAGACCATCTTTACTCATTTCTCTTTAGCTATTTTAAATTTGCTTTTCCTGACTTGGAACAAAAAGCATGAAAAAACCAAACCTTAGACAGTGCTGTAACATCACCATTGAGAAAAACAAAACCAATAAATAAAAGCAAAACATGACATGATCCAAGGAGTGTTTAGAATGTGTAATAAAGGGCATTTGTTAAGTGAGGAGAAAGATACAGCAATACATGATTGAAAATACTTTGGATTTCCAGTCCTATATACTAGCATTCTGCTCTGATGCAGACCACACTGCTAATTTTACCTATTTTGAACAAAACATGAATATTCTGTCTGTCTAGCTCCTGCTGACTTAGTGGGAGCAGGAGCTATCACTTTCCCCTCTGTTTTATCACACTTGACAACATTATATATATGAAGGGACTATACACTAAAATTGAAGGAAATATTTGAATTGTATCATCCTTGAAAACTCATATTGTGGGCCAATTTCTCCTCTTTTATATCAAAGGGCTCAGCTGATTTCAGACAGAAGCTAATATCAGAACCAGCTTCTACTACATTCACCCTGAAAATACAAGTTGTTCTTTGAGAAAACTCATCAGAAAGGTACAGGGAGGACATTCCCAAGATGACTGCTGTTTGGGAAGAGACTATCAGAAAAGCCAACCAAATACTTTCAGCACCTCATCCCTCAAAATATTTTTAGTTCACAATGTTCTGTGCCATCCATATATGTATATATTTAGAAAGTCCATGTTTCAAATCTCCCAACTGAAAACACATTTTAAAAGGGGGAGGGGAATTAGACAACCCTGTTTTTTCACAAAAACAAGTATAATTTTAATCAAATAAAAAATGAGGATCATTAAGCTATATTCTAGTTAAAAAGAACATTTCAGTGGACACATTTTTGTCAACCCTAGTGCCACCTGGCTATTTAACCAGAGACAAAACAAAGAATTACTCCTTCTCTCTGAAACGCAAAATAGCATGTATGTTTGTACGTGTCTCTTACAAGCTGGGTCCAGAGCGATTCCCTTCAAGGACTGTGTAAATCAACACTCACCCTGAGACCCTTAATTTATACCTGCCATATCATTCACTTACCGACCTAGCACCCAAATAGCTACTCTCATCCTCTACACATACTTTCCTCCAAAAGATAACTAGCTCTTTCAGTGGCTTGTGTGATATATAATATCCACTGGAACATACCAGTGGAGGCAAGAAGCTGTTTAGTTGATGAGCGGAGGCAGAGACGGATCCGGTCTCCCTCCCGGGCACTGTAATATAACGGGTCATTTCACAAGCGTCAAAGACTCCACATTTACTGGCCCCAACACCACTACCCATGTGCAGTCTCTTCCTTGCAGCCCCATGACCATGTTCTGCCTGCCTAGGGATTTTAGGGACAGCCAGCCCCCTTCCTCTTCTGTAAGTCATTAATGTAAGCAGTTGAGGGAGAGTCACATACAACACTCGTCACAGAGGAAGAGCTGTCACAAGTTGTGTGGGGCAGGTTCCTCTGCTGCCAGGGTTGGAGCAATGCTGCCGTCTCCTCACTGTCACCCCCTTCCTAGAAGAGTAGGACCCAGTAAGCACAGCTCTCCTGTTACATACCTTCAAGCTTCTAGACAAACTCATTGCCTTTCATGAAAGGGGATACCCCTTTGTGCTCGTTATCTTATCCATGAGGCAGAGACAACGTATCTGCCCACTGAACTCCATGACAGAACAAAAATATACTCAAGTTTCCCCAAAATTATTTTTATTTTTCCTTTCTGTTCTCACTCAGATTCCCTGCCCTGGTAGAAACAACATTTCCTCAAATTTCTAGACCTCCAGGCAGTCTGGGCGGAATAGCAGTTGTGACTAAGCTCTAAGTATCTGGAAGATCTAGGGCCATTGCGCACATACAGATCTGTTCCTAGCTAATATTCATGCCCGGCTCATCCAGGATGCCTGCATAGACAGCTCGTGCTCACTCTGCAGTCCTGCTCCTCCCCGACAAATATGTCCCTACCACAGCTAGTGAGGTATGCTCAATAAAGCCCCCAAACTAAGAATGGCGCCCCTTACTTTGCATGGGCCAAACTTTCGGCTGGATGTATTTACTGTTTTCGAGGAAACCTCAAATAACCATATGGCAATATTAAGATAGCAGGGGCCACAGAGGTAGCACAGCAGTGGTGAGATGCATTTCAGAATCCATGTGCATCTTTGCAAGAGTATTCCCCTGACACATTTCTAGTTGTTTTTCCAGTAGCATAGTAATATTCTTTATTTTAATGTATGGGACTTGCATCATTTTCCACAGCCTGGTGAGTTGATATTAGCATGCTTCCTGGCACTCAGCCTGAATTTTCGGCACTGCATCTCAGCTATGTGCCGGTGAGCAGCAGACATGCCCCCAGAATTCCACTGCTGGAGATGCTATTCATTCCCTCCAGCGGGGATATATACATAAACTTATATACAACGAGCTGATCTTGGAAAGAAATGGGATGAGAATGTAAATAAATAAAAACTAAACACTGAGATAAATGAGGAGAGTGAGGCATGTCAGAGAACTGAGTTCTAGTCCCTGCCACAGAGAAGACCGAGCATTCAGCATGAACATTCAGTCTGAAGCAATACACCCTGTTGATCTTCACTGGCTTTGAACACAGGCACAGTTACAACTAAAAAACCACCTGAGTAGTTGGGCTGTCACACAGAGAGGTTCAGAGGACACTCCAGAAAGTATCAGCTTTAGGATTTTACTAAGGTCTCCAGGGTGAGCTGGGAAGAGAGGATTCTTGTCTTCCTAGAGAAAAATACTATGCCTCTAAGCATTGTTTTGGTGACCAAGTAATTATTACTTCTGTAAAGCTCACCTGACAGGTGGATCCTCTCATGCTAGGAACTACACACCAATGAGCAACAACTGTCTTGCAGGACTCCCTGCAAAAACACACAAGACAGAAAAAGTAAGCCTTGCTATTTGGTTTACATATGGGAAGCAGAAGCACCCCTCTGGTAGTGTGTGAGCCTCTGAATATGCCTACAAGTGTATTTGCTAAGATTTCTTATAAAGAGAGACCTCCTACCTCTGTCCAGTCACAGCCCTGACACCGGACTATGACAGACATGCAGACAATAAGCCAGTCAGTAAAAATAAGGCAGCCATGCAGATGTGATGTATTGCCACTGTCTGGAAGAGACCTGTGTGTGATACCAGTGCAGCCTCAGAGTGACTGCTTGTTAGACTTGTGACAAAAGTCTCAAAAGTCTAAAAATACATCAGAAAGTAAATTGTCAGATCTACACTGTACACCAGCTTCCCTGTCCAGAGTGCAGCCCCAAGTGTAGGGTCGCCTGAGGGCCAGCAAAGTATCCATGTGGTCTTCGAACCCTTGTTTCAGGTCAGTCTGCCCTACAAATCCCATCTGCCCCTGCACAGGTGATGCTGGGGTCTTTGTAAGGAGGAGGTTGGTACTTTTGTCTGCTCAGCATAGTCTCTTTGATGTCACGACAAGGGCAGATGAGGCAGACAAAGATTTCTAGCATAGATGGAGAATGCTGGGGCTAGTCTGTCCTACATACTACACTTAATATTTGAAAGCATATGAATTACCTACCCCTTGGAAATACCGATTGCTGCTACCAAAGGCAGCCCCAAGGATGTTGCTGTGAGCAAATGACATATGGCAAACACATCCTTCAGGCATGGGACTGCTCCTATGATGCACACAGACACAGAAGGTCACTCTGAGTTGATATATTTTTACTGGGCAAAAAAAGCAGAAGCCTTAATAACCTTCCTAGAATAACAATATTGCCCATAAGCCAATCTTCACCTCAAATTATGCTGGAAAGGGATGAGGAATTTGGTCCATGCCTTGTAGAAAATAGCAAAAGCTACCTGCAGATGTCTATGAGAAGAGCTAGGGAAGAGGCTATACTTTTATACAATGGACTTCCTTCAAAAATTCTGTTTCTTCATTTGCAAGTAAGAAGCAAAGAGCAACATGCTGGCCCTTAGGGCAGGGTTTTTTTTCTTTCTGCATTGTTTTTGTCACAGATCATTAAACAAATAGCTCTTACCAGACCATTTTCAAAACCACAACATATTCTTATGCGTCACAACATATTCCTACTCTTTCCTCCCCTCTGTGACAGGTATTTAATTGAGGTAAAGCTTTGTTTCTACTAAGATGCAAATTTGGAAAAACAAGATCACTGTTGCCTCAGGTTAGGTTAGCTGAAGATAAAAAAGCAACACCTGTTTTAGGTATGGCCATGTTGAAATGCAGGTATTCCTCAGGCAACATACCCATGGTAACCAACTACAAAACTTGTCCTTCTTGTTTGCTTCCTGGAGACTACAGCATAGCTATGGATTGAGAAGTCGGTGCGTAGCATGGATTTTTTTTTTTAATAATATTGCCTTGTGAAATGCTGCTCATTATCATTTTTAATGTGACATAGAAGACAGCTTTCCATTTAAGTTGCCCGTTAGTCTGATTAATAACTTATTTTTATTTTACATTTTGTGTTTTATGCTGCCTGCAAGGCAAATATTATCAGTGTTTTCCTACAAGAAGTAACACAATTCACACAACACATTTTATGCCCTGAGATCAGAGAAATAAGTTTAGATTTATAATACCCAAGGACTGTGGCTTTTTATGAAGTGTATAAAGAGGGCATGTTTAATTATGTTTTGTTTATAACAGTGCTTTGTCTGCAAAAATAACATTAATTACCATATTTTCCTATCATTGGCAGTTATTTCTAATGATTGATTAAATGTCTTAAGTGCAGAATGGATTAAATTGCAATTTCTTGCAAATAATTTGGGAAAGAAAAGATACAACTGACCACCCAATTAAAGCGGGAAAGATCAGAGCCTGACCACTTGAGGCAGAGTCCTGTCCATCTTTCATGGTGACAACAACCAAAAAAAAAAAAAAAAAGCTAAATGCTCATTTGAAACTGAAGTTCTAAGTAAGAGCGCTAGAGCCTAAAAGCTGTAGTTTGCAATGTCTACAACTGTTCCCAGAGGTGGCCTGACCTGAATCGTTTGTCATTTTGTTCACAGCATCAGGGCTGTCCCATTTGGGCTACCCACTAAATCCCCGCCGGCCTCCTTGCGGTGGGGCAGGACCGCGTGTTCTCCTCCATGTGCTCCTCAGTGCTGAGCTATGCTCACGGCCACAACAGCTTTTGGAAAAAATCAAGGCATTGAATATTCAGAAGTGCTGGAAGCTTTACACCAGCAAAAGATGGTATGACCAGGCTTCCCATCTTGGAAAGGAAAGCACACTCCAGAAATATCTTGGTGGGAAAACAAGCATGGTACCAGCACTGCTGAGGGCAAGGCACTTGCTGCTTTTCCAGGAGCGCGTGTTGCCAGCTCACAAGGTCAAGAACCGTAGCGTTCAATCCTCCCAAACCCTTTGCTTTGTTTTAGCCGGTTAGTACAACAGCAGCTTTGTTCACCTGCATGTTATCACTGTAAAAATATAATAAAAAATTATTGAAAGAGCTTTATTAGAAGCAGGGAAAAATAGTCGGGCTTGTTTTTTAGCCAGGAAAAGGCTTTTTAAGGGCAGTGAACAGACGTGGTTGTCAAATACCATCTAGTGGCGGTGAGGGGGAGTGCAAGTGCGCGGCAGCGCGCACGCTGCGCGCCTCCGGCCGCGCTCCCGGACCGCGCCTGGACCCGCGGGGGACCCGCCGCTCCCTCCTCCCGCCCCGGCTCCGGCTCGGCCGCCAGAGCCCAGCCCGCCGGCCCTGAGCGGCCCCTGCGCCTGCCTGTCCCGCTGCGGGCTGCAGCGCGCCGCTCCGAGGACGGTCCGCCCAGGCCCGGCGGCCGCGGAGGCTGGGCCGCCTCCTCGCATCCGTGTGCGCCCGCAGCAGCTGCCCAGAGCCGCGCCTTTACAAGCACAGGGATGAGTAACGAGAGCTGAACGCGCAGGGCAAAGGGTCTCGCCTACCCTTTGGAAGAGCTCTAGAGCGAAGAGCAGAGAGCCGCTCCTAAGGGCGGCTGCAGGACATTTGGTGTCTCCATGCCAGCGTTTTATGCAGAAAGCCTGAAGATTTATTAAGCCAACACGCTTCTTTTGTTTTCACTGCAAATCCTTTTATATTGGGAAAGGAGGGAGTGACGCGAGAAACAATGCTAGCCAGTTAGCTAAATTGCTATTGCAGCCAAGTTTTACTTGAGCAATAATTTGACAAGGAGGCTCCCAAATGATGGCTTACTCTGCATGTGAATCAACCCTCCTCGAGCCCAAGCCCAGAGCCAAGATGCATCGACAGGCCCTGTGCGAAAGGGACAGCCAGAGAAAGCTGGACTTGGTGGTCACGAGTGGCTCCTGTCTCATGGCAACTCTCAGCCATAATACACTGACCCAGAGGGCTGACTTGGGCTAGTCACTATACTCGCATGGACTTCAAGACTCATATACCTGCTGTGAACACAAGTATGCCGCATTTTCAGAATTATTCAATATGTTTTGCAACCCACTAGGACTCCCTCCTAAACCAACACGTTGTTTTCCTGTTAGACTAAGACAGATCCAACCAAGTACTCAGCTAAACCACGTGCCTGAAGCCATCCCCCATCACGTTTAGTCTCATTCATTTTATCCCACTATTTACAAATATAGGCCCTGGTCTTGCAGCTAGCTGGACCCCTGTGGATAGACCCTTGGGCCTGAGCAGAGCTCCACAGACATTAATGAGGTCCTGCTGTGCAGAGCTGGAAGCAGCATTACATCAATAATCCATAATAAAGTCTAATCAACATTAAAGCTGAGCGGCCATCTGGCTGGCCAGAGCAAAGCGTTCAGTCATCCACCTGTATGAAGTGCTCCCGTGCCAAGAATGTACAGGGGGGAAAGAGTCTCCTTCCAGCAGGAAACATAACCGGTGGATGTGAACAGGGGTTACATACGTAGATCAACAGAACAGACCCTATGGCATGTGCTGATGTTTCAAAGATCTTGGCTACCTACAAATCCCATACAGTGACAGAGACCGTAGGACTTCAGACTTAATGTTGACACTTCAACATTCAGCATTCAACTTGCCTTTTGCCCTGAGGGCAGTGGTTTTTCTGTGCTTGGACCAGAACTCATTTTAGGTTTTATATTATTTTTTAAATTATAATTTTGATCTAAGAAACCACTTCTGTTCAAAATAAATTAGATAAAGCCATTCAGGACAAAGTGTCTTGCTCCTTTGCTGCTTTTGTTTTGGCTTTATTTTAAATGCTCCCCCTAGATATTGTTATTTCCACACATTTCGGAAGTACAAAAGGAATGCAGGAGCCAGACTCTGCTTGTATGAACTCAAAACACTGATGCCATCACAGACCTTCGCAGGAGCTCAGATACCATGATGACAGGTGCAATATAAGAACCACCTGTGTAGATTACTTCAGACTCACTCATTGCAGATGCTGAATTCCTTGTGTTTTGCATTCAGAAGGAATTCTTGGGCTGTAATCCAGTGTTCAGTTGCAAAGCTGATAATTATGGCATAGTTAGGGAAAGGAATTATTCAACACAAGTGCAAGGTCACCACTGCAGATCTGGTTATTTTCAATGCCAACAGGGCAAGATAAGCAGCCTTAGCAATAAGAGCAAGCAGTGCACCTGCTAAGAGGAGCTAGTGTATGAGAGCAGAGACAAAACCAAGGTTTTTAGGGAATAGTTTGTATTGAATGTCTCTTCCACAAAGAAAACAAGATCTCTATTTTAGGGTCACCTTTATACAAGGAAAGCTGGTGGGAAAGTCATCTACATACAAAAATGGATATAAAAAAACTTGAATTTGTTCATTTGTGTTCAATTCCTTGCAGTGCTTTGGTTTGGAATCTCTAAAAGGCACATTAAACCATACCTCACAGCCTGCAAATTAAGTGCTAATTAAAACTGCATTAACCCTAACGGAAAGAAGAAATCTAATTGCGAAAACTTCTGTTTACCTAAGGCATACTGAAAAAACAATTCATCCCACATTTCTCTTCAGTCTGGGTTTTTTTTTCCCTTTCTGTCAGCATGCACACACAGAATTGCCTCCTCTTACTCTATAATTTACTACATCAACCTCTTTGGGGAGGTTTAAAGCATGCCAAACCTCTCTCACAGAGCTTTGTAACCAACACTGTACTATCACAACTTCAAAATATGTGCCACCACTCTCAAAATCATGCCTGAAATGGGCTAGTGCTAATCAGAGTCACAGGTGCTTACTGCTGTCTACCCAGTTACTTCATTATCTTCTTCCACTCCGAGGACCAGTCTGTATTTCCTTTACTGGATGTAGCTATTGCTCTCCCTCACTGGGACCAGTCTGGCTGTTCCATAAATCCTCTCTCGATTAGGGCAAGTCTTGTCTTGTCTTCCTTGATTCCCTACATGGATGGGGCAGAAGCATCACTGTGGAATCTACTTAATGACAAGAGCTCCTAGAAGCACTAATGATAAATGACCTGTTGTTTGGGGTAGGAGGAACCAGCCACGTATTTTTGGTGCCCTTATTTCTGTTTGTTTTCCTTTTAGGTCCTCATGCCCACCTCCATGTGATGGGGACATACCTAAAACCGAATTTCCAAAGCTGTGCACCCATCCTCAAAATCAGCAGAACCTGGGCTTGCAACCTGATGGGAGGGGGGAGCTAAGCTGGAAGTAGCCCCCTGAGGCTTGTTGTCCTAATGAATACCAGGCCACAAATTAATGAGGCAGGTATTAGAAAAACATTGTGATTTTTAGCCCATTGAGCATCAGCAAATCTGCTAGAAGTCCAGACAGCTGTTGATAGCTTGTTAAGATGTTGATTGTTTACAAATTAGATCTTCCCTTTGAAAACCCTGCACCTATCAGCCTGCTAGTGTCACTCATCAATAAGGAGAGGGTGCTTCCTCTGCCAGAGAAGAAAGGCTGACATTAGGTGGTATAGTCTGTGGTGAGTTTATTTGGTTTTACCACCTACCATCAGAAATATTCAATATTTTTCTAACCTCCCCATTTCAGATGGTTTTGCCCTGGATTTTCTTCAGTGTTCACAAATTCATTTGTAACTGTTCGTAACTGAAACAGTTTCAATAAGGAGCACATGTGTTGCCTTTTCATTTTGGATATGCAAAATAGTTTATGACTTTTCTCTAGAAACAAAGGCTGGTGTCTGGGGAAAAAAAAAAAAAAAAGAAAAGAATATTACATAAAAGAGGAGTTTCTGTACAAGAAGATTTGTTTTCTCACTGACAGCTGTCCAGCCCCACAGGCAGCACAAATTGGCTAGGCTGTGAAGTCAAGGCCAGTGCCTACAGCATTCGGCAGCTTCCTGTGTCTTAATCATACTGTTTGGGGAATGAACTGTAATTTGTTTTCATTGACCCATAGCTTCAGTTGCAGAGTGTAGGATTACCTTAATGGACCACAACTTGAGAGACATCAACTTTCTTTTTAGTCCTTCCAATGCCGTATCCTTTCTTGCACCATTTGTTCCTCTGGGTTGCAGCAGGGCAGACTGTGCTTGCTGTCTGCCTGGCGGCTCTAGAGGAGAGAGGGGGTGCTCTGGGGAGGTCTGCACTGCTTCCGGCTGGCCAAGGGTCCTCCCGAGTGTCTCCACTGCCGTTCTCCTGCACCTCTTGCTCTCAAGCAGTTTCCCCACCCCGAGTCCATCTCAGGAGCCTGTTTCAACAACAATTAGGAATCCTGACTCAGTTAGGGGGACCATAAATCAAACCATGAGCACCCAGCAAGACCAATTTCCTGGCTGCACGTGAATGTGCTCCATAATTTTCTATGCATTATTTGGACCTGCCATTTAGCAATGGCTGAAGGTTTTTCTTTTTCATCAAGGAGTGCTACTGCGCATCCCTTCATATTGTATCACTGTATATTTACTCTGAACATGGACAACAGATATCCAGGTGGGTTAGCCAGCTCACATGGGACTCTCAGAGCAATCTTAGTCCACAGTAAGAAAGATGGTCGTTTTGGTTAAAGTGGCAGACTTGAGGAGCATCAGTTCTGCTGCAGATCTCGGCCACGCTACTTCATCTCTTTGTGCCTCAGTTACTACAACAGAAATAAAACTTTCTTTTTTCAATTAGATTAGCATCTTCAGGGCATGTGTTGTATACTCAGCAGCTACTAAATGGGCCATAATCTCCAAAGCCTCTAAATGCTACCATATCCCACCAATAATGCTACCTTTTCAAAAATTGGAGTGTGTTGCAAAGAATAAGGAAAAGAAGTAGAATATTTTTATTGCTTTTGAAGCTCAAAATACTAACAGCAGGTGTAACATCAGGTGATTTTATTCCTTAAGACCCAACCTCTAGCCCTGGCTCTCCATTTTGGTTAGGCAGCAGCTGGACATATTACAGACAGACCTGATGCAAAGGGAGCTTAGAAGGCAGGTTTGCAAAGGTCTTTGAAAACTACAGGTACCAATAGGTTCTTTAGAAAAATATACTACACACTTACGGGGGAATTTGAAATATTCTGAGCCCTTTCCAAAACCTCATGAAACTCCAACAAGTCAGCAAGCACAGACTCAGAGGAAGCTGCTATGTGACACTGAAACTAAGTCTGAAGGTTTTTTAAGGCATCCATGAGTCACTAGATTTGCACTGACTCTGTTTCATGCTCAGTACAAACCAGGAAAGTAATTAACAAGTAAATCAAAGTCTTCACCCACACATTTTAAATCACTTTAAAATTGGAGTCCCTTGTAACTGTGCCTGTCAGTTGTATATGGGGCTTTTCAAAGAATCACACAAAAATTAACTGATTTCCAGATCCCTTGCTCATCTGCCATTCAAATCATTATGGCATTGGTCCAGCAGACAGTAGAAATGTGTATTGCTTTATTAAAAAAAATGAGGAGCCAAAAGAAATGCTTTTTTATGAGTCATCATAAGACTTTATCAACTCTTCTCACCTGAAAAGAATTTTCTGTCTTACATGGGAAGTTCCTCTGGCAGAAGGAGAGACACGTCTTCTGCCATTTTGGAGTGGAGTCCAAATGATAAAACATTTTATCAGCACAATTAGCATATCAACATGCAAATCCCTATAGAAAAATGCAGACAAAGCAGCTAGAAGGCAGCTCATCATAATACTGATAATGGAAGAAAAAAAACCAAAGCAAACCCAACAACTTGTATCCAACCACTCACTGTGTTGGAGAGAGACCACAGAGACAAAGATCCACAGGATTTTGGACACTCCTCAGCAAAACAAAAATCAAGGGTGATACAAGCCAGATCCTCTTGGATATAAACCATGATAACAGCTCCCAATTTCTGTCCATTCCTTAACATTATCATATTTAATGCCACATTTCAGTAGTACCCATAACTTAAGGCAAATCCATATCTTTCAAACACTTAAAGAAAGCTTCTCCTAAGAAATTGTGTCAGTGGGCAATAAATTCAAATTAAAGGAAACAATAATCAGGGTTTCCTTTTTTGCTGCCTGTCTTCTAAATCAGAAACATCCACGCCCCTTTCCAGCTTTTTCTTTTACCATGCAAGCAAAGATGAGAACTAATGTCACATAGTCAAGTACCTCTAAGATTAGCAGTAGTAACAAAAACCCAGAGATCGCAGGGCTTGTCATCAAGAAAGAAAAATTTATTTGAGATCCGCAGTCTGTTCTTTGTGAAGGGAGAACTGGTTGTTCTTTTGCTTGTCAGACAACAGAAGAATGCATTCTGTATTTAGCTGCTTCCATTAGGTTGTTCCCATACAATCAGTACAGTGGATGAAACAACTTTGTGGAGTAAGGCCCACCAGGAGCAGGTGGCTTGGGAATGCCAAGTACTTTGAGACCCACTTTAACAGCCACAGAGGAAGGTGCATTTTCCCTCCAATTGTCCTCAATACGCTGCCTGTTCTCCACCTCCACAGTTTCAATAAACCTTTTTTTCAGGCACTATTAAAGTTCCCCGTAGAAAAGTAGTCTTTTCCCCCCTCACTTTCAGTGATGTAGAAAACTTCAGGTGGAATGTATAAAAATTCAGCATGAGTTTTTCAAAGATCAAAATTTCTGAAAATGTCCAGTGATTTTGGATGTCTCTAACTGCTCCCCAAACCCCTAGCTATTTTTGAAGCATTGGATGATGAATCAGAATCAAAAATTCACTGAGATTGCTAGCAGGCCTCCCAGCATTCAAACTATTTGAATATGCTTTCAGGGAAAGAAAGAGTTAATGGAGTTACCTTACATTTAGCATTCATCCTTTTTCAGCTTTGTCAGGTAGCAGACAACAAGCCCAGACTTGACTTGGAGCATCAGCTCTGTGCTAGCATAGTCTTGTGGGTAGCCTAATGTAATATTAATTGAATTGACATCTTTGTTGAGATCAGTTACACATATAGGATTCAAGTTATTTAACAGTTTGCGCAACTGTATTTGAATTTTTATCATAAAGACACATGCTGGGTTAACAGGGCCAGAATCACGTAGGGCAGAAGTGACCTGGGACTCATATTTTTAAGGCATGATTTGTGCAGGGGAGAAAACAGACTATTCCCATACGTTGTTCCAGAATGAGTATTGCTTTATCGTGATAAGCATGTTACACAACCAACATTCAATCTTAAACTGACCTTAATTTGACTCATTAAAAGACCAGGGTGTATGAACAGCAAAGAAACATCTCAGTATCTTTTACCAGCTGACCAAATTGTGTCTTCCCCCAGAAAGAGACCTGGACTCTGGGCAGATCTGGGCAGGTTGGAGGTCTTTGGAGGGGGAAAGGGATGAGGATGACAGTCTAAGTTATCTTAGAGTACAAAGCTCCAGGGACTGAATCACTGAGGATTCACTGGAAAAGAGATCTTGTTTCTGTCTAAAAAGAATTGCTTCAAATCTTTGCAGATTTTGCGCCATGTGCAAAACCAGAATTGAAGATTCTTGTCAGAAAAGGGAACAATCTATCCATACTCTTAGTAAAACATAATAAAACACACCCTGCACATTTCTTATGGAAATTTCTGTTTCAATATAAAATAAATAAATAACTACCCACCCTGTACTTTCCCTTAGATCATATTTTTAACCAAATATGTTGAGAACCTCTATCTGCCCTGGGTTTCACCAGGCCCTGTGCTCTTTGTCCCTGCATCTTGGTCTCTGGAAGGGACTTCCACTGTCACCTGAGGTTCAGCCTTCCTGGCCTGCTCAGGACCACTCCCTTATTCACAGGGAGAAAACTTATTCACCTGAGAATTTGTTTGCTTACCTAGCTATGCAAGTAAAAGTGTATTATGTGAAAAAAAGTAAGAAAATCAGGCTGCAGACTTAGAAACATAGGTCATTTTTACGTAAATCGGTTCACCCTGGTAGGAAATTTTGCAGTATATGTCATGGATCTTCTTTTAAAAGGAAATCCTTAAAAAAAATCTGAACAAAACTGAATTAAACCCACTTGCTCCAAAGTGGGTACAGTCAAAAAACATGGTAGAGTGAAATAGAACAGGAGCACTAAAATATTAATTCTTTGTGCTGCTTGCTTCCCTGCTTTCTGTGCCTTATGCCAAAACCCCATGCATTTCAAATCCAATCCACTGCAATTACACCAGTCCCCAGCCACGCACCATGCATCTGTGGGAGCATAGTGAGCAAGAAATGGATTTCCCTCAGTTAAGGGGTCAGGAGAACAGCCAGCAGGTTGGAATTGTATCCAGACATTTGCTCCGATACACAGTACTAAAATTAAAAATACTTTCTGCCCTTCACCAAGATCCAGCTCGCAAATCTTTTGTGATATTTTACCCTGATGCCATTAAAACACTGAAACTTTCAAAGAGATAGTATACTGCTACGCAAAACCACAAAATTTATTTCTGGGAGCACCTTTTTACCTAGGTAAAAAACTCCACACAGTCATGTTGCTCTACTTTGGTGAGACAAGTGTCTCCTGCTGAGATGAACCCTTTACAGTGTAAGTCTACAGAAGCATGAAAGCTTTTGAAGTTGCATCTTCAGACCACAGGCAAGCAAACCTCTTGGAGACCCCACGAGCTAGATTTAGATTTAGACATGGTGTTTGCTGAAAGAAGCCTACAGCTGACTGGTTCTCACTGAAATCGCAGAGCAGGGCCTCCAAACAGTCTGGTATCAAATCAAGATCCTCTAGTGCTAGCCCCCAGGAGTCTGAGAAGCTCAGCCCCTACAAGCAGAGAGCAGCTGGCAGCAGCAGGTAAATCACTGTCAAATTGCTACAGCGGATGTTGCAGCCATCATGTCTGCCAATAAGTAAATAATTGTGGGGGAACACCTGGTTTTCATACCACCTAACATACCTGCCACCGGCGCTCAGGACACAGAGGCACATGTGGAAAGCAGAGCAAACATTTATTTAAAATCACTACAGAAAACATAAAAATGTCTGGGGGCAGGGGAGCCTATGGTGCAGAGAGACCTGAAGGCAGCTATTTATTTTATGAACTGAAATGCTTTTGCACAGGAGAGAATAGAATAGAATAGAAGCAGGTGGTCCAGCAAGGCAAGAATCCAAAAGCCTTATTTCCAATCATTAGTTTCAGATTGAAGTATAATGATCCATTTCAGTCAGTTGGCTGTAGCTATCCTAGGTATGTGCATGAAGGATAAACAACTACCCTCTATGTCCAAAATTCCCCATTTCGAATTCTTCGCTCATTTAAGTCCCAATACCTAAATACTGTGGTTCGTAGTTGCTATCAGTATACATGGGTAATGCACAGTCATGCTGCTGAGGCTGCATTAGAGACTTCTGTAATTTGTTTCACCGCAGATTCTAGATGATCCAGTGAGATCAGATCTGTGTTGTCCAAACACTCCAGAAAAGTCACCCCCACACCCACAGAGGTTCATCACTTTCCATCTTGTCACACTAGAGCATACCTGCACTTCCGCACAGTAATGTCTTTCCTCACAAAAATAAAAAAAGCTACATTGTAATTCTTGCAGATCCACCACTTCTGGTCGGAGAGCTTGGACGCTTGGGCTGCTGTTGGCTGAAAGGGCCTGTGAGCCTCGCTGGGGAACTGGAATTACCATGATGGTTTTCAACCTGAGAATCATAATTATCCAAACTATCGTTTACTAAAAGAAGTCTGTAACCTTTTATAAGAGAAATGTGGCAGGAATATCTAAGGTTTTGCAACTAAGAGAAAAGGGAAGTATTTCTGGTATTACATTACAAACACAAACTGACTTGCAAGTGCTGTCAGCACACACCTCTGTGAGCAATGAGGATATTTTTGCCCTGTCAGGATTCAGTGGAAGTATATCTCATACATAACACATTTACATAATATCTGTAGCTTTTGTTATCATAGCCCATCATAGTAAAAGTCCTATGATCACCTTGCAAACATCTTCAGTATTATCCTGAGATCCTTTTTCATCTACAGACGAAAGCATGAGAAATTCTGGGCAAACATCCAACTTCTTTGGTTCACACTACAGCTGTAGTATCTTCACTGAGGACCATGTTGTCATACCACATACTCAAACCCTTCGATAAGCTCTTGCTGCCCACAGGGAGAATGAAGCTTGTGTTACAGCTGACTCACCACCCTGACCTCCAAGCCCACGTAGCCTGGTGTAGCTCCACTGACTTCTATGGACTGACAACCACTCACGTGTGGCAAAAACATAGAGCAGGGCTTTTTTTAAAGGGTTTAGACATTGATCGTGCCAGGGAGTCAAGCACCTAGCTGCCTTTAAAAATCTGACCACTAGAACGGCTTTTAGTATCTTCTGATAAGCAAACCTATCTTGAGACAACAAACTAAATCACCGTTATTCCCAGATACCCAAACTATACTAGTGAAGACGTATATCATCCTTTATCTGGCTGACAACTATTGTTTGGAAATTATTAACATCTCAGCTGCAGGGAGGGTGTCTTAGCCAGGGATGATCTTAGGTTATGGACAAATGAGGGAGTGGAGATGCCAAAGTAGTCTGTGGCTTAACTTTTCAAAGAAGGCTATCACAAGGCAAAGTTGAAGGAAAACTCAACAAGTGAAGGTATGTGCATTTCTGTACTTTAATGTGGACAACACTTACTCTTTTATATGACCCAGATAAAAATCATACTCAATTCTCACTGTATGTCCTTTTCTAATGCTCATAAACAGAGCCTTTACAGTGCTTTGAATTAGATCTGTGATTTGTGAGTGACATGTATAATAATTAGACTGTGAAGATGTACAGTTAATCCATTTAAAGGTGTAAAGAAGTCCATTTAATGAACATTATAGTCACATTAGACTTGGAAACATCTAACTCTTTTGTTGAATAAAAAGAAGTTCAATGAGATTAACTTCTCTTAGTTGGTTTTAAAGAATACTCAACATGTCCTACTCTGATAGTGTACTATTCCTTGGTGCATGGTTTCTGCATACCAATGTCTTCAGTGTAGAAGAGTAAGAATAAGACTGGGAGACATTCTTTTTCAGTTAAATAATTACAAATTAAAGAGGATCACTTCTACTTTCTATACTTACTGTAGTATGATAAGAAGCTGAACTCCTTGAACTTGTAATTATATAACAGAAATGTTAATCTCCTGGTTCGGTATTCAGTTCTACTGCATTAAATGTATTCTTACAATTATCAAGTTTACTACATGGCACATAGACATTTCTATTGGGAAACCTATTATTTGATCATATCAGATTTTGACCATAAATACTGTAATGGAATTCTGTTTTCAAATCTCTCACTGCCGCAAAATGACTAATGAGGGTTAATACACCTATGTAGTTTGAGAACCTGAAAAAACGTTAGTATAATTTCTGATTTTCAATTTGTAATGCTAACTGAGCTTCCGATTATTTTCCACAGCTTTGTGCAATTAAAAAAAAAAAAGATTTAAGCTAGAGAACATGTAAGTCCAAAATACGCTAAGTAACTTGTAATAAAGAAATTTAATTTTAAATATATGTACTTTAAGCAGCTGTTCTCCTCTTAGGAGAAACTCATTTAGGCTTAAGAGTTACTGGCCGAAGCTATCTTCTTTTCACAGCATATTATAATGTGTGCTATTGGCTTTAATAGTTTGGAAGTTCAATTTACATGCTCGTCCATTTAAATATATAAAACTATTTCAAGGGGTAGGGTAGCCAGTTAGAAAAGAAAACAAGATCATTCCCTGACTTCCACTTCCGTTTTTTAATGAAGAAAAGCTTATCTTTCCAGCAAAATTCTGGCTCCCAGTGCTTTAATGAAGCTGTACCTCTGTTAAAAACTGAAGATAAATTCTGTAGATAGTGACTTCAGAGAGATTTTAGCCAGTGAAATGCTTGCTTCCAGTGGAGATACCTGGCTTGTTGCATACACCAGACTACATTCTTTTGTAGTTTGCAGAGGAAAGCCTGATAAGATCAAGAGACAACATAATCCTGGCTAATGCAGAGTGATTTTTTTATGTACCGTATGGGAGGCAGCTGAACATTAGAAAGGCAATCCTTCCACCTGGGGAGGCTTGGGCAGGGGAAGTACCCTCTTGAGGGCTAACCCTGCACCTAAACGGTATGTGCAGGTTTCTCCTACCAAGCTTGTTGGGCCTTCCAGTCGTTGCCTAAAAAGAGTCATTTTACCCTCTTCCAGGGAGCTGTGTATTGGCATCTTACAGCTCCCATCATTATGTGCTACTCAAAACTCTCACAGCACCATTTGCAAAGCACTGTCATGAACACATCAAAAAAACCCATTTTGCTTCCCAAATGTGTCAGTTTGAGTTATATTGGTCAGGCGCTTAGGCAGAGACTTTGACAGGCAAAAACAACAGGTGGAAAGCAAAGTATGAAAGAAGAGCAGCCCATTCAAGGCAAGATTTGTTGTTAAGGATCTCTGAAGCCAATGCTGCTTTTGACGTATCCTGGATGTTAGGCAGTCTGGGGAGTCTGCAGGCACCTGGGATTGAGATAACTGGGTTCTTGCTCTAACGGTCAACCATAAGGTTCCTGTGCAGTGCCCAGATTCTTTGATCTACCGAGAAAAAAAGCACCCACCAGCCACAGGGTCCTGACAGTCACTAGGGCTGGTTCCTGCTAACCCTGGCACCACCCCCGTGTCCCCTTTAGGCCTCACGTTTCTCAGGAACCATGGTCTCCTCAGGCATTTGATGGTCACTGGAGCAAACAACTGAGAAAAGGATAAAAACAACTTTGATTCTGTGGCATAAAAAATACACTTCCCTTTAAATTTCCTGCCTGCCTGAGTTATTGGATACACACACCATACCCAGTCTAATGAATCAATCATGCATGCCGAGCTACCCAGGCTGACCCACAGAGCCTCTCGGCGCAGCCTGACCTGCCTTCTGATGGAGCATGGTTTGCAATAGTAGAGCTCACTCCACACTTTCAAAGAGAATAACCATTGTCTAAAACATCATGTGAGATTCTAAACCACTCCCAGTTTGAAATCCTCTTTTTCTTTTGTCTTTCCATCCTAGCTAGGCAGTACTTCATTATCCTGGACAACTAGTCCAGTACTCCATTATCCTCCTGTTCATCGAACATATACAATTTTATACATGTTCCTTTTCCGGATTAAGTATAGGTGGCCTGTCCACCTTGGTAAAGACCGATGATAATTGTCTTTTTGGCAGGAAAGGTGACACATCGTGATACCAAGCCCCAATTTGTCCCTACTTACTCTCACCCTCATTATCCAAGCTCTTGTCACCCTCAGCAGCTCCAGGGGAGTCCGGCTCCTGCCCTAGATAGACAGAAAGGTCAGTTTATTTATAAATCATCTTATAATATATTTACAATACATCAAACATTAAGGTCTTACGATGGTACTTATTTTACTAGCAAACATATGCATTATGTCCACTGAAGAGAAGAGTGCTCGATTCAGTAATCAATGAGCTAACTTTTCCCGCTGGAAACTAGAGAGTCCAAGTTCTTTCAATAATTCGTAGTTGTCCTGATACCACTTTCCACATGTGCCTAGTGGAAATCCCATAAATTTAATGATATTAACATTAGTCAGTTTCTGCACTTGATCTTTTAGGTGTTGGTATTTCTTAACCTTTTCTGTCACTGCGTCCCCCAAAGACGTTCATTTACTTTCATACCTAACTGTGATGTTGATAGCCAGGGCTTGGTCTCCTTTAATGAATACCAGGTCTGGTTTATATAGTTCATTCTGTTCATCTCTCAGCAGCAGCTCTTGGAATACTACGCAGTCCTTCTCTTTCACCTCCTCAGCCAGCAATTCACATTACTAGGAAGTTTCAGCTAGTCTCTAAACTAAATCTTCCCCATTTCAGCTGAAACATCCTTGTCCTATGCACTATGGTCCTGGAGCGTAGGTTACTACCTACCTCTTTACACACACACCCCTCTGCATTTTACATGCACGCTCACATAAGTAGCCATGTCTGTGTTATAACATAGGCTAACCAGAACCTTTCCCTTTTCTTCAGTATTACTTCTTTAGTCCTTTTTTCCAGACTCCTGATCAGTCACGCTTCTTTTCTCCCTCATCACCTTTATTGACGAGAGGTGCCTCTGAACATGCTACCTCAGCTGAGACTTTACTCCCCCTGGACAGACCTGAAGGATTGCTTCTTGTGTCCTACAGCCTTTTTCTGATTAGTAAAGCAACAACAGTGGTTGGCATTTCCACAAGGCATTTTTACGTCCCTTCAACATGTAAGCTGAGGAACACCAGATCTTTTCCTGAAAGATACTGAATAATTTCAGTAACTTGTTAAGATCAGTATCCAGTGTCATGAGTTGTAGATGTCAGTCTTTCTCAGCAAATGCACATTTATGATCTACTCCTACTTATGGCATCTCCTAGCACCCTCCCTTATTCTGAATACACTTGATAAACTCACTGGCTTTTATTCCAGGAAAGGTCTCGGTATCCCAGCTTGTCTGAGTCACGGCATTGAGCCAGCTTGGGAACCGTGTCCCTTTGCTGCTAGGTTGCCTGTTTTGCAAGTAGCACGCTTCATTCTTTGGGGCCAAGTGAATTCACAGGTCTGAGCAGGCCACTGCGAGTCAGAGAGACCACAGGAGCAGGAACGTGCTGGGGCTGCTGAGACATTGCTGTGGCCATGAGTAAGAATAAAAAGTATTCTGGCAGTGACTGGGGATGATTCAGCTTCACTGTGAAAGGGCAGAGGTTCCCACCAAGTTCCCAAGGTAAAGTCAGAGCCTGTCCTGTGCCAGAGGCTGCCAAGGGAGAGGTGGCAGGGAGCAGATCCTGCCCTCTCCCATGACAAATCCTTCCGTACCTGGTCAACAGAGACACATCAGCAAAGAGAGAAAATGTCACCACTCCAGGTTAGCAGAGTCACATCTGGCTACAGCGCTGTGAAACTGCGTTTTCTTTACGACAGCAGTGCCCCAACCACTGAACAAAGATCAGCACGCAGACCACAACAGCAAAGCAGCAGATGTTTGTTTGTTTTTCAAGTACAGCTAGCAGATACTTGGAGAAAGTATCCCAGTCTCATTATCTTGTAATAAAATTCATATTTCCCTCATATATACAGTCTACTGTAACATCAGTATATCTTGATTAGGTTACAGGGCTGTTCATCTAATTACATAGTATACATAAATGGGAACTGGCACATTGGGAAATACACTACACTGCACTGCTGCTTAAATATAGCGGATAAAGCCATGGGAACGAGGCAAAAGAATATACTGCTGTAAGATTACAGAGATATAAATTCAGAGATACTGCCATGGTGCCGTTAGAATATGGGGAGAAAGTTATTAGAAACAAAATAAATTCAGTAGCGCCTTGAACTCACTATCATAGTCTGGGGCAAGTTAATCACTTCATCCTCATCCACTAACACATTTATCCACCTACTAATTCTCCACCTAATTAGAGAGAAATTCAGAGCTCTACTGGTCAGGGAGGCAGGGATTAGGGTTAAGAAAACACTTGTATTTGAAACCCCCTACCTCTGCTGGTTAGTGTGAAAGATCCTATAAGAAACTCCCACCCTAGCTAATCCATGACCCTCAGCAGGGAGGAGTGTTAACAATTTGGTTTAAAACTCACACTCTCAGACAAATGCATCAAAAACGGCTTTTCTTCTTTGATTTATAGGTATTACTTGTTTTTCCAAGCTCCATTAAGGACTCTTCATCATGTACTGCAAGGGGCATTAAGCACTGAAAGTTGTTCCCAGCTCTGTATTATTCAAAGGCAATTTACACTAATTATTGGAGTCCATGGTGTTACCCATACTTATAGAATGATCCATCTCAGCAGGCTAAAGTACTTTTGAAATGTTAATTTATTACTGAGGTATAAAAACGTCCTTACATTAAAGCACAATTCTTTCTTAAATGCCAAGGGTTTTCTATTACTGAAATATTACATACTTACTGTTTATCTTAGATACAAGAATAAAGATATCATTTAATTTACTATATAATAGTGCCTATAAAAGCCACCATTAACACAAATTGCACTGCATTTAAACTCAGTTAAGACACTGATATTATTCTTGTTTTTCTTGTTTAGTGATTTTCTCAATGCACATGCAAACAGAGCACGCAGAGCTACTTCATGGAGGCAAGCTTTTCAGACAAACAGCTGAATGGCAAAGCGAAAAATGTGTTTCACTGGTGAAGTGTTGCACTGATTCTGAAATAATCTCATTGGCATTAAAATACAGATACTAGTGTGATAACACTGCTCTGAGGACAAACAGGGAAAATGCATCCATAAACTGGCATGAACGCGCATCTGTGTATCAAATGCCAACAAACAAAAATCCACTAAGAGTATCCAGTATTCAGTTAAACTCTGACACAAAAGCCACTGATTTTAGCAAGAATAATTTGGCCAGTGTGAAGCACCCCGCCTCTTACAGGTTTTGTTTTTCTTGGTCACAATGTGCAAAAATACAGCCACGCCAACAAAAATTTATTTGACCTTGTGTTGACAAAAGCCCTTGAACGAATAAAGGGATTATTTCTTAACTAACTCAACCAACTACTTTTACTTCACTTGAGAAGCCACTGGATTGCATTCAGTGGTAAGAGGAAACCCTGCCTTGGAAGTGTCAGAGTCTTGAGATCCAGAAAGAGTTTGTGGCAAGTGAAAAAAAAGACCCCTTTGGTTTCCTAAGTCCTCTCCAAGGTCCCAGAGGTAGTTCTCACCCATGAAATGTACACTGATGTGATTTAAGAACATCTACTTTATATCTGAAAAATCTAAATAACATCACATAAACAAAGCCTGCCATGATAGGCTCAAATCTTTTTTATCCAAAAGATTTTGGCAACCTAGAATTTGTTTGTGTAGCTGAAATACAAAGCATATCTTTGAAATAGCAACACTCTTATTCCCAAACTCTGACAAGATTTCATATGACCTTGCTCCAAATTTCATTTAGCTCTCCAGGTCTCTGTCTGACCACTGGAGATACCCTTCCTTATACATTGTAGTTCCTGAAATGAAAGGACTTATGAAATAAAATGTTCTGCCAATATAAATCTCGATCACCCCTAACACAATCTGTTTACCCAAAGAAATCCAAATTCCAGAGCAATGCTTGGCTTCATAAGATGGCCAATCCACTGCAGATACTCAGGAGTCAGACAATTTGCAGAGGAGTCGGGCAATTACCTGTGGAAAGTATTGTGCTCACTCGCATGCCATAATTCCATACACAGGACTATAATTTGCATTTACAACAGTTTGCGTACACTAAGGATTTTTTTTTTTTTTGCATAAAAGGCCTGGTAGATGCCAAAGAAATGACTTGTGTGTACAAAACTAGAGTCATCCTACCTGCAGGTCAGACCTTTAGATAAACAAGCCTGACTTAAAGCAACTCTTAAACTATGAAAGTCTGTTTAGAGGAACATATGTTCTCACAAAACTTGTAACTGGTCATGAAAATGATTCACATAACAAAACACAACACCCCACAAATTTCTCCTGTAACATTTATGTCATGAATTAGAACTGAGGCATATTATTATTTTGCACCAGAATCAAGAAAAAAAAAAAAGACACTTTGGCATTCATCTGATCAGTAATAGTTAATCTTCATTTAGTCACAGGCTATGTATTATCTCTAGTATTTCTTTTATTTTAGGAATGGGTGGGCACCGCTAATCCTGGACTACTGAGGCCTGGATCACGCCAGATTCTTTGGAAAGAAGCCCTCCTGATATAAACACCCATCTCACAGAATAATCCCACCTATCCATAACACACTGACTTTTTAGTATGCAGATAAACCGTTCCGTTCTTCAAATTTTTATTCTATTCTTCACTGAATGTTAGCCAGCCTTTGACAATTTGGACCATCAGCTGTCTCCATATAGAAGTTACTTCCAAATGTGAGAAAGTCAACCTGATTTCCCTTCTGCTAAGCTATCCAAGTCCCTGATGGCTGGGAGGAAGGGTCGGTGATGCTGGTGAGTGGCAGCTCAGAAGCAGGGACTAGGAAGGGCAACAGCAACACACAGCAGTTTCAGTTTTAGCTGAAGTTCAACTGGGAAGAAACAGCCTGAAGCAGAGAATGTAAATACTGTTCTTGTCTGAAAATCTTACTGTATCGCAAACTGTTTTGCTTCTGCAGTTTAGTCTGAGCAATTAGTAGGAACTCTGTGTCTTTCAGAAACCTACTCAGTTCTCGTCAACAAAGGAAGGGTTTGAGAGATAAATATAGCGCAGGTGTCATTTTAGGCAATGAAATAAATTGCACACTGCTCCAGCCTCATCTTTATCCAGATGGAAGTCTAGAAAAAGAATAATTTGAAGTTTTACAGCCTTTCAGTAGTTGCTGACATTGGCTCAGCAGTTCAATTCAAGCACAAAAGGGCAAACTGAAGCAATTTGTGATGAGCTAGAAGAATTTAGGATCTATGGAAAGCATGCTGCAGATCTCTCTGTAGGAAATATTTTCTACCTTTGAATTCATGGCAGTACCCTCAGAAAATGGCAACAATAGGAACAATATCCAACCAAATCCTCAGCTTCTCTTCTAACAGCCAGATTTTAAAGATACAGGACCTAGTTTACTGGGAACACATCTAGGACGTTATACACATCTCAAGCTGACTGAACACTCAGCAAATGGTGACAGTCTGGGACTTAGGATGTTTTAACTAGCAAACTAGAAATTAATATTCTGTTTCCCCCTACAACTCTTCTCCATAGTTCAATACCACCCCCCCTTTTTTTTCTTTTTTAAATTTTTTTTAATGTCAGCAATGGCTTAGACTCTTCTGAGGAACACCTTCAAGAAAGCAGGGTTCAAGCTAAATAAAAGGGAAATTTCTCCTTATTTCTCAAGAAAAACAAGCAGCTAGCTTCTCCCAGACCTCAGTTTTATGCACTCACTAAAAGCAGTGGCCCATCAGTTTTCAATGGTCATGGCTCAGTACAGAGTAAAGATTTCATCATAGGGCCATACGAAACATTTCAGGTTGCTGAAGAGAACAGATACAGATATCAAGCTCTAACCTAAATGCCAGTTAATCAAATGGCTGCTGGATTGAGTACGTAATCAATGTGTTTTATCTTGTTAAGCAAAAGTAATTTTTATAAATAAAATAATGAGAAAACACCTGTTAGCGATCTTGTATTCATTTAATTTTCAGCCATAGCAACATATTTTATTAAAAGAGTACATTTGCCTCAGAAAATATCAACAGGTTTGCCTAACAGCATCCAGTCAGATATTCTGTATTTTGTAAATTCATCAGGATATTGCTGTGCTCCCATTCAGATCACACAGCAGCTATGCATTACATTTGCAAGGCTAGTGGCACCAGGCAGCTCTTTTTCTAATTAATAACAAATCAGAGCAAATTATTAGGAGGCGGGAAATAGACCAAAATGAGAGAAAAGGAGATTTCTGCACAATTGCCCATTGCAACATGAAAACTCAGCTCATCTGAATAATATTAATGATATCAAATATGCAAACAGATGTTTCTCTCATTAATGCAAATAACACTAGGAGGAGTGGTAATGTTGTTTCAGGGTTGAGAGATCACGGGGGGTAATTAAAGGTTAATCCAGTTTTCAGTTCACAGACTGTAAGACATGAGCGGTTATAAAGAAAAATTGTCACTTAACCTTCCATTCATTACCCACAGCACATGGATTTTTATTCTAAAATAACAAAAACATATATGTCTTTGTCTGCACTCTAGTGCCAAGGTATGGTGCATATCATCAGAGAAGAACAGAAATTATTTGTTGCTATGAATGCCATTAAGTAGGTGCAGGAATGCATTCATTAGGGAAAGCAGAATTTGATCAGAAGTTCTTAGACCACAATCTAAACACTGTAATCTCACTGAACATATTTCATTTGCTGAGATGTTATCAAATGTTAATAGAAATCCGTCTGAAGTACTTGTGGAACAAGTCCCCTAAAAAAATTAAAAGCCTAATGCCTGAGATTCCGCGCAAGTTTTGCTGTAAGCCCTGTGAGTTGGATGGTACCATCAGCAGCAGGCTGCCAGCCATCACTTCTGCTCGGAGTGTCCTGCTGGGCAGATTGAAAGCAGTAAACATTTTAGCACTTAGATCTGAGTTCAACACGCCAGATGAGACATTCCCACTCCTTGTTCATAGGAGAAAATAAAGTGATAAGTGTCTGCACTGCAGTCTAGCCATGTTCTTCAGCAGCAAGATTTTGTGCTGAGGGAAAGGCAAGGCCAGTGTGAACTACAGCAGCCACAGGTGGGAAGAAGTAGAAAGAAGCAAAGAAATATCTTGATTTGTGCAACCCTATCTGTATAGTATCTGGGTGAAAATCGATGTGGGCCTGGCATATCGAGAGTGAGAAATCAAAAAGAAAATGGCAGTTGGCTCTGTTTGACCTTGGATCCAGGGACCATAGCATTCTCTGCTTCCATGACTGCATGGCACGTTTGGATATTTTGGCATTTCACTTAAAAATCTGCTTCCAGAAGACTTGCAAATTATTTCCTTTAAATATGGAACAGGAACAACGGTTTGTGTGTATCTCTCCACTGTCTCTCTCACTCTTCCCCCAGTAACACACACCACTAGACCTTCCATCTGTGCCTCACCAATTAAAGAATTGGTGAGGGTTTCAAAACCAGTTTCCTTCCCCTCTGGCCTCTCAAGTTCCCATTTGTGCAGCACATTGCTTTTGAGTCGCACGCTCAAAGAACCATGACCACACCAGCCTAGCCTCAAAATTTATGTTGGTTTCCAGGGCTGAATAGCTTGGATCTGACCCAATAGCTTTCAAACAGTACTGAGTATGATATAATCTCAACTTAAGCTATCATGACTGTTCTAGCTCTAGAATTTCATCACAGAATTCAGTTTAAAAACTTCTTGTTAATTGAGGTACCAAAAAAGACATTTAAAGTGTATTGTAGGAGATAAAAATCATCAAATTTATGTACGTTTGTGTGCATTCATGTGGCATCCTGTGGCATAAAGTCTGCTTCATAAAAATTCCCCTTCTCAATGATTTTCACAGGTATTTATAGCCTGCTTCCGACTGAAAAAGGTCTGATATCCAAGGAAAAAAAAGCCTGTGAAAATATCACTTTTTCTGAAGCTGAACGCTGCAGAAGGATTTCACTACACTTTATTTTGTCTTGAATGGCTGCAGTGAAATGGAAGTGTTATCTTCCTTGCCTTGAGTGCATGAGACAGCCCTACTTTCCCTTAGAAAGTACTCTTTGTAAAGTTACTATATTTAGCTAGCTGCAAATTTTAGGGCAACACAAAGGTCACCTACAGCACCACAGAAAAGGCTTTTAAATGTTGAAAGCTCCACTTGCTCCATATACCTCATCCAGTGAGGGAGCTTTGCATGAGGCCCACAGCAGAGACCATGCATGGGGGAAAACCCACCTTCCAGCCTCGCTCAGGCACAGGTTGGCTGCCTACAGCTGCAGATCCTTTCCATGGCCACCACCCCACCTCCACAGCAGACCGGCAGCTGCTCCCCCTCTCAGCCGCTTGAATAAACAGCTGAGGATTACCCTCTTGTGAGAGAACCCTCTGGCACAGTCAGTTCTCTGTCACCCCGGGGTAAGGGGAGCGTAGGGCAGGATGCGGCACAAGCATAAAGGAGCAGCAGCCGGCAGGTGCAGGCATCCCGCGGGGGCCTGTTACAGGCTGATAGCATTGAAGCAGCTTTCAGCCACCCGCTTTGATCACTTCAGCACAAAGGTGGCTTCCACGCCTTCCCCATCGCCCTCGTTCCTCGCCCAGCATCAGGACCTGGAGAAACAATTCCGACTGGAAATCTCCCAGTCATTTATCTCCAGACCCCATCAGAAAAAGGGCCTGTCAAAATCTTGTCTCTGGCTTTTCGCCCCCAAGGGCTGCCAGAGCCCCTTGACTCTGCGAGCAGGTGAAGATTTAAAGTTGCACCCATGATCCCTATTAAAGCAGATTACAAGTATCCCCTTGAAATGTCACAATGCATTCACAGGGAGAACCATAAAAAAAAATCCAGCCGTGAAATTTTCCCTTATTGTGCTCAAAATGTATTTTCAGGGCAAGTGAACGCAGGTAACCGTGCAAGCAAATCGGGCCTTTGAGGATTTGGCCCAAAGGTCACAAGAGTGGAAGAAAAAGTCTAACAAATTTAGCGGGTACATGGATGCATGCAGCTGTGGATGCCGACTTCTCATGGGTGCACTCACGCATGCACGTGTGAGCACCCAGGTCCCGACGGCTGGAAACACATTCCTACGTCCCCGGTTACCTGGAGAACATTGGGCAGAAGAATGTAAGCCCTGGGATTTTGGCATACACAAAGAGAATAAATAGCTATTAAAATCTATTTATCGCGAGCAGAGTTTTGAACGTCTAATTGCTGCAGTTTGTTAGAGGAACAAAAAGATCTTCCCTGGCTTCAGCCATATCCAAGGGGATTAATTTGTCACTCTTCAAAAACAACTCATTGGAGGAATACCCTCTTTGATTCTTTATTCTCACATTAATTAGGAGTAATAAGTACACTAGATACACTCGGTACTTAAAAAATTAGTAGAAATAAATCTGCCGCACATCTCAAGAGGGCAACGAAGACCTGGCTGTGCGGGGTGGGAGCCTCGAAAGCGAATCTCATTCGCGGGACAGCCCTGCCACCCCGGGCCGGAGCAGAGCACCGGCCTGGGATCGTCCCGGAGCCTGCGGCCGGCCGCCTGCCGGGAGGGCCCGGGTTTGGCGATGGCGATGGGGCAGGCGGCGGAGCTGGGCATGGGGCTGGGCATGGCGATGGGGTGGCCACGGGGCCGCCCAGCCGCCATCTCCTCAGCGGCCGCGGGTGCGCGCCCTCTCCGGCCCGCGGCGGGAATGGCAACGGCCGCCCCAGCGGCCGCGGGGAGCGGCCTGAGGGCACGGGCGCCTCCCGCCCCGCCCGCGCCAGCCCTGGCGTCGCTGCCGCCCCGTCTCACCTGCAGTGGCCTCCGTGGGGGTCCTCATGAGATACCAGAAGGCACCTGTGCAGAAGGGCTCGGGGCAGGGGGGCTGCAGCAGCCACGCAAGGCCACACGTGGGGCCTGGCTGGTCTCTTCGCGGGTTTTTAAGGCACATACGATGTCCTGCAGTAAGGCCCCAGCACCACATATTCCCCATCGTATCTTCCAGCCTGTTCCTCCAGGTCCTTTGTGGTGGCTTTGCTCTTGTCAGCAAAGTTTCCCTGATTTACCATAGTGGAGAAGCTGGCTCTAGGAGCACAGGGGATTTTGTGCAGAGATATAAAGTAAAAGTCAATTTGATCCTTATTAAAAAAAAAAAAAAAAAAAAAAGAGGGGGTGACTGAAAAGTTCTTCTCCAGAGAATAATTCTGACAGGATTGAACCAAACCCTGTCTTTTCTGTCATTGGTTTTCCAATTGGAAACCTCCTGGATGCTTTGGATATTGCCAAGTCCCTCTTAAAAGCAGCCTCTCACTTGAGGATGCCCTTCCTGTCAGCGGGACCATTCGCCCAAACACAGCCATGCCCTGGCTCCGGGGACGGGCTTTGCTCCCCCAGCAGCCTCGCCGCGCCAGTCAGCACCCCTGCCCACCGGGGGAGGTCGGAGGAGCGTGGGGATGCCAGATTTCCAGCCAGCTGTTCTGGGCCTTGAGTGCTGACACCTCCACCTTTCATCATGTCCTTAAACCGCATGGCTTGAGAGGCGGCAGCCTTTATTGCCTGCTTGTTTAAGGTAATTACTACATGTATTTCCTCCCTGCTGGTTCTGCTGAAGCAGAAAAGGCTTTGGCCTTCACTATACATAATAAAGAAAAAAAAATCTGATTTATAAACACCTCTTTTTCTATACTTTCAAAGGCAGGTTGTAGGGTGAGAGTCAGAAGAATGGTCCCTATTTGGCAAGCAAGCTAATAACGGCGAAGTTGCTGGAGGGAAATCTCTTGTTGAGTCTCCCTGAGCTGGAAGGACGCAGAGCACTCTTTGTTCCCTTGGTAGTAAACAATAAACCTTCAAAGGTACTCTGCTGTCCCCACCACTCACTCTCCTATAGGATATTAAAAAAAAAACAAACCAGAAAGCAGCCCAACTGAGTGTAGAGTGGATTTAATTTCAGAGAGGGTGGGAATTTGTGACTTTTTAGAGACACTTAGTATTAATTAAAATCTATGCAACCTAAAGAGATGTATGGCACTGTTTTGCAAAGAGGGATGAAGTCAGTCTGATTAGCAAGTGATTTATTGCCATGTTAAAATATGCTTTTTGATTCTTAAAATTGAGTGTGTAGTACAGATGGAAAACAATTGTGCTCTATATAGCAATGAAGGCTCAAGTTACTTAAAAATATTTTTAAAAAAAAGCCCCACAATATACAAAAAAATACACATTTATGTTTTTCAGGAAAATATTTTAAAAAAGACTTCTTTTAGAAGTGCGTTGTGGAGGAAAACATATAAGTAATATGGAAATTCTCCATTTAAAATCTACCTCACAGTCAGCAGTGTGTTGATTTGAAATGCTTTGCCTTTCTAACTGTTCCCCTCCTCCTAACAAGCACTGCATCCAATTTGTATGTTATTCTGATGAAATGGTTTAAGCGAGAGAAAATGAGTAGTTTGAAAAATAAAGGAAAGTTCTACAGAAGAAATGAAGTGCTATCATTGAAATCTTTATTTATGTGAAAAGAAAGGGCTAAAACATTACCTCAGAATTCAAGATTACAACATCAGTAGGATATAAAGTAAATCCATTCTAGTAGTGAAACATCAGAAACCATAATCCTTTTTCAAAGACCTTTTGTTATTTTAATGTCTGACAAATTATGCTTTTTTAAAAGAAGAAAAACACTTAGATTTAAGAGGTTTCTTTTACTTCAGTAAAAGTAGTTTCACTATTTAAAAGTTTTAATTTTCTGTAACCAATAGTATTTACTATGCTGGCTAAGTATTAACACAAGAGTAAGGTTATTTTAGCCTCAATAGGACTGAGTACAAAGTTGCCACCAAAGACTTTTGCATCAAGTTGTTATGGCAACTTAGTGTTCTAAAAAGTATTAAGTGTTAGTAGTGGGTTTTGTTTTGTTAATTTGGTTGCTTTTTCTTCAAGTTTTGAAGTTGTTAAGTGTTATTAAAATGTTGCATCATTATCATTCAAGTGGCAGGAGGTCTCAGAACGTACTTAAAACTTGTTTATGTTGCAAGACATTCCAGGATGATGTCCAAGGACCCCCATCCCTACCTTTAGGGGGAACACCCTGAGCTTGGTTTGAGCACAGGAGTCATTCCACAGTGTTCCTAGCTCTAAGAAACAAGGACGAAAAGAAACAAACTACATATTTACCTCCAATGTACTAAAGAAGAGACAAGATGAATGAAGGGATGGAAGAAGAGACCTTTCTGTTGTGCATGCAGCACCTGTCTTTCATGTGTCCGTGTTGAAATGCATCAAGAATAGGATCCTTACTGGTATTCTGGACTCTTGACACCACATGAAGAAATAAGTTCCTGAGAGCTCTGCAACCAAAGGGCAGTCTTTAACTGGTGCAGACATGGCAGGAAATTGTTGCAAGAAGCCCATTTTAGGTCCTGTGCTGCAGGTAGGGAAGAGACAGAATTATCGGCTTAAAAACCCATAATGGACAAGAGCTCAGGATCACAGATTGTCACAAGCCATTTGCAACAGCCCTCCTGAAATGTCCCTGATGCAGCAAGTTGCAGCTCTGAAGGCCCTTGGTTTCCTAACCCTAACTCTGACCCTGACCCTAACCCTACTCTATAGCACAGCCTCTCCCATCTCCAAATGCGCTGTGAGCTATGGCTTCATCCTGACTCCAGTGCTTGTCCCACCTCGCCAGCTTGGGCAGGGGGGGCACTGGAGCTCAGCCTGAATGAGTAGGAACAGTCAGTCATGCAAATTGAGCAGAGCGGCCTGGGCTGACTTCCCTGGGGCAGCCTCACAGGTGTACAGCCAGATATCTCTGCTGGCTTCACCTCAGTCTGGGTTTGGGGACTTGAATATGTGTGGTAGAAGAGAGGAAAATAAGAGAGTAAATTAATTGTGTCTCTTGTGAAAAGGAGCCCTTTTTTTTCCATACTGACAAATTTTCAGATTTTTTTAGTGAAGTTGGAAATGACCGGGAGATTGTGTTGGTTTTTATCAAAATTTTGGCTTATTATTTTTCCTTAGTGAGTCTCTCAAGTTTTTCCTCACCAGGTCTCTCAAGTCCTTCCTAGTTTTCCTGCTAGCCCCTTTTTAAATAGAAAGGTGAATGGAAATAAACTGAGGGAATTTAAAAGAAAACCAAAATTTTCAAAAAAAACCCCTGACATCCATGTGCCTATAATAGATTTAGAGGGTGACAAAAATAATTTGGTTTTAAAATCTGAAATCATTTTGACATTTAAAACAATATTTTCTTTCTTTTTCAGAGGGGGATCAGTCTACTAAATACCTACATTGTAGTCATTTCCCTAGAAGGCAAGCAAAACAAGAAACTTTATCTACCTAATACTGCCAAAGACTTCTTGTATGAACTTGGGCAAATCATTTAATTTGCCAGTTTCTCAGTGCACTGTTTGTACAATGAGAACAATACTACTTCCTTTTTCTCATCCTTTGTCTTGTTTATTGAGATAGTCACTACTCCAGGGAGTACACAATCTCTAATTATGAACAACTAGCATAATAGCACCCTGATCTCTAGGACCTACCGCAATACAAAGAACTAATAATCATCACAAGTCTTCTGTTCTGATGCATGATCTGCAAGAGCTATGAATACTAACATATGCTGCAAAGTTCTGTTTAATTTAATGTCTTTGAAAGAATATAAAAGCCTATGTTTCCCATTGCTGCCATTTATACAGGCTTATACTTTCCAGGAAGGTTCTGCCGTTACGTGTCTTCCTTCACCTTTTCAAAACAGAAATAAAAGTCTCACTAAATAAAATAAAGATTATGAATGACCAGTCTTTTCCTTCCTACCAGTTATTGTCACCCAGGAACATGCAGCAAAGGATGTCTACGTTATCATTTAGTTTCACAGAGATCTGCAGAGGTCTGACAGCTGCTGGCCATATGCTTAATCCTGAAAGGAATTATCTATGTTCTGTGTTGCCTGTACATGTCTGATTCCCTGTTTATGTATTTTTACTTGATTATAGCATATTATAAATCCAGCTAGCTTAACTTTTATGGTTAGAATCCAAATCCTCCAGTTTTTGAGGGTGATTTTTTATTCAAATGTAATTCCACTGCCATTGTGGAAAATTCACGCAGAAACAAATGGGATGAAAACAGTAAGGTTTCATACAAATGTATCCAACACAAAACAAAACCTCTCTGGAATTTCATCTACAATGACAACCCTTTTTTAGAGTTTGCTTTTTTATGGTCTGATAGCATTTCAATGCAGACAGAATCTCCCATCAGCTTCCACGGCCCTGCCCAGAACCTCTCTCCACTGAGTGACTTGTACGGTTTCCACCACGGAGATCCCTGGCCACCCCAGCCATCGCAAGGGTGGGCATGGTATTCCTTCACTCCCCTCACCACCCCTTACACGAGGGGACTGTGAAGCAGGGAATGAAGAAGTAGATTGCTCACAGTCAGAGGAAATAGCCGACCTAGGAATTGAGTTCCAGTTGTTCAACTCTCTAGCAGGAGCCAAACCACAGGCTATTGTTTGCTGTTGAAGCCTGTGGACATCTCCAGATATTTGAAGTCAGATTTTATGAACAGTCTCACTACGTACAAACCCATGATAAAATGACACAACACTGTACGACACCAAGGCAGGCTTTTATACTTCTAGGTCATGGTAAATCTTTACCACAAAAGCATTCTAAAATGCCTTTTACATAGCAGGCTTATTTTTCAGAACGCAGGAACATATCCCTTGGGGATGTAGATTGTTTCCTTAGGACTCAACTTAAGCGTTCCCATGTGGTAAAATGAAGTAGGAGGATCCAGTGAAAGGAGCTCTCACTTCTCATTTAACTTACTACCTAATACTCAGCAGCCCAAGATTTATAAGATACTACAGAACTGTCTACATCCTTCTCCTTGTGGCAGATAGCAGATAACTGTCAACAGACTTGCTTAGAAAGTTTATTTAAAGGAAGAACTTAATTGTGCTATTTTTCCCAGAGGTCTGAACATTGCCTAAGGAGCTTAAGTCTCCATGTGTAGGTATAATCAGATAGGTTCATGAGGATGCTAATGTGCATTAATATGAAACTCCAAAACCAGCTTTCACTGGTATACATAGATAGGACCATTTTGTAAATAATGCCCTTTCTGATATTGCAGAGTTCTAGGATTGCTGAACATATTATTATTTCAAAGTATAATAATATTAACCCATAATACAAACCCTCTCCATCCTTTTTCTGCAGCTCCTGTAAAATGAATCCAGTCTTCTCTACAGCTGCACCTGGCACCCACCTCAGTGAGATTTTGTCCCTCTTCTAGACAGGACCATGCAGCTGTTGAAGGTGCAGGAGGGGCTCCCAAAAATTTCTCATTTTCACTTGTCAGATGTACCCATGTGCTTTCAAACACTGCCCTGGTCCTAACTTAAGTCTTTACTGTGTCCTGTAAGGGCAAGAAAGAGGAGCTCGCTGGCTGGGACTGGGCTCTGGTTTCTGCACACTGGAGCGTAGCTGTCTGACACCTTTCCCTGCTATTGAGCAACCTTGGCATCTTGGGCCTTCAGTAAGAGAGGAAGGTGTGCACAGCACTGCTCAGCACTTTCCAGGATTTAACCCGCTCTGCACATGCTGTGGGGCGATGAAAACATGATTAAAGGAGCCTATATTACATTATGTCCAACCTCAGAGAAATATTTTAATGGAATAAAGAAAGAGCCATGCATTTTCTTTATTTTTGGTTTAGATGTAAGCTTCACCTCCTGGTATTTACAACCTAAAGCCCTCTGATATTGGGTTTGTTAATAGGATCCAGACAATGAAGCTGACTACAGGGAAAAGCAAAAGACTGTTTTAGTTCGATGAGACAAGGAGAAGAAAAGACCCAGCCTGATAAATGGTGAGAAGTATATTAGATATTAAAAAATATTTCATTTTTAATAATCCTAGGTGTTAGTGACAACCCAGGCAAAAAGCAAAGTTAATTTCTTCAAAATATATTTAAACTGACAGTACCCCTTTAATTAAGTAGCAATTTAGATTTCCCTCTCCTCCACATACAAAGCTTTAATGAAACATGAAATCCACAAAAGAAATTTGTGTGTGTTTCATGGCAAGGCGTGAGGAATGATTTTCTGTTTAAATTCACAGACAGTAGCTATAAAATAACATTTAATATTTGTTGGAAGTATTATCTGCCTTTCTCCCTCACAGCATTACATTACTAAGGTAATAAGTACATGAGAATACATGATTTCCTGGCTACTGTATTGAATATGCACCTTTAAACAAAGTTAGACTTGGGAATTTACCCATATCTTAAAATGCTAATCTAACACTAATTAAAAGGCCAGTGAATACGCTTTGATGGATTCCAGTTCATAGAATATGACAAATGAATTCAGATGGCATGCACGACTGCAGCAGA
The DNA here is from genome assembly GCF_949628215.1 of Phalacrocorax aristotelis. Classification (NCBI taxonomy): domain Eukaryota; kingdom Metazoa; phylum Chordata; class Aves; order Suliformes; family Phalacrocoracidae; genus Phalacrocorax; species Phalacrocorax aristotelis. The sequence continues at coordinate 16,302,625 of NC_134287.1, forward strand.
ATTACAATATCGGAGCTGCAGTGAGCTGGGGGAAGCCAGGGAAGCGGTTCTCTGCACTGGTACGGGGGTGGGGAGGAGGGAGAACTGGAGCTTGCCACAGATTCTGTGGGTGCTGCCATCCTCACAAGGTGTGGCCAGCCACAGTCTTTGTTCCTCATTCACAGCTGCTTTCCAGGCTACGCTGAAGCAAAAATTTGGCTGCTTCTGCATCCCACCCACCCTCTCTGTAATATGTATGTTAGCCTTCTCAGTACTCACTGTGCAATATCTAGTTCTTCAGAAAGGACTACAGCCACCCTGGGGAAGAAAGTAAAATTGTAACATTTCCTTTCTCCCACAAAACCAGGTCATTTCACAGGCTTCTTCAGCCCCTTAAGGCCTATGCGTATCTGTTGCTAAAGAAGCATAAAGAGATCAGATAAATATTTCTAAATAAGATTCTATGTCCAATATTTCCTGCAAATGACTCTGTCTTGTTGGTCTTCTGGTCTTAGAATCAGGAGAAAATTCAAACCCAGCTTGTAATACAATTTGGAAGAAGGCCCTATGAGCTCTCAAGTGTCATGCCTGTTTTGGACCGACTGCAGCCCTCTTCAGAGGTTCTTCTTGCATGATGCTCTGCAAGAAGTTTATGGGGTCTGGCTGATATGGAGTTAATTTTCCCCATAGCAGCCCTCGTAGTGCTGTGCTTTGTATTGGTAGCTAGAAAGGTGTTGATGACACATCAGTGTTCTGGCTACTGCTGAGCAGTGCTCCCACAGCATCGAGGCTGTCTTGCCAACATTTCCCCCCTCACCAGTAGGCTCGGGTGGGCAAGGTCTTGGGAGGGGACGTAGCCAGGACAGCTGACCGAAACTGACCAAAGGGATGTTCCATACCATACGATGGCTGCTCAGCAATAAAAGCTAAGAGAAGACTGGGGAGGGATGGGCAGACACGATGATTCGTTATTTATATTATGACACTTGTGTTCCAGAGCAACTGTTATGTGTACTGAAGGCCGCCTTCCCAGGAAGTGGCTGGACATTGCCTGCTGATGGGAAGTAGGGAATTAATCTTTTGTCTTCTTTTGCTTCCACACAGAGCCTTTGCTTTTGCTTTTATTAAACTGCCTTTATCTTGACCTGTGAGATTTTTTTTCCATCTTATTTTCTCTCCACCCACCCCATCCTGCTGAGGAGGGGAGTGTTAGAGCAGGTTGGTGGGCACCTGGTATCCAGCCAAGCTCAACCCACCACAACAAGTAAACTGAATTGCTCTTGTAGCTTTACCTTCATTCTTCCCACATGAGGAAAGCCAAAATTTAATTCATGCTAATTAACAAGTTAAGGTAAAAAACCTCAGATTTTTAGAAGTAGTCTTCTTAGATGTCATTTAAAAAGAATTTGGAAGTTGGCGGTTCCATGTACTGTTACTTAACTGCCTATGTAAAACAGATTCTGTCCTCCTTTCTTATGCTGATTTTTATAAAAATCATGGCAGAATTCACCAGGTGTCTTTATCCCTTTTGTCCTTCTAACCCCTTATAGTTGCTTTCAGAATGCTAAACACAAGTGAGGCTGACCCATGATTTGAGAAACCTGGAAGAAAGAAGATGAAGAACACTTAATGTTCTGGGAAAAGAAAGCAGTAGGAAGCACTAATACAACAGTCAGAAAGAGTTGAGAGCTTAGGCATTGGTTAGAGCTGCAGTATTCTCAAGGATACCCTGCGGCCCATGGAGACATCTCCATAGAGTCTTTCATGGGATCAGCCACCACCTGCATGCCCGCATGAAGTCTCATTCCCATTCTCTCCACTTCAGCAATGACAAAGGAAAGCTGTTCCCCTCTGCAGCATACAGCACTGTCAAGATCAGTTTTATATTTATTTGCTGGCCTGAATGTAGTAGCAACACAGCAGAGACCTTCACTGTAAGCAGATAAAACAGACAAGACGTTAGAGAATTAAAATACTCATTTTTTCCTGATTAGAAAACAAGAGTGAGAACATCAAGGCTGTATCTCCTAAAGAATTCAGGTATTGCAATGCTGAGAGGTTGGGTCTGGAAGCATCAGGTCTCTCTACACAGGGACACGCTCTCCCTGCAGTAGTGCCCGTGCTCTCCACACCGCATGGATTAAGGAAGACCTGAACAGCTGAACTGTGGAGTCAGCATCTTAAGATTATACAAAGAAGCCTAAAAACAGGCACCTCCCTCAGACCACACAAGATGTCCTTCCTTGCAGGGGTTCTCCCTGTAGGTAGCAGTTGAACTTGGCACATCCTATCTGTGATAAGATGGACAGAAAGCCACCAGCCTCTCACCAGGGACTAGCTTTTCACCAAAGTAGTCAGTCAGCAGAGTAGTTAAAGATTTTAACTTGATTATTTCTATGAAATTTGGACTAGAGTCTGGAGGACACCTTTCTCACAGCTGAGGAAATATCCCACTGAGGCACCCAGTATCCCAGGGTTGACTGATCCTCCATAAAAGTGTCACGTCAGTTTGTATAAATTATTAAATTTCCACTGGATCAAAAAGAGAGTGCCTGTACTTAGGGGTTAATGCACAAGTTCATTCACAGCCTCCCTGTGAGGCAGTGTCAAAGTTTGAGTGGCTTTATACATACCCTCTGGCAAAAGCAGAGATTGCAACTGAGCAGTGTCTTTTAAAAGATCAGTAGCATCTTAACAGTGGGCTGTGGAATGGCACTGCATGTTTAAAAACCTGGTTTGGAGCACTTTTTCCAGGATCTCACAGTGAAATGGTGCCAGTGCTGGATATTGAACTATGATCTGCTGAGGAATGTCTATCCAGATTTTTGCAAACAAGGCTCAGGGACTCTCAGAAGATTTAATAGAGTGGACACGGCACCACACTAATGGAGCTGCACAGATCTGGGATTGGAGCTGGCTGGTTGCTAGCCAGCTTGGATTGAGGACAGGATGATCTTAGTCTGGCCTGCAAAAGACCATGGGAAAATATCCAGGGTCCCAATCCATACCTTAAAAACAAGATCAGACTGTCCTTTCAATGGGGTGGAAGTGGGGGAGAGAGTTTTTTCCTGATTGTTCTTTTTCCTTTGTGAGGGTGGATCTTATTATGAGCACAGCTGAATTTCTAGATGAAGAAAATTCTCCTCTGACAAGTTCTCCTTGATCTTTCTATCACAAACTGTGTATACACCCCTAATATATTCCTTGACTGCCACTTCCATGTTCCCTTGCTCTTCGATCAGAGATAAATAAACCAAAGACAGCATGATGCCTGTTATCTAAAAAGATTCAGGTAGAGCAAGTATCATAGCACAATCAGGGTACTTGAAAATTGTATTTTCCTGGAAAGGACTTTTACTTGCCTTCTTGGATCATACACAGAGGAAGTCCAAGGTCTAGAGGGAGAAAAGAACTCTTAGTAACAGAATGTTTGAACATTCATACAGGATTAATTACTTGTTTTATTTTTTCTTTAATTATAAATGATTGTACTGCTAGCAAAAAAAACCTAGAAAAAGACTCTGATCCATGCCAGGCACTTAGTACATGCAAATACTCTGCAAGTTTTTCCTATCTTGAAGAATTTCAGTGTAGACTACGAAGGCAAAGTGAACTGAACCGATCCATGTGCAGCTCCACTTACATAAAAAGACTACTTGCTTCGACAGAGCTGCACCCATTTATCCTCAGGATGAATTCACACTTTTTTTCTATTATTAGATGGACATACCTTTCTAATGGACTCTATGTGATCTAAGCACTTCCACTTATTTTTTCTAGAAGTAAAATTCTATGCCTATACGATGAATCACACTGCTGAGCAGTGCTCTAAATACCAACTGAGGTGCGTTAACATTTGCAATTCCATTATGCTAAATCTGAAATACTAGGCTATATAAAAGATTTCAAACAAAGCTTCTGTTCAGTCTTGGTACAGGAGATCTTTTGTCTGTGGCATATTGCACCAGCACATTAGTGCAATAAGGATTATACAGCTCTTGATACGTCATCAAAATGGATGAATTTCACAACAAATAAATACCACGGGAAGAATTGTGAATTTCTAACAATTATTCCCAAAAACCTATTGCAAGAAAAATTTGCATCCTAAATGTGATTACGGCTCATAAATTTCTAGTTAACATTTACTTATGACAATAATTAAGTCTATTTAAAATATTCAGTCTGGGACAAAGGCAAAATATGTAAGACCTAAGGGTTATGAGCAGGGGAAAATAGGCACTTATAACAGATTACTTATGAATCACAACAGTTGCTGCCAGGTTCTCACTGTATAAAAGTCAAATGTCAGGTTGTCTGTGCTTGGTTATGATTAACGTGAGATCAGGTTTTTGTAACCTGTGAGTCATACTTTCCATGGCCTTGGCCAACTTTCCTAACCTGTCTGTGCTCTTTTTGGGGAAAAAAGTAAGTGTATTTACCCTAATACTTGGGCCCTTGTGAGTCAGCAGTCCTAACTCTGAGCTGCGTGCATGGTCAGGGCGATAGAAACAAACAGCATTTGACTAAGGGGCAATGAGAGTAAAATTGCTACTCATGAAGTATTTTGTTCACATCTGCGCAAGCAGTACATGACCTGTCTACTCCAGAGGGAGCTCAGATACGACAAGCAGAGGTTACGCTATAGCTTTATTTTCCACATCGCATGACCATAGGGAGACATTTCCAGACGACATGCAGGATTGAGAACACATTCTCAATAGATTACACTAACTGATGAGCTGATCAGTTTGTATAATCCATGAATTTCCTCCTTTTGAACTAAGGATCTCGGTTGATGAAGGTGTGTACACTCCCAGCTGGCACCGAACGTGTATCACACATGGTGTCTTTGGTTATCCCAGCTCTTACCAGTCTGTCTACAGTGTTTGTCATGGTGACTGGTACACCTCCGGTAGCAGTCATCTTATGTGACAGTAACGAAAGGGACATGCCAGCTGTGATAAGCTCTCTCCAAACAATACAAACGCATTTCTGGGAAGGTCTTTGTTGTTGTTACAGCAGTAGTTGTGTTGAACTTCACAGAGCTCACATGCTGAAATATAAACAACATCCAGGCAGCCTGAGTGAGTTGTTTAGCACCAACCTGTACCTAAATAACAGCAAGACATGCACTCTCAACTTGTGTAAACCAAGCATCTGGTATTCAATAGACAGAAACTATCTCACTGTTGACATTAGTGGAGCTGGAAAGAGTTTCCACCAACTATTTGCTTTCCTTTATCTCTGGTCCTCCAGCCTGTTCTGCTCTCAATCCCTTTTCTAAGGTTTCTTTTTTTCCCCAGCTTCAATATACCTTTTCCTTGGGTCAAAGTAGGGTCTGAAGCCTGGGCATTTCGCAACACTCCCTTGTGGGTATTAGTTAAAAACTCCTCCACAATCAGTTCCACTTCATCTTACCCAAGACTGAGAGACAGCCAATATTCCAGAAACCTCAGAGCTAAGACCCAGATCTTTTGATGGAACCCATTAAGTCCACTGGGAATCACATTTTGAGGATCTGTAAATACCTGATAGAACCCTGGCAACATGCATCTGCTGGGACCAATGAACTTCAATGCAAAAGACAAGAGCTGAGGCACCTGCAAGGAAGTTAACAGGAAGCAGAGCTCTCTCTATACAGGCTGTGTCAGCATTTAAATGCTAGATTATGTTTAGCAGCACTAAACACAGCACTGGCTGCTTAATTTTCTCCACCTAACAGTTGCCTTCAGACTTTAAAGATTCATACACCCTTCCCCACTCAGCATTGAAAGAGGAGCTAATATCCATTCCCGTTATGGAATGCAGGTCCACATCTCCAGTCTGGTTTGTTTTCATACAAATTTTGTCCCCCTTATTTCTTCCAGTGTGACTAGTTTTGGAGTAAAGGCTCTTCTTGGTAGAGAGCAGCAGAATATCATCCCCAGAGATGAGTCTGTGGCTAAACCGTGCCACTTTCATGATGAAAGAATCTGGCATTATATTCCTAGAGCATGGGCTTTTAGAAAGAATTAGAAAATGTTAATTACATCAAATAATTTTATACTTCAAATCCATAATTATATTTAACAACAACCTCTAGCATTATCATCAGCTATCAAAATCAATGATGGTTCCCAATTCCAGCAGGAGTACTTTCAGACTGAGTATGGGGCCCTTGGGTACAGTGTGACCTGAGATAATGTCAGTGTAAGAGGCTTATTCCCCCCCTTACTCCTCTTCTGTAGGAACCTCACCCTTCCTTTTGCTCCCACCTCCATGACCATTCTGTCACCCCCCAATTAGCCCTTTAGAACTATTTGTGGAGTTGACTCTAAACTGGATCATTGAAAGGAACTGCTTTAAAAATATGACACCTTTTCCTTTAGGAAGAAGAGATTGGAAAGTAAGGAGCAACTGCTCAACCACCACACCATACCAGAGACGGGTAACCCAAAGTCACGACCCCAGTGGCAGATAGCCCAGTCCAGGGCTTGATATGGGACACAGATCTTTAAAAAGCCTGCTAAAGGTATGACATGAAACTGCAGCCCCGTTGGGCTTGGAAAAATGTGCTGTTGCTTGAAAAAGTGCACCCAAATCCCTTCTCTGAGCTGTTCTTTAAAAGTTAAAGTGACCTAAAGCAAAGCTTATTCTAATAAGCAATGTTTTAAAATAAACAATCAAAGAAAACATAGCAAGGGAAACAATTCTTAACAAAGAATATTCTGTGATGTCTGTATTTCTACAGGAAAGGCCCTTGGCACTGCCATGGTGAGAGTGGAGGACATTTTATAAACATATTTCTATAAAGAGAAAAGTATTCAAATTGGAAATGCCCATTTGGCTGACTCTCCCCCTTTGCAGCTTGTGTACTCCTTCAGCAGATAACAGAAGACAGCTCTTGCTAGCAGGCTGCTCTCAATGTTCTCTTCATTAACTCTGGGAAAATAAAAGCTCCATGCTACATTCTTTGATGGTAATTAGAAGCTGAATCATGCAATGCGTCAACCCTCCAACGTTCTTTGGGTGTTTACAATTTATACTAGTGTATTATACCTAGTTTTATTTAGGGTTGTCTTAGAAACGTATGCTATTACAGAGAATGTAGTTTGGGGAACAGATGACAATTTAATTGTGGAAGGGGTATTTTTTTTAAATTCTACAGAAGAAGAATCAATGTTAAAAAAATCATTTTAATGCCTCCAGTATGTTGGGAATCATTTCAGTTCACGAAAGAACGTGATGATTTTTTATCACAGATGCAGAAGACAGATGATTTTACATAGAATCATCACAGCCATTAGAGAAGATGCAGCTTATTTTCCTTTGTCTCCTTGAGCAGTTCTGGCAAATTCAGGGTGGAATTAATGGTATCTAACAGTAGGGGCCAACTAGCATTTCAGTATTAAGGAATATCCCACAAGGTCAGCAATGAATTATCTGCATAGAAAGCCTTAAAATACTATAAATACCATCTAGCTCTGAGATTCCACAGGCAGGTTTACACTTCACTCAATATCTACAGTTACTGTTTAGGGTATATGAATATATTGGCCGTTTCAGATAGGGTACCAGAAAGGATGAACAAAACTCCCTCTTTGACTATCAGAAAGTAGTTGGTTCTCCTTTGGGTAAGAATCCTTATTTCCACATCTTTTCCTCACATCACATGAGCTGCACTCAGTTACAGCACAAGTTGCTAAAGGCTAGTTTATTGAGACATAACATAAAAATAGAACAGGTCATTTCAGTCTGTGGTCACTTTATGTTGACCTGAAGTCAATCCATCGGTATGAGCCAAGCAGTCAGCAGACCTGGGAAACTCCAAGAGAAATGAATGTATTATTTAGGTTAGGATGATGATTCAATACCTGACACGCTTCTCTAGTTTGGAACTCAACCAACATCTTGGCATGACACCGTCTTTTCACTGCAAATAGCCTCCTCCTTCCTCAGATGGCATCCATCATATTTATGAACATAATCAAAGAACAAGCACGATAAGAATCATGCAAAACATGTAGAGCTCATTTTTATATATAAAAGCTGGCTGTTTACATTTCTTAGTGTCTGTTTAACTCATGTTATATTCCATGTCTGATTCTAAGCAAAGAAATAGAAAAACTCTCAACTCAGTTACACACAGTCCCAAGTGAACTGGGAATTCAAGACTGGATGATATAATAAACAGAGCTGGAGGCAGATCAAAGTAATGCAGGCATTTTTGAACAAGAAAGATGACAACTCAAATGGAATTAGGGCTTCCACTTGCTCTTGTGATGCTTGGCACACCTGCATTCAATATCCCAGGTTTTCTACCCTCTCAGCCGGACAGACAGTAATGCAGGACCCAATTCCCAATGGCTTTCAAAGAGGTTTAGGCACCTGCCTCACATTTGTTCAAGCCCTCTTTCCCCATGTTCTCTCCAGCTATGACAAACTGCATACAAACCAGGAGATTCCATTTGCCACTTCACTTCACCACACGTGAGTGTGCCCTCATGTAAATTACTCAACCTTTGTACTTCTTTTAGCCATCCCATTTGTGAAGTAAAAACCCCACCCTATTATTAATACATTTAATACTTTTAAAAATGCTTTGAGCTTACACTAGAGGTACATTATAAATAGATACAGATCTGCATTTCCAACATTCAAAAATGAGGAAAAATACTTGTTGGTGAATTAACTACATATGATCAATGCCAAATAAAAATCTACTCTGTTCTTGCTGAGGTCATTTAGTGCTCTACAGTTCTCATGAAGTAAATATTTTTGAAAGTGGGAATGCTCTGAGATTAAGCAATACATTAAATTTTTTGATCAAATGCCAGAAGCCATAGGTGAATAGGAAACAGACATCAGTAATTACAGTTCGTACTTCAGCTATTTCAAAACCCCTTGCTTCAATGAGCAAGTATTAACTGGACAGACACTCCTTCACAAATTAGAGGTTGCAAAGGCTTATTACACACCATATTTATCTTTGAAACTTGTCCAACAGAATTAAACTAAAAAAGTAATGATATGGATTATGGTTGCAGGCAAAAAACTATTAAAACTCTAACAACTCTATATGTGTTTTTATCTGTCAAACTGTCCCTGCAGCCACTCTGGTTTAGGAGCTCAGGAATGCAGTATTAATACTAGTACTTGTATTAATATGCTGTTGTCAAACTCCAAACTGGCTGTATTTTATCACAGGAGTTGATAAACAATGTTTCTTGATTGTGTAGCCTTGGAACGCAACAGAATTGCAAGAGCATGAGTTGGGACTATGCCCAGATGGGAGCATAAATGAAAGAGTATGATACCCACACAAGTGAGCAGCATACAACGAGGAACATCTACAATGCTTAGCGAAACAGTACCATCAGCCTGACATCGACCAAGCCTATCAAAAACCAAGAGCGATCTAACCACCTCGCTGTGTTATAGCACCTGAGTAATACACTTTGCTAAGAGGCAGCTCAAGACAGAACCCTTGTTCAAAGAACGATGGATAACTGAGAGGACATTCTCCTTTTCAAACTCAGTTTTTCTGTTTACTCTGGAGAACTGCACTTGGGAACCTACAAGACTTTTCCTCAAATGACTTCAGACTACTCCAGATATCCAAGAGAATACCATGGCTGTAGTTGGAAGAAATATGAAATTGTGGTGGAGAAAAAACTGGGGCAAATTTAGTGCATGCATTTAGGTTTGTCAAGGCTTCTGAGGGGTAGGAAGGAGCTTAGGTAAGGCTGCCTCTTAACTGTTGCCCAACCAGAGACATCAAACAAGCTCCTAATAAATATTTGGCTTCACAACAGATTTGCACTGAAATTAATAACTTAAGTACATACCTCTAGATACATAATTTCAGTCAGACGAGGAGATAGTGCAAACTCTTCGCTTGCTGAAAGAATTATTACATCTCAGATTTAGTTCAGTGCAAGATTATATATTTAAGTTGATTAAAAAGATTACAGCTAACTGAAACAAGCATTTGGATTGTTTTAACACTGTTAAAAGCCAGGAAAAGTTAAATCTCAGAAGGCAGTTTTACTTGTTTGGCCAAAATTCCCAGCACAGAGACAAACTACTTTAAACCCACCCACCCCCACCCCCCAAAAAACACTGAACCAAAACAAAAAGCATCAGGAATGCAAGATGACTCAGAATCTGATCAGCAGTTTAGGAAGCTGTTAACGGTACAGTTATGCGTTCATTTGTTTATTCTGTATTCAGATGATCTCTATAAAGCTGCATTAGGCTTTTGTATTTTCCCTGTTAATCGGGTTTTTTTGAACATGGTATAATTCTCGGAATTAACTAATATTCTAAGCAAATACTTTAGGTACATCAAAATACTTGAAATGATGTAATTTTTAAATTCATCGCACAAGTAACCCAATGCAAATATCCTGCATACTTCCTAAAAAGCTACATTAGTAATGGCCTAACATAAAACTAATTGGTTATTTTAAGTGAAAAATAGTACCGGTGGCTGGGTACGGACAGCTGTGACAAATACAATGTGGCAGTTCACAGACAACTGCTGTATTTTGAGGGTGTGTTTTTCTTTTAAAGCACACTTTCATATCAAACAGCTCTGATCCTTACAATTAGACCTTCGACTAACAAATATTCATACTATTAAGAGCAGCTATTACAAAAAAGCACACAGCATCTGTTTAATATATGCTTCTTCTAAATGTTTAATGGAATTTTGTGCTGAAAACATCAGCAGTATTATCAGCATCATTCTGCTTTTCAGTATATAACAAAGGTTAACTGTATCTAACGCTCATCTGCCAGCTGCTTAAAAAAACACCCCAGAAATTATGGGCAGAGTGCCTATGAATTTTGGGCAGGAACACTTGGAACTGAGAAAAAAATCTTCATGAAGGTTCATAGCGTAATCTATTTGTTTATACAAGTAAACATGCAATTTACCTTTATCATCACTTTACAAAGAGATATCATTTGCTTCCTGCCACACCAAAGTTTTTAAAGCTAATATAGTTTATAAGCCATAGTGTGAGATTTATGATGTTATACTGCAGAAACCTGTTCAGCCCCTGCTTTACAGTCCTGGCAATTGTATTCAGCTCTGTCATCGTAACTAATCACAGCTAACTGCAGATTACCATATTGCAAACTCTCATCTTTGTGAAAGAAATATGATGTTCTGCTAAAAAAATTAAAAATCAAACATCCTGAGGGCTAATGAACAAAAATGCACTATTCCATGTTGGACTGCAAACCTAAGCTGTTTGAATTGTTGCCGTAAAACTTCAAATTGCTATTTGTTGGCAAGTTGTTTTAGCCTCAAGTACTTACATAGTAAATCACCATTACGCTAATACCATACCTTTGGCCTGAAACATATTAATCTTGGTTAACAATAACTGACATTTACATTACCAATTCAATTCAGGCATTGTGGTGACTAAACATACATGCAAGAGCTTCAGGGAGAAAAGTTATTAGTTCTGAATGTGTCCTTACTTTTCACTGAGAACAATTTTGAAGAAACATTATCATCAATTCTTGTTATAATCTTATAACAAAACATTCAAATCCTAATTGATCTGTAAAACATTTGACTTGGAGTAAAATCTGCATTTGTTACTTGGGTGTGGCTAACTGCACAGCATAACGTATTTCAGATATATTTCAATATATGTATTTCTATACTTTGGCTGCTCAAAGAAACTGGGACTTTTAAGAACTTGAGCTCCTAGGAAGGGAAGGAAACTAAAACGGGAGTTTGAAATATTCTGAAGAACGTGGCACCAGGACATGACAAATAGTACCAGATCCTCCCAGGAGAGGGAGGATGGACTTTTTCAGCCAATTTTTTCTGTTCTTATTTACGTAAGCCCATAAATGCATAAATAATAATGGTTTTGAACAGGTAGGGTGGTTTTGATTTTCTTTATTTAGTGCCCCTCCAAACTTTCAAGCAAACCGAAGAAGTAGTGCTTACTGCATTAAGTCTGTATAACCTTAGCATGAAAGCTTATCCCTCTCCTTATACCCATGCATTACAACTACAGTGCAGCACAGAACACTTTTGGACCAAGTATTTTATTCCAACTATAAAGAGTTTTCTACAAGACTCCAAATGCATTCTACAATGCATTATCTTAGGTTTTCATATTTTGGAGAAAAATACTATTTAACATAGTATTGATGTTTAGATATTTTTGCTACATTATAAGAGAGTGCCAAAACAAGATACCCCACTCTAACAGCAATAAGAGAAACACAAAGAATTCAATGTGTTGGAGTTTGTTATGGGGGGCGTTTTTGTGTTTAGATTTAAGATATCGCCCACAATGATTCAAGTCATAACAGGCATCTGACTCTTGATGAAAACAGGACGAATTACATGTATCCCATATTGCTTTTTGTTTCCCATCTTTTCTTGGCTTCAAATCTGAAATAGAGCACAAAAACCACGTTAGGAATCATGAGCATATGTGTTTCAGGGATTCTACCATACTTTTCATAATAACAAAAATAAGTTCTTATTTTTAATACTGTAATAAAGATATGAAGGCAAATACAGCCATATAACCAATACATTAATTCTGGTGAAGCCTCTGTACACCACTAAAAAACCTAGCCCAAAACCCAACAAGGTTAAACTAAACAAATAAGATTAGCACAAGCCTATTTCAACAAAGAAAACATTTAACTGAGATTGCATTGTATACACTTAGCGCTAATGGAACCACAAATGTTTAATTCCATACTCAAATGACTTACCCCCAAGCAAGCTTCTTTTTCTTACGAGCTTCTTGGGCAGCCTCTGCTTCTTGCTTGGCTTTTACAAAGTTGCGGCAAGCAGCAGCTTTGGCAATTTTCACACCAAGCTAAGACATAAAAAGCAACAAAGGAAAACTGAATAGATGCAAATGGCTCATATGAAATTTAAGTCTCTCAAATTACTTGGTCTGATTCTGTTTCGCAAAAGTCAATAGATACTAAAATACCTTTCAAATATTAGGCTGATGCTGTGCTATTAGATCAGACAAGCAAGAATGTCTCTTGAGAGAAATACAGAGCAGTGGGATCCTGAGGCAAGCAATCCTTTTCACCAAATCCTTCATTTTCAAGAGTAAAAGCAAAGTGCAATAGCTCACTAGAACCTTTTGTTTGTCTGTTTTTTAACAAACTATGTAGACATAGATATACACACACAGTCTCTGTTATTAAAACCAGTCTGTGACCTCAGCTGTGCTAACACAATAGCATCAAGTCTTACCAATATGAAAACCACCCAAAAAGACAGTTTGATACAGGAAGAAATGCTACAACCCCACATTTTCAGTAGTACCAGTAGTCATGTTTTAACCAGTCTGTCCAGAAAGTAAATGAAGCAGTGTCCATAGAGTCCATCTGGCATTTAGTCTTCACATTACCAGCTTTTAGATTATTAGCACGATAATATGCATGCTTTTCAAACAAGGTCGTAACAGGCTGTAGGTGAATACTACTTTACTTTCATAAACTTATTCACACCAAGAATTAAGTTCACTTTAAGGAATGTCAAGGCAGGAGCAGGGGGGGTAGAAAAAAGAAAAACAGATGGAAAGGTACTGTGAACTATGACCAGATTAGGGAAAATAATCAGCATTCATAACTTGTTCATTGTAGATATATTTTGTGATTGCTGTCATGACTTGAGATTACCTGCAACTAAATTATGAATTATGGAAGAATTTGGTCTCAGAAGTTACTGCTTTTCTCCAAGACAAACTAGCAATTCATTTAGCCACAACTGCTACAAACTGACGTGGACAAACATGTTTTCTTCCTATCCAGTCCAAACCTACTGAAGTTAGCTAACATGTTTCTCACTAGAATATTCTAAATTTCCCCAAAATGTCACGGGAGCATCAAACAACAGAAGCATGGGAGACCCAAGTGAAAGAACACTCCTTAGCACTTTGGTTAAGGATCCACTATTATTGCTAACACACCTCAGTAACCTGCAGCATCTATACATGCAAATCTTATTTACTCAGAGCTGTTTTGTCCAGATAAGATGAGAGAGAACTCAAGAAGGCATCTTCAGGTGTAGGTGCACTGACACATCTTCTACAACTCTCCCATCAAACACCTACCCTGTAGGCAGGTTGATACCCTGATCATCTTGTTAACAAAGCAAAACAAAATGGCATCACTACAAGCTACTCTACCTTATGGTCCTCTTTCAGGGTTCAAGAATCAAGGAAGTAGCCCTTCTGCAGAAGGCATTGAGAGTCTACACATATGCAGGTGGTAAGCACAACAACAGTTTGTGGTTTGAGGCTCTGAACACTTGCACCACAAACAGTAGATAGGTAAGCAAAATATTTTAAAAGGAAAGTGTGCAGAATAAATAACGCTAAACAAGTTTTTAATCTACGATTTGCACATGTTATAAGGTCATAAATATGCACCTATGGAATCACCTTGATGCACAAGATAGAAGTTTTGAAATGTCTGGTCACATGAATTACATTATTAACTACATCATTTTTCCCGAGCTTTAACATTTTATATATCAGTAATTCAATGCTGACATCTGAACTGCCAAATTTCAAGTCAAAGACCAGAACATAACATTCTCTTATTTGCACTGTCACTTAATATATAAGGGCAGCTCTTAACTTCAACATAAAAATGACTAAGAAAACTCACCTAACATATTCAAAATATGTTTACTTGTTAATTGAAATAGGAGCAATTATTAGCCTAAAAAAATAGAGCAATGTGATGGCTGAAGTCAATCAGCAGAACCATGCCTTTATTTCTGAACTGTATTTTACTTCGTAACATACTTGAAAATTAACTTTATGATGAACAACAGCATCTCTTTAAACATATTCTAGTTATCTGTTGAACACTTACACACATACAAATATACACAAGCAAGGTCTACACAAATGCTGCAGAAAAAATCTTTTGATCTGTTATTTCTTGGAAAACAGAATGAGTTCTTCCATCTTTGAAAAATACGGATAAATGGGATAATAAGATCCTCTGCAGTGTACGTGGAAGTAAAAGGAGAAACATTTTGCAGCATCAATGCTATAATTTCTAGGCTACAGAGAGTCAAATTTTCAAGACACGAAAACAAATGTGTCACATATAAACACACAAACATTTTAGATAAAACACCTTCTGCTCCCACCCACACCCAGACATACATCTTCACTCCCCGTCCCCCTTCAATAAATCCACGGGTTTTACATCAAAAAAACCCCAACATTTCAGGTCATCAGATAACTCAATAAAATACAATCTTAAAAGAAGTAAGAAAGCATGAATAAAAATGTATACAACAATTTCTTGTGTAGTCAAAGTATCAGCATTTTCCATATAGAACATCCAATATTTTGCTGCATTTTAATTAAGGTGTCTAAACATTATCACAAAGAACTGCAAATTGGTCAGAGCACGCAGTAAGGAAAATTAAGCTCTAAAGGCTTTTTATCACCATATTTCAGGAACCAAGGGTGTAAAATGTTCTAATTTGGGATATATTAAAAGCCATAAAAGGTCTTTCAAAAAGATTAATGGTACTTTGCTTGGATTTAAGATAAGGGCTTTAGCTGGTTGGAAAAGCAGGGCCCTGGCTAGACCCTTGAGGCATTCATCTTTACAGCCACTTGGAAGATTTGTAAAAGCGTCTGCATAACCTCAAGCAAACGCACTGCGACATTTTTTTTTTTAATTCCTTTCAATTTTACAGGTTTAAAGTGTGTAAATCATATTGGGTAGTAAAGCTGATATAATGGGTCTTCTTTGTAACATTATATATATGTATTTTTAAGACAAACTTAAACAACTTAGTTTCTAAAGGGCAAAGACCTTTCCATTTTGAAGTTGACCAATAATCACATCAAATATCTTATTCTAGATGTTTAATGCAGCATAAATGAAAACTCCCTATCTGTTATTTTTCATAAATTTTCTGCTCATCTGAAATAACTACCTTGTAACAAATTCCTGAAGCTTTGCTTCTTTTTGAACACTTTCAAGGCATTTATTTAAAAATACCAATCATCATACTTCAACTTTTTAAGGAATAACAGGTCTCTATGAAAAATATTTATGCCATTCTCTTTTGTTCTTTAATTAAATGAAAACAGATGTTTTCTGAAGTAAAATGGAACCATTACTGGAGTACTTAAAGTGTTAAGGTCTTTAATTTTTATATCAGTTTGGTCTACAATTCCTGATTGTCTTTACTCAAGCTCAACATTAATGTCAAGCAAGTTACCTAGGAGACGAAAGAGATCAAAGAGACAAAAAACCCTCAAATGTCTGATTAATCAAGCCTGCAAACAGCTTATTTCTTTTAGCCTGCATGCAAGTATGAAAATGAGATTCTGGGAGCCGTACATTGTGCAGATTTGTTCATTCTTATCAGAACAAAGCCAGCGGCAGCTTATTTCATGGATCATTGGCACTGTCATCAGTGCTACACAGAACGGGTGACAGCTCCTCATTTTGAGGCTTGAACAAAATTAGCAAAAAGTCGGCACAAATTAGCCTCTCATCTTTTTAGTAATATGACATTATTCATTTACTTTTTATCCAATTTTTAATTTTTTCCTTGTCAGCTATCCCTTTCTAGTGTTTCTTGCACAGCATCATAAAACACTTCTAAAACAAGCAAAGAAATGGCTGAAGTTGAAATAGGATGTAAAGTTCAGACAGAAGAGTAAACATTTTTACGAAGTTGCAACAGAATCTACTCTAACTTCCAGCGAACTTCCTTGAAAATCAAGACGTTTAACATTAAATATCATAAAGCAAAGACTTTTCGTTAAGCTAGCACTGCGCAGTGTAAATGCTGAATGACACAAGTAATGAAACAACAGATTCAAGAACTGCTCCAGAAATATTTCTGTATGATATACATAATGCTAAACCTGCAGAAGCTCTGACAAAACATCTATATTCAAACAGGTCCTGAAATATCCTACAACCATAGCAGGGAAGCCAAGCGGCCTATTAATACAGTGTTACAGCTTCTCATCAAATATGAATCTAGTTATTTCAGGCTTGCCTTTAGCAATGATTTTCTCCTTTTATGTTATGGAATGTTATCCATTGCTGACGTATATAAAATATATAAAGCAAACAAGAATACAGAGTGGGTTTTGCAGTGAAAATTGTCCCCCCTCAATGATGTGCTCAACTTCCACTGTAAAATACTTTGTAATACCTTTGTTGTATTTTTACGCTGTGTATTACAACATCGAATTATATTTGGATGACACAGTAACGGAGCAAGGACAGAAAACTGCTCTAATGTTGGGCTCTTTGGTAGATTTAAAACATTTAAATACAAGTAACTTCTTCCATTCATGAGAAAACACAGCATTAAAAAATTAACTATAAGCTGTTAGATGCTTTACACAGCCCCCTCATAAGAAAGGCAGTTTTAAAAAAAGAACTGTAGTACTGTTTTCAGCAATTTCTTTATCTCTGTTCTTCTAAGTAAGAAAGCTTATTAACAAGCTTTGAACTTAAAATCACATTTACAATAATGTGCCATCAACAGTTTTATAAGCTAATTAGAAAAAAAGATTAATTAATGACTGGCTGCTAATAAAATGGCAATCATGAAGAAAGAAACCAAGGGTGCTAAGCTTCAACTACCACCAATTAAGAGCTAATTACAAACAAATTATATATGTGTTTTGCTGTGGGCTTTAATTTACTAAAATGGTTTTAATTAAAAGAGAAAACATGCTGATTAATTGAACTGCAGAAAAAATCTACAGTATAAACTGTGCTTTGTCTGTCTCTTTAATTAGACTTGTAACATCTGAAATCTTTTTTTAAGGTTTGTTAAGGAAAAGATATACATAATTAAGGGAGCATATGAATGTAATTCTAGGTGATAACCCTGCCATGTTCCAAAGGTTAAAAGAAAACAACCCCAATGAGGAGAGATATTTGGAAGCACCTCAGCTAAGGGTTAGAAAAAATCCTTCAGAGATAAAAATCTTTTTTTCACCCCCAGGTCCTTCAATGGGACTTCCAAGTTAATTGGTGCTTGGTTGCATTTCATATAACATTGCATCAATCTTGTCAGGTACCCAAAACACTACAGTAAGTTATGAATACTGCACAGAATTCAGAAACGAGACTCTTAGCATGAGAAGAGGATCAAGCACTACAACCTGTCCATCTGAAACCGCAATATCCATGTGACCTCATGATCAATCATATCCTACTCCGATTTTCAAATGGAAAACAGCTTCTGGAATGGATCTCAAGAGTTATGACATACAACCTTGCTCATGTGCTTCCCATTCCAGATTAGAAGACTAGAAGTTACTTACAGACAAGAGATACAGACAAGATCATTAGAAAAATGATCAAAACAGATGCAACAAATTTTGAAGACAACAGCAGCAGTGATCTTGCTGTAACCAAGAACGATATCCCCAGCAAAGAGCCAATTAGTTTCATCGATTGCAGTGTAGATCTTTCATTTAAGCTTGATTACAATATTACAATTATAGTTTCCCTATAAATTGCAGCTTTTAAAAAGTGTTTCACCAAAATGCCAGAAGCCACTACGCTAAGCACTTAGGAACAGTACTGCCAAAAAGCTTGCGCGATTTAGGGACTGACAACTACTCCAGTAATTTAGCATACTAAATTACAAAACACTTTAAAAGTTCCTTTTGACAGCTATGTCTAATATGGTCAAGATTATTTTATCACGTTCAAGTTACAGTCCTCGGGCTAATGCACTCTTAGACAATGTGGCACCTACCTACCAGGCAGTTAACACAAAAACCACAAACATAATGCAAAGTTTGAGGTTCAGCCAGATTAGTTCTCAGAATATTAGAGCCATAAGAAATCGGCACCCTGCTTCTCAACACCACACTGATCTCAGCACAAAAACACTATGAAAATTCTTTCTCTGGGGGGGAAAAAGCTTGGAAAGTATTTTCAGGTTTACATATGAGGGGCATGGGGGGAATCTTTTAAAATTATTTGGTTTAGTTAGGAAAAGAACTTTTACGAGTATCACTCCAAACTGAAACTGATTTACAGCAAAGGGAAATTACCATATATCTCCACATACCATCCTTACACAAAAGGATAAACACATGCAACTGTGCACTGTCACAGTGCTCTAATTTATCAACGTTTATTCTGCAAAAGTCTAGGCAGATTCCCACAAACAGAGGAAAAACAATTAAAGTACAGTTCAAGATATTATTCAAAAAAAGTGTTTCAAAAGCATTAGAAGAGTTGACATAATTCCAAGCGTGGGTTTGCAGCTACCTATCCAAGTATCTGCTACCATTAAACCTCAACTACCCTACCCTAGAGCATCACCGAGAAAACCATTTTATCTCAGCCCAGCTAAGGGCCACATAAATTCCATTCTCTCACCACTTTCGTTCTAAAAAGTTCAGAATTTTTTCTGGTAACTCCCACATTAACACTTCTGCTGGCATTTCTCAAGTTAAACAAGTCACTATTAATGCAGTGTTCAAATAATGGTTTTAGGTAAGCCAGTCTACATTTGAACTTTAAAACATGAAGACTCTCTGCCAATGCTGAAAGTCCTGGAATGTTATAATGAAGACAGCAACTGGGTTATAATAATAAACCTTAACTGCGTATATTATACCAGCACACTGTAATGAACTGCCAGTTATTTAATGCTAATAGTACTATGTTGTAGGTATTACAGAAATAATTCAGTCTGGCAATGTGTTTAAAAATCCACAGTGACTTAAGATTAAGCAGTATGGCCCACCTGCATTATGTCGATGCTCAACAAAAATTTATCAGAGGAGCACTGATCTTCTATACTGTAACTGCACCACAGCACTGAGGTGCTCAAGCTAGACTGGGTTCTAGAAGCAGTCTAGCTGAAGATGCAGAGTTACTGATGGCCTCAATTATTCTGTGCAATATAATGCAGACTTGCCCATTTTTTCAGGAAGAATTTCACTTGTATATAAAATAATGCAATCAAGAATTTCAGGATTACTGGAACTCATGGTGAAGCAGAACACCCCACAAGAGAACACGCTGTGGGGATGGTCAAGGATGCTACAGTTAGCGATCTGCTACCCTGATAACTCCTAAACTAACTGCAATCACTTTTCTGGTCCACAAACTAGGATGACAACAAGAGACAAGGGGTAACACTTTGTAGTCAGGTTTGCCAGGAGATTAGACTGAATATCATCATCATCATCACATGAGTACAATTCCCTTTTTTTAGAAAAGTGGCACTGCAATAAAAAAAAAGGGATAAACCATTTTTAGTTTCAAAAGCTACATGTGAATCCAATCATGCAACCACTAGTAAATATAGAGCCTTGTGCATAAGGTATTCCGAGTTCTAACTTCTCTCACTCTAAAACCTCAAATGCTACTAGATTAAGAAGTTTTGTTCTAAAATCAGCATTTGTGCTTATTCATCAAAGCAGAAGAAAGCAACAAATAATATATTGCCCAAAGCCTCATTTATGGCAGTACAGTAACATTTTCCTTAAAGAGCCTACAACTCCCACATGGAAACCACAGGACCCAAAACCTCAAAGCAGTATTATTTATGCTTGTATGATATAAAATCCAGCATCCACTCACAGCTGCTAGATTACACACATTGTCTAAGTCATTACTGATTTTAAAGGAATCTGATTTTTAAAAACCTTTTCTCACTGTGTCATCATGATAGCATATTGACAGCATCATTTTGGCATTCCTTTGCTTTTTAGAACATGTTTTTATTGCCTATTCTCATCACCTTTTTATTTTTGGCTTCATTTTTCCAAATACTGAAGCTGCCCTATCAGTTTCACAGGCTTATAAATGTTATACATCAAAAATTAGTTCCACTTATTAAGGCAGGAAACAGCTTTTAAGAACTCTGGGATCTATGCCTCAAAGCAAAAGCTTTATCAGCAGGTTCCAGTCACTGCTTCTTGCAAAAGAAAATGGTGCTGATTAAAACCCCATACACCTGATTTCAAAAAGAACACCTACCCACTGAACATTCTTCACATGGCTGTAAGGGGGGCTCTACTCAAAACAGAAGGCAGCCATTTCTCATGCACTCCCTGTCCCAAACCATGCAACACTGCTCAAGAAAAGTGAAAACTATACATAAAAAGATGAAGTCAAGATAAAAACAAGAAATCATCCACTTATTTTCTAGACTTCAGAAGTGGTGTACTTTGTTACAGTCATAGTACAGTTCCGTGCCTGACTTCCTCAGTGTTGTGTTTGCATTTGGAAGTTAGGGGGATACAAATAGCCACATACTTTAGAAATTAACTCACTTTGTCAGAAATGTTATGGAAAATTAGTTTTAAAGGGGACATTTCTTTAAATTGCAAAGAGAAGTAGCAATTGAATCAATACTATACAATATGAAATATTTTATTACTTGTACACAAAGCAATTATTTTTGAATCCACCTCTTCCACAATCAAATCCTTTTCTACAGGTCTTCACTGAATCAGAATTAATCACTGTTAGAATGATTTTCCTCTTTCAAAGATGCAGTTAAAAAGCCAGCTTCTTAAAAATCAAAGAAAAATGAATCTTGCAGTGGTTTATGTAACACATCTTTACAACAGTAGAGAACCCCAGTGAATTCACATGAATTCTGCCTCGACAGAGCTCCTCATGAGATCAAGCCAGAGTCATTTGAGTTTTCCTTCTTTCAACACACTATTTATTCAGATAAACCCACTTAACCAAAACCAAGTCAAGGCTGTGAATACTAATAAAGTTTCAAGCATTTTGTTTTCAGAATTACAACATGCTAATATTTGAAAGTCAACAATTTGGAGCTAATGTTCCACAAATAATAATACGTTGCTGTAGCACCTGGGATATGCTAGATGCTGTACAATCCCATGGCTACTGAAATCAGATAACAGTTTATCATAAATATTATAAATATTACAAAACCTTAAAAACTTCTTACATTAATTTATTTTTATAGTCAAACAATTTGCACTAGAACCTCAGTATGTTTTATTGATTACAATACTCTAACCACTTTAGAGTAGATGGGATAATGACATTTGTGAAGGAGAACAGCAAGTGTTTTTCATGTTGTAAGCACAAAAGGTAACATAACAGTATCACAGTGAGAAGCTGGTCAGACTTAACGGGAACATTAGGACACATTCCTGTCACTGTCAATAGCCATCATCTTTGTGGACTGAAGTTTTGTGATCACTGGTGAAAAGGCAGAGAAGAGTTTAGTCATTAGAAACTGCCCTGAGTGACTAAACGTAGGAGTTCAATGGTTGTGTAAGAACACGCACTGAGGAACAGTTAGTTCTACCTAACCTTTGAGAACCTTAAGAACTGTATTTCCCATTTCAAGAGCCATCTATTTTTAAAGCCATCACAATATTGTATTATATTGCATAAAACAGATTTAAATCTGCAATTTCACATTAAAGCTTAGCTTGAAACCCTGTACTTAGGAAACATTTTAAATATTCGTATGAGAATGAGAAGTATTGGAATTTGTCCTTTCCTTCTTAATCCTTTTCTAATGCCTTTGAATTTTGCTAGTATGCACAGTGGAAAGAAAATTCCCATTACCTCTGTGAAGATAGAAGAACGTGCAAGATAGAGGAATGAAAGCAGAAGTTACATAATTAATTGCTAAAATAAATCTAAAATATTTATAGTTTAAATTATATAAATCAGACTACTTAAAAATGATAGCTTCTCCACTCACCTCAAATAGCACTTATTTATTTTCTCTTACCTGACTTCAAAACTGTTCCAACTACCTTTTTATCCTGATTTTCTTCCTTTGCATTTTCTCCCCTGTGCACAAACAGCAGCAGGCACAACAGCCTTCATGGATTTCTATTACATACTTCAGCTGCTACTACCTATTATACGTGCGCCAATTTAACTATTTCTTATATGAAATTGCAATTACCAGAGGTATCTGATTCCTCACCAGTTTAAGTATTCACACAGCACTACATACAAATTTAAAGGGTCCTGTTTTTGTAGCAAGGAGCAGCACAGACTTCATAAAATTACTCAGATATACCAACTAATAAGACAACATTGTAAAAAGAAATCCAGCTAAGAGAAATGCTATTTTTTCAATAGATACACATTTACACACTAAAAATTATGACAAGGAGAAAAAATATCCATTCATTCTATAAACATTCTAAGGCTACAGCAATATGTTTGACAGCCATCTACTCCCATTCTTCTTCAGAATTCTTCCAGCCATCAACTCCTGATCACATGAATACCCAGGAAAAAAAGCACTGATGCCCAAGTTTGGGTATATCTGTCCTTATCCGGGTGAGCCTTGCTCTAAGCTTGCCAGTATCTACTTTTCTTCAGGCTTCCCAACCTTATTGGTGAGAGAATGCAAAATCCGAGTGACAAGGAACTGACAGGAAAGGAACATCCTACTCCCTTTTTTTTGGCACGATGCAGGAAAATCAAAAGCTCAATATAGATGACTAGTTGCTGACTGCTCTGACTTGTGAAATCAGCACAAAGGCTTTAAAGCAAGGTTACTTGGGATTGTTCATGGTTGTATTTTCAATTCTTATACATGGCTACAGCCCTCCAATCATTACTAGATCAGCAGGAAAATCCTTCAGTCACTGACAAAAATCTGCTTAGAGGAAACAATCTTGCCCCAAACAATCTTCAATGCTATTTTAGTTATGACACACTTTGTACAGATGTACAAAACTAAATGTTTCCTCAGAGCTTTTGTTAATAGCCCACTTACCTCACGAATGGCTAGTCTATCACTCAGCTCCTCAGCCTTATCAATGTCACCTTCAGCCACAGACTTCTCTATGCTAAGTTCAAGGCCAGACTAGAGAAAGAAAAGCAAATATCTTTAGGACAAATAAAGAAGTAATACGCTTAAAGACAGCATCTGCTTTCTAAAAGTCTTTCTTTCTTAAAATTCTTTAAGACACTGCATAAACCTGTAATTTCTGTGTAACACAAATCACTTTGTCTATGTATTGTAATGGACAGTATAATTAAGAATTCACTGAAAGGCTGCCTGAGCACAAATCATTGCATTAGTTCCACCGTATGTGCAGGATAATACTGTAGGTTAAAAAAATTACACGGACTAGTTTATGCCTGTCACAATAAAATTTCATCTGAAGATCTGGCTTATCTCTTCCATCCCTGAAGCTTTCTAAACAAAATGTGAAATATATGTGTCAGGTAACATGAAGAATGGCAATTACCACTGTATCATTAGAGTGCTAAGATCTTATCTGTATCCAAAAAACTGAGTTTTGGCATGGTGCCACTCCACTGTGCTAATAAATTAAATTCTAGCAGTCATATGGAAAACAATGAAAAAGCTTCAGAAATTAAGCTCTGAAAATACATTGATCATAAAGGTTATTTTCTTAATGTCACTTATTACATTATTTGTGAATGTTGCTGTTAAACAATAAAAAGTAAATATTTACTGGAAATTATAGTTAGAAACTTCTGAAGGAATACAGAAGGGGAGCATAGCAGTAGGCACTGGCTTCAAAGTTCCACAAAAAGCTCACTGTCTCATAACAAAAGTCAATTTACAGCCTCACTGGTTTTAAATATTAGTGGTGCTAAAGAAAACTCATTTGACAGTTTCATAACATATACTTTTTCAAAAGATAAAAACAAAAAGGCAAACAAAATTCCTGAGAAAGTAATCTGCAAATACTGTATTTGAATTATTCAGACTGAAGTTAAAAAAGGCAACCCAAAGAGAGGTGCACAATTGGAAGTTGCAGCAATAGCCAATTCTGCTGGATGTCTCTCCTGAAATTAATGAGGCATACGTTCCACTAGTGACAAAAACCTCTGAACTTATGTGGAGAGCACCTGCATTTTAACACTTCAGGCCTCATTCCAGATCTATCCTGAGCAGTTTAGTGACAACTAAATACCCACCAAAAGTAAGAACTGAGACAGAAGCGAACAGTATCTCCTGACCTGCATGCAGAAGCTTACTTTAAGCAAATGAAAAATACAAAATTTATCATAAAGGAGGCTAACTGAATGTTTGATGTCATAGAACTTGGCCTTTACTAGAAAAACTACACAAACAGTGCTACGAGGACCTCAAATATGAGTTTCTTAACTTGATCATATTATACCAGTTATTTCAAATATGATTAGTTACACAATAATATTTATGAACAGTATGTGTTGTAGATCCAGTGTGTATACATCCTGTATGGTAGGTTTGGCCCTCTAATTCCTATGGCCAGTGGTGTCAGCTAAAGGATATACTTGACATATTTCAAAGTTAAAACATGACTTTAAAAAACCCAAAAGAAAAAAGGTCAAACACTGTATGAAGCCTTGTGTCTCTCATGATAATAGAAAACAAAACCAGACAGGAAACAAGCATGGATACTGTCTCAAAAGAAAGCACAGCAACCTTTCAATCTAAGTACAATTAATTTGATATCTAAAAGGAAATTCATTTAAGATGTGCACAAAATTATTCTTCTTCAGCATAACTTGATTATTTACTCACTTTCAAATAGTCTCAGTTTCATTCCTATCTCAGTTAAGGCTGAGTTCTTTTACTGCCAAGTACAAGCTGACATTGTTTTTGTATCAACAGTCACCTTTTGTGGAGCCCTGCTATCCACAGGTGATTCAAATCTATCATTGATTCCAAAGTATTGTGTAAGTTCTTTCCATTTGTCTTCATTTGCCAACTGTTGACTACTAAAAACAACAACAAAGTCATTAATATAACTAGATCCCTTCCCACAACTTATTCTTTTCAACACTAAAAGAAATTCTTCCATTTCGCAAACATGCTCTTTTCACCCATTCACAGTTTTTAATGGAAGTGAAATTAATTATTCCTTCCCTTCTGCAAGTGTAATTCCATAATCTTGAAAGCAAGCTTATAGAATCATTTAGATTGGAAAGACCTTTCAGACCATAGAGTCCAACCATTAACATAGCACTGCCAAGCAGGAAAAAGAGGAGGCGGCACAGGCTGAACAGGAGCGTGTACGCAATTACATGCAAACCATTATTAGGAGTAATATTAAAGTAAATTTTAAGTTACATAAATAACACATTTGTGCCGATTTTTAAAATTGAGCAATAAACTCTATCAAACAATCACTGGTATCAAATTCAGCCTGCCCGACAGAGACACTGAGCAACTTCAGCAGATATTTTACATGATGTTCAAAGCTAGGCTCTGGCCATGCATGCGGTCAAGCTTTTTACAAGTTTTGCCTGACATTAAAACAGACCTCAGATAATCACACTGAGCTGGTTATACCTCTTAGTCACTTCATCGTTCTTTTTCTGTTTTTCTAGGGGAAAAAAAAATAAAATCCAACATTACACAGTAATACACTACAGCATCCAATGAAGTTAACAGAACTCTAATCGGTCACATTTCCTTTCAAAGATTAACACACTAGGATTTTTACTCAATGATCATGTGGATTTAAACCACTCAGCTCTAAGACTTTTCATACAAAGAACCTCCTACAGGATCTGTGAAGAAGTTTTAACCAGATACACAAAAGTACGTTTTACAGAATTACTGAAATACTGATATATAATGGCTAAGTGTATAACTGAGTAAGTTTTACTTCCTTTTTAAAAAAGGGGACAAATATATTACTTGAACTTTAAGCAGCAATTTAAAACCTAGTCGTACACTTGATGTACACAACTGGAAAAATAATAGATAAAGCTAGAATACATCCACTCAGGCATTCAATTCTTGGCAAAAAAAACCCACCCAACAAACAAAACACAAACAGAACAACCAAACGCATACACCCCTCAAAAAAAAAAAAGAAACCCAGCAGCAAATCCCACTTCCTATGTATTTGATGCTAATTCCATTTTGGGAAAATAAATCCTGTCATTATATAAAACACCTTTTCTGCGGCGCCTTCTTTTTCGGTTTTCATTTCCCTGATTTGCTTGGGTTTTCATTTCACGGTTTTTCTTCTGAAGGTCCAGAAATTTCTGCAAGATTAAGACAAGACAAATCAGTATTTTTAAAATTTTTCCCATTTTTTAAAAAAATTACATAATGTGCTGAGAAATATCATCCCGGTACCTTATTTATCTGCAGTACCTTGTTATATCTATTACATTAAAATTTATGTATTGAGAACATCCAACTCTGATGGTGTTAAACTGAAATTGACTCTAATCTTTCATCACCTCTCTCTTTCTGCCCTCCCAAAATCCCAGGAATATTCAAACCCAGCAGTTTTCTCATGGGACGTGACACTGAATACACTTAGGCTGTTTGTGCACTCCTCAACTATTCAACACATTGCTGCTGACTAGGTGGTAGCTTGTAATCAAAGTGTTACTGACAGCACAGCAGGCTACCAGCATGGATCGATGGATAGAGTAGAGTAACTAGTCTTTACAATTCTTAGACTCAAAAGGCTAAAGCACAGATTGCTTTATTTTCTCAGTCTTTACATGCAGCAGGAAATATCAAGAGATTATGTGAGCAACTATGAATCTGAATGCTTGCAACTAACCCCTACAGAAAGCAGAAGGGTACCCCTCCACTCCACAGATACACATCACCAGCACAGCAGCTGATACACTGAGCTGTAAATCCTAACTAATACAAAAAGCAGTTACTAAAAGTGCAGAGCCTATGCACTACTGAAAATACAAGTCTTTATGCAACTATACAGTTACCCAAACACTGCCCTGCTCTGCTCTCAATCACCACTGCACTAGGAAAAAAACCAAGACTTACATTCATTTCCTATCTAAATTCCTATCCATCCTGCTTGAAACAGTCTAAGGTATATTACCGCAACTGAACTTTGATCATATTTTTTTTTTCCTTTTCAGATTTATATATTGAATATTCATTATTGAATTATTTTAATTTAAAAGTTCGCCATTTGACTTTGAGTATATTGCATTTATGCTCTGGACATTTGGGGGCTTGTAACAATACCTACATTCCACATATTTAAAGAAACCCCAGAAGGGCATGTTTGAGATTTGTCTTCTCCATCTGCCACTGACAGCAAAATGGGTTCACTGACAGCACCGCTTTCACGTGCATTCTCCTGGAGTTCAGAAAGCTGAACTTTTTCAAGATCTTCTTTTGCATCTTCCTTTGAAAAGGAACCACACGATTTGTCTTCCTCATCAGAACTTAAGTCAACATCGCTTTCATTCACTCCTGGAGGTAACAGTCCACTCCACATCTTCCAGTTTAAACAAGTCCAAGCCACTTCAAGTTACTGCAAAACACCAAAGTTATGTGAGCTTACCTATGCCGGGATATACCACAATTAGCGTGCAGAAGAGAGAAGCAAAAGTAGCAAAACACAATCAGAAATGTTTTAATTTCTCCTGAGAAAAGCAACTACTATTAGATACTTTAGACAAGCACGTTATAAAGCTTCTAATACTTACTATTTCAGAGAGAAGTAGAGGATTTAAGTTCACGGGTTGAAGCTATCAGGTCTCTTTTTTTCTTCCTTGTTCTTTCAAGTTTGCCACTCGGCACTTGTTTACAGCCGCTTTGGGTTGTAGCGCAGTGTTGCAGCAAACGCCTCCCGCCGCGGGCAGCGGGGCAGCTCGCCCGGTCCCCCCACCCAGCGCTCCCCGGGATAGCCCGGAGGCAGCCGCCGCTTCCTCCCACCAGGCGGGCACGGCCGGGCGTGGGGAGCTGCGCTGGCCGCGGGGCGGACGGGGAGAGGAGCCGGCCGTCCAGGCGAAGGCAGCGCGCTGCGGACGCGGCTCGGCTCCGCGCCAGGCTGGGGGAGGCCAGGCGGCACCTCCCGCCCCCGCGGGCCCGACGGCGCTGCCGAGGAGCCCGGAGAGGAACCCGCGCACCACCCACCTGCCCCAGCCACAACCCCGACACCGAAACTCCCCCCAACCGTGTTTACCTGGCCGCCATCTTAGCACTGCTGGAACACCCCGCCTGCCGATTGGGCTCTGCCACGCAGCCAATCAGCGGGCGCTTTGCTGCCTTGGGTCCGGCCTCTCCGGTCTCCCTGACAACGAGGTGGTGCGGCCTGTGCCGGGGCAGAGGGGCGAGAGAGCCGGCCCCGGCCCCGGCCCCGGCGCCAGCGCCGCCGCTTGCCCAGGCGGGGGTCTTTCCCCCGGGGCTGTGGGGACGTAGGTCCCCTCCTCGCCATGAGGCCGCTCTTGGGCAACAGAGCGAGTTCCTCGCAGCCGGGAGGGCTCCAGAAGGGTCTGACGGCTCAGCGTGTGCGAGTGAGGTGGCTTTGTCAGAATTAACAGCACTGCTCTGGAAGGACAGGTGGCGAGTTTTAGTTGCTGTAAGGGAGCATGGCATGTATTCCAAAAGACAACCTTGTAACTCACACGATGCCTGAGTGTTGATGCTGGGACACAATGACTAGGGCCAGCAGCCTTGCTCTTCAAGGGTAGAAAAATCCTTTTAAAGTTCCCACTAGTGTCTTGGATTAAAGGGGTAGAGAGAAAACCTCAAAAGCGCTAGTCCTAGATCTTGCAAGGTTGTTCACTGTGGATTGACTTCCAGCATCAGAGCTCACTTTTTCCTTAAAATGTTCCAAGAATGTGGAAAAGCTTTTAGAATCTCATTGGGAATTATGAGTGGAACAGCACTGTGCTAGGTACTTCAAAGGTGAACAGTAAGTCTATGCAGAGCATTCAGTAAAGGATTTGCTTATTTGGAAGATTCTCCTACACCTTCTTGTCCCTTCAGCCTTCATAGGTGAGACATCCGAAACAGGCATTTAGGAGCAGCCTGAATATGCTTCAGCAAGAACATCTTGCATGCAAAGAGCGATAGGAAGGGAGCCACAGAGAAACTGCAAGAAAAAGATGAAGGGATAAGGCTGACATCACTAGCACTGAAATATGTCTGAGAGGTGGGAGGTTTTGTGATTGGAATAATTTGTAAGAAGATGCATGTCTGAGTGACAATTTGACAGGTTGAAAACTGAATCTCAGTATCAGGACTTTTAAGAAAGGAATTGCTGACACCAAATCAGCACACAACCCAGTTGTGGACAAACAGTTCAGCTATGAGGGGAAAGAGAAAGGGGCAAGAGTTTAAGTGTTATAAAGCTGGGTAACAGGGAATATGGCTTTGAGTAGGGATTTTTTGGTGGATCACAGCTTCTGGGAATAGCTGTGCATGGAAGGAAAGAATAAACACCTTCCTCTTAGATATAAAACAGATCTTCAGATTCATTTCCTTTTTATGCCATAATTTTATATCCTCAGATTCATTTCTAAAATCAATTAATTCCGTAAGTAATCACTTTTTCATGAACTACATGTAAATTTCACACTCAGCTTGCTAACTAGATTTTCCTCTCATCTGGGAAATCAATTTTTAAGAGATTTATTTTATTTACATTTAATAATTGATTGTATTTGGTATACAGATAAGTGGTAATTGATAATTGTATTGATATTGGATATTTGTTGCCATTTGTTCTAGGGAGATGTTAGACCATTAGGCTGCATGATATTTTCTTAATGTGAGCTAATTTGAGAACACTCCAAAAAGTGAAAGACGTGTGACATCTTTGTGACCTGTAAATTTATATGTTTGGTAAGGATACATTTTCAGAAGGCAAGTTTAATTTCATGACACAGTTTTTGTCCAAACATTGTGCTCCTTATTTAGTATCCACAAACCAAGATTGGCACTGGTTGTGCGCACAAATGAAGTACTCAAATGTTCACCTGCGTTTCATTGTATAATTACACATTCCTTGTATTTGTAATTTAAAAAGCCAAATTTCAGGATAATCTCCAGTTCTCCTGCAACAAATTCTGAATTCTCACAGGTTCTTCCACGAGAAAAAAGGTGGAAAGAGCTCCTCCCTGGCTTTCATCAATCCAGAAGCATTTTTATTCAAAAGGTCAGTGATTGGTGAAGCTAGAAAAGAGATTCTTGGCTACTTAACAGGCCTTGCAACTTACTGCTTTTTGTTGAAACAATGTGTAGTCTTTTTGTCTAGGGAAGAATGGAGAAGGCAGCACACCCTTGTGCCCAACTCTGATGTCCCTACATAAAATTTGTGAGGGCAGCTATTGTGTCCAAGACTTGATTCAGTGTCAAATTCTTCTCATGCCAATTTTCTGTTCCCCATCTGGCAAATATTCAAATAATCTGATTTATTTCCTTTTGGTCAACTGATCTAACTTCCTTTCTCACTTGAATTCCTGTCCTGGAGACCTGCCAGACAATGACTCTTATGAATGAAACGAGTCATGCCTCTTTGATTCCCATGGAACATCAAACTAGCACAACACAGTAATTACAGGTTAGCTATTTGTTGATGCTACTATTAAAAAGTACTTGAACTTTAGAAGGAAGGCCTACTGCAATTAGACGTAACACCAAGTTTAATCTGAATCTTTCAAGATCTCTATGAATTTTCAGGTTCCAGGTGATTTTCTCTATATCTCTGTTCCCTCCCTACATTTACCTTCTGCCGTTGGATATTTACAGATACTCTTTTGTGTCCCAGTCGTTATAGTTTACTTTGTCAGATGTGTTGCCTTGTGGCAACACGTATATGAGATTCCTGCAGCGGGAATCTCTAGAGCAAAGCACACAGTCTGCTTAGGAATTTAAAACAGCAGCTCTGGGGGTTGGTCTTTCTACTGTTACTGTCGAGTGACCGAGTATTAGTGTATAGCACTATGGTACTTCTAGTCCATGATGTCCTGAGGTAGGCTTAAGCAAGTTTGATTGGTAAGAGGATATCCTGTGTTCATCTGGGTAACCGATCTGTGCTATTTTTACTGCTGGTACTGTTTAGGGTGGACTCTTCATTCCACCTCCGCCTTTGGCAGTGTGTGCTCTAGCAGGCCTGAACAGAGCATTTTTCCACACCTTTGCTTGTGTTCATGTAGCAGCACTGAAAGAGAGTGTGCTGCTAGTTTCTGGATAAAAAGTATTGATTTTGATCTACAAAGCTCAGCATTGCTTGGGTTCTTTTTGAAACACTGTCTTAATAAGTAACTGTAACAGAAGTGGTCAAGTTTGTCAGGTATTAGAAAAGCAAAGGCCTTGTACGTGCCTGGTCACCACTGCAGGTTCTTAGAGTGGAATTACCTTCTTCAGACCGGCTAGAGGTTAGGTTGTTGTGGTTCAGGACATGGTGGAGGCCTGAACTATTTCCTCAAACACATGCCTGAAGCCATGTTTAGCTAATCATAAATAATCATGTGCAAAATACACACAGTTTCCTAGTAGAGAAATGGTATCTGCTACAACATGAATTATTCATTATTTGCTGTTTCTTGGTCTTCCGCAGCAAACGAGGACGTCAGAAACTTTTCCTTAAGCATGGAAATATGCTACATTTTATCCTTTCGCAGCAGTGTTTTGGAAATATGTTGAAACGATCAAGAACTGAATTCTTATTTAAATGTAATAGGAAGGCCTTATTGTATTAGCAGATTATAGTAATTGTGTTAGTATACTATCTACCTTGTATTCATTTTTGCTAACATAATGAGAAAATTTTCTAGCATGATTATTTTTTAATACAATAAAATAATGTTGGAAAGGAAAATTAATATGATTTTAGAGAGAGATGTAAAGACAATAAAATAACCTCTGTTTTTTTCCTAAACTTTTAATTTGTTGCTAACTTAAAAAATACTTTTTATTAATCCTTTAAAATAATTATATTCAAATGAGCATTTAAAGTCAGTTAAAAGGATTACAGAGGCGTTTTTTTTTTCACGTACTGTGCCATATAAGAACCAAATTAATTCTTGCTAAACAAACATTACAAGAACCATCATAGAGACAATTAATGGAAATCTCCAAAGAACATTATCTAAGACCATATATTAAAATATATTAGTAAATATTCTATAGTGTATATTGTAATTAGTAATGATGTTTTGTAATTTGAGCTCTCTTTACCTCATTCAAAGTAAGACTTTAATCCAGGCAGGCCCTTGGCTGAGCCCTGATCGAAAGCCCGTTAAAGTCAGTGGAAAGATTTCCACTGGCTTCATTTAGGTTTGGATTAGGCCAAGAGTGTGGAGCAGAGAGCACAGCGCTGTTACACTGCAACACAAGTTGGCCGCGTGTGCATACAGTTGGTTTATGTACCAGATGTTGTCTTCTGTCAATTGATCTAAGTCTCAAGTCCCCTTGTGTTCTCATTCCCAGGTTCTCAAGGACACTAAGCAAGAAAATGGAAAGGGATGTAACAAAGAATAGCATTCTGAAATAAAATGGGCTTGAGTATAATCCCCTGTGTACAGCTGAGAAGCTTTGCTATGTGCTCCCTTCTTAGTCCTTATACTGCTACTAGCCAAGAAGAGCTCCAGTCAGTCCACAGGGCTCTTTGTTGTGCAGCATCAGAGCAGGTCTGCTCAGATGCTTCTAAATTTGCTTGTCTGAGAACAGAACATAACTGAACAATGTAGGATCAAGCCTGGAGGTTTTACTGAGAAGATTCTCATACCATCATTTACTACATCCTTGTTCCTCTGAGGTTTGCATTTTGATGAAAATTTTGTCCATAGGTACAGAAAGAAATCTCTGTGGTTTTAAGCATCAGCAGCACATAAGCAAGTTGCTTTGTCTACTTTTTAAAAAAAGGCATCTCTACAGTGTTTGCGCACAGCTGGTATTCAGGGAGGACGTGAGACTTTTTGTTCAAAATTCCTGCTTGAAACTTGGAAGATCTGCACTCAGTTACCATTCTTACCACAGACTTCCAGTGAGGAATGAGCAAGATATTCTTAACTTTAGTACCTCACAGGTAGAAAGAGTTTTCATCATCCTTGTCTATTGCAAGCATAAACTCTGCAGGTTTTGATCCCATTTGAACTGTTCAGGGCATTGACAGACACTGGCATTGGAAAGCTAAAACTGTCAGGCCAGCTTTCAAAGGGTCAGCCTTCATAACAGATGTTACCTTCCCCTCTGTTAGGGATATCTGGTCAAATTATTAAACCATCACAGCTTTCAGTCCTGTATTTTGTGTGGATTATGGTCTGATTATGACCATTGGTTAGTGTGGCAGTTCAGGAACTGATTCAAAAGCAGATCAGATTTTGCTTTAAGAGTGGTGATACTGTGGGTGTGGATAGGGAAGAGGGAATGAGCACAAACAGGTAGAGAAGTTTCAGCCAATTAATTTTAAATTGCCACTGAAGGTCTGTGACAGATTTTAGATATTATGTCAATCCAAGGAGCAAAGAACAGTTAGACTAATTAATCTTGTGGGGTAGATCTGCAAAAAAAAGTGTAAGCACTTAAATGTGCAGATGATCTTGGTTCTTAGAAGTTTTCACAGAGGGCAAAACCAAAACCGAGCTGTTATAGATGTATCCATACAAACCTTAACCCAACTTGTTTGGATACAGCAACAGTAGGGCCATGGGGGTATGAAGTTCACTTCTTGTTAAGTGCCATAGCATTTATTCAGCTGCTTGGGACCTGATGACTGTTGTGCTTGCTGACCTGACCCCTGTGTTACTACAGCTGCAGTTGTTACTTTGAGTATTGGATTTGTTTTATGGGACCTGCAGCCATACAATTCACTGCAATGTAGACATCGCCCCTTTCTGAGGGCCTTCACCTAGTAAAGGACAAATTTCAGCAATCCAAAGACATCAGTCCCAATTGTGTTGTAATGAACACAAAGTCCATATACTGGACTAGGATCTTGGCTACATTTCCTCTGCTCTGGCAATAGAAGAGAAACACCCTTCTGCCATGTTGCTTAACGAAATATCTGACCATTTTTACACAAGAAGAGTCAGAAAGCAGTTTTCTTAACCTCTCAGAGATTTTTTCTTTATGTATTAATTGGCATTATTTAGAAGCGCAGCAGAGAGCCTTACAGCCAGGAGTTCCTTCATGTGGCACTCAGATATGGAGCCAAGGCAGGGCACTTAACCTCTTCTTGGTTTAGTCTGTGAAACAAACAACACTATTTTAAGTACTTTTCAAGGATATTAGATAAAATTAATTAGTTTAGTATTTGTACTACAATAAAGGTCTATGTAATTGGAAAGTCTTATAAGAATCTCGATCTTTTTAATTTTATTTTGTGTTGATTTAACTTTGAAGGGCTAGTTTTGATCCTCTGTACTGTATTTGAAATGTTCTATTGTTTCATTTATATGAATAACAACTGATTTTTCAAGCTACTGTAATGAACCTATTTAGTCTCTAGTTATACCAATGCCCTCTACTGGTTTGAAACACAATTGCTCAGCAGAGGGTATTGCTGTTCTCTTTACTGAGGAAACTGTAATATTTAAATTATTTTCCTTTGAGAGTGGTAGAATTTTGGTTGGGTATCCCAGCTCTCTGTGAAACGCAAGTTGCTACACCATGGACAAGCTGACATCTGGGTGACCATTGTGGTGCTACACGCGTAATACTGTGCCAACTTTTTTGTTGCCTTGTGCGTGTTTTTGTTTCACTGGATTTGCTATTCTTGCCATGAACGACAGGCTCATAGGTAGCCGTCTTGAGAGGGAAGAAGACACTTACCTGAGACTCATTCAGTACAAAGCTGCTCTGTAGATGTCCTGTCAACACAATGGCCACCTCTCTACGGAGACTCTCTGCTCTTCAGCCTGGTCCCGGGCCTACATTAGAAGGTGAGGGGCAGTTGTGTTGACAGGCTGTGGTATAAATAACCCTTGAGGCACGGGAGCCGCAGAGGTAATTAAGTGCCTTGAGGAAAAAGTCTTAACTATCAAGGGATGGATCCACTCCCCCCACCACAAACCAGAGGTCACGTGGCTGAGGAATGTGTATCCAAAGATAATGCTACCTTCAGAGAACTCTACTTACAGGTAAGTAACTCTTCTTTAAAAGAGGTATCTTTGTGTGGCAGACTGTTTATGGGAGCAATTTGAATTGAACTTTAAATGAAAAAGGCATATCTCTGTAAGTGGTAATAATTTTAGTCATCTCGCTGTGGCTAGGGGTTGTGGAATTCATTAGCACAGATTAACATATAAAGTGGGTGAGATATCTAATAGCAAACGTAGAGGTTTAGGGACCTTAATTCATCACTGAATGAACAGCGTGTACAGTATTAGGGACTATGAAATTTTTAATTTACACAAAGTGTCCAAGAATATAGGGAATAAATTTAAACCCAAAACAGATAATGGAGCTGTGCCCTGCCTAGCTGGCAAGTTGAATTGTTTTTACACTGAGTGAAGAAAGCTAATTATCCCAAGCACAAGGAGACTGCTAAAAATAATAAGATTATAAAGAATAATTTGCTGATATAATTACAACAAAATTGGGTACACACAATCGTCAGATACATGTATTGCTTGACCTGGGCGAGAAAGTGAAATAAATCCTTCCTCTATAGCCTTCGTAAATTTGTTTTTATCATCTCCAAGTGGTGTTTGCACAGGCAGCACAATTTGCATGTGTAATGTGGCTGTACAAATTGACAACAAGTAAATTATTCAAGGAAATAGGCTGGTCGTGGGTCTGAACTATCTCGCAAAGCCTATTCATTTTGAAGAATCACTGAGACGTGAAGCTCATACATCAACCATTTTCTGACAATCCTCAGACTTATTGTCTCCTAAAATGTCATTATGGCTATTATTTATGAAGCTAATTCATTTATTAATATATATTTAACTCTGACTTGTCATGCACCTTAGCAGGCATTCTGTGCACTGCATATTTTTGAATAGATGAAAGAGTTTTGCATGCTTTAATGATTACTGTAAGCTGCTATAGATTTATAGAATGCAGCTTTATTATCTACTTGCATTAATACCTTTTTGTCTCTTTTTTTCCCTTAAGGCCATCAAATATAAATGGCAAATGACATATCCAAAAGATTGTGTAAAAAGAGATTTTCTCAGTTTGTTTAATTTTAGAACAAAATGAGGTAACTAACTGTTAAGACCTAATTCATTTTTAAGAGTATATAAAAATTATGTTGGATTTTTGTGTATTTTACTAAAATAAAGGATGAAATGTATAAATTTAGGTGTTTGTTACACTTTTCTCTTTGAGGACAAGTGGCAATGTTTTGATTATACCAACAGGGGGAGTACGGTTCAGAGGGGGCAGAATGGAGCAGATGGAAAATAGATCTATCCTGCTACAGTATACATAGAATATAGATAATTTCCCTCATATAGAACATTCCTTAGGAAATGAACAGCACAGAGAGTATGGATAATGGGTCTGCCTATGGTTCATGGATTTTTTTCATCTTGATTCACTTATCTTTTGGGCATTTAAAAAGACATAGTGTTCACAGTAACCCTCCTCTGACATCTGCAGAGTGTCAGGAAATTAAAAATTGCAATCTACTATGAGAAACATATTTGGGGTAGTTCTAAATTTTATTACGCATGCAGAATTCAGATTAAACTTGTAATTATAATAACAAATTGGCTCATTTAAATGCATAGTTATTATGACTGTACGGTCAATTTGACTATTTGCAAGGGGCCATGATCTCAATATAAGGCTAGTAGCCTCATAGAACTGATAGAGTAGAATCATAGAACTGATTTGGACGTTAAGAGCTGTGATATTGATATTGATATGAGTTGTGATATTGATATCACCCACAGATTTGACAGGTCATTCGGTCTTGCTTCCTCAGTGTTCCCATGTGTAGGCTAGGGATAAAAAGTTTGACTTGTCTCCTGGTGGCACGAAGGAATAACCCATTGGGGTAAAGGAACTCTCTGTTCAGAGTTGTTCTTTAGTATTAAAATTTAGGAACTGTCTTATTTTTCACCTACTCCCAGGATGTGGTAGGCAATAAAGGCTGTATGGTCGTGTTATACCATGGAATGGACAGTCTATTAATACTGTATCTTTACCCTAAGATCTTGCAGAGCTATGATATTCATGGTCAAAGCTGTTCCACTTTAAGCAGAAGAAGAATGCAAGAAGGTCTTCAATGTTCAGAAGTCTTTGCAAAACAAGGAATTGCCAACTCCTTAGGTAGCAGGTCTGTTGAAGTTAACGGTAAATACTATAGATAGTCATATTGGAAAACTCACTTATTGTTTTGAATCCTTCAACTTTTTTAGAACGCTAATAAGAACACGAAAAGATATATACGAGCAAACTCAAGTGACAGAAATAAAGAAACTGTGGGAAAC
This sequence comes from Phalacrocorax aristotelis, assembly GCF_949628215.1. Classification (NCBI taxonomy): domain Eukaryota; kingdom Metazoa; phylum Chordata; class Aves; order Suliformes; family Phalacrocoracidae; genus Phalacrocorax; species Phalacrocorax aristotelis. Next base: position 16,340,737 of record NC_134287.1, read on the forward strand.
CATCTCGATCCAGACAAGAGCAAAGAAACTAGATATGTGGTCTGAGTATGTGTGGTGAATAACTAAGGCTTTTTCATGTCTGAAAGTCAGTAAGAATAATAACATTCTGTGCTTCGGAGATAGAAGCTCATGTTTTCAAAAGTGTGCTGTCACTTTTGGTACTTGCAATTTCAGGTGCCTGCCTTGAAACATCTTAGAAGGTAAACCCAGACTTCCTGAATATGATTTTTTTTAACTGAGCCTAGTAGAGTGATGTAAATTTGCTCTGTGGTAACTCAGAATGTTTTAAAATTGATGAAATACATTACAGAACTTGTGCAGTTTAAATTTAAATGTCTTTTGCCACTTTACGGTATAAATAGTGGATGGTCTTTTGTATTTCCAAAGAAAAACAGTGTTTGTGGTCAGACTTTCGGCAATTCAGTAATCACCGCATTCCTAATTTTTTAACTTGCCGGACAGTTTCAACTAAGAGAGGTAGATACACAAACTCCCTGCAGGTTTGTTGACCATAGCCAGTTAAATATAGAGACTGAAATCAATGCTACCACTGAATTATTGTGGAAGACTGATTTCTAGCATATTTTGTGTTAGTTTACGATTAATAAGAGTATTTAGGTAATCTCAAAATGACATGTTAAAGAAGAAAATTCATTGAGTGTTTCCTTGCTATATCTGAATGTGTTCAGAGACTTCCCAGCTGCAGTTGTCACAAATAAAACAGAATTTGAAGAAGAGATTGACTGAATTGTTTAAAAAGAGCATTTATTTTCCTCACCCAACAAGAGATTACAGACTTCTGCAAAGATCCGGTATGGCACATTAAACTCTAGTTCATGCCATTACTGTGTACAGTAGTGAAACTACTTTCTTCTTTCCCAGAGATCGAAATGACACCTACTACATAAGATATTCATTCATCTTTATTCAGTAACCTGTAAAATTCAGAGTGTGGAGTGGGTGCAAATCTGCTTGATAGTTCCGGACAAATTTTTTCAGCTATGATTTTCTGAGTGGCTCAGCTGTACAGCCACAGAATGATGTGTGAGGAAAGTGCCCCATCAGACTGCCTGTGTGGCTCTTGCTGCTGCTCCTGATGACACTAATCCATATTCCACTTCTAAGTTGGCTGCTTCTCAGGGAAACGCCACTGCTTCAACATCTTTTACTGCTGATCCTGCTTTACATTTTTGGAACAACCCAGGAATTCTTACATCCTCCTTCATAACCAGGGAAAGTAAACAGAATTTATTGTTTCATAAAACAAAATTAGCGAACCATAAAATCATGACGTATTCTAGCTGTAATGCCTTGTGTTGTGTTTAACAGTGTTAGTGTATCCTGTGATAGTCTCTGTTAGGCTACCATGGTATCAGGCCATGTGGATAGCCTAAGTGACCAGTTTGAGATACTTCCGATGTGTTGAGTCTCTGTAGCTACAATAGTCAGCTCATTTTACTGTAGGCGGTATGTCAGGAATATGCCAGGTGATACCCAGAGGACTGCCTGTAGCTAGCTGTCTGATAATCCCTTGAAAGCTAAAATTAGAAAGGACGTAGTGTGAGCCGCTTCTAGATGCTATAGTTGCTGCAACCAGCCTACCTACCTTTACCCCAAAATTGCTTTCCTTGTAACTATACCAAATGCATATTTTGGAGAAGAAGGTGCGAACTCTGTTATAAAAAAAAACCTACAACAAAACAAAGCCCAGGTTTATTCATTATGCAGCACCCTTCATTCTCATGCAGTCACCCAATCAAGCATTGTCATCCATTATGCAGCTAAAGGATGCTAACTGTCAAGATGCCATGGGAATGCAATAATAAGAGCTGGGTTGTAAACCCCAGTGCTTAATCCTGATCAAATTCCAAGTTAAGTGATTATATTTGCCCCCTAGACAATTTTGTTTTAAACATTTACACAGTATTGCCAAGTGCTGACGGTTTCAGGAATAACGGTTGCATATCAGTAGTGGAAGTTGACATCCCATGTTGTTAATTATATTTGCAAAGCACGTTGGGATTCTTCAGGATAGCATAGTCTGTGCGAAAGGTAAGGTAATTGGTGTGTATATTTTGGGGATGAAAGAGTCTACTGAACACACATTGTTAAGTGGGTGCTATTTAATTTTTAAAAAATATCTTAAATGCCATTTGATTAGAAATAAACACTTCAGGAGTGTTGTTCAGGAGAATTATTTGTTTAAATAAAGAGGAATTAATGTTTGTAAATCAACAAGCTTTTTGGAAAATGTTTCTTCTTAATTCTACGTAGAGTGTGTCAGGCAGATCATCATAATTTCGCACATTTTAACCATAGTTTTATTGTATCTTATTATTTTTCCACAGTAATTTTCCAAAAGCTTTGGGTTTAGAATATTGTTAAAAAATTAGGTGTGATACTTACAATACACAGAATCCTATTCTTTTCTCATTAAAAGTTGTCTTGCCTATTTCCAGTTTACACAGAGCTGATTTCCAAGAGAAAGATACAGTTTAAGAGGTGGAGACATCATCTATATCATCCCTTATCTCTTAACAGCCAACCATTTGTATTGTAAGTACCCAGTATATTTTCTCCGTCCTTTTTTTTCTTCAAAACTGTGCAGTGTTGGCCTGTTTCTTTTTTTTTTTTTTCTGAGGAAATGAATGTTTTGGCAGTTAAATCAGTGCTTAGTACTCTAAATTCTAAATTTAGTGTTCCCACTCTAAATTCTTAGTATATCTAGTTACTTATATTTTGAAGTGTCAGAAAGCCCCAGTCACACATTTTCTATATATTGGACTGTGTGTGCACAGAAGTCAATGCAATGTGGATTTCTGGGTGAGTTTTTTTAAGGTTTGCACCTTCCTTGCTGCCCACTGTTTTACTATGGATAGTTATCGGTAAGATTGATTCTTCTAGCCTGTTTTCATGTATGAATCAAAACCAGTCTGGTTTGTATCAGGCACTGATGAAACTCAGAAATACTAAAACTGGCAGGCTTGTCCATTTAGGGTCCCAAATTGAATCCAGTACTGTTAATCAAGATGCCTCTTTTGAGTTACAGGCAGCACTTAGCAAATGGAGTATTGTTTCCCAAGAGTGCTATGGATTTCTTCATTAACTTGCTGCTGCATTTTGCAGATGGTTGGATCAGCAGCAAGATCTATGCAGCTGTGTGTAGTTGGCAGGCAGGTGTGTAATTTTTGCATTTGTGAGTTAACCGTCAGCAAGAAATAGGTTTTAACAGCAACGGGAAAGGGAGAACTCGAGTACATGGTTAACCTTGCTGTTCACACTTCTTTTTCTACACACCCAGTGTCAAATTCTGTTTCATATTGGAAAGCTTGCTTGCCTCTCCTATGGTGCTTTCATGCTCTCAAATTGCCAACTTCTTAATAGTAAAGAATTCTTTAAATATTTAGTGTTTATGAAAACGTAGAGTAACACAATGTGTCTTGGAAGTAATTGAAACATGCAGTAAGTGAGTCATGAAGTAGAAAGAGTGGGATGAAAGTGGCACTGAGACAATGAACTCCTATGTAACTTGTTTATGTTCGATAGTGACAGGTTTCTCTTTAAAAGTGAAACAATCTGGCTTTCTCCAAAACTCAAATGAGGTTGTACAAAGAATTTTACTTCTTTTGTTTTCATTATCTTTAAATTCTTTATATTTTCCCAGTTTGAAACTCTGATGAGGAAAGCCATTCAAAAGAACAAATTGCCAGGGCCTGGAAGTTTTCATCTTCTTGTGTAGCAACATGGTATGTGACAAAAAAAGTAAGACCTAGGTATACAGCAGCCCTCTCAATAAGTATGCACTTAAAACTCTTTGTGTCTCTAAAGTGCTCTGCAGTACATAAAGGTAATGTCATAGTGCACTTGACTTTGGCTGTGTCTTAAAAGAGAAATTCAAAAGCAAAATAAATTTTGGAAAAGGATTTGGGTGCCTGAGGTTTAATTAAAAAATTTTCCTGCGAGGTTCAGGCCTGTATAATAAATATGATACTTCATAAGGCTTGCAGAGTGTTAATAGATATTTAGCCATGATGGGCCAAAAATTTGATCAGTTGTAGGAGCTCCTCTTAAAACAGGAAAACCAATTAACTGTGCAAAATCCCATGCATTGGAATAAAAAGAATTATCCACAGCAGTCACTTTTGGAAGCCATACATACTATATTTTATCTTTCTGAAAGTTACAAATATACTTGAGATTGATATTTTTGTAAACATGCTAGGACCAAGATGGATTAGGGAGAAATTATATATTTAACAATCATCTTTACTGAATAGTCCACTACCCTTTACTATATACTTCATTTCCACTAATTCACATAGGGAATGTTTGGAGACGGTTGCTAAACTCAATCCTGCCCCTACATTATTATTGCAGGACTGTACTTTTTCGTATACTAATCTCAATAAAATGTATGTATATATTTTCTTAAACTTCCAGAGTCATGCTTCTAAGCATTTGAAGCATAGATCCCATAGGATTATCTAAATCTGACATTTATCTGGGTAAAAGCTAACACATAAAGTGTCATAGCTAATCATATGGTTTTTATACTTTCTCTTGGAAAAGAAAGAGCACTGGAAGTGACACACTAACAAATAGTACATAATCTGTACACGTGAAATAATCTTCACTGCTTTGTTACTTTTTAAATATGTGACATGCACTACTAACAAATACAGCTTGTTATCTTTGTAGTTGAGAATCATGATATTTATTGTAAGTAGCACAGTAAGTAAATCATCACTGAAAATTTGACTTGGGAGAAATTACCTGTTTAAGATTCCAAGGCATGCTGGTATTTTTTTAGTCATGTGATTTTAAAGTATAAATCTGTGACAAAAATATCTCCTTAGTCACACACAATATAGAAAGTTAGCAGTTATTCTGCTACGCTAAATACACTCAAGTGATAATTTGCTTTCAATTTCTTTTATTTTACTGCATTTTTGAAAAAATATGAGATTACATGAGAGATCAAAATGCCAAAAGTCCCATTTCATAAACTCAAGTCTGGAAGGAGCTTCAGGAGTTCATCTACTCCGTCTTCCCTGACCCAAAGGAAGCTTTACCTATGTCATCTTCACCTTACTCTATTTCACTGTTCTTAATAGTCAAAAGCTTTCCCTAAATATGTCACTAAAATCATTTGGACTGACAGTTGAACCTATTCTCCCCTCTACCCAAATTTGAACCATAAAGCATTCTCTAACTTTCCTGTTACCTAGACAAAATCCAAACACAAGTGTATTAGGAAATATGTTTGCTTCTTTTACTTACCATAAAAGTCGGAGTCTGACATGAAGCACCCCATGCAAATTTTGACTGAGAAAAAAAAACCCAAACCAACATAAAAGGATATTATGAGTCTCAAGGTCTATTTCTTCCCCTATTTCTGTGTAAGATACATGAGACTATCACAGAATGGTGAGGGTTGGAAGGGACCTCTGGAGATCGTCTCATCCAAGCACCCTCCTTGAGCAGGCACACCCAGAGCAGGGGGCACAGGAGTTCATCCAGGTGAGGTTTGAATGTCTCCAGGGAAGGGACTCCACAGCCTCTCTGGGCAGCCTGTGCCCCTGCTCTGGCACCCGCACAGGAAAGACGTTTTTCCTCATATTCAGGTGGAACTTCCTGTGTTCCAACCTGTGCCCATTGCCCCTTGACCTGTCATTGGGCACCACTGAAAAGAGTCCGGCCCCATCCTCTTGACACCCACCCTTCAGATATTTATAAACATTGATAAGATCCCCCTTCAGTCTTCTCTTCTCCTACTAAACAAAGTGAGGTCTCTCAGTCTCTCCTCACAAGGGAGGTGCTGCAGCCCCCTGACCATCTTTGTAGCCTTCTGCTGGACTCTCTCCAGTAGTTCCCTGTCTTTCGTGAACTGGGGAGCCCAGAACTGGACACAGCACTCCAGATGTGGCCTCACTAGGGCAGAGCAGAGGGGGAGGATAACCTCCCTCAGCCTGCTGGCCACACTCCTTTTAATGCACCTCAGGATACTGTCGGCCTTCTTGGCCCCAAAGGTACGGTGCTGGCTCAGGGACATCCTTTCTGCCCACCAGCACTTCCAGGTCCTTCTCAGCAGAGCTGCTTTCCAGCAGGTCACCCCCAGCCTGTACCGGTGCATGGGGTTGTTCCTCCCAGGGGCAGGAGCTTACACTTGCTTTTGTTGAATTTCATCTGGTTCCCCTCGGCCCAGCTCTCCAGCCTGTCCAGGTCTCGCTGGATGGCAGCACAGCCTTCTGGTATATCAGCCACTCCTCCCAGATTTGTACCATCAGCAAACTTACTGAGGGGACACTCTGTCCCTTAGTCCAGGTCATTGATGAGTATGCTGAACAGGGGTGGACCCAGCACAGACCCCTGGGGAACACCACTGGTTACAGGCCTCCATCCAGACTCTGCCTTATTGATCATGACCCTCTGAATTCTATTGCTGAGCCAGTTCTCAATCCACCTCACTGTCCATTCATCCAACCCACACTTCCTTAGCTTGTCCATGAGGATTTTATGGGAGACAGTGTCAAAAGCCTTGCTGAAGTTGAGGTAAACAACATCCACTGCTCTCCCTTCATCTACCCAGCCAGTCACACCATCACAGAAGGCTGTCGGGTTGGTGAAGCATGATCTCCACTTGGTGAATACATGTTTACTACTTCTGGTAACCTTCTTGTCCTCTACATGTCCGGAGGTGACCTCTGGAACGAGCTGCCCCATCACCTTTCCAGGGATGGAGGTGAGGCTGACTGGCCCGTAGTTTCACAGGTCCTCCTTCTTGCTGTTTTTGAAGGCTGAAGTGACATTGGCTACCCTCCAGCCCTCGGGCACCTCTCCTGTCCTCCATGACCTTTCAAAGATGATGGAGACTGGCTTAGCAATAGCATCCACCAGCTCCCTCAGCACTTGTGTGTTCATCTACTGGGGTTCATGGATTTGTGAGGATCCAGTTTGCCTGAATGTTCTCTAACCCAATCCTCCTCAACCAAGGGCAAATCTTCCTTTCTCCAGACTTTCCCTCTCACCTCTGGGGGCTGGGATGCCTGAGGGCCAGCCTTAGCAGTAAAGGCTGAAGCAAAGAATGTGTTAATTAACTGCCTTTTCTGCACCCTGCATCACCAGGGCACCCACCTCTTTCAGCAGTGGACCCACATTTTCCCCACTCTTTCTTTTACTACTGATGTATTTGGAGAAGCCCTTCTTGTTATCCTTGACATCCCTTGCCAGATTTATTTCCAGTTCAGGATAATAAAATACAACATTGTGCCAGTCACAATGCAGTAGGTATTCTAGTCAGATATTCTTCAAGTGTTGCAAGATAATCTAGCTTCCTAAACAAATGTTAAAATAACTCTTACCTTGCTTGTGCCTAGAGAAGCCCAACTACATGTGCTATTACTGTATAGCTATCATAAAAATAAATTAGCCAGTCTGCATTTTCAGGTTAATCTTCAATTTCATAATTGAATCAGTAATTACTATAAGTTAATATAATTAGGTGCTAACACTTAATTGAGAATTATTTATTCAGGAATCTTCACTATTGTAACATTTTTTATGGCTCCAAATCATTCTGAGTAGTATAATGCATCAAATAAGCTTAACCAGAAATTGAATGGACATTACTTAGGATCTTGCAGTTTAGGATTTTTAAGCTACTTTTTATCACTGACGTTCTTGCTGAAACAAGAGGAGAAACGTTTTTTGGCAATCTTTCTAATTCTGCCCATAGCTGAAGTGCCACCTGAGCATTTTCAAAGGGCCAAGCCAAATTTTATTGGAGCGACTCCTGCTGCCTCCAGTGATTGTTGATGATGGTCCCAAGAGGAGACTTTACCTCTAAGTCTCTCTCAGAATTAGTGATTAAAAGAAGTGAATAGCAATCCCTGATCAGTATCTGGTGGTTGCATGTGTGCTTGTACCTTTAGCCTCATATCCAAACATTAATTGTTAATGTGTTTGTTTCAGAAAAAAAGAAACTTTATATCATAGTACATGGATGCTCTGGTTAGTATACCTGAAAACACAGTGATGTGGTTTAAAGATAGTCTCAAAGGTCAGTGAGGTTTTCATCTCTCTTATTTGGATTAAATTAATCCCTGCCAGTAATTTACTGAAGACACACAAGTTAGTGTCTGTGGCTTTGTCTTTGTTATCAGTGCATGAGTATAGGCTCACTTTTTTCTGTACCATATGGTTTGAACAAGTTGCATTCAATTTGCTTGAGTTTGCGACATCCTTCTATTTGCCACCTGCACTGGTTGGCTCACTCTGGTGTTAACCAAAGTGTAAATCAATGTGTAGCCTGTGAGATCAGTTAGGGGAATTTAGATTTGAGTGTGAGCACGAGTCTAGAGCTAACATGACAATATATGAAGACTATATGTCTAACTCTTTTAGCTAATACTCAATATGCAAAAGTAAAGGAAATACAGAATAATCACCTTTTGACCTCAGTCCTGCTATAAATCAAGTCGATTTGGTAGAAGGAAATACGATAGAACTTAGAAGGCAACTTGTGTGTTACATCCAAATTTTGCATTGCTGATTCAGTGCATTCCAGACCAAGGTGTGTCTTGGTGAGCAGTTCACAGTGGTTTCACTTGTTGGTTAAGCAGACAAAAAATGCATTTTTCAAAGTTGTGCAAGGGTGCTAAGCTGTCTGACTCCCAGGAAAGTCAATATTAGTTGTGCTGTTAGATGTCTGTTTCCTGCTTTATAAAGTAACAATGAAGGTGCGGTAGGTTCAACAGAACTTCAGAATTACTTTGATAAATCTGTCAGAGGAAAGAAATATTAAAATCTGTGTACTGTCTGTTTGCCTTTTTTCTTGAAATATAAATTAATTATGACTATATAAAAACCTTTTACCATAGCTAATTAATCAGAATCTCCTCATAAACTATGTGTCGACAGCACTGTATGTCTAATTATCTTTTTCACTTCAGAATTGTGCAGTTGAATAATGAAGAAAACATTACCTGATGAATTCTTTTATTTTATGATGATATCTCTAGAGACAGAAAAGACAGAGCAGCTTAAATGCCATCTTAAATTACATCTTGGCCTTGGCAAGCTTTCAGCTGGTTTTGATTTGCATGGAAACCATTTTTGTAAGACTCATGTTCTCTGAAAAACAGAACTTAAAGCTATAACTAGAATAAATTATCTACAGCTATTTAGGGGGTCTATTAAATCTAGATGCTAGGCACCCTTTTCACATGCAGAATGCAATGGAACAGCTTTTAATACCCTGTCAACCTGTTCTGTGAAAAGTCGATTGGGCAGGGAAGGTTTGATTTGGCTGGTTTTATTAAAATATCTTTCCCCTCCTTACGCCATCATGAACCACTCAGTCTAATTTAAACCAGGCAAATTCACCAATCTGTCTTGCATGTCTATAGAAACAGCTTTTATTTTTTAAAGTGATGATATCTACCCCTAACTGTTGGCATGCAAGCTCAAGACACAGTTATTCATACACTGCTGATAGGGAATTGTTCTTTATATGATATACCAATATAGGGAGCACGTTCATGGATTAGATGCATCCGTATCTCCCTCTTTTGATTGCATCATCATCTCTATAGCTAGTTAAGACTTTTGTCTAGGACACAGGGAAAGCTGAATCAAATAGTGTTAGACTGTGCGTCTCATTAATCAACCTTTTAGGTTTGTTATGCTTCTATGATTTAGAATATGTCCACCCACAGTACCAATGTGGAATATAAGTATCATTACACCACACAGAGGTTCATAAGAATGCCTGTTAGTACAGTAAAATTATGATATGATATAGTCTTATTAATTATTTAGATCAGAGCTTAATTTGATCTAGTGTCTGAATTCAGTGCTCGTTTACTGTGGTGCAGACCAGATAAAACCAAGGGAACCTCTTTGGGTGTGTACTGGTGAGAAAAAGGAAGAGAGTTATAAATATCTTAAAAGCAAATACTCATAACATTTGAATGAAAGGCTTCAAAAAACTTAAAAACAGAGTTTCTCTCTATTTTGCCTGCTGTGCTTGCTGGAAATATCCATCCAGATCATGTTGTCAAACATGCTTTAAAAATAGGAATATCTTGTCTAAGCACTGGGTTTCCATCTGCCATGTCTCTTCTTTGCAGATCCTTGCAAAGCTACATAGGAAAGTTGCAATAATACAGTGTTTTTTTCCTGCAGTGCATAGGGCGAAAATAACCCCGAGACAAGACTAATTTTAGCTCTGAAATACTGACGCTCACTGATATGTACATATGTGAGAAGACTATAGAAACCTAATAGAGTCATATAACTTTTATACATCCTAACAAGCAATCTGAAAATGTATACCTTAAGTTCAGATTTAGAGCATGTTAGAGAGTCAGCTAGTCTGACCTCCATGGTTAATGAATTCCATGAGGAGCGAGCAAACACTAAAAATGCCCTGTAGCTCAATGTCTTCAGCCAGAAAGAACTAATCCAATTGACTGAGACCAAAGAAAACGACTGGGGATGTATGGTTCCAGAATGTCTCTGAGGTATTCAAACCCAAGTCAATTTAAGGACTTGTAAGTTAATAACTAGGACTTTACAGATAATCCTGTACTTTACAGGTAGCCAGAGAAGGTTTTTTACAACCAGGGTAATGTGATTTTCATGCATGGTGTCAGTCAAAATTTCAGCAGCTGAGTTCCAGACTAACTGAAGTTTCTTCATCACTGCAATAGTAAGACCTACAAAATACTGACATGGAATTGCATTAGCTAGTTCTAGAGTGGACACAGGCATGCAAACCTGTATTAGCAAGAACAGATACCATGTTTTTTTCCTCTTTGTTTTAAAACAGGAGGAAATAAACCACTCAGTAACTAACTGAATATGAATACTAGAATATATGACAGCCTCAATTATTACCTGCAATTTTAGCACAAAATTTCACCAATCAAATATGGTGAACCAGGACATTTTGGAGCTTGAAACTATAGAAGTTGGGAGCCTGTCTTAGAACAAACTGGTCACTTTTTTTAGTACATATGTGATAGCTCTAGTAGACATGTATTGATGGAGAGGGTGGGAAATGGTTTTCTGACAGAAAAATGTCTGTGATAAAGGGTTGTTTTTTCCTTTTCATGTTCAAAGAAGTTAAACTGCTATTTCCAGACACTGGATTCCTGCTTTAGAATTGTCTGAGTGAAGGATACCATTTTCGTCTTCAGTGATTGTTGTTGTAATGATGAGCTGTTTGTACCTTAGCAGATGATAAATAGATACATAGACATTTAAGCACAGAGCCACCTGAGTTCATCTTTATACTCGCCTTTGCAGATGAAACTTGCTTTTCAATAGCTATCCTCAGATATATTGCTGAAAGTTAAGATATGAGAATCAATCATTAGGGATGAAAGCACTGGGTATTTATAGGAGAAAGGGTTATTAAAAGTAGATCAGCAATGGTTTTACCAAGAATAAATCCTGTCAGACAGAATACGACCGGGTTCTTTGAAGGAATGACAAAAGAAATAAATGATGTGAACGTGGTGGACATAATTTATGTAGACTTCAGTCAGGGGTGTAGCCAGCAATTTGAAGTTTGTACACATCCTGGCTGATCCCTTGCCCCCTGCCTGCAGTATCCCCATAATCTCGCACAGCAGACAGGCCATTGCGTATGATCACTAATGCAGCAGGCACACATAGATGTAGATTTGTATCAGAGCTATGCTTTCAAAGCCCAGAAAAAAATGCTGGCCCCAGGAAAAAACAGATTGTATTTTGCACATGCTGCTTAAACTGACAGTTGTGGAAAATGTCTTTGGTAAGACAAAATCAGAAATACGGGTATCAGAATTGTAAAGGCAGAATGGCCTCAGTCAAATAGAAGTGCATTTGTGTTAGACGTTTAGTGATGTTTCTTCTGACCTCTTTCCTCTGTTATTTGCAGACTGAAAATCAAATCTTAATTTGGGTAATTTGTAATTTTTTCTGAATTTTTAAGAGTTTAGGAACTCTGCCTCTCTAGTTCCTGTTTCCACCACCAAGTCAATAGTATGGTTCCCTGTTTCCAAAGGTCATCTCCAATAGGATTACATCATCTTATGTCAAGTGCAGGTGTTTTCACTATGTTTTGCAAGTATTGCTAATCCAATGAGTCAGAAAGTCTTCTGTCAGCTTTTGTTCTGCCTCCTCTGAAAAACTGAGTGGTAATTATACAGGATTTCAATCACCATCCCTATACTGTTTCCTAAAGTAATGCCAGTTTTCATATCACATCCATAGATGGTAGACTATACAGTGGTTGGTTACTTGTAACCTTTTCTGATTGCACCTGTAAAGAGTCTGCCCTTCTTCAACTTATCTCATGTAATCTATAATATATTACCGGGTGTTATTACCTTCAATAATGTCATGCTCCTGACTCATATTATTTCGTTCTTCTGCATGTAATTAACTAGACATCATTCTTCCGTGTTTACCTACATCTTAAAATTATGCTTTCCCTTACATTTTTTTCCCAATTCCTCTGGGTAACTTAGTCTTTTAATTACTCTTTCTTCATAATAATAATGTTGCAGCTAAGCTTGAATTAAATCTTTGGCTTTGAAGAGCCACACACATACAATTTGAGTTCAGTTTCAGATCTGAACTTTACAGGTGCACTACACTGGGATACCGAGTCCTGAAACTTTGCATCTGTATTTCTATTTTATAGCTCACCTATCTTTTCTGAATAATATATGTATTAGGACATATTGTTTCTTTACAAAATTATCTCCAGCTGAAGCAAAGGAAAACAGATTTTTTTTTTAATTTTGTAATTTTGAAACCAGATATAGATTTTTAAAATCTGAGCTACATACTTTTACTAGGTCTTTGCCACTCAGCTTATGCTACTAAGATTCTGCTTTGTGGAATGTGATTGAATATAAATACAGATTACACTTGGTTGTTTTGGTAGCACATAGTATGCAGAAGACAGAATTCTGCCCTCAGGTGACCAAGCACATGTGCTTTTGACCCCAAAGAAGCTGTATTTTTGTTTTTTTTGGAACATAATTTGAACCTAACCTGAGAAGCATTTTACTTGCAAGACCTTGGTCTGTCCTCTAACACTTGCTTTGCTTTTAGCTTTTGTCTAGAACTTCAAGTTTTGCAAAAATTTGATTCCCCCCACCCCAGCATTTTGAAATATGAAAGACTGGAACAACACAAGGAAAGTCTGTCATAAAAATCATTGCTTTTTCTTTCTGTAGCATCATATCTGTTTGTCTCTTCCCATTTCTACTAATGCTCACCACTAGACAGCCAGGGAGATTTGTTCAAGTAAGCATGTAATCACGTCTTCTAAGAAGTGGTGAACCAGATTACCACAAGGTGTGCAAGTGTTTGACAGATTATTACTAGCTGTAAGCTTGCTTACAAGAGCCAGACCAATCTGTTCTATTTTCTGTGCTATGTAGGTTCAAATACTAGCTGAATTGTTCTTTGTGCCTTATTATGTAGGCTTATCTGAATGTCAATTTAATGATATATGGTGGCCTCTCCACCTGAATTCAAGCATCGACATGTACTGAATGTTTGTATTGAATAGCAGCAGCTGGGATTTTGTTGTGTGTTCATCTTTCTACCAGTGCTATCCTTCAGGGTGTCATTATCAAAGTAGAGCATACTTCTGAACCTCAAACAGTGTGAGTCTTGTGGAAAAAAAAAAATCAAGCAATGAGATATGTGAAATTCCCATTGAATTAATGGGCCTCTTTGATTTTTTGCCCAGGAGAATACAAAAATCGAAAAAAATTTAAGCCAAAAAAATCTGGTGTCTCCTGGGTAAAATGTGAGAGTTGAGAAGTATGACATAAGCATTAGTAGCCTTTGTGCCTCTTGATAGCTCTGCTGAATCTCCCAAGACTCTAAAAGTTGATTTGTCAGCTTAACATTAGCTTCAGCCTTAGCTGCAGCAGTAGCTGTTGTTTCACCTTTATCAGCAGAAATGGTACAGCTACTGGAGGGACTGATGTGGTAAATCTTTTTGTGACACCATTTTGTTTTTGCTACTATCTCTAATTGGCTTGCTCGTGCACTCTGCATCCCAAGCTAGATAGGCTGAAAGCTTCATCACACTTTAATTAGAAAAGAGCTATTTTAAAGTTACAGAGTTGACTAATTTTATTCATCAAGTCTCTGAGGGTCACATTTTAAAACCGGACCACTTAAAAATGTCATTGGTGATATTTTGCAAAGGCTGAATTCACAATACTGCATTATAAGCATCATAATTTGACACATTCACAAAAATGACTGTAAGCCTGCAGCTACAAGCAAAACACTGTGGGTTAACCGAGGCGGGTTAATATCTACTTCTATCTTTTGTTGTCCTTACTGCTTACAGCTTCCATCTATCTGATCAAGCCCAGTATTGAGTGGTTAGATATAAAGTCACTCCCTGGTATGACTCCCTCTTTCTTATTGTTTCTGTTATTCCTAATCACATTGAGTGAAATTAATATATTGGACTGCAGATCAAGGCCAGACATACATCTTAACACACCACAGAAGTAAGGGTGGCCGCATGAGGATCATGCAGGGCATACTAGGGCTGTATCAAATGCAAACAGTAAAGCTGAAGGTACTGAACTTCCTGGACATCCACATCTTCATCTGTGAGCCACTGTGAGAGAGGGAAAAAGAAACATTTCAGCAGGATCCAGTTGTTCATTGGCTTTCTCAAGATGCAATATTATAGCTTCAGACATTCCCCAGAACAGCCTCTACATGAGAAGTGATTTTCAGTTCAGTGAAGCTTATTGGGATTTTTATTGTTCTGGGTCCTGATTTAGGGGTCTCTGATGCAGACTCTTCTACTGTATTTAGCTTATTTTTTCTGCCAAATAAAACCTGTTTCCATTATACAGTCTAGTACCATTGTATTCTGGGAGGGAACTCTGTCTCGGTATTCCAGATAGGTGGTGGGGCGCAAAGAACCACATCACACATGAAAAACAGACATCATATATTCAGGTATGTTTAATGTTTTCTTCCCAGAGCAGAGCTGCTTTGCATTCTGCTTTGCTCAGGTACAACAATAAAGCTAGCATAGACAGCCTATAATCCAGTTCTGAAGATAAAGCTAGCCAGCCATATGTTCCCAGGGCTGGTATAAGGTGGTGATAGTAGGAAGCTGCTGCTGACAGGCTTGAAACAGTAAGACTTCTGTGATCTACCTGCAACAAGAGGCGGCAGCTCTTTATTAGTCCTTTTGTGGTCACGGAGAACTTCAACATTAAATTGCCCTTTGATTTTTAAAGCCTTCAATTTGTTTGTTTCTCTGGTACAAAGAAACTTCTTAAGCAACAGTTAACATAATCTCTTTTTCTTATTATGGTTTTAGATGTTATCGGCCACAGTATCTTTCTTCACATATAAGGATAGAGAGTGGAGCAGGAAATCTATCCTCACTTGATAATCAGCAGAGAGGGATTCACCTTGATTAAATACAGTTATACCACATCATATTTCCCATCTCTCTTTGTAAGGCTTAGCGTTAACAGAATCTGGGGCATCATGATGTATTCAAGCAATTTGGATGGCATTTAAGGCTTTTTTTTGTTTGTTTTAAGGGTGTGTCTGCACTTTCTTTATAAACACCTAATTTCTGTCTCTATTTTTTCCTCTATTATTTCCTTGTCCCCTCTCTTCCCAAATATGCAGCCCAGGAGAATATATTTGGCAAAGTACGGTAGAAGGCACAACCTAAAATGTTTGTTATATGCACACAGAAAATCTGCAATTCAGACTAAGAGACAGTTTTGGTATACTTGGCGTGCTGCATTGCCAACAGCAAGTCTGACGGTATGTGCTGCAACATGAGGAGATGGTGAAATTTTGTGATATTTTAATTGTAGTTCATCTTTTAATCTCATTTCAAGTGTGCAATGCAGGTGGACCTCTAGTGTTGCTTCACTAGTTTTCTTTTTTTCATACTGTTATATTTATTTATGGTGGGCAGCAAAATTAAAATTGGGTATTCATTGCAAGATTGTGGGGAATACTGCCATGCTGACCTTGGGTTTTGCCTGCTTGCCAAGCAGCCAACTACAAACCAATTGTAGATGTAGATCTAAGTTTGTGTGTGTGTATGGAAGAATTGGCTGAAAACAGAAATATCTACTATGCTGAAGTTTTGGTGTTTCTGGATTCATTATATCACACTGATTTTTCAGTATAATGGGTAGTTACATAAACAATTGAAAATTATTAAATGTTTCATTTTAGTTTTTTAGACCAAACAGATGCTTTCCATATGTACTTTGACACTGAACTGTGTTTTCCTTCATACTGCAGTGATTCATGGGAAGTGTAATTCAGATATTTTAAATGAATCACTTTCAATTTCATTACCCCCCCCAAAAAAAAAATCAAACCCCAAGCCTTTTCCAATTATTTCCAAGGGAGTTTCTGCCTGATGGATGTATTTAATTCTATTTTTATTAAGAAAATTGTAATGGTTTAGTTCTCACAAAAAGAGCACTTTTTTCCTGGAAATAGCATTGCATTTTGTAAAAAATTCTCACCTAGCTATAGAGGGATACTTTCAGGATTACAGCCCTGCAAAGAGAGACACACACAAATGCCAGCTGTTTTTCCTAGATTCTATTCTGATGTCCTCTACATCTATATCCTGCTGTGTATTAAGATTCTCATTTTCTTCTGAGCTCAAGCCTCTTCCTTTTTGTCCTTGTTCTTTCAGGAAGTTGCACACAACGTAGAAGGGTGGGCCGCCAGGAAAGTTAGATTGGCAAGCACTAATATGTCATGCAGATAGCTGGGTTAATAAGCGTGTGGTTATTTCAGATCTGAAAGGTGGGCAAAGTGATTCTATTTGGGGCCTATTTGGAAGAGGCAAACTAGTCTGTGACAGGACACTTCTGTCTGCCAAAAAGGCAACTGTAGTGAAGGCTTGGATGATGCTCAAAGGAAAATCAAAACCAAAACAGGATTATACAGACCTTCCCAGCCTCTGAAATTGGTTTGATCTTTACATCACAAAATGCAGGCTTCTCTGTTTCTTCTGTGGAGACTTCTATGTGACAACTTCCTCAGTGATTTTGGACTCTAAGTGGTGTCGAGTCATGGCAACATAGTACTTAAAACCGGTTGTCATTTGCAAAAAAAATCTGTTTTGTGGTCAGAATTGGTCAATAAAGCGAAGCACTCAGATGAACTTGTCATTTATTGTGGGCATGTACTGCCTTTATTTCATTCTCTGAGATCTAGTTATAACAAGTAATTAAGGTGTCTGTAAGACGTTAGAAGAAAGTTAGGGCCCATTTGCTGGGCTTAAGGACTGACGAGATTGAATTGAAGCACAAATTCTTTACATTGTTTTGGACAGTAGTGACAAATTAGCTTGCTTTGGTTTATCAGCCTCCTAGGACCACGAGATTAGTGTAGAGGAACAGAGGACAGCCACCCAAATTTCCTTTTATGCCTAATGGCAAAGTATATAATTCAGTAATCCATCCTGTACATTGTATGTTGGATGTCTTGGGTTCTACCTACAACATGTCCTAACGTCAAAATAGAAATGCCAAATATTATCTTAAGCATAAAGGAAGTTTGTGTTCTGAGATACACATGCTTCCAGGAATATCTGTCACCACAGTCAGCACAGTGATAGTAATTGGCCTGGGACTGCTGTCTTTTCTCATTTCTAAAACAGCAGTGGTTCTGGGCTCTTGAACCTTCACTAGATGAGCAATGTTAGGTTAAAGGCAGACACGTAGTACACCGCTGAGAAGCTCTTCTCAAGGTACATTTACAGTTCCTATTGAGAAAGGGAGAGGAAGTCTATACCAATGTCTCTGAAAGAAGAATAAAAATTAGTTTTGAATATTTTATTGTGCTAGATGTTTATGTTTTTCATATACTTTTGATACAATATTCTACTTACATATGTGTATAGATATGCATACATGAATAGATACATATTTACCTTCTACGTATTAAATACTTGTGACATGCTTGATATGGAAATAGTGGCAATGTGTATTAAACAAACATTGACATTTCCAAAGAGTAAACTTAATAGATCATAACAAGTCTGAAAACAGCAAGTCCCTGTCTTGCATTTTTTTCAGACAGAGGTTATACTCATGGAGTGGGAGCTGAAACCTCCACCCTTGCATTTCTAAACAATATTTTGTGTTTTCCCTTTCAGCTACAGCCTTTCTTGCACACTCTAGAGAAATAATATATATTAAGTACTTTAAGAATTGGAGGAGAAAAAGCTATCTTAAAAAAAAATTCTTGCTAATTAAATTTAGTCTCTTGTATCTAAGCAAAAGCCTCAGCCAGACCAAGAGCCTTTTGAATATCAACAGCACATCTTGAACTGGTTCTAATTTCCATTGAAATTATCATCTGGATGTATAGAAATACTTTGACTGAATCTGGCCAAGTATTGTTGCTGTGGTTTCCTATATTAGAACATTCCATTCTTACTCTCCTTTCTGCCATGCAGTGTAGTGCCCTCTATTCTGATGGATGCTACATGATCAGAAAGCAATCCATATTGTGGGTGACACGTGAAACACGGCTCTACATAATGTATTTGGATAACCATTGATTTCTGAGTTTTGGAGATAATTCTTCACTAAAATTCTGTAACCTGAAAAATGATTCTTCTTCTACATGATAAAAAAAAGGAAAATGTTTTTTAGCAGAAGAATTTTTATTAAAATCTGATTTTTGTATTTTGGAAATACAACTGCATCTGCTTAAGAAAGAAATATTAGCAATTTTTATCCATAATCAAAATGCTAAAAAATATTTTTCTCATCCTGTCTTTTAGCTTTCTTTGAAGTCACAATATTAAACCTCCTTAAAAATATTTATATGTATTTAGTTAACAAAAGCTCCTGTAAGTTGAATCCATGCTGGCAAAAGGTTCAGGTAAGCTCTCTATATAAGCTTACAGACAATTGTGTAAATCTTCAGCCATTAAAGAGAAAGGAGAAAAAAGCCATCCTCATTACACTGCTGTCATTTACTCTTCATCTCCTGTCCTCTTTAGCAGCATTAAGATGGGATGTAAATTTGCCAGTTAATGCTGTTAGAAAATGGATGGTTCAAGAAGGGCAGGAATTAGAGATCAGTATTAGGTGCAGATAAGCTCCTTTTCCTCCGCAGTGGCGGCTGTTTAACATTCATGGGAAAATCATCATCAAACAGCGTTATCACAGCTCTGTTGATGGCTGAGGAACTTCATCACTATGATAATTTTTTTTTTATAGCTGTGAGCCAAAAAGCTCCCTTTTATTTCTGCTGTCTATAACTGCGATAGAAGCTTGTTTGTATGGGTAGGGTATTGCGAACTCATAGCTCTTCAGCCAGGTTTGATTTCTTTCCACCGTCACTTCCCCCCTCAACCCCTTGTGTACGTTGCACTAAACAGGAGTGCTGATGAAAAAAAAAGAGTGCTCAAACAATCCTTCAAAGAATAACTGATATTTTTATGATCAGTAATTCAAAGTTTGACAAGTAATGCCATTCCGTAATGAAACTGTCATCCATCTTGTTGTGAGTAAAGGGTAGAGACTATAAAGTAAGCAGGCAGGGAAGAAGTGAATATCTAATGTCACATTAACTTGACCAGGAGATGGTTTAAGGATCACAACAATTTTTTTATTCACTAAGAGCCACTTTTTCTTCTTGCTTTTTTCATCATCAGGTGAAGAGGTTCACAGCCTGTTACATCTTTTTATCCAACCCAAGAAGAGAACCACACTTTTCTGTATTTTCTTCAATCTGTTTTAACTTAAAGAGATGTTAGTTCATCTGTAGGTATTTTGCCACAACGTACAATGTCCAATTTTAAACTCGTCAAATTTGCCTAAGGACTCACTTCTAAATAGTATTTATACCACATGCTCAGCCATCTTCAAATGTATCTGAGATGCAGATCATGGTTGTTCTTTGCCTCGTACTTGGGAGGAGGGAAGATACACAGTTCCAGACTGTATGCATTCTTCCAAGGGAGATAAGGTGCTATTCAAGGAAATTTTGTAATTTATTAAGGTTCTCAGCTTATGCTTCTTTGCAGCTTTGACCTCATTTTTTGTAGTTTATCTGCTCTAAATGACATTTCTCATTTTGAATATAGCTGGCAAACATTGTGCTAAACAGCAGTTTTGTAGCCTCCACAGCACTACCTGATAATTTTGATATTTCCACTTTGAATTCAGTATTGATTTGATTACTTAGGTAATTTACTTTTGACACAAGCTCATCCCTTGTCTTTTCCTGAGCAGGGACTTCCAATCATGCCATGTTGTGCTGAATTATGTTTGGAGTTTGAAGATAAGGACTTTTGTCTACTCGACACTCAGGCCACCAAACTCATTTCCCATAGGAGAAGGGTTTGAATCCAGTCAGGAACCTAAAGGTGAAAGGCTAGCGCTTTATAATTTAAATATTACCATATAAACATTAGTTTAAAGCAGATACTGTGTTGTTGGGGGAATACTAGAGTTATTTTGAGTGAAATTTCAAGGAGCTCTTCCCTAAAGAAGAAAGGGGCCCAAGAGGCCCCCCAGAGCTGCTGACTTCCAAAGAACCCGGTTATCCCCAGGATGACCCCTTGCTTCTGGACCAGGCTGCCAGGGTCCTCCTTCTCAGCTTGATTGTCATCTTCGGGAATGGTGCCAGGCTGCCACCCTGTCTTTCCCCCATGTCACCAGGCTCCTGCTGGAGCAGGGGTTAAAGGCAAGCTTTAAGTAAAGTAAGGCAAGCCTTTCTTTGACAAGCTTCAAATCAAGAGAGATGTCAACTGTGGTCAGAACAGGGTGGTGGTCCCTGGGATTATTATAGTCTTGCATGAAATCATTTTCCTTGTTCATGACAAAACAAGGATGTAATAAAATATAAAGGCATGCTAGTCCACATTGCTGCTAGGATAAGAAGATAATAGCTACTATGGGAATCCAACTAAGGCAACTAAACTCTTTCTGTGCCACAGCCTCACAGATTGGAGATGGTTTAATTTTTCTTCAGAGGGAAAGTTTGTTTCTTTTTCCAAGTTTCTGAAAGGAACAGTCACAGTATTATCAAAAGAACTTTTCAGGAACCATCACAGGCTTTTCAAAAGGTGAAGGAGTTGTGATGTTTGGATTTGAGGAGGTTGGTTTTAGCAGGATAGTAAAAATTATTATGGAAACTTATAAGTACGAAGCAAGGTCTGGTTTGGATTTGTTCTGCTACTATTACATGCTTCTCCTCCTCAAGGAATACCTTGCTTTTCTAAGCAGGTAACCCCATCTAGTTTCATCAGCAAGGAGTGTAGGAGAATGGGTTTTTAAATTTTTGTACTACTGAACTGGATGGGATTTTATCTTGCCATAGCTGTACAATTATCTTTATGTGATGAAAGGGAGGAAACTTGCCTTACCATAACATATATTGACCTTAAGCTACTACAGTGTTGTTAAAAAGACACATGTTTTCTAGCCTCGATGAAGCCTGTGAAATGGTCAAATATATTAGGGTGTTTCAGTATTGCTTCAGGGTGGCTTCATGACCCATTTAAATGTCCTGGGTTATATTCACTTTTTCCTGGGACATCAGAGTTTCTTGTATGGTTCATTTTAAAATGACTACAAAAAAAGAATGCCTTGGGTTCACAAGAACAAAAGACAATGATTGTAATTTGCCTCTGCCCTTTAGCAAAGCAATCAGCAATTTTCTAGTACTTTACAGTCATCCATCTAGCTATCTATTAATCTTGTAATACCCTTACTTTTTCTTGGAAATATTCAAATTTATTAACCTTTTAGTAACTGGTAACCATTAAAACACTATTTTGTATTAACAAAGCGGAAACTTGTCTCTGTAAATCTTTGTGTGCTAATTTATTGGTTTGCTTCCTTTTCTGTAGACAAAAATTGTGAAATTGTTACCATTGCCAGTTGCCAGCTGTACTACTTTGGCTTCCACGTTGGCAGGACAGTAGGTATTACCAGGTTTGCAGTATAGCTAATACTGAGATAACAGTAGATCTATTAATCTCCAGCAAAGCTGGCTTTTTGTTTGAAGTCACGTTAGTCTCATTAAGAAGGGTCTGAAATTGAAAAGTGAGACTGTTCAGCTGCCCCAGCCTGTTGCAGCAGTGCGAGGAGACACAAGGCAGTTTGCACTGCCTTGCTGGACTTCACTGTAATGTGAAGAAGGTGGGAGGATCTTTGGTTGTGAGAAGGCTAAGGGCTTACACTTGCTGGTTGGGAAAATCTAACACTTTTGTTCTGAAAAGAAAGATGCTTTGTGCCTCAGTTATTTGTCCTGTACATACTACAAACACATTGACTGCTCTTGGCCAAGTCTTGAAAAATTGAAGTGTGGATTCAAAAGTGCGCCAGACTCTATCAGAAACAATGATTTATATAAGACTGGGCTCCTATATGTATAAACTATAAAACTAGGCACTGATCAGGTTTTTGTAAAAGGCAAAACCACAAGAAGTTGGGGGTTGATGGCTGCTGTGAATATGGACCAGTCTTGGATGGAAAGAGTAGGACTGTTTTGAGTAAGTAGATGTTAAGATCTGACCACGAGTGGCAACAACTCATCTGAGTTCCAGGAATTATTATTAAAATTGTGTCCAAGTTTGATCTTAAATAATTTATTGATTTTTTTATTCCCTCTGAGAGTTTCTGACTCCATCAAGACAGTTTTCTGTGCAGAATTTCCCAGGTCTTGGACTCACCTGAGCTGACGTTGCCCGATGAGGGCATTTAGGGATCTGCAGTGTCACAGAGCCCTGAGACTCTTCTTGCTCCAGTCCTTTTCCAGGCATAAACTCCTTTTCTGCCAGGCATGATTATTTATCAGAAGAGTTTACATTTACTGATCTTTGTGGCTAGAATCCATGCTGCAACCTGTGGACTTGTATGGGTTTGCTCATGCTTCATTTATGCACTAGGGCTGAAAAAATGCCAACAACTAATGCACAGCACTGCTGAGCTTTGCACTCTAATAACTCTGTCTTCAGCCACTGTATTCTGCAGCGACAGGCACTGTGTGTCTTCTTGTCTCTGTGGCTTCTGTATATACTGGGATAACCAGAAACTAGGCAACTTTTGGACATTTATCTGTAACCTTTAATAATTTGCTATGCATATCCACTCATTCCTTTGTTATATTATCAATATTCTGCAGTGGCACTGGTTTTAATAAGAAGTCTTTTCACTGGTTTTCTTTGTTCTAGTCATCTAATCTCCTAATGGAAGTTTCTAATTAAATTCCTACAGCCATTTTCAAACTGTGTTTTGAATAACAAAGTCTTGCAAATGCTCAAAGTGTATCTCTCCCCCTGACTTGGATGCCCTACCTTCCACATAGCTGTGGAGAAGTGATGCAGGTCACTGTGGAGAAGTATTGCTAAGAAGCTATCTCAGCTGAATGAGAGGCATATAAATAGCAAGTTCCCAATACAGGAAATAATGCAGCACGTTTAAGAAAAGTCTTCCAGGGTCTCACTCATAGTTTTAATGAACGTTGGACTGATGAAGAAAGAATACCATGTACTCATGGAGCAAGGAGCACTTTCCTGATGGACCTGATGCTCCACAGAAGCTGAGAAGCCAGAATCACCAGCGAAATTTATTACTTCTGTATCTGAAACCCTCTCATTTGGGTTTGAACATTACCCACTGGGAGCAGCTAGGGGTTGAATTACTGTAATTAGTATCTCATCAGCATTCTTCAGCTACTGCTAAAGCAGAAAGGAAAAAAGTGAAAAGAAAAAGAAATGTCAGAATCAGCTCATAAATATGATGAATGTGATAAGTATGAAAGACTCTGTCTAACTGATCCTTTCATTAATCCCAGGAAATATTGCAACTGGCATGTGCCATCATTTCAGGATGGATTGCCAGCAGTACACAGAGAAATCTAGTTAGCAAAAGGTATTTCTCAGTGTTCACACCTGCATGTGGTTCCCAGATATTTCTGTATACAGACCTGATCATCTTCTGGCATGCAGCTAAGTGTCCTTTGACTGCAGACTTGATGTGAAAGCCTCAGCCAAAGCTGCCACTTTCTCCCCTTACTCTAAAGCACTCTTACATTCCTACTTCTGCACACCTGCAGAGGATATTGTTTTGGCCAGAATAAGATGAGCACAGGTGGTAACATAATGCATACTGCATCTAGGTTTAACACCTGTTGCACATAGGGCTTATGAGTTTTAATCTGTTTTATTCAAGTTTTTGGCACTTTGGGTTTGTTGGGGTTTTTTAAAGCCATTTAATAAGTGGACAAAGAGCAACAGCAGATATATTTAGAGGTGGTTCAGATTTGTCATCAGGGGCCTGCTCACAGAGGGACCATGTTTCAGAAGTGATTTCTTCTTTTTGCAAATGTATATATGCATAAATAAAAAGGTTTGCCTGTTTTACAGGTGTACATATTCAGCTTTTTTATGTTAGAGCTAATACGCAAGTCAGCTATGGCCATTCTTACCTGACAATCACAAAGCCAATATGGATTCCACACAGACTTGATTTTAGGGGTTAGATAGTTTTGATTTTAAACACCTCTGCCTTTTCCCTGTCTATAAGATGACCCAGTTGGTGAAGTTAGGTAGAAATGCCTGATATCCACAGTGTAGGCAGCACGGACTTATGTCTTTGTGACTCATGTCATGTACTGACTGGTTCCAGATTTGCTACTCCTTGCACTTTTTGCAAGCATAGAACAATTTTTGTGTTGAAATTAAATCCCACGTAAAATGAAGAAAAACCTTTGAAATTCACTATATGAACATTGCTCAGTACTCAGAAAAGTCAACATTTCTGCTCCCTCAAAACTCACCACAGAGATTTCTGTCCAGCGTAGACCCTAGCAGCTATGCTTCTTTTTTTAATTTAAGAATACAATAGACTCTTTAAAAGTTAGTTTTATGAGCTACTAGGAAAAAAACTTACAGGAAAATTAGTTGGAAAAGACTGTCAATCTAGTGGCCTTTTTAAAATTCCATTTAGCTCCATTCACAGCACTCTTTTCACCGTCGTCTGAAACAAACTCGAAAACATTTTTTTTTAGCTTGGAAATTGTATTCCTAGACCATTCTAGGAGTAAACTTTGCAAATGTGATATGTTTTGAGAAGCAAAGACAAACAGAAAAGCTTTCAATTTTCCAGTATGTTTCTGAATAAAATCCCTTACTTTTTTCCCCAAATAAAAAAAAAAGACCGGTTATCTCCGTGGAGGAGACTCTCCACTACAGAAAACTGAATGCCTCAGTGGTGATGTAGATTTCAGGACACACAGTACATTGCCTGTAAACTTGAAGCTCAGATGACAGATGGAAACCAGATAAAGTGAGTGTGCCGATCACTGCAGAGAGATTAGGCTCTGTAATTTGCATCTTGTCTTCCAATAATGTTTGCTCCATTTTTGCCTTCACATTTACCTGAGCTTTAAACACAGGCATTTGAGGCCTGAACTTAGATGAACTTTAGTTTTTCAAATGGAATATTTCTATTTAGCTGGATTTTAGTTCCACATCTAACAAGCCACTAACACTTCAAGGAAAGCGTGTCAACATCTCTGCTCCGTCAAAATTCACCACAGAAGCTTCTGTCCAGCGCTGAGCTTTTAAGTTTTTGTATTTAACAATCTCAGGTGCCTCAAGTGTCTCTTTGAGGACTCCACTCTAAACCATGTTTCTGAGAAATATCTCCTTTTCCCCGAAGTGCCAGGCCATTTTCTAGCTAGCTAAGCCTGTTCCCCTTGAGAGACAGACAGGATGGGGCTTAGGGTCCTTCTTAAGGGGCCACACAACCTAGGCACTGCCCTGGTAGGTTGACATTAGCCAGCCTGCACAAATATTTGCTTGCATCTTTGCCATTTTCAAATTCTATCTCTCTTGTTTACTCTTCTTTGTCCCTGCCTATCATGCTTCTTTCCTTGCTGTTGCTATTAGTATGTAATCTTTCTATTGTGTGTCCTAAACTAAAGCACATTTGTAATTCATTATCTGAAAAAGTCCTTATAAAGAGACATAAATAACATTGCTAGTGCCTTACACATAACTATACCGTCAGTATTGTTCATATGAGGTACCCACCATGCAACATAACACACTCTGTAGCCAAAGGCTTTCACTGCTGGGCATTGCAAGGCCAGTGCACAGCTGACCTCACACTTCATTTGATCAGTTCTGTATGTAAAGATTTGTAGGAGTGGAACAGGAGGAGGTTGAAGGACAGATAGCAATGAACTGCTGGCTTTCCTTACTTTCACGTTGTTTTCACCGGAGTGTTGTAGAATTCCATTGGGTAGGAGATGATCTTGTCCTTTAGCCTGTGTAAATGGTACTGGGTGTTTGTGGCATTGTACATGTCAACAGATTATTGCTTGAAATGCTTAACAAACTATTTTGAGACAGTTGAATCAGATTATGTTGAAGAGTTTGCATATTTTCATCTGGAACAGAAGAGGTTTCATTTCAAACAGTTCCGCTTGCTTGTAAGTTGAAGACCTTCACCACCAGTGGGACCGAGACCTTATCCCTCTGAGGAGGATACCAGAGAAAACTGGTTTCAGCTAACTGATCTTACGATCTTGTGATGGACCTTAGGATCCATTTCTAATGGTGTCTTTGGAGGAAGGTGCAAAAACCCTCATGAACAATTGCTCAGAGAGGTATTAGTTTTATCACCCTTATCTTCGGTTTCTATATAGTCCAGTATACTAATCAACTGAGCCATCAAATACTTTCCTGTACACTGTGAAAAGAACCCATCTTGATGCTCATGCCAGCTCTCTAGCCCTACACACAGCTCAAACCTTAAACCTTTTTTTTCAGTAGCAATTAATGAGAATTGTGATGTAGAAAATAAAATGGTAATGAGCTTTTAGCATAATGAAGAGCTTGTAAAGGCAAGAAAAAGCATTTGTGGGTCTCCGAGTCACATTGCTCCCCAAATACAAAAGTAGATGTTCACTTTGGCTGGAGTAAGCCATATTGACTCATTACATTTTGCACGAATCTGTTAAAGCACCCATAACCCTTATGTCATACAGATAGATGATGCACTCATGTCTCCAACCTCATAACCTAGTGTTCTTATCAATACCTTTGTTAATTTGGGGCTGATAAATCAGTATACTCATTTAAGCTTAATTATTTTTTCCTTTGTTTGCACACGCTTAAATCTTTCAGAATGTACCAGTACAGAGTGATGTACAGTCAATGATTCAGGAGCCCAATAAATAACTAATGCAGTTTAAATCTCCAGAAAATAATGTCTTTTTTTATGTGACTCAAATGATACTTGGAGCAATTTAGGTGAAATTCAGCATAATTTCTCTAAATTAAAAATAAGTGCAAGTATATTAGTTTGATCTTTCCCTCTCTCAATGAGTGCTAACAAGAGTAATACCATTTTAAGGAGAGAATGAAACTAATTTTTTATGAGTAACCCAATTGCTTTTTTTGATGATTATGTGACACTTTGCAAGTCTCTCAAGTATCCAAGTGTAAAAATGAAGCTTCTTTTTGTGTCAGAGACACCTAAAAACATACAAGAGTTTGGAAGGCTTTTAAGCTGGGCCTGATAAATAATTAATGAATATTGTAGCTAGAGTATGCTTCTCACTGTTAGCTGAATTGATATTTTGCATAGATGTCCCGTTTTATGTATCTGAACTGAAAGTAAACTTCTTTTGTGGGGGAAGAGGGAAGAAAGCGTCATTCAGAAGAAGAGACTTTGGTTTTGAAATAATTTTCTTTCTTTTAACATATACAGAACATTCATCTATTTGAAGTCTGGCTCCCAAATATAACAGGTTTTATCTCAGAGGCAAGAAAAAACATGGTAATTTAAATATACACAAACAAAAAAACACAACATAAAAACTGAACAACCAAAAGAAAATATATTTTAAACTGTTTCCAAGTCTTTTCAGTTGTTTGGGCATAGGCGGTACCTACATTTGGGGTCTAATGGAGTCAGGAATATTTACAGTATATCTTTTCTTTGATTTTGTTTTATGAGCATAATTTGTATCTACTTCATTAAACAAGCATATATTCTCACAAACACGTTCCTTTTGCATTTCATGGCTGTAGGTTATCACTTCATATTCGTTGGCTCACTAATCTGTGGACTTCTTAAAAAGTTGGGAAAGCTTATAAAAATAAAAAGTCTTGCTCTCACCAAACAACTCTGAGAAACTCGGTGGGAGTTTTCAAAGGTGTTGGTATAAGGAAAATGCCCAATTTGCATTATACATCTAAGGGATTTGTGAGATTAACTTCCTTATTCAGCTTTGAAAATCCTGCCTTGAAGATTCAATCTCACAAATCAGTATGAGGAAGAGGAAGAAGGTCACAAGTTGCCATGCCCAGGATACGGATGGTACCGATATCACCAGAGTGGTCAAGTACCCTGCGATGGCTGTTAGAACAGATCTCGCAGTATCTCCCTGTTCCTGAAGCCACAGAGAAAAATGCTTAGCAGGCAGCTGGGAGACGTAACAGCACAGCAGGGTATTTTGTTCCTAAACCCTTGCCTGCAGTAGATCATCTAATGAACGTGGGGCTCTATTCTGCCTATCTAATGCAGTTGTAGATATGCTTATAAATAGCAAATTTTTTAATGTACTGTACATGGATGGCTCTCTTGCCAACCTATACATGCAAGCTGTCTCCATAATGTGAACTTATGTTATTTTGTCATCTGCCTAATAAGTAAAAAGAAAGCAGCCCTTAGAAGGAAGCCCGTACTGCAAGCCTGCTTGTGAGAAGCTACTCATGAGGATAAGGTTTTCAGGAAGGGAAGAAGGGGGATAAAGACTAACTCTTCCAAACGGGTTTACAAAAGAGATACAGTGCACCATATTATCTAACAGCACTCTGCCTTTTCACTGAGGGAGACAGACATTAAGGTGCATTAGCCCTATCATTTGTATGTCTGTAAATATCAATAAAGTATGTTATTTGGTATTCACATTTACACAATGAAGGACGAGGACTATCCTTTTCAGGAAATTTCACAGAGCCATTCACAAACAAAAGCTCAGTAATTTAATCTTTCAAAAGCTCAATAATGCTAAGTTCAAAATTGCAGGTTTTAAACTAATGTACCTGATAAGTAATGATGACAGAATTTAAAAGGTCCATTATTTGGTAATCTAATATTCCCAATCCCAGTTATCCGTCAAAGAGAATACTCTCCCTTAAACAGCGCTAATGTGTTCACATCTACATTAATCTCTTAGGGAGAAAAGAAGCATTCTTTACGGGCTTTATCTGTTTCCAAATGTCTGACTCCACAAGGAGCCATTTCGCGCTGATGATGAGGCTATGTAAATGACTCAAATGTCTTTGTACGATAGGTGCGATTTCTTACGGATACACACGATACTGTATTACCAAGAGGCACTCCCTGGCCAGCCAGCCCTCAGTGTTCGTTTACATACTGTGCGTACTGCCTTTGAATCCTCTGCTGCTTCTCACTCCAAAACAAACATCACGCTTATGGGTTTGCGCCTCACCTGCTTTTCTTGCGTGACGTGCTGGCTTTCTGTGCAGCACAACTCTCTTCTTCTGTTGTGTCATCTCCCATCCATACTCCAAAGAGCCCCGAGGCCATGGTATCACTGTGACAACATTCACAAGGGGAAAGCTTAGAAGAATTGTGCCTCTCCTTTCTAGGAAATTATATAGGGTAATATACAAGAGAGTTAGGATCAGGTATACCACAACTGCCTGTGGACTCCGAGTTCATGCAAGGGTGCGTGGGGTGGCACAGGGAGATGGAGTCATTATATGGTTTCCTTGGTCTTGCAGGCAAGGCTTCTTCCTCTCAGCTGACCTACTTCTTCTTCACTGAATTTTTCAAACACTAGTCCAAGTAGAACATACATTAAGTACCACAGAGCTCTTTATGTTGCTTATGTCTTACTCAATCTTGAGTTTCAGAACTTAATGACAGACACCACAAAGTGACCCAGAAGGAAACTTTTCTGAATCATTAAGTCTGTCAATATAAAAGCTTCATTTGCAATGCTGCCTAGAGCAGTGAAACAATGCAATTTCTCTCTGGATCCTATGGGGCAGCATGTAACTACACTTGGCATAGTCCTGTAAAAGAGTTCTGAAGGTGGTGTTGACTCAAAGCTTTTTCATACAATTCAAAGTAAAGGATAAATGGTCAGAATTGTGGTATTGTTCTGAAAATGTCATTATTTACAGTGTCTGCAGGCTATTGGTTTGGGAGAGTATTTGAGTGAAAATTGCTTTTAAAAAAATCCTATCCCAAGTCAGGAAAGTAAGTCTTATGTTCACATGTGAAAGCAGCTCTGTTTAAACTTAAAGGGTGAAACAAAAGGTCCAGTTCAAGGTATAGTAGCTATCTGTGCTTAGTGGAGTTAGTGCTATGAATCAAGAAAGAGTGTATATTTAAAAAATATTAAATTGCATATTAAAATTATTAAAAGAATATGTTGATTTAATTAGGTGTTATGAATGCAGTGTCTGAAATAAATAGATATGGTATACCTGTGTACATAAAACCCACCAAGACCATTAATTTCAAGGTATGCTTTTGTAGCTTTGGTGATTTTTTTGGAGAAAACGAAAAAAAAAATCTACCTCTAAGAATTTCAGAACAGCATAACTGTAGGAGAATGTCATATAAAATATATCCCCCGGAAAGCTGAGAGTTGTCTCTGGCTAGATCACACACACAGAAAAACTATCGAGGTCAGTTCCATGGTGGGACAGCAACAAAACTGATCCCTTAAAGCAGACGGATGACAATAGCTAGTCATACATGGCTGGTTCAAAACAACGTGCCGCCACAGCTCAAAGAACAGCGTGTCTTGTTCGCACCTGCTGAAAGCTGGGAGCTGCATTTGCTGCTCATGTGGATGCTGCCTATGCAGACTGGCTCTAGGAATCCAGTAAACCCAGTCAAAGAACAGTATTTATTTCAATTAGGAAAATCATCACAATGGGGAAATCAGTACAACCATTTCTGTGACACATATGTGACCCTCTGGAAGCTAAATTTACTGTGGAAAACAAATGCCTCCACACACCAACTAAGCCATACAATCAGTAACTGACTTGAGACTAACCAGCAGTAATCAGCCAGCTCCAGGAAAACTTTGAAGCAAGTGTTTAAGTCTGCATTCGCATTTTAGTGTTTTGTTGAATCACGGCATGGGCACCATGTTATTTACATGACATGTGTAACCCTTGTGGAAACATTCAACTTATGCATATGCATGCTTACCCCAGATGCAATGCCCTGCCTGCCAGCCTCAGTATCTGCTGCAGCTGAGGGTACAAAAGGCACAGATAGAGACTCAAGAAATGTTTACCGACTCCCTAGTAGCATTTACTCCTGTTTTTCCCCTGTGGAAGCCTACAGGGAAAGCTGGCCCTTTTCATCCTGTTTGGCACGTTAGGTGTTTTTTTGGTGATGCTTTGAAAGCTTTTGCAGGATTGCAATACATCCTGCTTACAGCTGTATGATTCAGAGTGATTGCCATTTTCACCAAAGTCATCTCAGTGCCACATGTTACATGGGAAGATCAAATCCTGCGTATGTGCCACTGAATTAGGAGAACGTGCAGAATAGTCTTTGTGTTTCTCTGTTTTACTTTGACCCTTCAAAACCAGGGAGTGCTCAGTTCCCACCTGATATATTGTATCTGATTGCCACAGGTAAATTGATCTTATCTATAAAAAGAGATCTTTTCTCCTGCTCGCATGAAAGCATCTTCCCAGATGATGTTTAAACAACTGCATATTGAAGAGCCTTTGCAATATCAGTCATTAAAAGTAACTAGGTCACAGGGTTTGTTAGGTGTTTTCTGTATTTCTAGGTAATTGCCTTTCAATTCCAAACACTACCTAACCATTAATTTCTGCCTTTAATTACTTTTATAGTATCTCAGCTTTTTCCTTTTTTCATTGTTTCACTGCTCCTTTGGGTGCTCTTAAGAAACTCTTTCAATATGTTGCTGTTAAATATCAGACTTTGCTCCAGTTTAGTTCAGCTAGCTATCAACTCAAGCATACGTTTCATTTTTTAGGCTGGTCTTTCTGTCCTTCTAACAGATGACAGCCAGTATACACAACTCAATCAAAAACCTGTTCCAGGCCTGCCTAAAAAGTCTGGATTTCTCCTCAGGCTTGTGGATTTCTCCCCTTCCTTTTTTTTTTTTTTCTTTGAATTTGCTCTACAGGTCTTTAGCTCCAGCTAGTGGCTTACTCCAAAATGCAAATTTTGTCCAATGCCCTAAAAGAAAGCAGAAAGGTAGGGTTTAGTTATAATTCTTACAGTGTTCTGAAGCGTGTGTTGAGAGGGTGAATTAGTCAGAGGCGTTAGTCCTTCCTGGCTAATTTGAGTTAACCCACAAATTCTTCAAAATGTAATAAATACACTCTTTTTTTTCAGATTACAAGCTCCTGTGTTATCACATTGGGCCAAGTTCTGCCCTCAAGTGTAGACTTGTATAGCTCTTCTGGACTTCAAAGCGAGCTGCACTTATGTGTCTTAAAGCAAAAAAAACCCAGATGTTTTATCAAATAAAAAGCTTTACCTTAGCTCCTACTTTGACTCTGTACCCTTCTTACTGAGAGTTGGTGTAGCCTTTGTACAATGTGCAAACCAAAAATAGAAAGCCTATATTTTTAACTAGGGTTTGAGATTTGCACTCACCTTTGGTGGGATCCCTTCTCTCTCAGGACTTTGTAGTGCACCTGGATCTTTTCTGGGTCTGGGAGCCCCCTGCTCAGGATGGACACCACTGGCAGCAGAAGACCCTCTTGTGTGATACCCTTGGCAAACTGTCCCCTGGAGGAGCGCAAGAAGGAAGCTTTTGGAAGTTCCACTGGAAGGAGGGCTGAATGCCCCTGCTGAAAAGCTCTTAGGTGACTTTGGGCTATGGTTCCGTGGATACAGCCTTGTCAGGTGGGGTGGAGGGAAGCAGGTTGTTTCCCTACGAAGGGAGAAATACATTTTTCTGGTGACAAATGATTGTGTATTAATTCAATTAATTCACACAGGCTGCCCTAATCTTCAGAATGTTATTTTTAATGATAAAAACAAAATGCAGTTTAAATTTGTAGAATCCCACACATCACTTTCTCCTTGGTTTTTAACTGGAAGTTTCATTGAAAGTGTACTTTTAAAACTCTCTTCTTTCTCACACCCCCCACCCCAAGAAGAAGTACATATATCCATACTCTGTGGGATGAAAGCACATGGGCAGACACAAGTCAAGCTTTGGTGTGTGACTCTTGGCATTGGCATCAATAGGGATATGGCTGCCTTGGCAGCACTAGAGGAAACCCATTTGAATTCTACAATCCTCTTGTTTAAACCATAAGAATCAAATGTCTGTTGTTTGTTCAAAGACTTTTTTTGTTTCCATTTCATTACTTGGTGAACTGGATACTGGGACAGGTGTGTCTACAGTCTGTTCATATTGACTGTCCATCTACGATACCAGATAACATGATAATGCAGTCCTGAGTTTCACAAACTTTGTCACTTCTGCCATAAAGCTCTGGCACCTAGTGTAAATAAATATATTGGGAATATAATAAATTCAATCCAGGTCTCTCTCCAAGGGCAGTAATCTTTTCCTGAAGGCCTAACCTTCCTCATCAGTCAGAAATTGTGCTAGTCCTACACTATTGATTCAATCCTTTCCTGAAGGTGAGAAAAGCACCAGAGTACATTAAGAGATTTCATGTCAACATCTCAAATGTAGCTTTTGCCATAGCTGAAGCCTGCAAACTAACAACACATGTACTGTGCAATGCAGAGAATACCTGTACAGGTTCAGCTGTGATACAGATACAGTTGTATCTCTGCTTTCTGTTTATATACCTATGCAAAAACTCATGTATACACAAAATTTATGTGTGTGAGTGTATATATTTATATAAAAAGTATGCATCTGCACACAGTCTCCCACCCGTTTGTTACACTCCTTATCTCTCACAAACACTTTCATTTATTTCCAATATAAATGCTCAGAGAGCGGCAGAACAAGTAGAATGGTTAAGTGCTTCACAAGGTTCTGTTGTCAGTGAGTGCAATGCTATACCAAGGCAAAAAAATAACATATCAGTGCTGTAATTTTCTTCTGAGTGCACGACCAACACACTTGGGACCCATGCATGAATCTATTGATCACTAGGTCAGGGACCTTAAAATATTTGAAATTGTTCTTTAGAAAAATAAAATATCCCACACTTTTTTTTTTTTTTAAATTACTGTGGTCTTTCAAAGTCCATATAAAGTATTACGCAAGGAGACAAAGCTATTTTACCAGGCAGGCAGATATTCCAAATTACTGGTTCTTAACAAGCATGGTAATACATCAGTCAAAAGCAATAAATTTAAACTTAATGAAATCTCAATTTGCCTACAGTGCATTTCACTTTGACATTTTCTACATTGCCACGGTGCTTTGATAAAGTTTTTTAAAATGCAAAGAAAGTGTCTGTAAGGCTAAAGAGCAGACTTGGTGCCATTGTGCCCAATGGAACATTACAGTACTTAAGTTCCATCACTATATGCCCTGTGGCAGACTAAGCCTGAGTGCTAACATAGGT
The DNA here is from genome assembly GCF_949628215.1 of Phalacrocorax aristotelis. Taxonomy (NCBI): domain Eukaryota; kingdom Metazoa; phylum Chordata; class Aves; order Suliformes; family Phalacrocoracidae; genus Phalacrocorax; species Phalacrocorax aristotelis. The sequence continues at coordinate 16,375,361 of NC_134287.1, forward strand.
TCAGTTTTCATTATCATCATGTGATTATCCATTTTACTGCATTTAACTGATAATACAACTACCAGCTCACCTTAAAAGAATTAGCTTGGAGGTTTCATTGCTTTCCAAATGGAATTCATTTGACAAACAAATGACAATTAGCCCAGTCTCCCTGTTCTGTGTCAGGATGGTTTTTGATTGAACCTAGACCAATTTACAATTTTTAAATGAGTTTAGACATTTACATTTAAAATGTCTAGAGGAAATTAGCCTTGGGACATCTAACAGCCAAAATGCTTTTTGAAGTTGATTATTATTTGATCTAGTACCCTCTACCTGTACATTTTGTTCTGACTTCAAAGTTTTGGAATGAAAATGCCACCTACACCTCAAAGCACAGGGAAAAACTTAAAAGCAGTTTTACTCATTATGTTATGCAAAGAAACCTATATTTTAATATTCGTTTAATATGGTTAGTTAGCTTTAATGACACCAGTTTGACAGTGTCATAGTTTTCGAATATAAGACATTGATTGAAGTTTCCTGTGCTTGCCAGGGTTTTTTTGTAGAACGAAAGAATATCTTTTGAAGGTGAGATTCATATGCCCCACAATACCATTCTGCTACAGATAGAAATGTAATCATTTACAGATGAATGCATGTCTTTGTACAGAGTCAAAAATATGTTGTCATTTCTATATTAATCTGTGTATCAAAATCTTTATTGATATTTGTTTTCCTGCATACCAAATTCATCCAACTATATTTATATTGGCCTTAAAGCAGGAGGGTCTCCTTATGAAAAAAGGGTTGTCAGTAATTCCATTATAAATATGCAGGCTCAGATAACACAGCCATGAAAATTGGGCTGAAATTAGGCACATGGCTTCTCAGCCTTAAGGTAATTTGGATCATACTATTTTTATTTTGTATTATTAATTTATGCATTTTTGTAAAGTTAGAAAACTGTACATTTGGCCACTGTAAAATTATGAACATAAAAATAAGTGCTGTTGCTTTTCTGGGTTTTGAGTCCTTAAAGCTCCACTTGATGCCTATGGGAGTCTTATGACTTTCAGAAATAGGTCTGGTTTATTTTAACAAAATCACTATTTGGGTTTCAAGAGGTAATGATCTCTTGGGAAGCATTTTTTTAAAAACGTTTCATGACTTTCTGATATAAGTGCTTTGTATGAGCCTACAATGTTATCCACAAAGTATACTCTTCTGTCGTGAATAAATATAATTTTCTTATAACTGTTCATACGAACCCTACTCAACAGGTTTTTAGGCTTCTGAGGCCGTAAGTTAAGTGTCCAAATATAGCTGAAAGCAAATGAGATTTTGGGACAGGGTCTGTTGGAAATCAAAGTCTGAACCAGCAGCAGAAGTGTTTTCTCATCCCATGGTTAATTTTCTTGAGGAGTGAAACAATCTTGTATCATCATACCACTATTGCCTGACTTTCAAATAGCGTCAGCTCCTGTGGGCGTCTATGTGGTAGTAGCTGCTGGTGTTAAAAAACCTCTGCTTTACTTCATGCACAGACTACTGATTTACTGCCAGTCATCAGCTAATGTCCAGGCTCAACTGGGATCCATAGGTTAGGTGTTTCTCTACATTTGTCATCTGAGAGAATTGGCCCAGCAGACCTAAATATCAAGCCAGATCCATACAAATGTAGTGGGTGCTGATGATTTCAGAGGGAGCAAGATGATGATGACACTCTACTTTTACCTACTTAGAGCAGCCTCCCCAAAGTAAGGCAATGGATCACTTTGAGAGTCATGCCAAAGTGTCCTTCCCGCTTGGCACAGGATTCAGGATAAACTCATGCCTTTTATGCCAACTCTGGAGGCTCACCACTTGGCTTACAGTCTTTGTTCATTCCCTCTGCAGGGCATGTAATTATTCTTCTGCTTTGGATGTGAAGCCCAAATGCCTCGTTTAGATTTCCAAATTTTGCTGTGAGGGCTCAATGACTAAAAAGTAAGTGCATGAATCCTAGGCAATTTGGTAACTAAGGTTCTTTTTGGACTTAAATCTTTGTCTTCCATGAGTTATTCCTTGAAGAGGTCAAAATCTTTGGCCTGAAACATTTCCTTGAGTAAAGATTTCTTAGAAACAGAGAAAATGTAAATCAAATAATTGGGAAGAACCCTTGGGCAGACTGTGTCAGGCCTGCAATGACAGGAGCATCAAAACATGAGCAGATTTCAGCAGATCCAGGTCTGTCTCAAAACAGAACATTACAATCAGTTCAAGGAGATGCTGCCCATCTTTCAGAGATAGTTATTTATATATTTTCTGTGTCTGTTGTACTTGAAAATATGTGCAAGTGTGATAAATACACTTCAGGTGTGCTCGATGAGCAAACAAACACCCCAGGGATAGAGGTCAGAGATCAGCTTTCCTGGGAAATCTTTAACTATTACATTCAAAATCTGTAATTTTCTACAGTCTAAAAAGCACATCATTAAAAGTAGATATCAAAATCCTCAGGTGTGCAAGGGTGAGTCTCTCCAAACAAGGGTGAAGTGCAGTGAGTGGACTGAAGGTACTGGAAAATCAGAGTGACTAATCCTTCCAGTATCATCATTGAGAAAAATACTGGGTTTGCATTCCAACTAAGAGAACAACAGTTGGGTTTCTCACTTGGGAAACACTTTTGCTTGTAGTACATGCAATGAATTCTGATAAATTTTAAGAATTTGTTCTCATCAACTCAGAGAATTTAAGTCTGGTTTTCAGTGTGGTTTTTGTTTGCATGGAAATTTGAATGTGAGGAAATTACATGCGTGATAGTGTTCCTTTCCTGGCAGCTACGGGATGTGGCCACCTGAGCATGAAATACTCTGTGTCTTCAGGGATTCCTGTCCTCATTGCTCACCCATGTGATACAGGTATTTGGAGCATGAAGGAATGAGAGGGGGGAGAGGTTCAAGACACTTAGATCTAAACATGCTGCTTGAGAAAGATCAGGCAGTATTTTTAGAGGAAAAAAATGGTAGACACCCAAACCATGGAGCTCATTGACTTCCATGCTCAAAGGCACCTTTCTCCAACTCCCTGTATCAGCCCACCCTCACAAAGAGCGCACAACTCTCAGAGGGGGAAAGAGCAGGTTGAGTTAGTATTTGTAGAAAAAGTTGGGTTTCATTTATTATTTATAAATTTCATTTTGTACATATCTTTAGGGACATTAAGAGATTAGAAGTTATGCAGTTTGTTCTGAGCATTAATGCTAATCCTCAAAGATAGGTGAAGGGTAATTTTATTAGTTTTTATAAAGGTTTGGAATAAAAGTAACCATTCAGTCAACAGTTTGAAAGCAGACGTTTAGTGCTGCGACTCTGCTTTCCCAGCAGGCTCTGCCTCTCACGGGAATGTGTCAGCACAGACTGCCATCTTGGCAATAAGGGTACATTCCTCCGACGTTTTATGTAAAATAGGTGGGTCCCTCTTTCCTAAATATGTCATATAAAATCATTGTCTCTGGCATGACGTACAGTAGTTCAGGAAGGGAAGCTAATCTAGGAAATAAAGGGATACAGACTATTGATGCCAAAATCAGCAATTACATTGTATGAGATCTCATGAATAATTCCTGAGCTGTGATTTAACATTAATCTGAGTGTTTAGTACAAAGCTGGGCCGACACCAATAAAATGCTGATTGATTTGTTTTAAAATAGTGCTTCTTCAGTCTTCCCTACACCGCTTTCAAATGAATGCTTTTGGGTAATACCTCAACCTTTCCTCTGTAAAACACAGACAGATGCACTCATGTGACTGCACGCTAAAACTACCATTATTTTTTTTCCATTCGTTTTGGGCTGAAACCTTTTCCTTGTACAGTATTTAATAATAGCCATGATTTAGGCAAGTGGGTTTCATAACACAGAGCTTTTCCTCCCAGGGAAAATCTTACCAAATATTACTGGATGGTGATATTTGTTATGTATGTGTATTTCAGGTGCAAAGAGGGGGAGGCCATGTGTGGTGAAGCAAGCAGGAAATTACCCAACCAAATATTAGGAGAGTTCAGTGTGTTACAATTGCTTCTGCATCATTAAATAATGCTGCTTTCCAATGAACATCAAAGGACGATAAACAAATAGGTGAGTGAAACAGTGATGACCATCTCAGGAGACACCATACACTTATTCTGCAGCACTGCAACCTGTGCCCAGGGAATACTGTACATACAAGCATCTCCCACCTCATTCACATCTTCTGCCTCTGTAATAATGGCTTTGCCACTTAATAATGGTAAAACACTAACTGAAAATGTTCATCTCATCCTTTAGCATAGCATGTCTGTTCGATAGAAACCCTCATCCTGGGGTGCTCATATGTATCTCCTATATGTTCTTTCTAGGAGTTAGCAAAAAGGGTTGCACCGTACAGAGCCAGAGCTGGCATTGGGGTGGTTGTTCTGCAACAACTACAGAGCAGTCATGCAGTATGAGTTTATCCAGAAGAAATTGCTGGTATATATCTTTCCTAAACATGACAGTGAAAAACTGTTTCTTTCAAACACCTGTTTTGAAACAGTAATCACTTCTGGGCAAGTCAGAAATTTCAATAAGAAGTGACACTGAGCTCATTCTTACCTTTTGCATACCTACTTGCTATCAAGTACAATCTGCAGAGGAAAAGGAATTAAGCTGTATAAGGAGCATATGTTCTCCATGGCTGTGTTGGATTGTTCCAGAAATAATGGACTTAATGTATAGCTGTATGTTCTATATAGCTATATTCATCAGGAAAACTACAATAGAAATACTTTAGGCTGCTTGGGGAGATCGTTGAATCTTCATTAGTGAAGGGATTTTTTCAAAAAAAACAAGCAAAGCAAGCATCTCTGTGATCTGATTTATGTTTCAGTTCTGCACTCTGATAAGTATTACACCTCACGAAGTTCCTCCATGTGGAGATCATGAATCACCAAATCAGCCCTGGCCCTGTCAGCTGAGTGAATGCAGTGGAATTGGAGAATAACAAGAGGGCTGCAGTCTTCTGATCTCAAAAGGAGATTTTTTTTTACGAACACTCTAATGAATGCTCTCACAATACAATGTTTTATATTGTCTGGCACTTAAGGAATAACCCAATGTCAACACTATAACAACTTTGGCTCGAATAGACCATACAAAATATGATGCTCTTTACAAAGAGGGGATTTCCAACTAAGAAGCACTTTGCAGCACTGTGCACCGGTAAGGGTGGGTGAATACTCTGATTTTTGTCTTCTGATTCTAATTGTGCTCAAGGATTAATAACTGTAAGGAACAGGATCTTCATCTGAATGTCTTGTTTCTTCTCCATATATTTGTTTATAGAACGGCCTGGACATGACCGAGTACCCTGGCACTAATAGTGTGTGGAGGTATTAATTCAGTCTCCCCATTCCTAATATCAATATTTACATACTATGCACAGTGGTTTGCATTTCTATTGATATACCAACCTATTCTGTCTTGTCTGATCACCACAGCAGGAGAGAAGGTCAATAAAATGAGGCAGGACTATGAAACAATCTGCTAGCTGCTGGGGTAGGAGAGGAACCATTTCCACTCAGTAGCTATTGATTAAGACAGAGTGTAAGTAATGTACTGTGAGGGCGGAGGAAGGTAATTCTATGAGTTAGCATCCTGTCTGGGACAACATTTGCTACCCTGCACCTTCAGTGTTCGTTCACTGTTCCCTGTTCCCTCACTGTCTGCACAAGAATTATGGAGTAACAGCTGAGGATAAAGCTCCAGCCCCCAAACCAGATGCTTTACTTCTTTGAAGCTTTGTTTACAGTTTTGCAACCCAGTGCTTCACCCTTTACTTTAATGGAGCATCCCTGGTTTTTTTGAGACTTATACAGGAACGAGCGTGGTGCTGAAGTGAGCTGACAGGCATAGTGCGCTCTGTTCTCACGCATCTGTTTCCAGCTGGCCTGACTTGCTCAGAGTGCTTCCTGCCCAGGAGGTGTTTCAGGGCTCTCACGAGCTCCAGCTTATGATGTTCACCAAGCTTGATGCTGCACCAGCAGAGATGAATATACTTGCCAGTATTTTTATTGGCAAATGAGAGCTTGGGAGAAGATGGCTTAGCAGTGGGCACGTTCATGATATGGATGGGTCTGAAAGTAATTACCCTTCTTGGGGATAATCTAACTATAAGGCAGGGGCAGGAGCTCATGGTGGTTTTAAGGTCTTTTCAGAGCTGTTTGGGGGACTAGCTCTCAAGATCGTTCCTTCTCTATATAAATGTTTGTTACTCATTATTTCCCCCCATCTTGACTCATCAAATGAAGCAGCCTCAGGACTGATCCAAGTTTTATCTCTTGATAAAATCCTCTGGAGTTCTGTAACATTAGAAGTGTCATAATAAAGAATATCCCAAATATATCACCGATTACCAGTGGCATACCCTGGCATTTGGGAATATCCTAACACTAATAATTATACCATGTGATCCTCACAGATATGCAAGGACAAGCTGTCTAATCCAGGAAAGGAAGGAGAAAAGCATACAGTTGCCAATACTGAGACTTAAAATTCTTTGTACATTTGAAGTGTGCAGTTGAAATATAGGTAGTTGAGTAAATGCAGTGGCTGTTACCCAGGGAAAAGTTTAGACATTAAAATTAATGAACAAATGTATGTTTGTAGTTTGCAAAATGAAAGGATATATGGTGTCAGAAGAGGTTTTATCTTCTGTATATATTTTTTAAAAAATGTAATAAATACAAAGCAAATAGCATTGGTTTATCCAGGGGAATATTGAAATCCATTAGGAATGCACTTGGAGTAATCTGATTCAACAAGTCAGTATATTTCTCTTAAAAACATAATAACGGTACTACATTGTGCAAGATGAAGGTTAGATTACATTTCTTGCCAGTGCAATAATTCCCACATCATAAATTCTGATGAAATTTATCAATATATAAAGCAAATGGATGTCTGACCCACCATCGTTCTCTAGTTCTCAGATGTAGAAGCTGACATACAAGTAAATCCCCAGCTGCTTTGTGCAATACTATTACAACTGTGCCATTGCCTGGGAACTGTTATTAGCTATCTTGACCAGAAGCGGCTGTTAGAGTTTGTGGTTTCTGCTCTGAATATTAAACTTTGGCATACAAGAGTCCTTATTGTGGGAAGCACTTGGAAATGGTAATACTAAATTGCTTTATATTTGCAGGATTTGATTGCTTCAGATGATACAGGTGTAGCTGGTGGGCCTCTCTTACTGCTTGTATTTCCAGATTATAAATCATTCCTTTGACTGCCATAACCAGTTCTCTGTTTCTGTAGTATCCTTCTTTATATTACAGCTGGCAACTAGTCTTCTTGGCCATGCACTTTTTGTGTAACTTTCAAGAATAAAGGCAAAATTGAAACTTTTTTATATATATCTCTCCTAGTTTTTACATCAAATGTCAGTGAAACTAAGCTATGGGGTACAGGTTTGGAAAGAATGCATGCTATTTTCCCAGCAATGTTACATTTTGATAGCCATGTTATGATCAAGCTCCAGAATTAGTGACTGAACTTGAAGGACCCTGTAAATGGCCAAAAATGTGTAGGATAAAACAAACCCAACATATTATTGTTAGTGCAGTTCTTGACATCATAAAGCCTTTTAGAGGAATAAAAGCTTACAGTTGATCTTGCAGGTCAGCTTGGGGTAAAAAGTTTGGGCAGTGTTTAAAGTCTGTGACAGAAAGAGTTATGTTTATTTAGGACATACCGTTAAAGCAGCATAACAATATTCTCAGAAATAGAGAGAAAAATCATTACAGTTATGCTCCTCTGGTCCTTGAAGAATAGTAATGCTAAATTGGAAAAAATAATAAAAAAGAATTATTGTTCATGATCTCATAGTTAAAATTTAGACTATAAACTATTAAATACAATTTCACTATTAAATACAATTTCACAGTTTTTAAACATTGTTAATGCAGAGTCTTGGATAGCTCTTTGCTGTCTCATTATGCCTTTGTAAGATTAAGACCTCAATGATGTTAACCCACTATCATATAAAAATGTCTCAATAGGTCTTTAAGAATATATACGAGATTTTGAAACTTCCCAAGTTTTGGTTCGGTTTTTTTTCCAAATGTTTCTCATTAACCTGTCATTTCAGACAATTTCAGAAATTTCCTGAGTACCAAATTATTGATTATATCAGAAGTATCCTGATTGCTTTCCAGGAAGTCACAGTAACAGTGCTATAATAATTAAACAGAAGAGTATTTGGGTGTAAAACAAATAAGTAATGTTAAATACAAAGATTTTAATGACTTTTTCAAAAGTGGGTTTCCCTCCAAACATTTCCAGTGAAAATGGAGGGGACTTTTTCAATGAAAAAATGCTTCAGAGGATATTTTTGCTTTTCAAAAATTGTGTATGAAGTTAGGAAAATAGTTTTAAATTGTAAGCAGAACTTTTTTACAAGAAAAACTTCAGGTTTTCTTTGGGAATTGAACTGAAATTATTTTTCTAAGAAAAAATTTGCTTTTAAGAAAACACACTCGTCAAAATTACATTTTGAAGAAAAATTGAACATTGATTAACCCTATAAAATAAAACATCAATGTTCTCTACATGTAAATAATCATTTAATTTCAAAGAAAGATTAAAATATATTGGGAATACAATGTGTCCTACAGCATTCGGATGCAGACACAGTAGGAATCTGACTCATCAGAGGTTTTCCCTGTGTGCCGATTCTGTGATGGAAAAGGCAAACAGGGAGAAATCATTCATCCACACACCCCATAATTCAGCACAGAAACCCTGCTACACTCTTCCCAAATCTCAGCAAAGATTTAACAGTGAAATACTGTAGCAAGGTCTCATGTTACCAGGATTTATTGTTTTCCAAAATATACTATGGAGCATTGACTAGAATGCCAAGAAGTTCAATTAGAAATAAGAGAATGAAAAGTACACCTGTTAATTTTGAGGAAAAGGATATTTGGGGATTCAGCTGGCTTTCCAGTGTGCTTATGTCTCAGGGAATTCTGAAATCCTCTCTGCTCTTTAATAGGTAATGTTGACCCAAGACGAGTTAATGTTATATTGATATCAGAAAGCTCAAGCTGGTGCTGATTTTGACAATGTGATAAAGGGCTCACTAAGCATAAGTGGTTTGTAGAGGAGGCAGGTTTTCTCATGTGCTACGGCTATGCTTGTCTGTCGTCTACATCTGGGAGGCATATCTCAGTATGTCACCTACTTCTTTTCACAAAATAATATGTACCTGGTCTTGCAACCATTCCTGGTATAAATTTGTATACGTGCCTAACACAGGACCATTCAATGCCTGAATCCCAGCAGTGGCCAGCAAGGCTACTATTTCATCCTGAAACTCATCCCTGTACAGCAGGTCGGCATTAGGCCCAGTGCTAACACCTACATCGGTCTTCAGCTCGCGCTGGAGTTGCACAGTGCTGGTGCTCAGCATAGACAGTAGTGTATGCTGTGCCTAAAGCAGGGACACTCTCCTTGTCTGACTTCCCACACATTGCATTGATCAGCATGGGCCAGGATATTACGTACCTTCATTTCCAGTGCCCAGCACAAACCTCCCTGCTGGTATGGACACTCCAGTCAAGCCCAATGCTGCTGTGTTGCTCTCCAGCAACTGACAGAGTCCATTGGTCAGCGAAGTTGCATCTGGCCCTCACTTTTATTTGGGGAAAAGCTGGAATTAACCTATATCAGCCACCTGAGAATTTACACACTGCAGCATCACTAACAGCTGTAGATAGAGACACCAAATTTTTTATGGTGTGAACATCATTATGTAGCCTATGAGATGTGAATGCCATGCTCTATTAGATGAAGATTGCCTCGTTCTTGAAAGAGTAAGGGACTGTGGCAGTGTAGAGCTAAAATTACTTGTGGCAATTTCTTATCCAAATTGAGATTTTCCCTGGGCTCCACGACCCAGCTTCTTGCTTATTCCATCCCTGCTGAAGATGTTAACTGCACAGCATAACAGACGGCCTTATATAAATGCTGCTCATTTTCCAAAGCTGAGTATACAATGAACAATGTACAGGGGCGGTGAGGTAGACTTCTCTACTGTAGAAAATTTGCTGAATCAGTTTCTGCTGAGATAGATTTATGCATGTGGCTTGTATATCAATTTATTTTGGATCCTTTCTGGATTCACAGAGCAATAATAAGAGATACAGAGAGTCTAGGTTATCTCAACAGTCAGGAATAATAACACTGGATGTGATACTACAGCTAAATGTTACTGTAGCAGCTACCTCTTTTTTATCAATTGCCCCAAAAGCTTTGCATATGAGGATGCAGGCTTGGGAGAGAACAAATAAAGAACATGTGTAGCCCCCTTACACATTTTCTGGAGACCTTTAAATCTGGTGAGAAATCCCATCCCAGTTGGCTGGGAAGCATGGGAAAACATACGGAATTTTAAATTCCTTAGGCACTTGGGAATACATAATGATATCCTCAAGGGAAGCCAAAGTAAAAATGGGCATGGACTGTGCTGCAAACAAAAGTGTAAGCCCTTTTGGAGTTGATAACCAGTTTCTACCAGTTTCTTGTTACCAGTTTCTTCGTCTGAAAACCAGAGCTACAGGATTTCATAGAACTAGTTCATGATTTTGCATTTCTAACGGGAGGCTTCTCGCAGGGACCTGATTTCCAGAGAGATGGACGCTCAGCATTTTCTCTGTCTCCCTGCAGAACACCCTCAAATTACTAGTCACTGAACAGAAAAGGCTGTTTATATGTATTTATTCATACAATTATCTGCAGGTACATGGATAAAAGACTGCCTATATGTTGAAGGTATTACTACCTTTCTTGATAGGCTGTCACTGGAGATACACATGCCAGGAAGTAAAATATACCCACTAAAAAGCCTTTTGATTTTTCAATAGAAAATCCTGTGCATCTTGCTCGTAATTGAGTTGTTCCATCCCCAGATCCAAAGGACTTTTTCCCCAGAGCTTTGACCCTGCCATGCCCTTGTTTTGGTACTCTATGAGCACATGAGCAGCTTTGGCAGGCATAGGAAAGCACAATGAGAGCTGCCTGCCTCGGACTCACATGCACTTGAATCATTGTATGTCTGTCGATTGCCAGTCGTAGCTGTGGTGACTTGTCATTAGGTAAACTTGGAAAGCCAGCATTGCCTGTGGCTTGCTTTATAAGGTGCATTCCTTAAAATGCACAGGATTTTCCTGGCAGTTTAGAGCTCAAATCTTGTCCTTTACATCTGGTCAAGTGGAAATAAAACCCGGTGTTTGTTCTCAACAAATAGAGGACGTGAAAATGTTCCTGTACCACACGTGTGGTGGGTTGTCACTGGCTGGGTGCCAGGCTGCTCAGTCCCACCCACCAAAGCTGCTCAGTCACTCCCCTCCTCAGCTGGAGAGGGGAGGGAAAACAGAACGGAAGACTCATGGGTTGAGATAGGGACAGGGAGAGATCACTCGCCGATTACCATCATAGGAAAAACAGACTTGGGTAAATCAGTTGAATTTATTGCCAATCAAATCAGAGTAGGATAATGAGAAATAAAAACCAAATCTTAAAACACCTGCCCCTCACCCCTCCCTTCTTCCCAGGCTTAACTTCACTCCCAGTTTTCTCCATCTCCTCCCCCGTAGCAGTGCAGGGGGACAGGGAATGGGGGTTGGGGTCAGTCCATCACACGTTGTCTCTGCCGCTCCTTCCTCCTCACAGGGAGGACTCCTCACACTCCTCCCCTGCTCCAGCCTGAGGTCCCTCCCACAGGAGACAGTCCTCCATGAACTTCTCCAGTGTGGGTCCTTCCCGCAGACTGCAGTTCTTGACAAACTGCTCTGGCGTGGGTCCCTTCCTGGGGTGCCGCCCTTCAGGAACAGGCTACTCCGGCGTGGGGTCCCTGTGGGGTCGCAAGTCCTGCCAGCAAACCTGCTCCAGCGTGGGCTCCTCTCTCCACAGAACCACAGGTCCTGGCAGGAGCCTGCTCCAGTGTGGGCTTCCCACGGGGTCACAGCCTCCTTCGGGCATCCATCTGCTCCAGTGTGGGGTCCTCCACGGGCTGCAGGTGGATCTCTGCTCCACTGCTAGCCTCCATGGGCTGCAGGGGAACAGTCTGCCTCACCACAGTCTTCAGCGCCTGGAGCACCTCCTCCTTCTTCACTGGCCTTGGTGTCTGCAGGGCTGCCTCTCTCACGTATTCTCACTCCTGACTGCTGCTGGTGTTGTGCAGGTTCCCTCCCTCCCCCTTCCTAAACATGTTGCCCCAGAAGCACTACCACTGTCACCGATAGGCTCGGCCTTGGCCAGCAGCGGGTCCGTCTTGGAGCCAGCTGGCACTGGCTCTATTGGACATGGGGGAAGCTTGTGGCAGCTTCTCACAGAAGCCACCTTTGTAGCCCCCCCACTACAAAAACCTTGCCACACAAACCCAGTATGATGACTTACAGTAATCTAGTAATAAACCTTGTGGAAGATGTTAATATTGCAGGAATTTAATTTTGTTTATCCGGGGCAGAATATGCACTAATTGCCTATTTAATCATGTTTATAATTAAACTCGTTACAACAATGATTCACGCATCAGCTTCTCTAATTACACAGGCAGGACAGTGTTATTTCCTACTTACAGTTCTCATTTAGGCTGGAGATGCTTGGTGTCACCTGCAGGCTTGTACTTCATATGAACTGGTAAGAATGGACAGTGTCAAAGCTGTTCTGGGAGGAAGGCTCTGCTGTGACTGATCCACCTATTTGTTTCTGTAATTGGACTCTGCTTATTGGCTTATTGAAAAAAAAAATATAATTGTTGTATTTACTCTTCTTATTCCTTTAAAGATTTCAGCCTAAAGAGAAGTACTTGCTAAGCGGGGCTACATTCGTCCATGCAGCCCATGACCACCAGTGTAACTCCAACCAGCTTCAACTGCATTTGACACAGCTCCTGACCTTGAACTGTTGCTGATGGGACACAGGCAAGGCTTAGTCACCCCTGCTCTGTGTGCAGAATGATTGATTTGGGATTCAAACCATGGAAAGAAACAGGGGCTGAGGACTGAGGATGTCTGAGCCTTATCACTGACCTCTGTAGAGACCAAGGTGAGCTTGTGGCAGAGTATATCAGAACGGTGTCACGTTGGGGATGACAGAAGCTTCTTGGCAAAGTGGCTGCAGCTCAATACTGAATGGACTGGGTACCTGAGAGGGTCCAGCATTTTTTCTTGTTAGATAGGATTACACGATTCATATCAAATAAGAGCATTTGGCCTTATTCTGGCTCCACTTTTAAGCATTTTGCAAATGAGTTCAGCGTCATTATCCCCAATTTGCAAACCAGGATGCTAAGGTTGAGACAGGAAATATGCCTAGTCCAGAGTCAAACAATGAGATGGCATTGAAAAGTAACTCTCTGAGATCCACCAGGTCCCTTATTCACTGAGCAACACACCTGAAAATAGGATATCTTTTTCTTTCCCCCCCCTTTTTTAGTTTTTAAGCGGATAAAATGGTGAAGAGCCAGGCAGTGCAATGTAGTTCATTCTTTCACTGAGCACACGAGGTTCAGTTCAGTTCTTGCAAGACACAGGATAAATTTCTGGGGACGTATAAGCATGTGTATATATAGCTACAGATACATAATTAGTACTCCTGCGATATTACTTGTATGTCATAGTTAAAATTCTGCAAGATAAACCAGGAAACCATATTTTCTGCAGTCTAACAGCACTGTCATAAAAATTCACAGCAGGCTGAAAATATCTCAGCCCAGGAGCTAATTACTTTAAAACATTTTTTTTTTCTAGAAAAATCTTGCTTTCCCCTTGAGGCAATGAGTTAAAAAGTGTATCCTTGTTTAAGCCTCCACCCCTCCTTCCCTCATCTGCTATAACTGAAAAACAGCTCTGTTATTTAGTTAAAACAATTGCAGACAAATTGAATCTGTAATGAGGATCAATTACTATTGGTATCTTGGAATGTTTTTACATAATTAAGTTCTAGACTTTCCCAAGCAGGTCTCGCTTTGTAGGAATTAGAAATGAGGGTTGGAGTAATCACATGAGGCTGCCACAGCGTGGTGCAAAACACAGAGCACTGTAAATGCTCTGAGTGCCTTTTTTCCCCTCTGCTTTGCAGAAGTGCCCCAGCGCCCTCCTGAAGATCTAAACCCTTGTCCTGGGGACTGCGTGAGTCCATCAGTCAATGCCCAGAAAATTTTCAATCTGTATGTAAAGGAGACATTTGTAATTTAGGTCTTGCAAAAGTATGGCTACATAACTTGAAACTCAGCAAGGTCATGAATGAAACTTTCATATCAAGACTGTGAGATATCTGTACCTGTGCAGTGCTACTGCAGCTTTTTATCACTTCATCAAAGATGCAGCTAGCTCAGAACCCAGCTGAAATTCTCCTTACTCAACAGTTTGAAGAAGCTTTCTCTCTTAAGTTTGAATGCAGGAGACCATTACTTTTCTGGGTTTGGTTCAGGAGATATCCTATGGACAACCATAGGATTAGCCTTTCAAAAACATTAGCACTGTCTAATTAAACTGAATCGTGACACTGGAGTGTCAAGTAAAGGGTTTAATTGTCAGGTTTTGATTAATCAACATTACACTCAGATAATTTGTGCTATTGAAGCTGCCTGTGGTAGGATCCTGGGCCGTTAGATGCACAGAGAAGGATTGCTTCAAGAGCACCTCTCTAGGCCAACAATAAAAGAACCACATGAGGTTTGATTGTGGTGAACTACCCCCTTTCCTCTGAAGAAGAGTCGCCTTAAAATTGTGACCCTTAGTGGCTTGATCAGGTATCACCGAGAGGCAAGCCCAGCAGCAGAGATCTGCTCAGTCCAATATTTGGGCATTAACTAGGTAACAGAAACCAGAGCACATGAAGGGATGCTGTTCTGCAAGGGGTCCTTGTGCCAGCCCCTGCAAGGCACAGATCGCCTCCCTGTAGCCTCTAAAGGGCACCGGCTGCAGCGCGGTGCGGGGCAGGGGGAGAAACTCAGAAAAGAGTGTTCTTACGTCAGTGTCTGCGATGCCAGAAGTTTCCAGTCAAAACCCTGGGTGAGTGCCAGGGTGCAACGGTAATGTCCTGTCACTGGCTCAAGTCTGCCATGTCCAGCTAGTGGAGACTCTGCTCGGGCACCAGGCAGGCAGGGCTTACTGTCGGTGGCCTGGTGCTCCCCAGATCTGGGCTAATGAGCAGCTCATTAAGAAAGTCTTCCCTGGAACAAAAGTCAGGGTTGATCGCTTGTTCAGGAAATGAGCTCCTCTTTCAGCATGCTGGGAGGTAAATGCTCAGAGTAAGTCCAGAGCAGCAGGGAGCAACATATGGAATAGCATCTTAAAAATCTCTCTCCTGTGAAACAGTGGTACCAGCTGAACACAGTTACACACACTGCATTTGCTGGGTCCATGGAGCTGTTTGTCTCACACTTGGCCCAACAAAGTATCGGAGCATCACGCCCGTTCTGCTATCTAGTGGCTACTCTCGTAAAATGCATCCAGTGCCATACAGTCTGAGGAAAAAAAAAATCTGCTTTTCCCCTCCTCCTTTATCGTATAACTTGTTCAATTATATTGTCTTTTCTTCTCTTGATTCCTATCTACAATTATACCTCCCTAAAGCAGCTATTGTATAACCTGTGGGTCTTGGATTAAGTTCACTAGTCTAGTTGACCCTCATCCTGACCTTCACTTAATTAAATACAGGATTAAGCCCAAGAAGTATGCAACTCAAATCTCAGGTTAAAGCAGAGGGAGTTCAGAGTGCTGGCAATGAACTGACTGATGTTCATGAATAAGCTCACCTGGCCTTGTAGAACAGCACAAAGTGCATGTTGATCCTGTTGCTTTTGAAAAGGCAATTGGCTTTAACCCTTTCATGGTGAACCTTTCACTCCCAGTGAATGAAGTCGTGCAGGAGAAGGGCTGTCGAACAGGACGGGAAAAGTTCACTCCTCCCTCTGACAAAAGCAGCAGCCTCTGCTGAATCCTGGTACCAGTGGGGAAGACAAAGTCTCATCAACAGTTTTGAGAGAAGTTCAATGTCAGAGATGCTGTTAGGGGTCTGAGTGCTACCCCAGGAATCTGGGGAGGTTTTCAACAGTGTTACTCAGCACATTGTTTTCTCCTCCAGCTTTCTGCTGCCAGGTCTTGGGATCAGGCACTCTGGATTATCAGCATTTCTTTGAAGCTTACATGGGAGTATGGATTATCATTTTTGCCGCCAGAAACACAGACCAGTTAAAGCTAAAATAAGTCATAAATCAGCATAAGAAGGCACCTAATTATAAAAATGAGGTATATGAAACACTTCTCTCTTCTGTAATGAAGAGAATGAGTATTCTTCTCAAAAAAACCCACCCCAATTATTTACGTTTGACCTTGGAAAGAGAGAATTCGTGTTTAATTGAAATAAAACAGAAGCAGTGGAATGAGAGACCCGGGTATGCCAGGACTCCCTGTGTTCGTTTGTGAACCACACACCATCCTGTGTCATCTCTGGTTGTATAAGGATGCAGTAAGTTGTTACGGTTAGAGCTTTGGGCACAGTGACTCGTGTTCAGTATAGCTGACCTTTCCTAGAGCAGCTTGTATGCGTATTCTGCAAAGCTGTCTTCCAGAACCTGAGTTCCTAGAATCTGTAGCTTTTTCTATATCTGTGTGTTAAAGGGAAAAGAAACAACCTGATGCTGGGACAAATCTTCACGTGGTGCAAATCAAAGGAGAAAATGGGCCAACGCTGATTTCCACTCGCTGGTCTGCTATCTGAGGCACTTGCAAACTGCCTGTTGAATTTCACAGAGCAAATCTAAAGCCTCATGCTTAATGGGGATGATATAGAAGTAACACACTGTACATTTACCATCATGTCTGGCCATAAAAGGAAATTTTGAGAAAGAACATCCCGTTATTCCTGTTAAGGGACTTTTCTGAGAGTAGACTGTATATGAAGTCAAATTTAATTGAGCTTTAAAGCGCACACAGGAAATCCTGCTGTGTTCCAATAGTCAGAGCATGGGGATGAAATCTGGAAACTGTCAGGACATGAGGTCCCAGCCTGCAAACACTTTTGTTTTAAGCAAGTGGGTAGTTCTTAATGAAAATTGAACGTGCACTTAAACATTTTGCACATTGAATGACTAAACTTCTCTCTATTCACTACCCCAAACAGAAATAAAGGGAAAAAACTCCAAAAAATGGAGGGTTATTGGATAGAACCATTTAGTGTGCATCGTCTGATACCTGGCTGCAGAGTCGCAGAGTAAGAACCAGCTTACGTTACATTTCTGTTTTTTTCCCCGAGACAGTGTGAGACAAATGCTGAGCTTATAAATTACAAATTCTTGGAAAAATTGTTCAGTGCTTGCTTTTCTGAGTATCACACTACAATCTTTTGACCCGTGAACTAAACCCAGCGGGCACAAGCCCCGAGGCAGTCGGCAGCATCTCTGAAGAGGACTCAGTGAATGCGCTGGCCAGTGTAAGAACAATTGCAAACATATTATTCAGGGTGTCCCGTATCATCTCTATACTGAATATTGACATTTTCTTGATGCTGTCTGCTTTGCAAATGTCATGTCACGCAGGATAGAATGAAGAGTGGTACCATGTAATCTGACTGGGTCAGGGACTGAGCTCCCAGGAAACCCACAGGAGAACTCTCAGCCTAAACTTTGGCAGGTAATTAACATTCAGATACTTCAGGCTTTTAAATCCATTGCATTAGTTGAAGAGCATTTGTCTAAGATGTCCGTTACTGGTGAGAAAGGGTTTGTTTGTTTTTAAAATCTGCTTTAAATCTAATGGGCTACTGAACCTCCCCGAACTCCATTTGACAGTATTATTTTTCCAGATTAATTTTTTTTAAGAACAAAAGAGCTTGACACCCCATACAATGTGGAATAAAATCTTTGAAAATGAATAAAAAGCAACCCCGTGACTAATACATTCACTATGCGAAGGAGCAATGGCTTAGTGGATCTGCTATTTCATAGGCAAAAATGCAGAGATTGCCTCTTTTGTCAGTTTGTAGATAAAATCCTATTCTTTGTAATCCCTGAAGAAACAAATCAAATAAGCTCTGGCTGAGCTAACCATTTTCAATCCATCAAAGCAATCAAATTCTGTTTACCTGAATCAGAATGATTTCTAAAATGTTATTAAAAAGTAAAATGGAGTTTAACTATTCCAAAAAACTGAAAATGATGTGCAAACACAAAAGGGATAAGATTTCAGTAATTATGTAGACACAAAGTCGGTGCCATCATTTGTACCACAATACAATGTAGCTATGGCATATAAAGATAAAGCTTCCTTTGTCTAACATTACTGCTGCAAGTGATGCATAAACATAATTAATGTAAGAAGTCTTCAAAGGGGCGAATATTCATTTAGTCAGTTAGTTTTATTGCTCTTTCAAGCAAACAAAGGTTTTATAATTTAATAAACCAATTAACTGATTATATATTTCACCCAAAATATTTGTATATCACACATTATCATTTCACCAATCGCCATCATTTTTCACGAAGCAGAGCCAGTGTGTGGTGCTACAGTTAAAGCATTGCATTTAATATTCATTTACTTTGCCCATTATTTTAGGGGGAATGCCATAAGAGGATTGTGCCTAACTACATTCCCCAAACATAGCGGCAGGTTTCATCCGAATCTTATCCTGTGGTAGCTTTGAAATGAAATCGTTATGTTGGTCCTCTGTCATGATCCTTGAACTGATCTACATGAAGAATTATGACACCTTCAGGACAGGACTCAGTGCATCTTATCACCCCTGCAGAATCGCTTTTCATCTTGAGCAGAGAATCGGGCAGATGATTTCAGTGGCAGTGCACAGCACTGCAGTGCATTGCAACAGGGGGGCTTGCTTGCTAGGCGACAGCTGATGGGGCCTGCCTTTGTATACATTACAGTATATGGAAAAATACACCTTGTAAAAATTCTCTCCAAGCATGACATCTTAGGGACCCAATCAAAGTTTGATGCAGCATTTTTTAATATAGCCTAAACAAACAAAAACCTGCTCAGAGGAAACAAAACCAAACAAAATCTCCAAAATCTTAGGGTGGGATTTTGGGTTGGTTGGTTTTTTTGCATATACATATATACATATTTAGGATCCTCTGTAGTTAGAATTTATATTCACTCTACAACTTAAAAATAGTCTTGCTTCTTTAGTTGCTGAGATCCAATACTCTCTGTGACAATTGCCATTCCACTTCTGTGCCTTGTCAAAAAGTAGTCCTAAATTTGTCAAAGCTATAACACAAAAATTATGTCCTCCTTCAGTTTGAAACAAAACCTCAACTGCTAGTTATTTCATTGCATCATAAGAGGCAGCATACGCCAGTAGTTAGACATGAGGCTGAAAGTGGGAATTCAGCCATCTGTTCCCAGTTTGACCAGTGCCTGCGTGTCTCTGGAAAAATTTCATCCCACTTACGTCTCAGTTTCTCAGGCAAAATTAGGAATAACAATGTTCTGCATGTTTTTAGAACCTGAGAGACGTTTATACTGCACTAACATGGCCAGTGAGGAGCAAAAAGGGCTCATGCTCTGGATTTATGTAAATAGGGTCACTTATTTGACAAAAACATATTATACAACCTCATGATACAGCCTGACTGTCAGCTCCATGTAACGCTGGAGCCGATGGATGACCTTCCATGGAAATGTAGTGGGTAAAATATCACTGTCCCAGAGGTAATTTAATAATTTCTTCTGGGGTTTGAAAATTAGCAGAGGGTTTTAATTCAAAAACCTGTATTTTCATCCTGTGAAGCAAACCAGTAACTTGGGAATCTGCAAGGCACCCCAGACCCTCCTCATATGAGTCAGAACCCATCACTGCCTCTGTTACTCCTCAAGCGTTCATCGTGTTTCGGTATGTCCAGAGAAACCAAGAAGCACTCAGTCCAGCTGCACATTTTTTCTATCTCCTTCTTTGTCTGAGTTATTGTGTTCTGTGTTATTTTTTAAATATATAAATACTATTTCTGCAATTATTGGTACTAAGAGCATAAAACAGTTATCTCCAGAAAAAAATCCCCACAACTCTTTATGCTTTGTCTTTGCATGTGATAGTCTTTTACGTTTCACTTTCCATACAGCAAGGTGCTCATCTGCATTGATAAATATTAAGTAATGAGGAATACACCAGAATGTGCAGTGCTGTCCCTCTCACATACACATGCACAACCACACGCATGCGCGCACGCACACACACACACAAAATACTCAGAACATTAAAGAAAGCTGTTAAGCTAATCTGGTGCATCTAAATGGGCAATATATATTGAATCCATGCTCCATTGATCATAATTATTGTGGTGCCCTTTATCAAGTAACCATCTTAAACCATTATTTAGAGATCATTTTGCTTTCCATTACTGTCACTATATTGCAGAATTCGCTAGGAATTGGCGGCTGTGTGATAGAGGGGTATGCAGCTGTATTAGTCTGGAATCTGCTCGTGTTATCCAACAACGTTTCTAAAATGAGAGACTTAGCAGTGTTCACACAACTTTTGGACAGCCTTTAGCTTCATTCTGGAGTGACGAATCATTCACATAAGCTTTGTTTTCCGCATAACTCCTTCCCACCTCGGATTCTTTGCATATTCTTCTTAAAATTAAATAGACTTTATGTGAAAGTACAGCCTGTATATATTGAAAAGTATTTCTTAAGATGTAACTGATCTAAATAGCTGCACTGCTAGTCTCAGAGGGTTCTTGAAATGACTTATTAACCTTCACAAAATCTTTATTACTCTTTGGGCTAATATACTCTTTTGAAAGAGGGAAAGGGAAGTATTTTGTTCTCAGCTGGCCCTCTTAAACTATGCATCACAAAAACAATACAATTGGACAAGACTCAGTCTATAAACATCTGAAGCTGAATTGAAAGTACAGTATTCTCACAAATACTCAGAAAACACCTGGCTTGTTTGGCTTGTACGAAGATTAGAGGAACACAGTGAGAAAGAGGAAAACACGGTTCTTAATGAGACCAGCATCATTTTAGACTGAATCCCTACCCCAAGCCTCTCAAAGTAACATACCTGGCATGTGCTGCTTGTTGTGATATTAATAGATGCATCAGAACACAGGTGTTTAAGCTGAGATTTGCCAGTTTAGCCAGCTGGTAAGGAGATTTTAATGTCTCCCAAAAGTAAAAAGGTGGAAAAACAGACGTTTCAGACACTCATCGTCAGTGTTAGACTATGAAATGCTACTAAACATGTTGGATATAACGAAGTCAGCATTAATCTTTTGACTTATAGCTAGGCGCACAGCATATTAAAAGTTCAGTTCAATTCTTGATCAGAAATTGTCCCAGGCTTTAACATGGAAGTGTAGGAGTCCTTATGAACAGCCTTGATACTGGGGAGCCCTTTGTATATCACAACTTAACTGACCTCTGGAAAAAAATCATGTAACCTTTCAAGACCTCTCTTTTCCTATCTGTAAAATGAAGATAATAACACTTGCTAATCTCAGAACTTCTGAGACTTTATCATTTGTATAGCCATTTTGAGCTCAAGAGAATGCATATGTAGTACATATGTAATGTAACAGGTAAACATCTTGCTTAGCCGTGGAGACAGTCATCAAATCTTATCTCATTGGGGCTTAAGGTCAAAGGCAGAGAGAGAGAAGGCACCTGAATCTGATAAGGGTTTAAGTGTTACAGGAGAACTACTTATGTTCTGAAGAACTCACCTGTATCACTTTCTCCTTGACTCTAATCTGCTCTTAGATGCTGTGTCTGCTACTATCAAGCTAAAATCTATATCTTTCTCCACGCCTGAGGAAGAGAGCATATTGGCTAAAACTGGGTAGGCAAGCCAAGTGAGAAAACATTTAGTATCTTCATAGGCAAGAGCAGTTATAAGTTTGCTTCTCACCTCTGTAAAACCTCTTCTAGCCTCCTTAACCCATTACAAGTCCAGTCAGCAGTGGAAGAAAGAGAAGAGATAAGTCTATTTTGACCGGCCAGCCTCAACGTTCTTCAGAGAGCAGATAAGTTGCTTCAGAGTTCAGACTATTCATAGACATAGATGTGCAACCAAATTGCCAATATTATTTCAAAGCTTTGTTACTCTCCAGTCATGCTGGGTATACATTACACGGTAGAGTAATGTCATAAGTGGGAGCAGGACAACGTACTTTCTATTTGTGGAAGGTACTTACAGAATTATTTGCAGCATGGGATGCACTACAACTGACAGACATCCTGAGACATGAAAAGCTTTTCCAGTTGCTCTGACTGTGAAAGACAGTACAGCAATCCCTCAGGACCTAGTAAGGATAATACTGTGAGGTCCAGGGTCAGATGCGATTGATGGTTTAGGTCAAGTAGAACAGAGTTCAGTTCAGGTCTCACATACATTTGGTCATTGCCTTCATGTACTTTATTTTTAACTCTATCTGAAACTGCACTGTCTATAAATATTTCTCAGCTGCAGTAGACTGGGGAGTACCAACCACTCATTAGCAGGCTGTACTGAAAAAAAGGAAATATAGACCATTTAGAATGAATCATCTGTGGGAGATGTAGCAAAATGAAGTTCACTGTCCCCTGAACAAGCCTAAAGGCCAGTGCTCACAGGCATGGAAGAATAGCTTTGATAGATCATTGGTCTCCTCTGTTATGCTGTCCAACTTGCATGGCTTTTAATACAGAACTTCACATTTGTTCTATCGTGAGGTTCAGTGGCTTCCACAATAATTCCTTCACAGGAACTGTCTCTGCAGCATCTCTTTTTAGAGCAAAATAGGTTTTCTCCATGTGATTAGATATTATATTTGCTCGGTAACACTCCTTCCCTTCTACTCTTCAAAGAGGAATGTGAAACATGTTGCTGCCTCACTTTTTCCACTAAGTCACTTTTCAGTCTCTTTCCTGATGCCGCTGGAAGCATGTGTGAGGAGAGGTAATGTCTGCATTAGTTCATTAGTATTTTTAAAAAGTGATGAGGCTGTGAAATCATATTTAAAAGAGGTGATAAGACTCTCGAACTGTATCATTACACCTCACTACACGGAGTATTAAGAGAATTCTTTTCTTACCCATTCACTTTCTCCAAGATGATCGTATGCTTTTCAATTCTGACTTGAATAGTTTTACAATGGTTGAATGAAGTGGTATGACTTACCTCCAGATGGTGTATGAGTTATGATCAGTATCTTTCTTCTGCAAATTTTGCTGACATAATACAATTCAGAGGGATATTTTGTGCCAACTGTCATTTTTCTCCACCATAATGAAGGATGCTGAGCCAGGAAGCAGAATTAATTAATGTAAGGACCCCTCTGAGGTAGTGTGCCTGGTTATGCAACATAGCGCTACATTCAATGATTTGTGCCTCCCTAGGTTAGACTAAGCCCTGCTAATTTCCATTTGCCATTGGATATTACATAATGTAGTTCCCGATTTTGCAGTTCAAAACCTTTCTAGTTAATTTGAACTTAATTGTCTTTAACAGTGTAAAATATGTTTGCCTTTCTTCTTCCATCCTTGAGGAAGGTAATGTCCTTTAAAATATCAAGAAGACAGAAAAGGCAAACCTGGCTCTACCCTGGTGTGAACCTGCTGTTTTGTTCCACAAGAGCACAGCTGTAATTCTCCAATGTGGCTTGATTCTTTCAAGCCAGTAGATGCGGGGGGTGTGTGTGTGTTGATTTTTAGCAAAGCTTTTAATACTGTCTCTCACAGTATCCTTCTGGACAAAGTGTCCAGCACACAGCTAGACAAGCCCATAATATGATGGGTGAACAATTGGCTGATGGGTCAGGCTCAAAGAGTTACAGTAAATGAGGTTACTTCAGGCTGGTGGGCAGTCACCAGCGGGGTTCCCCAGGGCTCAATTTTAGGGCTGGTGCTCTTTAATATTTTTATAAATTATTTGGGTGCAGGAGTCGTATGTACATAAAATAAGTTTGCTGATGATACTAAACTGGGATGAGCTGTGGACTCCCTCAAGGATACAGAGGTCTGGGTAGACTAGAGAGCTGGGCAATCAACAGGTGTATGAAATTTAACAAGGGCAAGTGCCATATTCTCCACCTGGGACTGGGTAATCCTGGTTATACATACAAATTGAGGGACAAGAAGCTGGAAATCAGCCCTATGAAAAACAACCTGGGGGTTTGGTTTGATGGTAAGTTGAATATGAGTCAACAGTGTGCCCTGGCAGCCAAAAGGGCTGACCATGTCCTGGGGTGCATCAAGCACAGCATAGCTAGCTGGTCGAGGGAGGGGATTGTCCTCTACACCTCAGTGGTGCAGCCGCACGTTGCGTACTGTGTGCAGTTCTGGGTGCCTCAATATAAGAAGGACATGAGACTATTAGAGTGTGTCCAGAGGAGGGCAGCCCAGATGGTGGAAGGTCTCGAGGGCAAGACTTATAAGGAGCAACTGAGGTCACTTGGTTTGTTCCGCCTGGAGAAGAGAAGGTGAAGGGTGCCCTCATCGCATTTTACAACTTCCTCAAGGGGAGCAGCAGAGGGGGAAGTGATGATCTTGTCTCTCTGGTGACCAATGACAGGGCATGAGGAAATGGAAGGAAGCTGCATCAGAGGAAGTTCAGACTGGGAATCAGAAAAAAGTTCTTCACTGAAAGTGTGGTCAGTCACTGAATAGGCACCCCAGGGAAGTGGTCATGGCACCAAGCCTTTCAAGAGTTCCATGAGCGTCTGGATGCTGCATTTAGTTGCATGGCTTAGTTGTAGGTAGTCCTGCAAGGAGCAGGGCATTGGACTCTGTGACCTTTATGGGCCCCTTCCAACTTGAAATATTCAATGAAAACTGATTTGCAAGCAAAACTACTGTCTTTGCCAGTGTTTCCTGTTTTCTTAATTAGTCTTTGGAGGCCTTACCTGTAGTTGCATACAAGGACTCCACATCTAGAAAAACATCACATCTATAAATATAAAATACAAGGTTGTTTGTAAACATCTGTCTCAACTCCTTAACCACCCTACAAAAACAAGAACAATCAGGGCATTTATGCAGGAGAGTATAGGGAAATCTGAAAACTAATCATGTGGACCTTGCAAATATAACTCAAAAAGTGCCCTGGATGCTGAGCAGCCAGCCTTGACTGTGTTTCTTTAATCTTCCTTGAGGTTAACAATAAAATTCAAATTAAGGTCCTGATTCTGCCCCAAGATTGGTGTTTGCAGGTTGCTGCTTATCAGGTTACATCAGCTACTGCTCGCCCATGCCATGTAGCAGATTCTGCAAGGTGTAGCATTGATGGATGGGAACAGCCCCTAGAGGCTCAGCTCATGTGAGTCATTAGAGAAAGATTTATTTCTCTTTCACTTAAGCAACAAAGAGGTTTCCCACATGCAATTTTAAAAGTGTTTGCATTGGATGTATCGACTAAGTTTGATTAAATAATTGAAGTCACATAATTAATACCATTAAGAATGATTAATGATTTCTTGAAAAGATTAAAAAAAGGATGTCTTCTCAAATCAAGTTACATATGTAAGTTAAAAATAAAGGAATACAACCAATATCATAGGTAAACCAAAATGGAAAAACAGAATGACTATATATTTTCCAGCAAATACATGGCTCGTATTTTTAAACTTTTTTTCCAAAGCTAAGCTGTTTCTTCTCGTCAGAGTATAAGTCAATTATACTGTAGCACAAAAAGAAATCTGCAGTATTTTACTGTCATTGTTGGTAATTTGTCCCTTAGGGTGTTAGTATTCATACATAATTGCATATTGTCTCTCCCTGTAACATTTTCTACTTTCTTTCTCTGTTAGAACAACATAAGAATTACTGCATCCATGGGTTTTAGCAAATTATCCAGCTAACTTGATTTACATTCTATTCACAAACAGAATTACAGAAGGGAAAAACACATTTGCTTTGTTTTTTTTCCTTAGCTATCTTTTGGCCCTGAAAGATTAGAGTATGTTCATTTTTTTCATTTGTGTGTTTGTGAGCTTTCTTTAAAAGTATAAACAAAAATAAGGAAAAACAGTTGTATATAATATTGAAATTACTAAGTGAATCTCTTTTGAAAGACCAGATGTGGTCTGCAGACAATTGCATTGTTAATTGCTTAAGAAATATTTGCAATTTATAAAAGCAATAACCCAAATTACTCATTACACAGGTGAAGGCTATATCTTGACTTATTTAAGTCTTGTCAATACTGGAGATGGCAGCAGCATGCAAAACTCCCATCCTTTTAAACAGGGATACTCTAGAGAATGTGCTGTCCTAAGCTTTGGCAGATTTCTCATTTGGACAAACTTCAGGACTGATGGAGGAGCCACAAGTGTTTTCAGGGCTCCTGGATCATAATCCAGGGGGCTTCTTGGCTCCCAGAGTGTCTAGTGGTGACCCTGCAGTCAGCATTAGCTACAAATAAGCAATTCTGTCTTAGTGAAATCTGCTGTGGATACTTAGATTATTCAGGATAATGAAGATGCAGGTTGATTATTGATAAGGTCCTGTAACTTTTCACAACAGAGTGATAGGGCAAGAAAATGGATGTCGGAATTCAGTGTAGGTAACTGCAGGTAAAAGTGATGAAAATGGAAGAATACTTAATTTTGCATATACTTAAATGAAGTTCTGGTTGTCTGCAAGCATAAGAAACAGTGTTAGGGTTATAATGAGTAGTTTTGCAGAAATATCAGCTTAATGCCAGACCACAGTCAAAACAAATAGAAAGCTGGATATTATGAGGGGGAAAAAAAAAGATAACACCACAGGAAATATAATCATGCTCCTTTCTAGATTCAGGATGTACACAAATCTTGAGAATGGTATAAAGTTAGAGTCCCCGTATGTCAAGGGGTAGGTGTAGATCTGGAGCAGGCATGAGAATGGTGACACGGATGGTCACAACTTTTCAGTGATTTCCACTTGAACAGATGGTGAGTTCAGCCTGGAGAGGTTGCTCTGTTGTGCGGCCTTGTGTGGCCATGCGTTGGTGATCTTGGCAGGTCTTCCCCCTGTCCAAAAGTCAAAAGAGCACCTGGAGATCTCAGACAGCAGAGATTTTTGCAAACACAAGCCGTGACACAGAGTAGGTGGAGAGCCATTTGGCACCATTGTTGCTGCTGAACTGACAGGCAGGAAAAACAGGAGCCTGGCTGTAATTAACAAGACAGCTTAACTACTAATACCTTGGTAATGTTGCTCATATTTTAGATGAAAGGCTGAATCAGTAATTTGAAATGAGAACAAACGCACTGAAAGGGTGGCTACTGTGAGAAAAAGGAATACATGAAAACAGCAATTTATTCAAAACAGCAAGTTTTCTGGAAGTGCTTATGGGATCATCTGTGAATCCTGGAAACTGCTTTTGCAGACGCTTTTTCACAGCTAAAGCAAGTGAACTGAAGTTTCATGCAAGTCTTGCATAACAGCTACCAGAGCAGCTCAGACATATTTTACCATTATGAAAACACACACAAAATATACCCTCCCCAAAAAACCTCTTTGAAGGATTTTTAGAGTATACATCTGCTTCAGTCAGAAAAATTAATGAAAGGTTACAACTCCTGTCTGGGGGGGGGGGGGGAAAGCACACTGTCAGCTGGGAATTATACTGGGGAAAACAATGCTTTGCCAAAGAGAAAGCTCACAAAACTCAAACACAGGGGATGTCTGTACAAAGCCACTTTGCTTTATCTCTCCTGGTCCATCAGCACCTCGATTAAACACACAATGGTATTTTAGCCAGCAAGTCCCCACTACTTCTTACTGCACTGAATGGCTCGTGGTGTCATTGCTAAGTAGCAAAACAGGTTGAGGAGGAGAGCAGCCAAGCAGGCTTAAGCATGAAAGGTGTAGGATCCCTTAGGAACACCCCTCATTTCCCAGTTGATCTGATATTCCAGGAGGCCAGTCGATCCCACCTGCGTGAAGGTACAACACATGAATCCCAGGTTGCTTCCTCACCCTGAGCTCTGTTGATTTGGCTGCATGCAACTTAACCTTCCTTTCAAGGCATTGACACTTGGCAGCAAGTGTACTGACAGCTCCGTGGGATCTCATTGATTTAGATGAAGCAAAGCTGATGATTACAGGCTGATGACGTGATAGAGTTTCATTATCTGTTTGGTTATCATTCGTAGAACATGATAACACTAGGGAATATCCCTTCACAAAGAATTGCTTTATACATAGAAAAAGAAATGTTTTCATGCATCACAGATACCTATGCACCTTTTGGGGACAATATGTCAATCTTCTAATAACTCTACTGTATAGTAAATGTGAATCCTACTCCATGGATGCTTTTGGCTAACGTAGCTAAGCCATAGTTACCATAGGTAAACCAGAAAAGTGTTTCCTGAGGTAGAGAAGCAATGAGTCTGGATCTGACAGATAATTCCTTCCCAGATATTAATCCAGAAATCTGGGGGGGGGTTTAAGGATTTTTATTTTTTTTTTAGCTTCCATTTTCTGGCATTCCAGTTCTCTCTGATAGAGTTCCTACTCTCATAGCTTAGTGGCTTTTTGTATTCATTGCCCATACAGCATGGGCTATGTTTGCTTTGCTGTCCTCCTCCATCTCTCATGAATAACAAAACCATAGGAACAGACTGAATGTATCTGGAATCATTCAGGTAGCAGATGAACTTTGAGTGTTGACATTTTCACCCTCACAGGCATTGTCCATTTACTTTATTCTTATATCCCTGCTCTAATTTGTACAAAGCTACTTGTGATTAGTTGGCATTTACAAACACATATTGATTTTTTTTTTATTAATTTATGAAGAGTTCAAACAAATAGTGGTAGTCAATTCTAACAATAATCCCCCAAGAGGCTAGCAAAGATACAGACAAAACTGCACAATCTATAGGCAGTGCACAGTGCATTAATGGGGTAAGATTTCATATTTCTGTGCATATTTCACGATATCCCTTTGTGTATGTATTGAAGCTAGTAAATACGAATGTCAAGAGAATATTTTCAGCAAAGGCATAATTTTAAATCATTCCAAGTCATATAAAAAGCAGCACAGTTTTTTATTAAATACACGTTGGCAGGTGTTGAAGGATTCCTTCCAAACTTTGGCATCTTTTGACAATAAAGAGGCCTGCCTAAATTGCACTAAACACCGAATGCCAGAGGCAGGAACAGAACAGTTAACGAGGTGTCTTAGCTCAGAAGCAAGGAAGGTGCCTGCTGGGGATCCCCCAACTTGATTCAAGGCTGTTCATGGACAGGGGCAAATGAACACCAGAGTGGAGTTCACTGCATCACAAAGTAGGTGGAGGTACAGAACAGCTTCTGTTGGAGACACATAGTGTGGGGCTAGGCAGGCTTCCGTGCCAAAAACATCTACGGAGGAACTGCGAGGCCAGTGTACATGGGTGTTTCTAGAAAACACTTTGCTTTAGAGGTATGACAATATTTCTTTCTCCACATGTGTCAAGCTTCTCTTTTTTGGTGAGTAAGTATTGCTAAGCATTCCCCTAGTGTGGAGGGGTGACATGTCAGCTTGGACAATTGTTTTCCAGCAGAACTCAATTTATTGAAATGGGTAGTTTGATTAAATGAATGTTTCAGAGGAAAAATGTTCCATTTTCCTTAAAAGCACCCACATCTATTTTTGAATAGCAGTAAGAAGTGTTTCAAACATACTGGTGGTGCATTAGCCTGAATGCTCATTGGAGTCCTCATAGTGAGGTTCAGACCTGAAGTGAGGATCATCCCAAGCCTCTCTAAAAGAGTGACTGCACGGGGGATCCTTCAGTGCAGCAACTAGCTGAATGCTTGATAAATTGAGTGCATTGATGAAAAGCAGGGGTGTCTTATGCAATGAAATGTCCAGTGAATACAGAAGCAGAATGCTTGCAAATTATTGTGACAATCATCTAAATAAAATAAAACCACCATCAGATAGCCTTCAATGACATGTTAGAGAATGTTATTAGCCACAGTCCAAACGTCCTGTGGTATTTAGAACCCTCTGGCATTTCAGTGACCTTTTATGAGGCATACTGCACTGAACAATTAATTTATTTCATGACCCTCCCATTGTATCCAAGGGAAAAAAAATGTTAGTCAAAACCAGGTGTCCTGATCAGAGTCATGTATTGCATTTCAAAACCCATTGAGTGGAAACTAATTTCAACAATTTGCATGAGAGCCTTTTGCTATCACTTCTATCATAGTATCAGTGTCAGCTCAATTTTCAGAGCAGCTGTAGCTCAAACACTGACCTGCTGCCTATTACAGTAGTGTAATGAAGTGCAATGGACTAGTAATTTTTCTACATTACTGTAGATCAAGTAACATGCAGCCTTCAGTTATCACAATGGAATCCCAGTTCTTGCTCAAAATTAAAAAACTGACCATGAAGTTGATTTAAGGGTGTCATCAAAAATTACTTTCAGAGCCTGAAAATGTACTACTTATTTCCCAGATAGCATCTGACATTGCTGTGCAAATGTCCCAGAGTCACTGCATACTTGAATAAACTAGCTTCAAATAACTAAATGAGGAGTTGTATCTGAGAAGCACGAGTAAATTGAGATGGGGTGTTCTTAAAATTTCAAAATTTCTCATAAAGAAATTGTATTGGGCAAATTATTTCAATGCCTTCTTTCTAACACCATCTGTGAAACATCCTAACAACTTATTCAGGAAATCACATGGATTTTTTTTCTGTTGCTGCGTATGAAATATTGAGCATTATGAATTTGACTTAAAAGCGTGGCAAATCGCTCACTACCTGCCTGTACACTAATGACCTCAGCCTGTCCGGATCATATTACTTCCAAAGAATGAGCCAAGATTGTCAACAGCTGTACATTAAGATCTACTCCTTCCCCAACCCTTTTGGTGCAACTGTCTTGAAAACCTGAATTTAACCCTGTCTTTTGGAGGGTGGAAACCTTGAAGACAAATCACAACATAACAGCTCGGGATACTGTGGGGGGAAAGTGCTTCACAGTAATCAGGGTTTGTCACTCATTACTGATGCATTGCCTTGGAGTGGAAGGAAGACAGAGCTCCTCATTAAGGAATCTGAATTTTGATGTGTAGAGAAGGGACGGGGAGTGTGTGGTAGTGGACTGTACACTTTGATTTTCCAATTTTTTGCTTAGCTGGCTATTACCAGTAGTCACTTAGGAAGTTGTGTTGCTGCCGATAGAGGTAATTATTTCTAATTTTTAAGCAAACTTTAAAAAAAATTTCTTCCTGAATCACCATCAGTACCTGGCACTAAATTTTAGCTCTTCCCTACCAGAGGTAACAGGATATTAAAATATATGGAACAAGCAGACTGGAAAGTTTAACTGTCAGAAACAGTAACATTGTGTCAGGGATAAAACCAAAATAAGTTCTAAAATGGTAAAATAATCCCTGCAGAGCAATTTCTAAGAATCTGGGTGGGTTGTTTTCCTAGAGTGAGGAGAAAGGGGATGTGGCTTAGATTTTCACTTTCAGCCCTCACAGAACTCACACATAGTCATTCACTTCAGGTGAGATACGTGATCTTCAGGATAGCAGCACTGCACCGCATTTAGGTGGGAGATTCAGAGTGCCTTTAGGGTTGTTTTATCAGTATGCACATTTCCAAGGGATTATAAAACCTGAACTCCTGGTCATGTATCCCAGCATTATCCTTCCCTGATCCAGCTGATCCTGGTCACAGGTCAAGGAAACCATGAAATGACAGCAGCCATGGGGCTGAACTCCAGGACAGTCTTTAAAGCATCAGTTGGTCCATATGTCCATCTGCTCCTGAGCTGAATGGCCCTACCTCATAGTATCAACACGAAGGGGCTTACTGCAGTGTTACCATTGGGACTGGCAAATAAAAATAAAAAGGTAAGTACTTGGGCAATGCTAGAAAAAGAATGTGATTGTGAGGTTGCAAGTTCATCTCAGTAGGTTTTTTCTCCTTCTATATTATTGTTCTATAAATGATCTCCAACAGAGTGAGTGGGTTTTAAAGCAGATTTTAAAGAAAGAGTAGATTTTAAAGAAGTATCTTCCTGCTTTCTTAGGAAGTTATTGAAATGCAGGGGACTTATTTATACTATTTTAAAACCTGAATCCTAATTCTAGATATGCCAAAATTTCAGTCAGAGGCACATCAATATGACAAGGCTAATGTGTCCAACAAAAAGAATTTACATATTGAGACTTGACTATTTTTGGTAAATGACTCATTAATAAACCATCAAGACTTGATTGTAGCAACCATGGCACAACTAGTCACAATAATAATAATAATCAGAAGAGAACAGCTAATTTTGCATACTTCAGCTAAAATTAAAAAATTCATCACATAAATTTTGTTACAAAGACATGTTTACCACCACTTAATATGTATTATTCACTGGCACTAAATTATGATTCTAAATCAGAAGGGCAACAAGGTGTTTTCCTGTATAAGATTTAGCTAAACCTCTGGAGTTTTTAATCTGTTTTCCTAACAAAGTTTACTCAGAAACATTGGCTCTGTTCTGACTGTCAGGAGACCCCAAGTCTCTCTGTGTAAATTGAAAGACGCTCCCCATGCTGGCTCATGCTTTTATTATGGGAATCACACTAAATGTGATAATTTTAGTGAAGTGCGTGTTTGCTGTTGCGTCAACTTCTCGTGCTTCCTTGACATCAGCAGAATATGAATGAAGAACACCAGCCTAACTTTGAGGCTAGTCCCCAAATATAGGAGCGGTCTCATCAGCCCCTCAGCAGAAATGTGGCAAATTGCAATGAGTAGTTTTCAACTGCTCTGTGTGGGAGACATCTGAAACTTCTCCCTTCATCTCCTCACAAACTGCTCTGCGTATAAAAGTCATGGGTCCAAAGACAAATATCTGCCGTTATTTGCATTGCAAAGTTTCTGTTGTGCCAAAAGTACCACTGGTGAAAATCATAAAATCATTTAGGTTAGAAAAGGCTTTTAAGATTATTGAGTCCAACCATTAACCTAACACTGCCAAGTCCACCACTAAACCATGTCCTGAAGCACCGTGTCTCCACGTCTTTAAGTACCTTCGGGGATGGTGACTCCACCCCTTCCCAGGGCAGCCTGTTCCAATGCTTGACAGCCCTTTTGGAGAATAATTTTTTTCCTAATATCCAGTCTAAACCTTACCTGGTACAACTTGAGGCCGTTTCCGCTCATCCTATCGTTTGTCACTTAGGAGAAGAGACCAACCCCCACCTCACTACAGCCCCTTTCAAGCAGTTGCGGAGAGCGATAAGGTCTCTTCTCCAGGATAAACACCCCCAGCTCCCTCAGCCGCTCCCCAGCACACTTGTGCTCCAGACCCTTCAGCAGGATTTAGTGGCTGCCCTGGGTAAATCTAAGGTTTAAGTCTAGGAGGGTTGTAGGTAGGAGGCAACTTCAGCAATGCACATGAGCTCCACGTCTTCTAGAGGACATGCATGAGGATTTGGGGAATTGGAGAGAGTAGATTGAAAGGGTAGTATGACCTTCTGGTGTTCTGTTGAATGCCTCTTTGTAGTACAGATAGTTTAATTCTGCATTCATCTATATGATATCAGGAGGGAGCATTTGAAAATGTAGAGATGCATTTTCCTTTTTTGTCAATCTCTGTGGCTGTAGTGACTTGAATCTACTAATCCCTATCTGCCAAAAATTTGGCTCATGAACAAGTTATATTTAAAATGTAAATCTCTGATGCAAATACCCAGAGCTGATTTGGAATCTTTTTTCGTAAAATAAAGAATTTTTTTTTCCAGTAAAAATGCAGTTCCAAATTTTCTGTTGGAAAGGTTTTGTTTCACTGAATATTTGCAATTTCCACAGAAAAATTGAATTAACTGTTTCATTTGGCTTAAAACACATTTTAAATCACTTAGTGGTTTTGGGGTGTTTTTTGTTCTGGAGTGAATTTCCCTCTGATCTTTTGCCATATGGCAGTAGGTGTTCAGCTTCCAGTGTTACAGACTGCTTGCATCCGCAGCCCTGATGGTCATAGCCACTTGCCCACCACATGACCCAGGACATAGCTTTCACATGGAGTTCTTAGTAAGGGAAGGAGAATGGCAGACTGTCATTATATGCTGCGTAAACCCATGCAGGACCTCATTGTCCTGATTCCCAAGAGGACTGTAAGTCAATGTGCCAATTTTTTCCTGACCTGGATTGATGTGACATCAAGCGATCATGGGAGTTCAGGGTATAATACAAGCTACAACCTGGTTAGGAAGTCCAGGCTACAGGGAAGAGCAGATCCAAGCTCCAGCTCCACGGAGGCAGTGTCTGATTCCCCTACGCTTCAGAGGAAGAAATTTTTGGTGCAGGACATTTTGGGTTGTTTTAGCAGTGACTGAAGTGAAAAAAACCCATCAATTTCAAA
Source organism: Phalacrocorax aristotelis (assembly GCF_949628215.1). Classification (NCBI taxonomy): domain Eukaryota; kingdom Metazoa; phylum Chordata; class Aves; order Suliformes; family Phalacrocoracidae; genus Phalacrocorax; species Phalacrocorax aristotelis. The sequence goes on from NC_134287.1 coordinate 16,409,713, forward strand.
ACTGCTGAAAGTTTCATTCTGTTAGAACATCCAGATGAGTCTGTTTGTCATTTCCTAACTGGAATTAATGTGGAATTTCTATCCCACACAACAATTCTGATTCTTACTTTTTAATCCTGTTTTAAATGGAGAGAAAGGCTGAAATGTCAACATTTCTCCTGGGATAGAAATGCTGTACTTCTTATGGTCTGTAAACAATTTTGAATAGGAGACTGTTTCGGTGGAGATCACGTTCTTAAATGCATGATTTATGGGCTTAAGAGGGTATTAAGCATCAAATTAAGTGTCTGTAAGGATCTTTTTTCACCTGAAGAGTCTATGACTTAACAGAAACTACCTTAAACTGGCAGGAGGTGAGAGAGATCAATATGACAGAAAACAGTAAAATAACAAAGCACCTGATAAACAATAAATTAGCTCCTAAAACCTGCAAATATCCAAAATGACACTAAATGTTTTCTTCATCTGGGCAAGCAAACTGGCTGCAACTTTAATGTAGTGTCACTCTCTCCTTTCTCACTGTGTTATACATTCCCCTCTAGTGGCTAGTAAAAGATTCATGGGAGGAATTTCTTCTGAGAGAACCAAATTTGCAAAGAGGAATTGAAGGGAATCAGGCATGTCAATACTTTTAAGAACTGAAGCAGGAGGTCCTTACATCGTGCATTGACAAAACTCACCCTCCTTGTGCTGCAGGTAGAGACCAAATTGCTTTTTTGGCCTGACTAAGAAATCTAGACATCTAGAAATCAAAGGCTGAGCAACATGCTGGGTACAGCCTGAGGGTGGGGGACGGCGTCAAGGTTGAGAAGTCATCTGAAAAAATATGCTTTGTACAAGTTTGAAAAGTGTTTACAATTTTTTCTTGTCCTTATTTATCCTGCTTCTTTGGTTTTTTAGGCAGGGATAAATAGCCTTATGGTAGCTGTTGTTTGTTTTCATGGGGGTTTTGTGTGTGTGAGCATCTTTGCTTGCTTAGGTGCTCTGGGTTTCAACTCCATCTGTGTCTCCTGGATTTGGGGACTGGGGTCTGGAGTATGTTTGTTCTGATTCTGAGTAAAATTACAGTGTGTTTGCTCTGAGCACACTCGGTCCTTTTGTTGATTGCTGTGGTGCGCCTGCCCGAACCTGGGAAAGAGCAAGAAGTCACAAACAAACTGAGCTCCGTGGCTCTGTCTGCTTGCTGGAGAGGGATGATGTGCCCATAAAGCTCTGTAGGATACTTCAGGAGTCACTGATCTTTTTTGAAAGGGCACCGGCATCTGGATTAGACCCTAACTTTGGATTTGCGCTCACACACACGAACTGTGAGCTGGGCTGCAGGTGCAGGGAGCACCTGGGACGTACTGCCACTGCGCTGTTCTCAGGGCCAGCTTCAGCACTGGTGCCAGCTAAAACTGCAATGGGCAACGTCCAGCTGCACCATTTCCTTGGCTGGTGAGGACTTTACACCAGCGCAGGACTGCCGCAGCAGAGCAAGGCTGGTTTACGCTGCTTTTCTAAGAGGACGATGTAGGTACAGCTACCAGCAATGACTTCTTCAGTAAGAACAGGATCTGCTGGACACGTGGGGCTTCTTTATGACTTTCTTGTGTTGATTGAAAAGTACCATAATTGACCTTGAAATGCCTTAAGTTCCCCAGTCTTTGCTGAAAAAAATGTATACTTCGTTCTCAGTATAAATGATCATATAACCTTTGCTGCTACAGGATCTGCAATGTTTTGGTGCCAGCAGCCAGCACATATGGTAAGTGGCAAACCAGGTTTCTGTAATTCGTCTTAGAGAAAGGGGAGTGAACCAGGCTCATCAGCAGGCGAGGATGTCCCTACCACCTTCCGACTGTGTTTCCAAACAACATTTGGGAGTGATTTATGCTGTGTTATGACACTGGTACCATCTGCTCATCATCATCAGTATGAATGAAGTGATAATGAAGAAAATGTTCTAAGCAGCTAACAAGATGATTACACTGTAATAACATAATTTTGGCATAATTTGGATCTTCAGCAATCTACAAACACTTCATTTCAAAATCTAAACTCTGGAGCCTTACTGCAGCTACACAGAGCTCTTTTCTTACTTTTAATACCAGGGGATGAACAAAATTGATTGTGAAATGTGTCAGAAGTCCTGCTCCACCTATCTGCTGACCTGCTTTCTCCTACATGGCATCTGCTGTGCTGCAGACTCTCAATTCATTTTCTTGCCTGCTTTACCTGTGTTTTGGAAGTTTCTCAGAGCAGACTCTGTACCTCCCCAGGGCAGGAATGATCTCTTTCTCCTGCCAGGGGTTTCCTCCTGACCTACTCAATCTTTTCTCATGGGAAGACAACAGGAACTGACCATTGCAACTTCTATCAGGACCCTTTAGGTTTTTTTCAATGGAGATTAAATTGGAAGTTCTGAGAAAACACAAAATAGTAATAATTTTGCATTAGATTCAGTGAAGTTTCAGGAAAAAAAAAACACAAAAAAAAAAACAAATCAGAAGCTGCAACTTGTTAAAAAAAAATAGAGGCTTTTTAAACCTTTTCTTTCAAAATGGCAATTTGTGTAGAAAAATAAACCTCATCTCTTTAAAGCCAAATAGTGAAATGCATCTTTTCTTTTTGGATTTAACCAAAGTGTCTTGGCTCAACCACCAAACGCAGAAATTCAGTTTCCCACGGGTTAGGGCCATCTGCTCCAGTTTGACATGAGTTTGGACTATTCTCCAAGATTTTTCTTCTTGGTTGCCATTATTGTTCCAGGAGGGAATATCCTGGCTGTCCATAGCAGTGTTAGGTCCTGCAGCACTGTGGTTAGGAGTTGTTTCTAAAAGTCCTGTTTTTCCAAGCCGGCCTGTTGAGACAAGTTTGAACTTTCCTCTCTGATGCAGAGCTGGCCGTAGCTGTCCACTCCTTGTGGCCCACCATCAGGTACTTCTTATGTACTCAACATTTGGAGACTCAGGCACTTGCACCAAGTCTGCATCTTGCACCAGAGGGATGATCAGATGAAAGCACTGAGCGAGGCATTTTGAGATGCACAGACTTGAAACTTTTGGACAGAACTGAGGGCAACCTGTAAACCATGGGGTGGTTTGGGACCTAACTGCCTGAAATATCTCCACAGCAAACAGTAACAAACCGCCCCAGCATGTAGCAGCAGTGGATGAAGCATACAGATGCGCTTGCTGGCAGAGCGCAGCGGAGGACTGTGATTCCTAAAGGTGAGCCTCCCCAGCCTGCTGCAGCTTGTCTCACCTCTGTTTGCTCAGCCTACGGCAGGTGTGAGCCCAGAACTGCAGCTTTACCCAGCGCTGTTGTTTATGCTGCAAGTTGTCAGTGGCCAGGTGGACCGACCAGGTCTCTCCGGTGGTTTGGTTGTTTATTGTAATGATTCTGGGATGACTGCCCCACCAAGTCTTATGTCCTTCAACACAGTGGTGTGGCAGTGATGCAACTGCGAGCAGATGTGCTCAATAGATTTTAGGCTAATGCTATGAAAGCCCAAAACATTTCTAGAAACTCTCAAGCTTATTTCTTAAGGCTGAGGTAACATTTATGTGTCACTCAAGCAGAAATGTTATCTCAATATGTTGCTTTTGACTGGAATATTTTTTACTAACCAGTAGTCTTTTTCATGACAGAAATTTGTACGACCTCTTGCTACCCATCGGATACATCACCTTGCTAGAAGGGAAATGGTATTTGTTGAATTGGTGGTACAGCAACAGATATGCCATCCAAGTCGATCTGCTGTTCACTTAGACTTTACTTAACTGATGATATGGTCAGAGTGACTAGCAGTAACAAAAAATAGGAAGCACAAAGCAGATCTTTATACTGTTATTTTTGTTTCTTGTGTTTTCATCTTTATATCAGTCTTTTCAAAATGAATATGCAGAAAAGAAAGAAAGAATCCACGTGAAAAGATGTGGTACTGAATGGCACCTGTATGTGCTCCAATGACTCCAGCAACTGTAGTTGCGTGAGGATTCATGCACAGGGGACATGACTCATGAAACAGCTATTCCTGCACCAGGTGGTTAAAACTCATCAACAACAGGTTTACAAGGAAATTATCCTTAATCTTTCTGACCACACATGTGGATCAAATGGATCTGCAAGAGGAATCATGATTCTTGGTTACATTATTTCAGGTATTCTAGGGCCTCTGGAAACAAATTTATCTCCTCCTTTAGGCAAAAGCGTTTCAGAAGACTACCAGAATCTTCCAAACTGAACGACGACCTGGAGGATGTCCCTTCAGCCCAGAGGAGTCTGAGTGTTCCATTCTCTTGATGCCTCCTGCCTCCACCCATGTGGGACTAGGAGGGAGGAGAGCTGGGGGATGGCACTGAACTACACCCCACCCAGGAAAGAAACTTGTCCTGGGAAATGCTGGGCGAGGAGGCTGTGTTGTTCTCCACTTGCTTTAGGCCACTACAGTGGTCAGAAAGTGGAAAGAAATATGTATGTAGATCAAAATATAGAAAAAATATAGAGCAGATCTGAGGAAACCCTTTCAGAGCAATGCTTGAGATTTCTGTATTGAACGACAGGGACACAATCAAATTCCCCAAAAAGGAATGGCAAGAAGAAATATTAACAGACACTTCTCAGTGATTTAAAGAGGCAGAAAAATAAATTAATAAGGACCTAGAAGCTGTACAACCCTGTAAAAAAAATCCAAACAAAACAAACTAACTTATTTTGGTGGTGTACAAATATCTTTCCTGATTTATTTTTAATTGTGAGAAGGAAAAGAGGGAGAGAATGGTAATGACAGCCTTTTCCAAGTGTTCAGTGATTCTCATATACATGATTCCCAGCTGCACTTAACTCATTATCACTCTTGCGAGTATAACACTTCTCTGCAAATGCTCCAGCCACTTAGGTTTTTGAAGAGGGTTTTTCAACAAGGATGGAATGTGATAAACGCAATTTAAACAAGCCACTTAATCAACTTATTTATATTAGATAACAATATAAGCAGAGCGAATGAGTCTTCCACACAGAAGCCTTCAGGAAGCCTCTGGGGAAAAGATGACACCACAAGATCCTCCTCGTGCAGACACCCTCGAAGCATTTCTCTTCTGGGTGGCGGCTCTGCGTCCCCTGTGCTCAGTGTGCAGTCAGGGCACATTAGAAGGACAGAGCTCCTGGCTGGGGAATACACGCTTGGTGGCCCGTTTTGTCCCTTGCCACCTTTAGATGTCAGCAGCACCGTCTGAAAGTCTGGCATCGCTGGTGCATGGGCTCTGACACTCCCCGACCCTCGCCCCGTGACGTGACTTGGTAGGGCTCTGCTGAATTTGTCCCAGCCATCTCTGGAGAAGATTCACCTGCTCAATCTTATTGGCTGTAATTTTCTGGGAGGATGAGGAAGGGAGGTCTGGGAAAAAGAAAACATTTTTATTAATTTTATAAATTTTATTAATGTTTCATTGATTTCTGAGATTGCCTCTGGGAAACGCTGTGTGTGTCCTTCTGTCCTTCTACCTCACTGTTAAATATGCCCTGAGAGCATACGGAGAATATGGAACCAAGCTCTGTGTGTAGTTTTTGCCATCCAAAGTGCCCACAAGCCTCAGGAAAATATTCAAGAAAGAAATCTCTGCAGGTGGAGGTACAAAAAATGTCAGTGAACAAAGCTGGTTTTTAAAATTGTGCTTTCAGATCGGGAATAGGAGATGATCCTCACATTAGGTGAGGAATAGCAAAACAGAGGCAGAATTTTTATTTTAATTATTCATCTTACTTAATCTGAGAATTTAAGTTGATCCTCATTTTACAGAAGCTTGTGGAATCCCTAATTCGAGATAAGGTCTGAGCAGGGATCAGAGACCCCAAGCAGAGAAGAGGGCTGATGGAAGTTTAAGCTGGCGGAAGTTTAAAAAGAAACAAATGGGCTTTTCCGTTCAGAGATTGTAAGCAAAGACCACAGCTCTGGGGGGAAAACAAGGCAAAGACATAGTAAAATGATTCATAAACCACAGGCTCCTCTTCAGGAAAGGCAGAGGCAAAGGTGAAACTCCAAGAGGAGACGGAGCAATATTAGAGTGAGTTTTCAAGAGGCATCCTGAAGGTTTATACAGACAAGCCCAGCCCAGCTACTTTTTGGAAGCCTTTATGTGTGTGTAAGAAGCTAAAACATGACCGCAGGTATCAAAACACAGCAAAGCCAGAGGCAACACTCAGTGGGCAAAAAGCACAGTGGTGACAACGGTAAGTTCAGTAGCAGAGCTCACGGTGACGAAGAGGGGGCTCCCAGAGCCCTAGAAACAGGCTGAGGAGTATCAGGGACTCAGAGAAGGAAATTGACTGGTGGAATGGTACCCCCCATCCCTGAGACAGATGCACCAGCCAAACATGGCACAGGAGACAAAGAACTGCCCGATACTGTGAAAGACAATAAAAAGGACTTTTAAAAAATACGTTAATGGCAAAAGGCAGGCCAGAAATGACATTGGTCTGTTACTTGATGAGCATGGTCACCTCACAAACAGGGGCAAAGACAAAGCAGAGACATTTAATAATTTCTTTGCCTCAGTCTTCAACACCACACTAGAGAACACTGGGCTAGAGAACCATGACTGTGGGAATGATAAAATCCTAATAAACCCTGAACTTGTGCAGGACTTGCTGGTTCCCTGTAAGTTGATGGTACCTGATGAGATTCATCTGAGGGTACTTAAAGAGCTGGCTGATGTCATAGCAAGACCTCTCACAATGATTTTTCAGTGCTTTTGGGAATCTGGAGAAGTCCCAGTTGACCTGAAGCTGGCAAGTGTTGTCCCAGTCTTCAAGAATGGCAAAAGGGATGACCCCAGTAAGTCCAGGCCTGTCCGTCTCACTTCTGTGCCTGGCAATTTTACGAAGATTATTCTGGGAGTTATCGAAAAACTCCTGAAAGACAATGCGGTCGTTGGTCCCAGCCACCATGGGTTCATGAGGGGAAAGTCCTGCTTAACAAACTTAATTTACCCACCTAGTTGAACAAGGGAAGCCAGTCAATGTATTCTTTTTGGATTCCAGTAAAGCTTTTGATACTGTCTCTCACAGTCTCCTCCTGGACTAAACACGTAATGCAGTGGGTGAGGAATGGGCTGATGGGTCAGGCTCAAAGGGTCATAGTACATGGGGTTACATCAGGCTGGTGGCCAGTCACTAGCGGTGTTCTGCAGGGACCCATCCTAGGGCCAGTACTCTAATCTCTTCATAAATGACTTGGGTGCAGGCCTGATGACACAAAACTGGGAGGACATTCTCAAGGGTAGAAAGACCCTTGTCTAATTTGTCTAGACCCAGAGAGGTCTAGACAAATTAGACGGCTGGGCAATCACCAACCATATGGAGTTTAACAAGGGCAAGGGCCAGATCTTGCACCTGGAGCACGGCAACCCTGGCTGTACAGAGAGACTGGGGAACGAGAGGCTGGAGAGCAGCCCCATGGAGAGGGATCTGGGGGTTCTGGTCAACAGCCAGTTGAACATGAGCCAACAGCGTGCCCTGGGGTGCATCAAGCCCTGCATTGCAGCCGGGTGAGGGAGGGGATTGTCCCGCTCTGCTCCACGCTGGTGCGGCCTCACCTCAAGTGCTGGGTGCAGTTTTGGGTGCCACAATATATTAGAGATAAAAAGCTACTAGAGAATGTCCAGAGGAGGGCCGTGAAGCTGGTGAAAGGTTTAGAGGGGAAGCCATACGAGGAGCAGCTGAAGTCACTGGATTTGTTCAGCTGGAGCAGAGGAGGCCGAGGGCAGCCCTCATGGTGCTCTGTAGCTTCCTCCCAAGGGCAGGAGGAGGGGCAGGCGCTGATCTCTTCTCTCTGGTGACCAATGCCGGGACCCGAGGGAATGGCAGGGAGATGTGCCAGGGGAGGGTTAGGTTGGGTATTAGGAAAAGTTTCTTCCCCCAGATGGTGGTGGAGCACCTGAACAGGCTCCCCAGGGAGGTAGTCACTGTGCCAAGCCTGATGTTATTTAAGAAGCACTTGGACAATGCTCTCAGACAAATGGTGTGAATTTTGGGGTTGTCCTGTGCAGGGACTGGAGTTGGGCTTGATGATCCTTGTGGGTCCCTTCCAACTCAGGACATTCTATGAAAAGATAAACAAAATATGTGTAATTTGCACAGATGAGAAGGATTTGCTGGAAATGTTAGAGACAGCTATATATAGTGACTGAATATTATATTGAGCATGAATGGGGCCCTTTTACTTGTCTTTCCAACACCAGTGCACAAGTTCACAGGGATCAGAAGTTGCAGTAAAAATTATGAAGAACAAATTAGGTAATGTTGCAAACAAGAATGCAGACCTTCATTAGAGTCAGTGGGGCGTTTCCAAGCTAGATAGGGAGAGAAGATGTCTTTCAACAGCGGGATCCTCCAAGCTGTGAAATAGGGCAGGATGTGACGATTAAAAGCCATGAGCTCTTTTGAAGATTTGCAAGACAGAGACCAGCTCAGACTGATTGAGACCTTTTGATATGCCTAGTATATTGTCACTTCTCTATAATATTTCCTTCTAATGAATGAGAGCTAGTACAAATTAGCCTTTCATGGGATTTAGGATGAAAAATAGCTCTTTCTGCAATATTACAGCTAAAACTAAATGTTAAAATCAGCTGGTGAGTAGCCTGTGGGAAACTACAGACCAAACCCTTCCTCTCCATCACAAGGACATTCTCACCAACAAATGTGTAGCAACCTGCTGTTTGATCAAGGAGGATGTTTCACAAAATCACAAAATCACAGAATCACAGAATGGTAGGGGCTGGAAGGATCCTCTGGAGATCATCTCATCCAACCCCTCCGGCTTGAGCAGGCACACCCAGAGCAGGGGCACAGGAGTTCATCCAGGTGAGGTTTGAATGTCTCCAGGGAAGGGACTCCACAGCTTCTCTGGGCAGCCTGTGCCCCTGCTCTGGCACCCGCACAGGGAAGGGGTTTTCCCTCATATTCAGGTGGAACCTCCTGTGTTCCAACCTGTGCCCATTGCCCCTTGACCTGTCATTGGGCACCACTGAAAAGAGTCCGGCCCCATCCTCTTGACACCCACCCTTCAGATATTTATAAACATTGATAAGATCCCCCTACAGTCTTCTCTTCTCCTACTAAACAAAGTGAGGTCTCTCAGTCTCTCCTCACAAGGGAGGTGCTGCAGCCCCCTGACCATCTTTGTAGCCTTCTGCTGGACTCTCTCCAGTAGTTCCCTGTCTTTCTTGAACTGGGGAGCCCGGAACTGGACACAGCACTCCAGATGTGGCCTCACTAGGGCAGAGCAGAGGGGGAGGATAACCTCCCTCAGCCTGCTGGCCACACTCCTTTTAATGCACCTCAGGATACCGTTGGCCTTCTTGGCCCCAAAGGCACGGTGCTGGCTCAGGGACATCCTTTCTGCCCACCAGCACTTCCAGGTCCTTCTCAGCAGAGCTGCTTTCCAGCAGGTCACCCCCAGCCTGTACCAGTGCATGGGGTAACAACCTGGGGGTTGTTCCTCCCAGGGGCAGGAGCTTACACTTGCTTTTGTTGAATTTAATCTGGTTCCCCTCAGCCCAGGTCTCCAGCCTGTCCAGGTCTTGCTGGATGGCAGCACAGCCTTCTGGTATATCAGCCACTCCTCCCAGATTTGTACCATCAGCAGACTTACTGAGGGGACACTCTGTCCCTTAGTCCAGGTCATTGATGAGTATGCTGAATAGGGGTGGACCCAGCACAGACCCCTGGGGAGCACCACTGGTTACAGGCCTCCATCCAGACTCTGCCTTATTGATCATGACCCTCTGAATTCTATTGCTGAGCCAGTTCTCAATCCACCTCACTGTCCATTCATCCAACCCACACTTCCTTAGCTTGTCCATGAGGATTTTATGGGAGACAGTGTCAAAAGCCTTGCTGAAGTTGAGGTAAACAACATCCACTGCTCTCCCTTCATCTACCCAGCCAGTCACGCCATCACAGAAGGCTGTCAGGTTGGTCAAGCGTAATCTCTATCACATTAAGAGCAACTCCCCCACCTCGCCTTGCTGGCCTGTCTCTCCTAAAAAGTGTGTAGCTATCCATGACAACATGCCAATCATGTGAGCTAGCCCACCATGTCTCTCTAACTGTGATCACATCATGGCCCTGCAACCGCACACAGATCTCTGGTTCCTCCTGTTTATTCCCCATGCTGTGTGCGTTGGTGTACAGGCATTTCAGAGAGGTAATTGAGCACGCAAGTTTCCCTGGAGGGGTGCACAAGGATCCACTACAACCGTACACACCCTTGAGGTGGTTGGTCTTCCAATTGTCATCTCGTGAGGCAGCTAAGGCACCTTTGCCACTGCTGTGGTTGGCCTGGCTTATCGCCCCATTGGATGTGATGGCATTAGCATTGACACTTTGGCCCCCGCCCCCCTGAGTCCTTCAGTTTAAAGCCCACCTCACCAAGCTGGCCAGCCTGCTGCCAAAGATTCCCTTGCCCCTTCTAGACAGGTAGATTCCATCCTTCCCTAACAGGCTATGGTTGCTGGGGAAAGTCCCATTTTCATAAATCCAAAACCCTTGCAATGCCACCACCCATGTTGCCAAGAGCTGATTTGCATTATTTGTCTATACTGGCTGCACATTTTTCTCCAGCTGGTAAAATGGAGGACAAGATGACTTGGGCACCAATATTTTTCACTTGCTTCCCCAGGGCTTTATAGTCTTCCTTGGTTCTGCCCAGGCTCTGGCTTGCAGCATCATTTGTGCCCACATGGAAGAGTAACAACAGATAGTAATCTGTGCTCTTGAGAAGCTGTGGCACCCTCTCAGTGATGTCTCAGATCTTTGTCCCCAGAAGGGAGCAAACCTCTCACGCTTCCCTGTCAGATCAGCAAATGGGCGCCTCAGTGCCTTTTAACAGAGAGTCACCCACTACGAGCACTTGTCTCTTCTTTTTACGGTATCCACTATGTGCTGCTGGCACAGTTGAACCTTCAGACCTTGCTCATGGGTGTCTGCAGCTGTTAAAGCTTCATATCTGTTGTTGGTAGAGATGCTGGAGGGTAAAGCGTGAAGCAGAGCCCTGCTTTTGTGGGTCACCAGGGTCCAAGGTTCCTCGCTCTCAGTGGTGTCTGCTACAGGACTGTGGTTCTGAAACCACCTATCTCTGCCTCAGCTCCACTAATACTGCACAGCCTTTTAACAGTTTCCTGCAACTCAGCCACCTGACACAACACCTTGTGCAGATACTTACCCTTCCACCAGGAGAAGGGTCTGGGTACTCACTGCAACCGACTGCCTGTACTGAAGCCTCCCTCCTTACCAGTTCTGTCTGGGTGGATGCATCAGACCTCTCTGGGGCTTCCTCCATAGGAACACTGGTTTTAGCTCTGAGGTGAGTACCCACCATTTTGGCAGGACCAAGAGTCTGTTTCTGTGTTGCAGCTCAGGTTTCTCCTGCAGAACCTTGTAGGAGCATGCTGACTCACTCCACCTTCCCCTGGAGATCCAGAGCATATCTGTCACTCACCCTGTGAGCACGCATTATCCATGGCCTTCATCACACCCAGGACTGGGCCTAAATTCAGCCTTTCCTAGCTGCCACACTTTTCTCGTCCACACTTAGCATTTTCATTTATACAGCAGTAACAGCTGTCAGCCGCTGATGGCAGGCTCCCAAAGCCTCAACCAGGTCTATGGTTTCAGAGTTACATGCGCACTTGCCATATGGACAATCCTGCAATAACGTGTCTCATAGACTATCGTGGGCTGAAGCTGGAACTTCATATGGAAATATTTTGTGTGTGTGTGCTGGTTTTGCCAAACGTCCTGTTTTAATTATTCATCTCTCCTCATGAATAAATGAAATGGGGAAACATCAAAAGTTGCCAAATACTCTGTGCTGGTCACAAACACTGAAGGTTTCTTTTTAATGTACAATCAGAAAGTTGGATTAAGATTCAGCCCTTTGATATGCAGCTGATTATTTTTTTTATTTGTGAAAAAGAGAGAAAATCCTGTTTCCTGCAATTAACTGTATTTTTTTTGAAGCGCAACAGGCATTGAGAAATCACATATCTGTGGCAACTCCTTTCAAAGAAAACAATTAGCATCCATATCAAAAAGCTAATTCAGAGAAATTAAAGAACACATACATCAGTAAAATATAATATTTCCTCTTTAGCACATCTTATTGTGTACAATGTGTCACTGTAAAATTGTTAGGCTTGGAGATAATGAAGAGTGACAGTTGAAGGGTTCAGGGCTTCATATAAGACTTTTGGGTATGTAAAGATTTTAATTGCACATAATTATGAATGTGGAAGTGGAACGATTTAATTTTTTAGCTTTCATGCTATTAGAAGGCTAATAGAACCAATATCAAACTGAGTTAGTTACAGCAGAATTACTAGAAGAAGCTATTTTTTCATTCAGCAATTTAAATTAAATCAAAACAAAAAAAATAGCTCATATGTATCTCTCTTTTTACATTTATATAGCAGTAGCAAGATAAGTGCTGTGTGCTATTAATAGAGATGAAGAAAACAGTTCTAATAAGATGACAATATCCTGGAATAATGGGAATATTACAGTGAGGGAGCACAGAAGGAAAGGGACAACTATAAATGGTGAGGTTAAAGTAATAAAGTGGTCTGCTAAGTTTGAGAGAGACTGTCATCTAAGGCAACTCTCTATTCTTGCTATAAATACATAAACACCTTCTCCCTACCTGAGGAATACACTACTGCTGATAAACAGGAGGAATGAGCTCCTTTTACTGGGTCTGTGGGGTTTGTGACTGCTGAAAACACACAAATAGCAGGGACAACCTGTGCCCGATAGCCAGAAAGGCAGAAAGGCTTCCTAACAGTGCCTTGACTCTGGGAGTCAGCTATTGTTTTCACCTTGGCAATGTATAAGAAGGACCACAGCAGGGACTGTTCTCTCCCAGCATCCTGGATGTCCATAAGCCCTAGGACAACTTCCAGGAAAGCCCAGGGTGGGATAAAACAAGATTTCCACCACAGCCCATTTTCTACTGGGTTCACTCAGACTTCCCCATTAATAGCATTCCCTAGTCCATCCCCACAGCTGAGCAGCCAGCCCTCTCCTGCATCTTTCCCCCCTTCTCTTTGTAGTGCCTCAGTTTTGGGTCCCCCTTCTCACTCCTATATCCCCATTTCTGGCGGGCATTTCCCTTAACCTGCCTTGAATTCATCCTTTCTCCGATACCTCACAACCTTGTCTGCTAAGCAAATGCTCAGACTAGCGGGGTCTGGAGTCTCACCCTGCTGCTTTTCATGCAAGCGCCTGTTCTTCTCCGTACAGCTGTAACACAGCCTGCCCAGCACAGGGGACGGAGGGCAGGAAGAACAGTTATCACCAGAGAGGAGTGAGAGGAAATAATGTCCAGACACTCAACATTTTCTGCATCCATAACCAGGTGTTTTGGTTCTGGATCACTTTTGCATTCCCCATATTGTTCCTTACAACAGAGCTAGAAAATGAATTTTTATCTACTGCTAAACCCTATTTAAGTCCATCTTTCAGCAGCAATTAGAAGTCTGTTGATGTTAGGATCTCTTTGCAGATCTTGGACCTTTTCAATTAATTTTAATCAGGTTCATTAGCACTTTTTTAATGTGTAAGAAATGGGCAAATACATAACTGAAGAACCACTTACCTTTTAATGAAGGTAACAAATATGCAATTAAAAAAGCTCTGTCTTTCAGCAACTTTGCAGTAAATTAACTTGTTTTGTCATTACTGTGCATGCAGAATGTCACTTACTCTGGAGTTTTGACATAAAATTCCTTCTCATTGGCAGAATTAACAAGTAACATTAAGAACTAGGAAATGACAATTAGTTAATGAATTAGGTGAGATATACAATGTGTTAATTATTGAGGGACCAAACTTCATGCAATTAAAATTTAAAATCAAGATAAGAATAATGTATTATTAGACATCTGAGTAGTTAATGAAGTTGCAAATGATTACTAAATTTTATAAATTAATTCTAAAGTTCCTTGACTATTTGTAGAAAATTTTGTGCCGTGGGACTTATAACAGGCTGCATTTGTTTGTGAATATAATAATAATATGAATCTCTGAAATGCTATAGGAAGCTTTGCTTTATATCAATTATACATGTGCCTATGAAGATGTTTATTAAATGTCTTCCTGTTAAAGAATGTTATATTGATGCTTCTTCAACAAGATCTTAATTTCAAAGCTGAGTTTTACATACAACTGCTATATCCAACAGTTTATTGCCTGCTCATCAACAAGCTGTTGGAAGTTCACTCTTCATTGTAAGTTGCCTTAATATCAACAGACATCTTCCCAAGTGGGCCACATTCTGCCCATGCTACATCCATGTAAATACAGAGTAAATGCAAACAGCAGCTGGCTGTTGGCTGCAGTGCGCCTTGGATCACAGACATAATACTGCACAAGACTTGATCCATGGCTGCAAGTGGAGGCTGGATAAGTCATGAAGTTAGAGTAGCATGTTGTCACTTTGCTGTGAACAGCCATCCCTCTGTCACCCCAGTAAGCTAAGCAGTAAAGCAGTAGGCCCTCAAGAGAGGCCATATCCAGGAGGCATCACATTAACTCTCAGGCTGGGCTGGATTTTGTAAGAGGAGGCAGCTCTGTGCTACTGCTTGAGGGAAGCAAGGCCAACTGGTGATGAAACCAGCCAGGAAAAGGCTGAGGACACCCATGGTAATCTCCCCATGTGACTGCAGCTGCTTTTGTGGTAAGAATCCCATGGCTAAGAGGAAAGGGCATGTCAATGCATTGCTGTTCTTCAGGGGTCTGAGGAGGGTCTCATGCTCAGAAGTGGGAATTGCCTCTTCCCCACCCTTGCCCTGGAGGACTTGCCATCCCCAGGCAGACAAGAAACCCCTCCCCAGCTGGGGAACAGGGCAAGTTGTGCTGGTTTCTTGCCCTTAAGAAATATTTTCTTAAAGGATCACTTGGCTCTGATGTTGACCAACATGAATGCTGTAGGAAGGAGCACTGTAAGCCAGCATCATGAGTCGAGTCTCCTGAGAAGCCCAGTGATGAATGGCACAAATTTCTGCCCCACTGCTGCTGACAAACTGCGGCTGGGGGAGCAAAGCAGATGCTGGGATTTGCACCTGAGCACACACAGCCCCAAGGAGCTGATGCCAATGTCTCCCTGGCTGTACAGTGACAGTGTGAGCACAGTGTCGTTGCCAGCAGAGGCACAGGGTTGGGACCTGCTCTCAGCGGGCCAAAAATGACAGCATGAAAAAATCATCTACCATCCCTGGATTGCAGCATTGGGCAGCCCAGGACAAGAGCAGCAAGCCCAGCTGGCTCCATCCATTTCTGCCTCCCAGGGCCACTTACCAACCTGAAAAAATGACAACCATTTAATTTCAACAACTTCCACAAAATTAAGTGTTTCTCTTGTAAAATCTCCCTTTTTCATCACACTCTTTTTTTTGACAACAGTAATTTTCAGAGCAACCTTGCTGGGGTGCTCTTGGATATGAGCCTCAATTTTTGCCACACTTTCTCCACTGCAGTGAAATAAATCTGCTGCACTTGTGAATCAGATGATTGTACAGCACCCCCCAAGTGTGTTCAGTTTGCATCTGCCCCACTAGCTGGATGACCCCACGACAGAGAAACCTTGAAAAATTTGTAGTAACAGGAAATCCTGTTTAAGAGCTGTGGCTTATATTATCTATTATTTCTATTGTAATGAATGGGAGGGTGTGATGGATAGCTGTATATCAGCAGCGCCAGCACCCCTCTGTGTCCTGTGAGTGATCCTGGAGACTGCTTACTGCTACTAACAAGGAGTAATTTGAGCAAAACCTGTGGAGTTAAGATCAGAAACGAGCTGAAGACCAACCAGTCCATACAGAAGGGCTCCTGGTGCTTTCAGCCTGTGTTGGCATGGCTGGTAGGTATCCACAAGGTCAAACAAATTCGTCAGTCCCAGGACAAAGTCTCCTTACAAGGAGGTTTTCCTTGTCCCTTTCATCCCAATGGGATGGGCACGTTTCACCCCCAGCAGTGACCCCATCTGTGTGGCTGCAGCCAGGCTCTCGTGCTGGCTGTGGGTGTCACTCGCTGTACCCGCACTGGGAGTAAGGCAGTGTGAGGCACTGATTCTGCACGCAACCCACAAACAAGGCTCTGTGTAAATTATCTTATTTATTTCACTATCCTTCTCCCATTCACCAGACAAATTATCACATGTGTATTCAGTTTCAATAAGATAAAAAATTGCCTAATAAAATATTTACTCAGCCTTTGTCCCTGCAAGTGTAAACTCATGTAATTACAGAGCACTCCAGAACCTGTGGCTATAAATCTCTAGAAATAAAATCCTCAGCACATTGACAGAATAAGGCTCCCACTTACTGTGAAAATGGGAAGCTAGTCCATGCCAAGCTGTTAGATTAACTTAATGTGCTCCAACTCATGCTCCTTCTCCCTCTTCAGTCTTCAGGGAAGGATGTTTATCTCTTCCTATTGCCTAGCAATGGCTGTCATTAGCTTTCTGTCACAGGCTGGAAAAGTGATGATTCCCCGTTTCTCGCTGAAATCATTGTCTCTCAACCCAATATTGGCTCTCATTGCTGGCTACCATGGAGGCTGCAGTCAGTGGCGCCTGGGACATGCTGTTAGTCTGGGATACTTTGAATTTTCTGAGTGCATCTATACATATATAGTATCCCAGTAACAAGGAGGCTTTGATTATCTTAGCTACTAACAAGAAGCTGGTGGATATTAAGGTACTTTAGCCTGATTTTCCTTGCGCAGGCAGGATGGCAGCCTTCCACAGGACACACTGCCAGCAGAGACATGGTGTAACCGAGCTGCTATTTCCAGGAAAACATTCCCGAGACTTCGGGGCTGAATCTCAGCAGGTAGTGGGAACCTGTGCCCAAGGAGGCTGCTTGCAAAAGGCAAACGATTAGCCATAATCTGTTCATCAGACAGGCAGAGGAGAAGGGGGGCTATTATTCTTTATTTTCAGTAATGTTTACATTGGGACTTCAGTGCAGAAGGATCAGAGGAGAAGGGAACACAAGGAATAACAATCTCTTTTGTACCTGTCAGTTTAATATATGCCTGCTCCCACTTTGGCACAGCACCAGAGTTTTTGAAACACAGTAGCTTAGAGCAGTAGGGAGTAGATTTTGAAGAAACTTTTAATTAAGTGTGCCCTTGGGCTCCTGAACAGAGAAAGGTGGGAGTGCCCGTGGTTGTTTTTAAAGGATTCTTCTATAAAGGCACTTTTTTCCCAGGCTATCACAGGTCCAGAATTGGGGAAAAAAACACCCAAACAGGTAACCCCTCTAACTAAGCAGGTAACCTAACCCACCAGTCCCTGACATATTGCACAGCAATGCAGGCTTTTTACTTCCCAAACCAATTACTTGAAAAAAGCACTGCTTGGACACAAACCAGGTATCAACATTGCCATTCAGCACTGCCACTCCAAACCACAGTGACCAGCAAAGAGACAATAGAGGAAAATAGGGAGCAAAGAAGGAAAATGTCCCTTACTGGCTGCCCTGTAGAGAATCAAGGCGGCCTGAAGAAAGCCCTTCACAGAAATAGGTGAGCAACCCAACCCTTGAGGTAGTCATGGCCCCAGGGTCCCCCTTTGGGAACCAGAGGAATCTTCCTGATGAAAAGCCTAGCTGCTTTTTCTTCTTAGCTGGGCAGACCACCACAAAACACAGGGTTTCCTTTGTCAGTGTATTTTCCATTTGAAAATATTTTGTTGAAGAAAAATCCCCAACAAGATCTGCTACCAGCTTCTCCAGGAGGTGACCCAAGGTAACAGTAGCTGGAAGTGTTAGGAAGGGGGAATTTCTTTAGTTAAAAAAACCCCAACACCCAGGTTTCATAATGGTTGTGTTTATGAAAAGGAGGCTGCCATAACAGCCTGGGGTGCTCATGTGAATCCTTCTGTCAGCTTCTGAGCTTCACCTCAGAAACTAGTTTACCCTAGGGCTTTCCAGTACCACTTTTGCAATGGTGCCTGTTTACAAGAAACACGTCCAGCAGTGACAGCCACAATGAGTGCTCACACCTTTAGTGATGGAACTTCTCTGTTTCCAGCCCAGAAGGATGATCAAGGATGGCAACTTAGCAAGTTTGCAAAGATAGTGGCGAGTGTCCTTCTGCAGCAGGACAGACCTGCCCAGGTAAGATGGCTCTGATAAAATAAGCTTTCTTCTTACGTCTGGTAAGTGCTGGCCTGGGAAACAGCAGGGAGAAATCCAGGGCAGGTGGGTGGTCAGGCTGAATCGTGGACCCTACACTATCGCACACCTCTGGGGGCCGTCACGCAGCCTCCCTCTAAGGCTGAAAAAGGGAACTGGGATTTCCTGCCCCTTCCAGCTTAGTCTAACATAATTTATGGCACTAAGGGATGCTTCCCTCTGGAACTCCAAGTTGTTTTAAATTCTTCTGTTTGAACACAAGGGAAAAAAAATGAACATATTTCAGTCTTAGACCTCCTTCACTCTGCCCTTTCATTGATTTCTCCCTCACTTTCTTTCCACATCAGTGCCAGAAAAGAGCTGCCTCCTTCTACATGGATCCCCAATGAGCTTTCATTGTAGCTGGGCTTCAAGGAGCTGCCTGATCCGGTCGCCACTGCCCTGCTCCCTGCTGCGGTCCCACACTACCCAGCTCCCCAGCCCGACCGAAGCCCATATGATTCAAACTGTGAGAGGTCTTCTCTGTCCCCAGTTAAACCCAGTGTCTGGCTGGGTTTTGCAGTCTTTTTCCTAAAGGATGGGAAGTGGAGGGTGGAAATGGCTGTTTCTGCTGACATGCTGCAGGGCAGCTTCCTGGTTGGTAAGGCGGGATTGCGTTCCAGAGAGTGAGCTCAGACTTTAAAACAGATCTGCTCTTTCTCATCGCCTGGCACTCCTATTCCCAGAGCCTCCAGCTGCAGATGATGTTTCTGCTACGACCAGTGCTGCACCAACACCCAAGAGGGGCGAAAGCCCTGCCCTGAGAGCTGCTTTGTGCATCCATGCATCCATTGCACAGGTGTCTGCTTTAAAAAAGGATCATAACAGCCTAAAATAAGTGACCGAAGGGCTCATTTTCTTCCTTTTTCTGTATGGTCTTAATAAAAAGCAAACATCCCCTTTGGGGATTTATACTGACAAAGTAAAATTAATTTTTAAAAAGGCCAGCTTCAAACTCACCCGAGCAGCGTTAACTTTCCACAAACACATCCATCAGATGCCACCCTGTGGCTGAAAAGTACACAGCTGGTGTCCTAAGCAAGGTCTCCGCTGCCCACCGGCACTGTCGCGTCCCAGCTCTATGGGGCAGGATGGTGGGCAGTGGAGGGCATCCCGTGCCACGGCTGGGTGGGTGTCCTGGCCCCATGGCTGATGGGACATGCATATGAGAGTGCGTGATGCCACTGCCATGACGTCTGGAGATGTTCTTGCCTTGGGAAAATTGCTCTGGCTGACACCCAGCTATCTTTAATAGAGACTGAACATGGATGTGGGGATGCTTGTGTGTAATTATACATATCGTATAGGGCCATTTACCATATGGGAGCAGTTGGAGCCCTTTGATCCTTCTCACCCATAAAGCCGGGCTCAAGGGGCCTGGTGTGGGAGAGTGGGGTCACAGAGGGGCTCACTTTCATTCCAGTGAAGGCCAGAGCCACCCCTGTATTTTCTCATTTCCCATGAATGTTTAAGAAAGAGATTTTCCAGCACAGCTGGAAGAAAGTGGGGGAGTGCTGCTGGTATCCTCTGGAGCCTGGCTTGTAGGCCTTTGTAGGCAAGCCAGAGAGGTGCTCTGTGGAGGTTTGCTGGAGCCAAAAGCTCACCTCCTGTGGGAGGAACCCTCTCCCCCATGTCCCCTGGAGCTGGGAGGACACCCCTCATTAAAAACAACAGTGCCGAGTGGGAAGTCTTGGCTGAGAAGTGTCTGTGGCTCAGAGATTCCTTGTGCTTAAGGTGGTAATGCCTGAAAGTGGGAGGAGGCCCTCCTGCACCTCAGTCTCTCTGCCAGCCAGCACATGGCGGGCACAGCCAGCACAGCCACACCACTGGCCTCAAGCACATCTTTAGGAAGGGCTCAGCTTGCCCCACTGGTCCTTCCTAACTACCGGGTGCTTCATCCACACTGGTGATGCTGATACAGGCATTTACAAGGCAGGGCTTGGAAGTCACAGCTTGGATTAAAATTGGGCTTTACAACAGCAAGGCCTATTTTTTTTGTGGTTTCCACAGTTCCCTGATTGGATGATGCTGAAACTGTTTCATGAGAAGGAATTGTATACTAACAGTGCTACATAGATTCAGTTATTTCTTTTATTTTATTTTTCAGTTGGGGGGGGGGGGGCGGCGGGGGAAGTTGCTTTGCAGAGAATTTGCAGGGAATTTAGTTCTGTTTTCCACAGTCTGGTGTGTATCGGGTTGTGATTCCCCAGCCTGAGTTTATTTCTGACTCTGCTGCTGAGGTGTGAGTAACCCTGACCAGACCACTTGGCCCCTCTGACTCAGTTTCTTCTTTTCCTTTTTCCCGCAGTATAAATTCCTTGATATAAGAGCTGGTTGTTAGTCTGCATTTATGGAGCATGTTGTGCAAGAAGGGAGAGGATAGGGCTGAAGCAAAGGCACTGAAGAAACCCTGCTAACAGCACGATAAAACCAACCAACCAACCAACCAGTTGTTTGGAAATGTTTCCAAAGGCAGTGTTTAATTGCACAAGTTGTCCACCCTCCTTTTTGTTAAACCCAAGCCTGAATGCCACCTGAGCCTCTGGATGCTCCAGGGGCTTGCCCCAAAAGCTGCACCACACCTTGTGGCAGCCCCATAGTGCCCATGCCTGACCCTGGGAACCTGCAGGGCCAGCACGGCATCACAAATCCTCATGTTCAGAGGCTTGCCTTCATCAAATATGCCTGCTGACAAGCATTTCTTTGCAGAGGAAAATCTAGTGAGGAAACCCTAGTGAAAGGTAATGGTGCCTTTGTGTTATTTTCTCACCCATACTTATCCATACAGTCCCTCTGAAGCTGAGGGAGATACCTGGGTGCAGGACCACCTGCCTCAGCACCCATGCATGTAAAGGAATTTTGCACACACGGGCCCATGGTAGTGAATTTCCCTGGAGCCATTTATTCTGCCCTCCCTATTGCTAAAACATGAGAAAAGATCGCACTCTGCCTGCACTTAGCAGCGTTAACCCAGCTCATACACCCAAATTACTGTCAATAAATCTGCACCGCCTAACAGGTACTTGTAAAGTCTTTCCATCTATCCTACGCAGACAATGCTGAGTTTGATTTAAACTTCTCCCCTGTTTCTCAATATTTTTTTTCAGGCTATTTGAGCCACAAAACTGGCCAACAAACACAGCTGGGAAACACACTGCAGCAAAAGAACAAAATAATAAGGGCTGGGAGGAGTTCTTTTCCCCTCTACAGAACTGTAATTGGGTCTTCTATTTATTTTTTTTTTTAAGCTCAGCTGGGGTATGAACTCCTTAATGTTAGTTTGACTTATGCGAAAGGGAGGGCATTAGCATATTTATAAAAATGTACCTTGTTCTGAAACTGTAGACATGCTTCACCTTTTAATTTCATGATTAGTGTCATTTCATCATAGGGGAAAAGCCACTTTTTCTATCCAGCGGCACAAAACGAATACAAATCAAACACATGCTTTCTGGAATTATTCACACAATGTTTTCAAAAATCGACATAGTTCAATAGTTGAGCAATAAATTTTCTTACTAATGAGACACTAAAAAATGTTTTTGATGTTACGCCCAGGGAGAACTAGTTATTGCAGATTTATAGGCAATCTGTGCAAAGACTGTCCTTTGCTTCCAATGAGTTTCTAATTTTGATTTGATGATATCCAGCTGCAGAGATTTGGCCATGATATTATATAACTTGTGATATCACATCTATGCAGTATTTTCTTCACCCTCAGTGACTGGCCTTTTCATACACGAGCTGGTCTGCAACCTCCCTTGGTCTCCCTCTGCAAACAGCTATGGCATGTAGTGTTTATGGACTCCTCTAAAAAGTATACATTGTTATAGTACGTGCATCTCATAACTCTCTGAAATTCAGGAGGCAAATTTAAATTTTGCTGAAAACACAGCTTTGCCTTTTGTTCCTTCTGCACTTGCCGTTTCTGGGACCTATAGATCAGAGCAGATCAGAGCAGATCAGGGTGGGGGCAGTCATGCACTGAAGGTCTTGCAGACAGTATTTTGCATTTCCCATTGTTCCACACATCTCTTCCAGCATCAAAGTGGAGCCAAACCAGTCAGGCTTGTACCACCCTGGGGCACCCACCACACCAAGGCCCAGAGTCGCTGCAACCCACCCCCACGCAGAGAAAGGTTCAGGGCAGTCGATGAAGCACAGTAGCCTATTCTGCCACCATTTTAGCAACAAGAAGCCTGGGTTGGAGGGTTTCTCAGTCCAGGCGTGGAGTGTTTTCTCCCATGGCAAAGGCAAAGCAGTGCATTCAGTGAAGGTGACCACCAATGCATTTCCTGGAGGTAACCATCAGCAGCCTGTGCTGAGACCCCACCAAAGATGAACACAGATCTTCCCTGGGGACATTTTTAATCTGAAACAAACTGAGTGGTGCCGGTATTGATACTGCTGGCAGGCCCACTTCCATAGGAAATGAGGGAATGTGGTATCTCTCAAAGGGTAATAACAAGGCTCCTTGCCTGGATACAAGAACGATGAGTGCTTCAGAAGTGCTGATGATTAAGGCCCATGTTTAGGACACTTGGAAAAAGTGGTCTCCAAAACGAAACAGCCATAAGCCAGTTTGCTCCACCGCTCGCCTGCCTTCCACCCACATGGCTGCCTTGTGGGCAGGCTGCAGACAGCCTCCGCGAACGCGTCTGGCAGCAGGCTCCCACGCCATGTGTGCCTGAACACGCAGGGGCCTGCCTGCGCTGGTGCGTGTGCGCCAGCTCTGCCGGGTGCCATGCCTCACGGCCTCGCAATGCGCGCCACGATTCTTTTGGGCCCTTGGACTGCCCTGCACAGACAGCACAGGCATGTCTGCAGCCACTTGGCTGGGTTGCTGCTGCAGGAGACTAACACGCAATTATCTCAGCAGATGAGGAGCACTATTATTTTATTTTAGGGAGTCTGTAACTTCAGCGCACTGCGAGTAACTAAAAAGCTCAGCTTCTGGTGGAAGACAATAAGGTGGTGATGTATTAAGCTAAACAACTGCAAACAAAGCCTGCAGAGATATTTTTGCTTAAATAAACATTTCTAGCTTCCAAAAAATGATGAGTAGTCTGTGGCCACCCTAAATAGTATTAAATTAACTGATAACTCACAAACACTTAAGTCAGTTGTTCTTGCTAAGGGGCTGCTGGAAGCACACCCATGGCAAGGACTGCAAATGCCTTCAGCAGGGACGCCCCTGGGAATCAGGCAGAGCCATCCCCTCATTCCTTTCATGCCATGTGTATGCATAATTTCATATAAATCATGGGTCTGAACAACACAGAAATACTAAACAAAGTTAAAAGTTCACAGAAACACATTTAGAATGACATCTTATTCCCAGCTTTCAGTAAGCACATTATGCGTTGAAGATTTGCCATTTTTTTCCTTCATAACCCAAGCTTTTGGTTCCCTCCTCCTCCTATGCACCTTCTCGTCACATTTCTATCTGCGAATTCACTGCTGATGCAAATGATTTCAATGGCACTTCACAAACATATGCAGAAACACAGCCAGATGTCTTCCTTGGATTTCAGGAAGGCAGAGAAGTGTCAGAATTAAATCTGGATTGCTGTGATGTTGCCAAAAATAGTTTCTGCACTCACTCTGTGTCTGTGAAGATGGATCTCAAGGCCAAACACAGAAATTAGCTTCCATATCAACATTTTACTGTCACTTTCATCGCCACGCCAATAGATTAGTTAAAATAACATCGTTTACTGGCATGGAGTGTTATTGCAAACAGATGTCATCGTTAGGATAAAGACAAGTTCTACTATTTCATCCAGGAACTTATTCATGGAAATTTTGATTTTTTTCATTGAAACAAGAAACACTTTTCAGTCTTTGAGTTTTTCACCCTCCAAATACACTTTAGGGAGGGTGGTTTTTGTTGTTTCCCCCTCCAATAAAGAAGAAATTAACATTTTGCTTAACTAGGCAAATTTCGGGTGGTTATGTCCAGTTAAAGGTTTTCCTCCAATAAAAGACAAATGTTAACTGGAAAAATATCTATGAACAGCTCTAGTTTCCTGTAGACATGTCATAATTGTACCTAATTGCATACTGATTCCTCCAGCTCTTCTTCATTTGGAGTTGAATAATTCTAGTCTCAAATTTATTCCTGTTTTTCCATATGTCTAGTCATTGAGCCACCTTCAATGTGTTATTCCTATAAAACTGGACATTTATTTCTAATGATTGATTTTTGCTGCCTTCCTTTATTATGAAGGGAGTATGTATGGATAATGGATACACATTTTACTTCATTTGTTAGAAAGGAATATGAAACAATGCAATGTAATGAGATCGGCCACCAGAACACAGCAGCTCAGGAAGGATAAAGTAATAGTGCACCCCACAGAAATCTGAAATCTCAGTCCTGCTGGAATGAGAGGCAGCACTCCAGTTGACTTCAGTGAGGCTAGGATTTCACCCTAAGAATTTAATAATACTGCAGTTTCAAGTAAGTTCAAGCAGAAATTAATACTCACTGGCATAGTTTAAGGCTCTCAGTCTTACACAAACAAAAGCCTATGCATTTAAGTGAAAGAATTTTGAGCCCCTACATTTGATTTATTTAATCTACTTACAACGTATTAAATATTAAAAAATATATTGTAATAGATTCTATGTACCTCTGAGAAATAACTGTAAAAATCACCCAACACAAAAAAAAATCTAATAGCAATAAATTTGTATTCTTTCTCATTCTACTCCAGAGAAGATAGCAACAAATAAAGTCATGTTTGGAAACTGTTTTGATGTAGTATGTTGACTCATCGCTGCTCTCTGGGCCATGTATTCTATATACCATGCCTAACAGGTTCTATGTAACTCCCGTATGAAAGTCGCAGAGTGTCTCTGTCTCATGAGTTCTAGTGCCAAGATGGAAACTCCCAGCACTTCAGCACAACCATGGCCTCTGCTGCTACTCACATCAATGGAAAAGCCCCTTTAGACCTTGGTAAGGGAGGGTCAGTTACTAAAATCAAAATCCTTTGGAAAAAACCTTATTTATAAAGTCCAGCAACTCAGTCTGTAAAATCTTACGTCCTCTTACAGTATGGAAGAATGGACACTGGCAAGAAAAGAAACTCTTGTAATCTAAGGTAAATGTTTAACTTGGGAAAAATGGGAAGAGCTTATATTGACAACCCCCGAGTGCACACAAAGTCAGCCCAGCTCCTGGAAAATCCCAGGCTGAACTCTGGTTGCTCACAAAGTGCCTGGAGCTGGCACAGGCAGTGCAGAGCCATGACGGAGGGCTGGCCAGGATGCAGCGAGGGCCATGTCCCCCTGCATTGCCGGAGCAGGTGGGTGCCCAGGTACCCTGGCAATACTGACCTAATTCAGCCTGAATGCAAAGGTGCATAAATGCCCTCAGGACATCAACTGCTTCACTGGCACTAACCCTTTCCTCAGTTTTTCCGTCATAGGGTGTTGTCAGAGCACTGCGGCTGTCTGGGATAGCCCGGACAGGGTGTGGAACAAACATTTGCCTTATATCCTCACTCACAGCCCTGCACCGAGTTGCCTTAATGGGTAAAAATCTTGATCCTGCATCTACTATAAATGCCTACAGGGACCACTGCTATGTCTCATTGCACTGAGCTGGGAAAAGAGCAGGAGTTAGTTACCGATGGCAGAGGAGCCCCCAGAAGCTCTAGCTGGAATTTCTATCTTCCTCTGCATTTTTCTTTACTGTAATTACGTTTCAGAATAATTTCTATGTCAGTCTTCCACTTCCAAATATAAATGTCACTTCTCTTGCCCAGGTTCAAAACAAACTGTCAGTTTGAAATAGCTTCTAACACGCTAATAATGAAATACCATTTTACCCCCACTGAGAATAAAATTCTAGCACTAATCATACCATTCTAAAGGACTTATAAATCAATAAACCAAGAGGCAATGAATGAACAAAATGCTGATTGAAATCACAAGCACATCAAGTATCTGCAGATAATCAGCCTCACATGTTTAAAAAAAAAAAGAAATAGTTTTCCCTAAACATGTGGATACACACTGTTCCTTGCTAGATTTTATTCTCACAACGTGGTTTGATTACCTCATCGAGGTAGGTGGAAGCACAGCTAAATGCTAGAAAATGAGGGTAGATGACTTTGTGATGTGACATTCATATCCCAAAGTGGTACAACCTCATAATAAACTGTCTCCAGTAGCTGGTTTTTTTCCTGTGTCTATTTCCTCTCCTCACTCAAGCTGGGGTGCCAGCTTGCACCCTGGCTCAGGGCTGTGTTAGATGGCCAACACCACAGCCACCAGCTAACCCAAATGCCTGGCTGGGGTCACAAGGTGGGAACTGCTGGGGCTGACACCATCACACACCTCAGATCCAGCCGCCCACTAACCCAGCCCCGGCCCACCTCACAGCCTGGATTGCTCAGGGATATAACTCACCTATCGCACCTGCAAAGTGTCCTACAGAGTTTCCCGCTGCCTTCTCTCCCCAAAGCACATGCTTTTTGGCTCTTGGCCACATGCAAATTTTGGCAAGCAGCTCCAGATGTGTGGCCACCTCTGCTATGTTGTATAACATATTTGTTCAATGTTGCCTGCTATGAAATTCTTCTTAGCTGAATGCACAGCACACCGGCAGAGTCCCTCCATGAGCGAGTCACATTCTTCCCCATCCCATCGAGGTTAACAGAGATTTATAAGTATAGCGTTGGGAAAAGCTTTTCTCAAATGCATGAGGTTGCCTTTAGTAAGTGATTCACTTGACTGCTGTTACAGAATTGCTTCCCTGCTTGGGGGTCTCTGCAAAGCTCTGGCATATAAAATGTTGTCAAGCTTTTCACTTCTAAGGCTTCCCAACATGTTGGCTCCAAGAAGGCGTCCAAGTGCCTTAGTTCAGGCCCAGAAGCCCTGGCAACACAGTTCAGTGTTTGCAGGTGTAGGACCTCTCATCTGAAACCCTCCTGGAGAAAGGAGCAGCCCTTTGCTGATGACCAGCCCTTGGTCACCAAAACCACAGCTGCTCTCCCTGTATTTGTCACTGAAATATCCATCCCGTTTATCACTGGAAAAGAACCTATAAGATATCTCTAGTACCTGGGAGTGGCACATCACCATTTTTAACAACCAAGCCTTCTCTTTTTAAAAGAAAAGTCTGCACTGGATATACAGAGAGAATGCTAGATGCAAAACACCAACAGACCAGCTCCTCAGTTTTATGCAACCTGGAGACAGCAAGAGATCTCAGTAATTTCCTGCATGAGAGTAAGCATGATTCTTATTTACCGTCGACTCCAAATTATTTCCTCTTATACTTCATTGAATCTTTCTTAAAGACAGATTTTGTAACCTTCATTGAATCTACTTCAAGAAAAAAGTTTACATAATACATCAAGAATCATCTATAATTTCTTCCTCTGAGTTCTGATGCGACATAATGAATAAAATACAATAGAAATTAAGATGTTGGGAATTTATGACAGAGCTTTTATTTATAAATCTAGGAATAAATGAAGATGAGATTCTCTTGCTAGAGAATTCTAAATTAAGATAATGGATATTAAGTCTTTTTTTATTGTTATTTTGCAATACTTGATGTTAATAGAACCTGATCTTGTGTATTAGTCCAAGTGTCTTTAAAGACTTTTAGCATCATTTTTCAGTAATGGATGCATGTTTTAATAAATTTGCTTTTCTGAATAGGTAAATGGATTAATTGATAGAGGATCATGAAAAGCTTTGCAAATGTGTGTTGATGAACTTGTTAATAAAACATCACACAAAATTTTTTATTCACACAAGATAGGTGGTTTCACCCCTTGTTAATATTCAACAAAGTTAAAATGTTCCTTTGAAGTGGCATTGAGGCATCATGATCTTCAAGTGATATGGGGTAGGATCTTCGTTTGATAAAATCTGGGGAAATACACCACATATTAAAAGCACCACATATTTATGTTGATCAGTACCTGTTATTTGAATTGCCTCACAGAAATGCTACTGCTGCCATTTTAAACATTTCTTCCCAAATGAAGGTAGCTTTTCACAAACTAGGTATCTCTTAATAAATGCTTTAAAAACACAGCAGAAGGTTCAGTTCCTAGTATGGAAATTAGAGAATATAAAGCTCTTTTTGTCCTTTGCAAGATGACATTGCCTCATCTCTTACTCCCTCAAATGAGCATTCAATTACCTACTTTTTTCAGAAGGGCGATTAACCTACAAGTCGAAGTCAGTCAGCTAATGCTTTCTAGCAACTTGCACTTGTTGAATCCAGTGGGCGAGAGTATCAGAGCTGTGTAGCAATAACTGCATCCAGCAGCGTTATGGAATTCAGGCATCAATATTCAAAAAATATTCAGAAGTCCAGCCTCTGCTGGAATCCAGTGCAAATTTAGTCCTGTGCCTCGGAGCTGGATATTTCAGTAATGCTAGGAAGCTGAGTGTTAGAAATGCTGCCTCTAGCTATACCAAAGCTCATGAAGTTCCAGTTCTGCACTGTGCAGTAGCTGGTCTCTGTAAGTCTGTTCAGTCATTATTCATCACCATTGCTTCCAGTCACTGGAGGCTCTAATTCTTATGGGGATCTCAACAGAAAATTTTATATTAGTAGTGTGTGATTATCTGTGCATTCACACAGGCAGCTGAGGGTTCAGAAAACATCACAGAGCACAAGGACAGTGTAAGTTACTCATTATCAAGATAATACTAAGAAGACAAGACTATTCAGTTATTATACACTGGGAGAAAAAGTGGCCATTACCTTGCAAATGACTTTGTGAAGTTTGTCCTACATGCCCTTCTTCACAATCCACCCATGTTGGCACACACCTGTCTCTAGAGCTTGGGGACTGCCAGCAAAATCCCCACTGGAAGACACTCTGCAAGGCCATGAGTGCTTGAGAACTCTGTAATTCATTTAAGTGTTAGTGAAAAGAAATATGTAAGGAAACATGCTTATGTGTTGCAACAATTTGTCCTAAATATTAGTTTTTACTAAAGTTTAAACCTGTTACAGAGTTCTTACACATGTATGTGCCTGTGCAGCAGCCCTCAGCAGGGCTTTTGCAAGCATGCAGGGTACACGTGGCACTTCAGGCCAAGTACAACAGTCCCAGACCAGTTACAAGGTCCTTTATGAGGCAGAGGTAATATTTTTCCTGTTTTCACACTCATGACAACTAAGTATGCTTGTCTTGTGAATATTGTCTTCATACCAAAGAAGTTACAAGTTACAGTAGTGTTTCCTTAAACCTCTGTTATATTATGCTGTCACTCTATGTCACCAGTAAAATAGAACAGCGATGAAAGGCTTTAGAACTGTTTAGACAAAAACGGACCTTGCCATTTGTAAGGTCAAAGATTCCCCTACTTTGAAAGATAACAAGCAGCAGTTTGCCTGAAATTGTGTGGGGCGGCTTCAGCCACTGGAAGTCAGCTAACACTATTCTGCATGGTGTGCTTGAGGGGGAGGGCAAGGGAATTGCTAGCAGCCTTACTGAAAACCTATCATTGTTTGCTCGGAGAGCCACTAAAAAAAAACCATATCATGTCTGTGGAGTCACAATCAGCTATATAGATATCTCCTATTTCCTAGTCTCCCCACAAGCTATCCGGGTATGGCAGCACAACTATCTTAGTAGTTCTGATTTTAGTAAGGCCTAATTAGTGCTCTAGTGCGAGCCAAAGCACGGAACACCACTCTGACCTTCATCCATCTTCATTCAACTACATTCTAGCCCTATTTATAATGTGTATTTGTACAGTGGTATTCATAGTAGCTTAACAGGGAGCCATCACACATGGCCCCGTGTATCCAAGCTGGCTTTTGGCACCAGCCAATTAACACCATCAGTTTGTGCAGCAAAGCACAAGCCACGACTCTATGTGCCTTGGCCCCAGCTCCTTACTCACTCAAGGAATGTGTCTCTGGGACCGCCCAACATTACAGGCAGCCATCAGGAATCAAGAAGATGCCATGGAGAAAGGTGTGATATGAGTAGCAAGTAATGCTAGCGCTCAGCACCCGTGGGGGCTACGGAAACAGCAGCTGGCGGTTTGTGGGAACAGCAAGCTGAGACTGGAGGAAGTGATAATCCCATCTTTGAGATGCAGGACATCAGGTAGGTAGACATCATACTGGCATGTCTCTAGAGTTTCTGTCAGCTACATCTAAAACATTCAAACATTCGGAAAAGTCAGGATTTAAGCTACTGAGAGAACATTATCTCTGCCCCTTCATGTGTTTGTGCAGTACAGGGTAAAGCACTCCTCTGGTGAGTAAAGTCAGTGACCCTTAACTCCCTGTGGAAATACTAGTGAATTTGGTCACTAATTCAAACACATTTACTGTCCCTTCAAGAAATTATTTAACACATGCTTCATCGCTGTCCCCTTCTGATAGCCACAGCACTCCGCGTTGCAAATTTTTAAGCTCTACTTCAAGCAAGGAAAAAAATTATTAAGTAACCTGGCTTACAATAACATTTCTTTGTAGAATGGAGCATTCATGCTCTCCCAGCCAGGGAGCACCTTGTAGGAGTGAGAGGTGAATAAAGCCTGGCTTTGGTGGAGTTTCTCCATTCTGTAGCTTCCACTGACACCTGCTGGAGACAGGCGTTTCTTGGTTGATCGTTTTAAATTCTGTAGCCAAAATGCAAGAGGGCTAGGCACAAAATACACTTGTCCTCCGTTTAATCAGTGAAGCACATTGCATGCCTGTAACAGTTAAATATTGTCAGACTCCAGAACACTTGCCTATTTCCATTGCTGAGTTTATGAAATAAACCCATTTTTTTCTAAAAACCAGACCCAATCCACAGCCTTGTACATACCAAGATTTCCCAGCCAAAGAAAAAGCAATGTTTCTTAAACAGCTAGATGATCTTCGGAGCTCAGTTCTGGTCCAAATGGAGGGAGGTTTGGAGAAAAAAAGGAGGAAGCGAGGTCCTCTCTGCAATCTCCAGCAAGCTAAAGGAAGAACGGGACCTGGTAATGGTTGGCATCCTTTCTAGTATGTAGGGATACCAGAGATGTAGGGACACCAGCTCAGCTGAAGAGCCCAGATCATAATCCCTTTTGCATGCTGGCTGGTGAATGATGCTGGGGGAATAGCACTGTTGTTGTCACTGCTGGCTTCACTTACTCCAGCACCGCTGGAGGAGTTTTGTCTAGTTGACTTACAGAGAAAGGCTGATTGCTCAGACTACTTCCCAGAAGATGCACACACAGAGCTCTGCGAAAGAACAAGGGCACAGTTAAATCTGTGTGTGAATGAAGGTGGTTCCTGTGAGTACAGCACAGGGATGTGTGATGGTCCAGCACAGCCATCGCCTACTTTCCCATGGGGAAGGCCTCCTTTTCATGTTAGAAATTTCACCAAGTCCCTGCTGAGCATCTGAAGCAACACAGGGAATTACAGGAATACAAAATTTTAAAATACCCTAAAATACAGGCACAGTCCTAAAGCTTTGAAAACTAGAAAATATATAACATTTAGATTGGTGTAAATTGTTTCCGCTCTACTTAGACAAGAAATGGAGCCAGTCACTGATGGACATAAATCTTTCCTTCACTTTCAGATTAACATCATAGTTTGTGTATTTGTAACAACTCAGACAGACTTGAGCTCTGTATAACTGAAAATTCCTTTTCCATAGTAAGCTTATGGTGTCTAGGTCATAGCATTAGATTTTATTGAAAGCCTCAGACCGCTAAAAAAATTAAAGGTCTCCACAGCATTACTACATTTTGAGTTCTGGCCAACAGGGGACATCTAAGGTGAGGGGAGTTTGCTGGCAGAAATTAAAGGACAGTTGAATCTTTCGTTTATTATATTTTCAAGTTCATTGAATTCTTTCACCATCTCGTTCATGTCCCGCTGGCCATGGCCAGAAGGTGGCAGTGGAGGAGCACCCATTGCTCGACGAGCACCCTGCTTGTCTACGAAGTCACCGTTAACTTCAAGGGCAGAAGCAAGGACTGCTTTACATGACAGGACAGTGGTCAACTGCAGTTTAGGGTATTTTAAGAGGTATCTCCTATCTATGGTACGTGAAGTGCCAAAATCTGTCGCCTCCTAGTTAACGAGCTGGAAATGTGTAAGGAAACCCTCTTGCTCACTTTAAAACTAGGAGAAAAGCTCTTCTCAAAGTGGTACTGCAAAACAGTGGCTTTCAAGACAGCTTTAATAATTTTAGTTACTCAAATGAGTAATTCAGTTTGCACGTGAAATGTCAGGCCTACTTGAACTGTGTGAAAAACATAAGTGATTCTCATGGTAAGCAAACTTAAGAGAATTGTCCCAACAACATGCTTTAATTCTATAGTTGTTAATGAGCTTGTGGTCCCCTTTTTAACTGTCTTTATTGTTGGGCTAACCCAGGAAAACCCTCCAGAGGGAAAGCAGATGGTGGTTTTGGTCAGTGTTATTATAACATTAATTTTAAATATATCATCATGACTAATATTACAGTCCTGCAAGCTGCTGCATATGGACAGACTTGCTAGAGTCTGTTTACAATCCCTTAAAATGGAACCAACCCCTTGCTCATTCATCTGTCTGTATTGTTTTGTGTTTGCCTCTGTATTTCTGTTTTGTATTTTGGGGTCTACAGAAAGGAGAGTTTTAAAATATCTAGCTTGAAAAAGTAAATTATCTCTCTAGGAAGCATTTAATGCCACACTGTAATTCATGTTAATGTTTTACTGATATCCACTGAGGCTGAGCTCCCTGTACTCTACCTATGGGTGGCCCCTTCTTGCGCTGTCACCTGGGTTGTCCTTCACTGGCCCAGGAACCATCAGAGGCCACCTCAGCACTGTAAATCTACAGGGTAATAAAACAAAAACAGAGTAAAGAAACTGAAGTAAGTGGATAGTTAAACATAATCTGAAGAAAGAACGTGGAGCATGCTGTCCTACCATGCCCCACTTTGGTGTCCCCAAATAAGAGGCCTGAGAGATCAAGGGGTAGAGCCTCATACCTACCACAGCACTGGCAGACCTCCTGATCTTCCACTAGTGCCTTGGCAGGTGGAGCCAAAGGAGCTGAGTCCTTTCATGACATCCTGAGCAGTAAATGTGAGGAATGGGATCCTCTTCCCTCTTTTCCTATGTGCCCTTTCCATCACTCCCTTACCCTTTTCACCTTCTGTTTCAGAAGAGCCCAACTTCACCAAGGCAGCATCTTTCCCAATGCTGCTGGGCGGCCAAGGCCAAAGCAGCACAGGGGCAGCCGTTGTTTGCACATATTTGCCAGATCTTGGCATGATGGATCAAACCATGTGCTGTGCCTGGATTTCTCCCACAGCAAGGCTGCAAGTAAAAGCCAGCACCAGAGAGAGAAATGCAACCGAGTGGTTCTTACAGGTACAAGAGATTTGGTAACAGAGGGAGAAGTCACAAGTTCTTCATTCACCTTAAACACAGAGATGATGCCTGCAGAAAGTATCCACTAAATAAGGTTACTGAGACAAGTATCAAGAACAGCATGAGTATGAATGGTTTTAAAAGTGGAGGTACAGAAGAGGATTTTACAAGTGATACCAAGAGTATCAAGAAACAATTCTAGATATACATTAAGAGGGAGAGACTAGGTATTGATTCTCTAGCAAACGAAAAAGGGAAGTCATCAGCACAAAAAGCCAAGAAGGCCAAAGTGTTCCTTGTCTTATTTTGCATTTCTAAGATAAAAGATCAAGTGCAAAGACTGATTAATGCAAGCAGCAGCAGAGCAGTAGGATCTCTCCACAGAAATGCACAAGAGGTATCAGCACATTGGGAGAACTCCAGAATTTCCACACTATCTGAGCCTGATGGATTTTACCCCAGGAAACTGCAAAAGACTATGGCAGAAGTAATGTTAGAACCACTTGGGGTTATCTTAATGAAGTCATGGAGTGTAAATACACAACAGAAGACTGGAAAAGGGTAAATATATTCGGTTTCTAAGAATGGAAGGAAAAGACTAATTGGGACTTTGTCTATCAGTCAGCTTAGCTTTAAATGCCAGAAAAACACTGGAAAGCACAAAATCTTTGTGAGCACTTGAAAAAATCATAGACTCATAGAATCATTAAGGTTGGAAAAGACCTCTAGGATCATCAAGTCCAAATGTCACCCCAACCACCACCATGTCTCCTAAACCATGTCCCAATGTGCCACATCTACATGTCTTTTAAATACCTCCGGGGATGGTGACTCTACCACGTCGCTGGGCAACGTGTTCCAATGCCTGACCATTCTTTTAGTAGAGAAATTTTTCCTAATATCCAATCTCAACCTCCCTTGATGCAGCTTGAAGCTGTTTCCTCTTGTTCTAGCACTAGTGACCTGGGAGAAGAGATCAACACCCACCTCACTACAGCTTCCTTTCAGGTAGTTGTAGAGCATGATAAAGTCTTCCTTCAGCCTCCTCTTCACCAAACGAAACAACCCCAGTTCCCTCAACCTATCCTTATAGACTTGCTCTCTAGACCCTTCACCAGCTTCGTTGCCCTTCACTGGACACGCTCCAGCAACTTTCTTGTACTGGGGGGCCCAAAAATGAACACAATATTCAAGGTGTGGCACCTCACCAGTGCCGAGCATAGGGGCATCATCCCTTCCCTGCTCCTGCTGGCCACTCCAGTGCTGACACAAGCCCGGGGGCTGGTGGCCTCCTTGGCCACCTGGGCACTGCTGGCTCATGCCCAGGCAGCTGTCAGCCAGCACCCCCAGGGCCTTCTCCATTGGGCAGCTCTCCAGCCACTCTGCCCCAAGGCTGTAGTGTTGCATGGGGTTGGTGTGACCCAAGTGCAGGATCCGGCACTTGGCCTTTTTAAACCTCATGCAGTTGGCCTCGGCCCATCAATCCAGCCTGTCCAGATCCCTCTGCAGAGCCTTCCTACCCTCCAGCAGATTGACACTCCTGCCCACCTTGGTGTCGT
The DNA here is from genome assembly GCF_949628215.1 of Phalacrocorax aristotelis. Lineage (NCBI taxonomy): Eukaryota > Metazoa > Chordata > Aves > Suliformes > Phalacrocoracidae > Phalacrocorax > Phalacrocorax aristotelis. Next base: position 16,444,841 of record NC_134287.1, read on the forward strand.
CTGCAAACGTACTGAGGGTGCACTCAATCCCCTCATCCAGATCATTGATAAAGATACTAAAAAGAACTGGCCCCAACACTAAGCCCTGGGGAACACCGCTTGTGACCAGCTTCCAACTGGATTTAGCTCCATCACCACAACTCTCTGAGCTCGGCCATCCAGCGAGTTTTTTATCCAGTGAAGAGTACACCTATCCAAGCCATGAGCCGCCAGCTTCTCTAGGAGGATGCTGTGGGAGATGATATCAAAGGCTTTACTGAAGTCCAGATAGGTAACAAGGAAATGAATAAGAGTCAAAATGAATTTGTCAACTGCAAATCGTCTCAGAGCAAACTTATCTCTTTTCATGAATGGGTTCAGGTCTGGACAGAGAGGAAACAATAAACACCACTAAAAATACAGTATGAACTTCAATATCTTCTCATTCAAAAGGTAGAAAAATACATTCTACATGAAACTCTTATATGGCGCAGGCCAAATAGGCTGGATAAAAATGCTGAGCTAATGAAATGTAGCAACTATTAGTGGCTTATGGTCAAAATAGAAGAACGTAAATAACAGGCTCCTCAGACAACTGTCATGGAGTTGGCTGCATTCAGAATGTTTTTATTAATGACTTGGTAGATGCAATGGAGATAGGAGATGCACTAAGGTAGATGCACTGGAGGTACATGCACTAAGATAGGAGAATATGCAAGTACATTAAGGACAGGACTAGAAACTAGTCAGCTAGGCAAGTAGGAGAAATTATATGAAAACACTGGATGAAATTTTACAGGACCAAGCAGAAGGATGTGTATTTGCCAGGAATTATTGGCTGCACAAATAAGAGATGGAGTACAAATAGAAACTCCAGGGATCCAAGATTATAGGAAATCATGAGCAGAACATGAGCCAATGTTTTCCTATGGCATAGCAAAATGAAGGTAGTAATCACTGCAACCCAGGATACTGTTTTCTGAGCAAAACTCATGATGCATGCTTATAATAAAGTGACATTCATGCAGCACAACACTCGAACATACATTTGAGCCAGTGTACAATGATCTATTTCCTAACATCATGTACTCTCACAAAGCAATTAAACAAAATTGCTCATGTTCTGTGAGAACAAGCCTTGCTGGAAGGGACTGCAATAAAGGAAGAACCTGCCTCCATTAATGGTACTAACTCATTTCCCAAAAGCTGAAATTGCTAGGTGACCATCTGTAATTAACAAGCCTGACACATTTTAAAAAATATTTTCCTTCAACTGGCCACTAGTGAGCCTTCCCTCTGAGTTGCACATGAAGCCAATGCAATGTCAATTAATCCAGCACTTCTGTAAACCTTTTAGCACAGGAATAAGAAATCAGAACTTTTTGCTATGGCTTGTGAGAGGAAACTTTCATTAGCCAACATTTCTGACTTTTAACATTGTTCTTACTAATAAGAACATTGAGAATGATTAATAAAAATCACTTATTCTGGCTATCTTGTTCTAGTTCTGCTAGACAGAAAGGCCAACTATTGGAAACATATTCTTCTTGCAGAAAATGGGAGGTTGATGTAAATGCTCCACAAAACTATATACTTGATGTCTTGAATATTTGGCTGTATGTCCCAAACCTCAGGAGCTGCTGCAGATTAGCAACCAGCAGCTGAAATGGTCACTCTTATCTGCTGCACCCATGAAAGTAAAACATCCCAGTTGTTCTCCCAGGTTTGTAGGCTCCTTTTGTCTCAACAGAAGCTGTGACCTTTATCGGCAATAGATTCTGGGTTCCAGGCTACATGTATAAACCCTTGTTTATACAACGTGATAAATCAAAGACAAAAATAGCCTACAGGATTCTTTGCTACATTGCATGTTGTGAACAAATCATTTACTTTCCAAGGGACCATTAATCAGTATTGATTTGTTTTCTTGCTCAGACAGTTCACAGGAATACGAATGGGAGGCTACATGCCAGCTTGTGCAGCACCAGGAGTCTGTTAACCTGCAGTTTTTTACACAAGTTGAAAAGATTTGCGAACAGAAGGCATACTACATACTCCGAAGTTAAGGTATCTCCAAATTGCCCATTTTAAGTGGCCAATGAAAGAGGAAATAGATAATACCAATAGGAGAAGAGACCGATTTGGAACAAAAAATGGGTTAATAAAACAAGAAGGAAATCTGAAGTCCATGAGGAGGCTCATGCCCCAGCCTATTATTCCAGAGTAAGACAGCCCTACAAATTCACCTTGCACAGATACAGGGCTAAAACCTGAAAGTCAGCAATGTATCAGCCCTGGTTTGTGGGGACAGTCTATAGAAGAGATCATCACAAAATCTGGATGCACAGGGAATGTATTGTCACAACTCTGCCCATTTTCCAAGGTAAAGGAAGCCAGATGGAATAGTTAAATGCTGCTTCAACAACCTGACTGAGACCATCATTTCTCCACCTTCCTGGAGACCTTCTCTAGTGCCATGCTGAGAGACCATGAAAGGCCAAGTATTTACAAACCCCAGTGCTGGTCAAGCGCAAAATCGTGCTGGGAGGAAAAATGGCATGTATGGCGGTAGCAGGACTCCTCAGAGTAAGGCTGGTCTCCAGCAATGGAGGCTCAGCTCTTGCTGACTGGCAATCAGTAGGTGAAGAAACTCACACTATTCCTGGACAAAAAGGTACCAACGAGTATGCAGCTCAGTCCAGGCCAGCAGGCTCCAGTAACTAGCAAAACAGGGTACTTGATGTTTAATTGAGCCAGCTAGATTTTCAGTTCCCCAAACAGTGAGAATAGCTATACAAACAGTCACACACGCCAAAGCCTGCTGGCAGCACACAAAACCCCACGTGGATGACCAGTGATTGCCTAACAGTGCTGCAGAGCAGAGATTGCATGCAGAGAGTGCTGGTGCCCACTAGCACTGGGGTTTTGATGCTCACCAGCTATGTCCTACTGTTGCTTGCCACCAGGAGGTCATTGGTCTTATATTTACTGTACTGGCTAAAAAGGAAACTAAACCTACTGTTAGCACTAGCGTTACACTGAGCTCTTGCTTATTGCTGGCACAGACTCAGGAGAAAAAAAACAGTTTTAAGTAGGAACGAGTCTAGCTTTGTAGTGATTGTATTGATCCATCCTTTCTTCCTCCAGACAGCCCCAGGATCAGCAGGGACTGTAAAGACTGGCTACCAGAATCTCCTGTAAGAATAGGCAGCCATTAAAATTAGAGGATAAAGTTTCTTAGAATATAACAACTTGGGGACATTTTAATAATCCAGTAGAACCAGAAGGTTTAAGATTAAGTGGAACCTCAATTCTTTCATGCCCCACTGAATCTTTGTAATAATTTTTCATTCATTCTCATCAATTTATTTTCTTAACAGAGGGGAGGGGATGTGTGGGGGTGTGTGTGTTTCTATTTTAACAGGCTTCTCTGTTAGTACTAGATAGTTATACTAATCACCCTCTTGCATATGCGAGTTCTACCCAACTGCATGTAATAGTATCTACTAATAAAGCAACCTTGTAAAACTTGATGTTTAGTAAGCTAGAACTATCTATAAATCACTACCATCCAACCCAGCCTCCAGCAACGCTACCAGTCTTTTACATGGGATCTCTGTGTGCCATATTTAAAGCCTTTTGGGCTGGAGCAGGTGCTGGAGGGTTGATTAATGGTGGTGGGAGGATGCTATGATTAGTTCTCATAGGAAAGAGGATGCAAGGTTTTTTGGGGGGTAGGGAAAACAGGATTTTTTACTCTAATTTAAAAAGAACTAGTGAGAGAACAGGTGATTAGCAGGTTCCAGGGGAACAAAGAATAACTTATAAAGATATTTTGGTGAGTAAAGATCTAGCCATTTTATTAAATATATTAATGCTGAATTTTGAAGGGAAGCTGATATTAATTTCTTGTGAAGAGATGGTACCTGATACACTGACTAGCTCTGATTTAGGGTTCTTGTTTTGGCTCTAGATTAGGATAATAATTACATATACCTGTGCTCTGTTTCATGGTTTGTGCCTCATGGACACCAATTCTTTATCTGCCTCGGCAATTAGGAGGAGGTATCTCAGATCTTGAGCTCTTCTGTGTATTAGAACCTGAACAATGTGCATGGAGGGGGACATGCTGAGAGCTTCTGACTGCCTAGCAAAAAAAAAAAAAAAGGCAATTCAGGAATATTATAAAACAAGAAACTAACAGGTTGGAACATCACTTGTATTTCTATTCTACTAGGGTAGAGGATGAGAAGGAATCTGAAATCAAGACATTGATGGAGGTGGGAGTAAGCTTCTCGGGTACCTGGGAGTAGCCCAAAGTGTGGCTGCAGCTGGTGGTACTCCATATAATCATTGAGCAGTAACTTGTATTTATTCCTCTTCTGTTCAGACAGCTTGTCCAAATACACTTCAGAAAAAGAAGATATTTAAAACCAGACATATCACAGCGCTTAAGTGCTCTGAATCATGGAGGCACTACAGGTTCCTTTTAGGCTTCTTTCTGCTTTTCAGATGTGACACAGCTTTCAGTGCCAGCTTATCCACACTGCTGATTATTCTGAACTAAATGAAACTATTGCTCTCTGGTGGATTCTCAAATGGCTAATGAGCGTTTATTGGGAAATAGATGTGCAGGGTTGAGGTTCTGTGAATAATAAATAGGTGTCTGTGGATTCTTAGTCATTAATAAAAGAAATTAGCATACTTCTGCCTAGCTAGACTCTCCCATATTTTGTGGTAAGTAATGTCTTCCTTGGTGTGTTTCAGTAGTAGCATGAAACATGTCATGGTGACTGAAAGTGGCAGTATCCAGTTCACAGTGATAGAATATTTTCTAAAAGAGTATTGTTCTCCCCAGAAACATCAGTGCTCTGGGGCTGCCTAGACCAAATGCAGAAGGTGTAAATTCCAGGCCACAAGAGCTGTGGTTTCATAGAAAACACCTCTAGCTATGTAGAGATTAAACAGAGTACTTCAAAGCTTCCAATAGTTCTCTGCCATTTCTTTTGATTTCAAAATGTTTAGTTGTTGTAAATGGGGGTATTAGAAAAAGTTTCTACTTACACAACTTGCTGTTTTCTATTCTCTGATTATTCTCTGAATGTTAAATTAAAATCTTGTGGAGAGACACCTCAAATCTAATTTTGGAACTGTTATCTGCAGCAGAAAATCATAGGGGTTTGGCTAAGTCTCCAGGCACCATCTAAAAAGAAACAATAGAAACAGTCATCTCAGAGGTTAGATTTCTTGCAATAAAAGGTGAAATTAAACTTCAGCTCCATGTTTCAAACATCTGCAATTTAGGGTAATCTGTAGGGCTTGCTTTTCTTGCAACTCTTTTTAAATTGGTGAATTACAACTCTTGGTGTATCTCTACATCACTTTTATCTGTCTCCTCCAGTCTCAATACTTGAATATGAATAGCTTTAGATTTAGGAAGCTGTACTGACATTCTCCATTTAATCTCTATTCACTGCTGTCAAAAATTTTAAGCCTGCTCTTGTACAAGTCTGCCCTTTCCCCAACCCATCTTCCACCTATGTTTTCAAATACCTCATATTAGTACTGGAAGTAAAAGTGCTTGCCTTTTTGAGGCATTTTAAGAACTTTTTTTTTGTGTGTGTGTGTTAATCCATTTCTTTAACATGTCGAGGGTTGGGGGTTGTTTGTTTGGTTTTTGCTTGATAACAAATTTTGCATGTAGAGAAAAGATATTTAGCCTAGGGTTGCTGGTTACTTTACCACTTCTGTTTAAGTCCCTGAACAGCAGATCTGGACAAAACTCACAAATCTGATTTAAACTTTGTAAGACTAGGTGAATACATAGCAGCATTGACAACGTCCCAAGCAGATTGTTTGTACAATGCACTGGGAGAAGCTGACAGCCACCACTGAAGATGCAAAGTGAAGCGGTGATTTTAAACCCTGCATCTCTGAGATTGGGTGTCTCATACTGGGCTGAAGGGAGATGTCTCTCCATGAAAATTAGTAGCCTGACATTCAAGGACCTTTCCTTAAAATATGTGGGGGGACAATGTAAATCTTCTTCTCAGTAAATGGTTGAAGGACAACTTTTCAATACATGGTTGCATTTATCCAATACTTTAATGACTTCAGGGTGTGGGCAGTCTGGCTTTTAATCCCCACTTCTGAAATTTGACCTGTCTTTTATGTCCTCACCCTATCCCTAGTCAGAAGCATTTACAACTGGATAGTGTGATTTTAAACTGTTTCATAGGAAAACATATTTCTTCATTTATCTTGTCAGATCCTGTAAACAACTTTTTTGGGGTGAGAAGAGTTTGGAACTGTGCCATCCGCAATGCCTAAAAAATAAAGAAACCCATCTTTTTGTAACTACAGCAAAACATAGCTCTTCAAAAGCTTCCCTGCACTTTCTTGGTGATGTTGCTAGAACTTTGTTTGACCAGTGATGATTTGCATTTTGTCTATCTTCCGTCGGTGGCAATTTTCCAAGAGGAGATGCTATCAAAACAATTTAGAATTAGCTGTGACAACTGGCAATTGCATGGGTGGTACAAAAGGCTTTTACAAATAAACATTATTTTATACAACAGATGTGAATACATGTTTTAATGAAGCAGTGATGCACAATGATAATATTATTGACTTGTTAAGATTAAACAGTTCTGCCATATGCTGTGTCTAGTGCTTCAGATGGTTTCAAATTTATTTTTAATTTTTTTAAGTTATGCATATTAACAACAGATGTTGAATTTTAAAAGGATCCAATAATTGAGGGGAAATCATTCCAAAGCCGAGTGTTGAAGGTTTTGTCTTCTTAATGGTTTGAAATATGTTGTATATAGTGACTCAGAAAGTAATTTCTAATTGGTGATGTAGCTCATAGGTAACTCTTGCACATGATATTTGGATTATTTTCATCTTACTTCCCCCAGAATTGCATCCAGTTGCTGAGGAGTGGGTTGGTTGGACACTTTCCTCAGAACCCTATCTCAACCTTTCAATTATTTTCATAAAACACCCCTTTCACAAGTGCAACTGCCCTCAACTCATCTGTTTCTGGACCATACGCTAATGGCTCTGGATATATGGACCTCACACTAATGGTTCATGCATATGCCTGGCTTGCCCCATTCAAGCTCACTCTGTGGCTGAGGGATGGGAGGAAAGATGCAATAAAACCAAGCCACTGAACTGGCATGCTGCAAGTGAGGGACCACACCCACAAGAAGACTTGAGTAACTCCTATATTCATACTTGAGTTACTTGAGTAACTCCTATATTCATACAGGAACACAGCCTCTGGGTGGTTATAGATTTAGCCTTTGGATGGTTATACATTTTTTCTGAAGTCCAAAAATTCTTTCTTTTAAATTTTTTTTTATTGCCTTACCTCCGCAAGCCCAAGACAGGCTTGGTTTACAATACAGTTCATTGCTGTACCTTTCCACTCCCAAATGCAGCTGGTTGCACAAACTTGAGATGTGACGGATGGCAACCTGTGACAGTGCTTCACAGCTACTGTGTTTTTGGCTGTCACATTTTCACTAGATCTTGGGTGTGATGGGGTAGCTGAACACAACTCCCTGTGGCTGACGAACCATAGACAGAGTGTCTGGCCTCACAGGAGCATCAGCTGCCTCCAGCTGAGCACATCATTTTGTTGGCGATGTTGCTGAGGGGATCCTGAAATGCGTAGGAGCGATCCTCAGCACCATACACATCACCGGGCTCTCACAGACCACAGTGCTAAAAGCCCTCCTGCTGTTGTGAGCCATAGGCTGTCTTTCCAGAATCTTATCTGGGAAACCAAGAACTGTGCTCAGCAGGAGGGGATGATCTCATTGCTAGGCTGGAAAGCAGCATGCTTCTCTTTGCAACCCTGCTAGCTGCTGAAGCAACACTTCCAGCATCTAATGGGAGTGTAGGAATTGTAGAAAATGTAGAGGTAGGGATTAAAGCCGTCATCTCATTTTTTTGTTTTCTGCAGAGAAAAATCACAAGGAAATTACAATGTAATGGTGATGATTAACACAAACAAGATGCAAAGAATGGAGAGCCCAGTCAGCTGCAAATAGATAGCAGTGATCCCAAATTGATTTCCAACAGGCTGGAGACACAAAGCAGGGAGCTCCTGAGTGCATGTTTTATTATTTATATCAATTACTAGCTTCATTAACTTAGTTTGACAAAGCAGGCTGTAGAAGGAGAAAGTAAACAATGACAGGCAAGAAAGTCAACCCTATCAGTTCCTTGGCAAAGAGATTAGATTTTAGATCCTAAAAGGATGTAACTCCCAATGAGATATATTTGATCTTCATGCCCTTAACCCCTCACTTTTTGCCATGTAGAGAGGCAGCCTGACCATCTTGTACCTAGTCTGAACCATTTACATCATTTACCATTTACATTCAAACACACCTGGACGCGTTCCTGTGCCCCCTGCTCTGGGTGTGCCCGCTCAAGCAGCGGGTTGGACAGGATGATCTCCAGAGGTCCCTTCCAACCCCCACCGTTCTGTGATTCTGTGATCAATGGTTTCAAAAGCCTGAGGGAGGGCTGGGAGGGCAGGAATACAAAATGTGATTGGAATTGGCCTGGGGAAAGCCTGCCCTATCTGTTTGTATTGGTATATGGTTAAGAATGTGCTTGAAACCTCCTCTTGAAACAAGGGGTATGAGAATGATTTCTGAAGGAAAGGCCCCATTAATATGGGTAGCGTACCTTTTATGCATCTGCAGTTGCCCTCTGGGACTTTCAGTAAAGCAAACTTTGATGATGTGGAGGGAAATCAGGGCCGAAAGACCATACTTAGCAACGGTTTTGACCTAGAATGATGTCACAGAGTATGGGAAGGAGTATTTACTTGATGCAACCACAAAAGCCAGTACTCTAAGTGCCTCCAGTTGCTCCTGCCGGCTGCAGATCTGCTGAGCAAATAGGTGCAGAGACTGTGTGTCAGGCACAACTGGCTATTTCTGCTCACAGAAAGAAGTTTAAGAGAGAAGAGGGCTATCTCCATTTTACAAAGCCTCCCTGATTTCTGTATGCTTTCTGTGAGGCATAAATGTTTGCTTTGATCCTTGAGCAACCTTTTCTCCCGGGGAAGCAGGAGGAATGCAACTATTTTTTTTTTTTTTTGAGAAAAGAAATAGATAGTGGGCAATGAGAGGGGAGGGCTGGAGGTAAAAAATTGTGTTATATTTCTTCATGCAGAAGTGGCAAAGACAGTAGTGGCTTTACCACCAGCAGGCTGTTTCACTCTCTGCCCTCTTCTCATACAGTGGGCAGACTGATGGATGCGTTGTACAGTTCTATCCAATTTAGCTTTTTTTGCCCAGCTGCAGGTGTACCATTTTCAGCTTAAATCTGTACCCTGCATAATCTTAGGCATCTAATTATAACTCACCATTGACACCTCAACAAGCAAGATTCACTCAATTAAAACTGTTCAGAGCATCTTTTGTTCAGCTGGTATGAAAAATACCGGCTTTTCTCAGTGTATCTATCAGCTGGGAAGCACTCACCATGCTCCAATGAGTAACGGCAGGATATGCTTTTGCCCATCCCAGATAAACTTCCATTCCCCAAGTATGATATAAATACAGCCCTCACAGTTTTTTTCATCGAAGTATAAGGAAAATTTATCTAAAGCAACGCATTGCACAAGCAAGTTAGTCTTTGGTGACTGATCTGAGCTGCCATTTTCAAGGTGGGGGAGTGACCAACTCTACCTGACCCTAACTGAGGTTTGATTAACAGTTGTTTTGCTTTGGTTGCTTGATTTCAGGTTTGGTGGCATTTGTTCACTGCCTAATCTGGTTTTTAATTCCTGATCAAATACCGATTTACTTTTTAATGTGTTTCACAAGTACACTGTCTTTTAGTACCAATCCCACGTTCGACCATAGGGAGTAGCTTATGTTTTTTCAAGCATTTTTGCATCTATAAACATTGGGAATACAGTGCATTTGCTAGAAGTATGCTTTGTGAGTCCCTCCAACAACTATGCAGAATAGCTTCAAATTGTGAAGCTGTGATTCCTGCTATCTACATCTGTGCTCTTCACTTAAAGTGAAGACATCTCAACCTCCCCTGCCTCTCTCCATCATCTCCTGTATCTCCATTAATCTCCACATGTAAGATATGCAGAGCCTTCTGAGCTGAGGAGGCTCAGCCCCAGTGAAATATCCCAGATACTTTTTACAATGAGTAAGTGTGGTCCTAAGTGGGCCCTCCATTTCCAAAGCCCAAGTCTCACCATGCTCTGATTGGCCACTTGCTGGCTAATGCATTTGATATCTACCTCAAAACACCACCACAGAGCATGTGCACAAACTCCATAGTACATCTAGGAGTGTTTACCAGTGACTGTCCTTTAGGAACAGTCCGAGGAGCCATCATAAATAGCATGTATTTGCTGCTGGAAAATGCAGAACACCTGGGTCTCTACCTGCTGGAAGTCTCTCGGTACATGTAAACAACTGGAATGAAATCCCAGCAGACAAGGAGCATATAGCATTCTGCTGTACCTCAGCTTGGACGCAAAGCTTGCTCCATCCCTGCAGAGCAGCTGCCCTGCAGTGCGCAAGTCCTTGGATGCGAATGTAAGCAAGAAACAACAACTAAAACTCTTACAGGGAAAGCTAATAGGTTCACCAAGTTTTGAACTGGGCTACTTTATAAAATCAAAGCATGCAATGATTCTTAAACTGTAATTAAAAATTATACCACCAAAAATACTGTAGTGATGAACCCTGGTCCCTCAGAGAACCACAGCAGTTCCCCGGAGAGGGGTGGAGATTAGCAAACGTGTTTCACATGATGGCTTTTAATATAATTATTTGCATAACTGGATTAAAGAAGCACACCAACGTGCCTCTAAATCTTATTATTGTTTATTACTCTGCATATCAAAGAAAACAGTAATTACATTAGGCAGAGATCCTTGGGACTTGATTCAGAGGTGGGGCTGAGCAAATTTGGCTGTGCCTTGGTCCCCACCAGCCTTGGGACCCCCAGCCCTCCTGCTTTGTGCACCGTGCAGGGAAAGCCCAGAAAAATGGCCTTGCAGGACCACGGAGGTGGGCCAAGGGGGCTGCTGAGGAGAGAGAATGAGCTTCAGGATCCCACAGCTGGGGAACGCAGATCATTTCAGTGTGCATCTACAAAACTTAGTCCTGAGAAGGGCCTGAAACAAGGGGCAGGCTTTGAGCTTTCCGCTGCAAATGCAAGTCCTGAAAGATTCAAGGCATGTACAGGTTAAACCAGCACTTAAACAAGGGTGCCTGCCTTGCTGGGTACTCCTGAGGACCGACTTGAGATGACAGACCTCAGCACTGCTGTAACTGCATCTCCAGGGGCTGCTGGTAGTGAGATGTTCCCAGTGCATCTGTTACTGTGGGAACAATATACGCACTGAACAGCCATTCGTTTCTGTCTCAGGGAAGAAAAGAAAAAAATATAGAGAGAAATCCCTCTTGTTTGCTTCATGCAGCTCTCTGCAGCAGCCATATGCAGTCACTAACATTCAAGAGAACATTAATAAGCCAAACTGCAGTGCCAGCAAATGAGGGTAAAACCATGATGTGTAAGAAGAAAATAATCCCAGGCCTGCTGCATTAACAAGAGTCTTCCCTGTTACTCCACTGGGCTTTGGATCACTCTGGATTACAGCGCTGTCTGTATTTAGTGCACAAGCTTGTAAACATTATGGACCATTTCAGTGCTAATTAGCCTTTACAAACTGACAGATTAACAGCTTGAAGTAACATAATTCCATAGAACAAAAATCTCTGAAAATCAGGATTTTGTTGTTATTTAAGGCTGCTTTATGCAGTGTTGTTTTGGTGCTCTCTCGGTGTCCTACTCTCTGTTCTCTTCAAAAGAGCCCTGAAAGCGAAGCTGAAAAGCTTATAAAATTTAGTTGATTTGTTTGGAAGGGGTTTTTTTGCCTTCAAAATCACCAGTTATTCCAGTAACTTGCTATACTGACCTTGAAAGAAAAACGTTTTCCTTAAATTCAGCAAAAGCAAAACAACCTTTAATAAGTCATTCTAGCCTTTAAATCAAGGTAAGCAAGGCACATACACTTCATCACAGGATGAATGCAAGTAATTCCCAATTTAAAAGGACTTTCCTTGATTCAGTGTCTCTGTAATCAGCTTCTGATATCCAGTTCCTCATTACTAGCAAAAGAACAGCTTGAAATTCTAAGGAAATCTGTGAGAAGGGATTTCAACTGTTTTTCCAATGTTTTTCCCAATGTGTGCATATGTGTCTGTGTATTTTTTAAATCAGATTATCTTACTGAATGCAGATGAGCAAAATTATATTCACAGTTTCACAGTAGGAGTACATTTACAAACTAGAGAAACCATCCTTTCCTTCCTCCCTCTCCCCCCTTATCTATTTGCATTGCCTTTCAGCCTGTACACTTCTGGCCACATACAGTTGCAGTCACACAGATGCTCTTGCTGACCACGGCCAAAACTGCCCCTGGATTGCGCTGCTTCTCCAGCTGATCTCGTCTCCATATCAGTCAGTTCCTCATGCCATCCCAGATTCTGGTGGAGCCAGCTGGAAGAAACCTCTTCAGAAACAATGTCTGCTTTCAGAACTTTTTCCCTTATGCTTATCTGTTATCTCAGATATTTTCAGTTCAGACAGAGGGAAATAGAAACTAGAAACCATTAGGTTGATTACAGCTTTGAACTCCCTTATCCGACTGAAAGGTGAATGTCAAAGGAAATTGTTTCTGCCCAAAAGACTTCTTCAAAGACAGCACTTGCCACTTCACTCTGTTTGACATGTCTGTCTTTGACTGGTCCTGCAACGCTCATGCGTGGCTTAATGTCAACAGCCCTGTCCACCCGCTGTCTCTTAACAGACACCTCCAGAAGTGCTCCTGAAGACAGTATCAAAGTCTCTGGCTGTCTCTGGAGATCAAAGCTGATGGCAGCATTGGCACACATCAAAATCAGTTCTTCAAGGAATGTGCAGAAAGCATCTCAGCACCGACAAGCCTATGATGATGTCCACTCCTCTGGCTGAGAACACAGCTGCCTCGTGGTAGGGTCAGCAAACTGGGGTTGCATGAGACAATGGCAGGAACAAAATTAAATATCAGTAAAGTGGTGGTATGTCTTTATGTTCCCCTATTTGTATGAGTTTTCACTGCACAGTATATTTCCAGTCTGTCTATCCTTGGTGACATCAACAAACCTACCAAACAGGCCGTCGCACACCCTGCATCACCGTTGCACCTCACAGAAATAACATCACTTTGGTTTTATCTCCCCTCTTGCAATACTGCATCTCACCTTGCTACATGCTGTGCTGCAGGTTCATGAGACACAGGAGGCTTCGGATTGCATGATGATGCAGGGTTCAAAAAGCATAAAGCACAGATTCCTGCCCAATGCACTCAGCCAACAGCTAGGAGAAAATGGCAGCGAGGGAGGAAACCATGCAGGGTGGACACAGCACACCCCACCAAAGACCACAGAGCCCTCATCATGTGTGGGTCCCCAGGCATGCAAGCAAACCAGTTGTTGCACTTGGAGGGAGTGCAGGTGAGCTGAAGTCATCACCCCATGCACCACTTGCACCCTCAGGAGTGGGGAGACCCCTGCACACTGCTGCTGCCAGCACAACTCAGCTGGCAGAGGGAGGCTTGGAGCAGCCCTACAAACACAGTTTCCTACCCACAACTGAGACAGCTGCTCCAGAAGGACATTTCAGAGAGCCTTAGGCTGTTCTTCATCATGGCCTCTAACCCAAGAGGACTACGGGAATTTTTTAAGTCCTCCACCCTGGATCCTGTGCTAAGGACTGGACTCCAGGTACATACACAGATTTAATTTTTACCCAATCCAAAGCACCTCCTGACTGAGATATTTAGATCTCATATTCGTCCTTGCTTCTCCCTGTCCCCAAATTCCATGCCTGTTCTGCCAGCAATATCCAAAAAAAGGTAAGAGGGATCCCTGTAGTTTACATAAGGGTATCTTATTGTGCTAACAGCTCCTCGGTCGCTAACTCCTGTCAAAGAAGTAAAGACATTTCTGGATCTTGACATCTGCCTCTCCTCCAGTAGGCATGGGGTGCTGGGGAAGCTACGCATGGGACTTGTGTTGTTATAATTGAGTCCTGAGGACAAATGTCATGAATCAGGACTAATTAACAGTGGAAAAGGCTTACAGTGTTACTGTATGAAGGAAGTGCACTCCCACCAGCTCTCGTTTACAGCACCACACTGGCCATAATGCAATTGGTAGGGGGTCCAATTTTCTTCTTTTTCCGGGAAAACATTTTCTTCAGCTCCCCCCTGAAGCTGTCATGGAGCCAGGCATAGAGGAAGGCGTTGGTACAAGCAGACATCATTGCAAACCAGTGGCACAGCAGTTGGATGAAATTGAAGTACTGCTTGTCAATCAAGCTGATGTCTATGTCCTTTATCATGTTGAAGATGTGCAGAGGCAGCCAACAGACTCCAAAGGCTGCCACCACTAAGACTAGCAAGCGAAAAGTCTTTCTCCTCCTTGCTCGGTCCCACTCAGCTTGGCCCTGGGTGACGTTGCCTGGCACCACACGGTTTTTCAGCTTGACTGAGATTCTCAGGTAGGACAGGGAGATGACAGCCAAGGGCAGTACATAGGTGAGGATGAGAGTGCTGTAGGCATAAGCTAAGCGATCTCTTTTCATGTGGAACCAAAACTCCTCGCAGATGGAGAAGTCCAGTTCCGGGAACTCTGCGTGGTAAGTGTGGACCAAGGCTGGGGCAGCCAAGGTACAGCTCAGCAGCCAAATAGCAGCCAGGATATAAGCACAAATAGGGATTGTGAGCCTCCTGCGGAATGGGTACACCATGGCATAATACCTATCAACAGCTATGACAGTCAAGGTGAAGACAGACACAAACACAGTGACAGGTTGCATCAGGAAAACGAAGTAGCACATGAAACGCCCATACACCCATCCTCTGGGCTCAAAGGCATACGCGAGTGTCAGGGGTACACAGGTTGCACACATGAGCATGTCTGAGAAAGCCAGATTGCCTACCAGAAAGTTGGTGACATTGTGCATTTTTTTTGTCTTGCAGATAACATAAATGAGAAGGTAATTCCCAATGACACCAATAAAAACCACTAGCGAGTAGCAGGGGATGATGAGTGGCTTGAAGGTCTGAACAAACTGGAGCCCTGAGAATAGATTGCTGGCATTGCTATGAATCACAGAGAGGAAGCTTTGGGAGGTTAAATTGTCCGAATTCATCATTTCCCTCCTTTTGTCGTCTGCCGTCAGCTGAGTGAAGTAGTTACCACTGCACTACTCCTGCGCTCAATCAGTGTGGATAATGAATGGATTACTGGCTGTCCAGAGGTTACCACATGGATAGTAAACAAGCATCCGTAAAAGCAAAAAGTGAAGTTGTAATCCTCGAGAGGCAGCTTTCAGCAATTCCTAAGAAAAATCAAATACAACCAATTTCCATTAAAGTCCTCCTGTATTTACTATTAAATCTAGGTTTTGACAGCATGCCACTTACTTAATAAACATTTAATGCAGTGAGTACTTACTGCTGTGGTTTTTTAAATCCCATATGATTTTCCTGTGGATGACAAGAAGTGCCCTAGATGTCTGTCTTCTGCAAATCCAGGAGCGTGTGTGTGTGTCATAGAGAGAGAGAGAGAGTATATGAGTGAGAAAGAGGGTGATGCGCATTTACAAGCTAAGTGGAGATCAGTGTTTTTAAACAGTCTTCACTACTAGGTCATGACAGATTTGTGTATAAGCTTTTATCCTGATTGGCTGTCCTGGGTATTACGTTGCTCTTTGCGTGTTTCTTACTGATAGTAATTAGTTCTTGAATACCCTTTCAAAAATTCCTGTTGCCTTCCAGTGCATCTATAATTGCCACTCACAGCTGAAAATCAATTTACATTCATTAACACTAACCCGCACAGTATCTAATCCAAGATCCGCTTTGCCACAGTCCTCAGAGTGTCCAAAAAAGCTACCTGTGAATTTGCTGCTATTATGTGGCTGTAGAACAGAATGGTAATAACACGCTGAAGCTAAATAAATGTTTATGCCACTAGAGGGACTCAGCTACGTACCCGGCGCATGAAGTTAGGATCAGAAATGTGAATTTAGCATGTAGCACAAAGGAGCTTATTTAACTTAAATTTATTTTCTAATGGTGGTACAATGTTTGCTTACCCATTCTGTGTATTTTCAGTGGGGTTTACACCTCTTTAAAACTAAACACATCCGAGCATCTCAAAGGAAATATTAGTATCCAAATAGCTTAGCTCTAAGGGTTCACCTGCGGTGAACTACAGCAAACTGTTTCTAATATTGCAGCTGCCCAAAAATATTTGGGGTATTTCTTCATTCCTGCAGTAGGTTTGTTAACCTTTTCTGTACCAGACAACAAGTGCTAACCAGTCTGTAAAATAGTCTATACTTGTTTTGTTTGGTTCAGACATGAGAAAGCAAAAAAAATCAGGATAGGTGCTTAGGGAGCACACATTTAAGCAGATGTCCCCATCCAGCTCTTATCTATTGCACTAATTGTCCCTTAACTCTCCTTCTCAACTACTTCTGGGACTAGGACTTCACTATAAAATAGTGAAACTCCACTGCATCTGTTTATAGCAGCTAGGGAAATGAAAAAATAAATGGAACAGCCTAACAACTTTGGAACACTTCAGGGCAGAGGACATTGCTAGGTTTTGCAAGGCACTCAGGGGATTTAGACTCAACTCCAGTGGACAGTTTATGTCTTAATCTTTTAGACTACACTAAGGAAATATTAACCTATTATTTTCTATGAGGCTATGGGCAGACACATATCTTTTTATTTGATATAATTTGACATAAACCAAAAGTTTAAATAGGTTTTATCTGTGTCATCATCCTTTCCCTTATCTTAAAACAGAAGCTAATCTTGTGTAGCCCTTGTTCAGACCAGAGCCATTCTCCCACAACTACTTATGATGGATGGGCATTTCAAACCTATTAAGTGCTGACTCTGTGCTGCTGCATTTATGGCTAGATTATGCTATGGACTGGAATATGGCTATAATTCTAGCCCTAGGGGAGAACAAGCACATAGCTGCGTTGCTCAGGAGTGCCATCCTTCACTTCATGGATGCAGTAACCTACACATGACCCATACAAAAAAATTGGATGTAATATCCCACTTCAGAGTTCAGTCTTACCTATCTGAGCTGGATAGGACCCAGAGGAATATAGTACCTCTTTATCCCTACATACCCAAACCCAGAATAGGAGAGGGACCTGAGGGTAGAGGTTGCAAAGAGGCAATGACGAAGGGGCTTCCTACTGCTTTCACCACCCAGTGCAACTGTACTATTTGGCAATAAGCAGCATGCTGAGGAAGTAATTCCTAAAACCTATAAATGCCATTGTTTCACTTAATGTGGGAGAAAAGTATGGTCTGATTTAAATCCTACTGAAGTAGGATTTCAGTATGCTTTGGGCATGGCCTCTAGTACAAGCCAAAAGACACAGAAAAATTATGGGGGAGCACATGTTTGACCTTCATACTGCCCACATCCTACTAGCATCACAAGGCTCATGCTAGGAAAGAAGCCGCACAATAATAGCAGTGCACACATATTAATTGAAAATTACATTTTTACCTAAGTGATTTTTCTGTTTCATTCCCAAGAGCTGCAGAGTAGATCCAATAAATATTCTCATTGTATTCCTATGAGAAAAAGGCTTGTATTTTGCTATGTGAGAATAAAATTCAAGCAAAATATCATCTAAAGTAGCCTTCAAGGACCCATTAATGCTCAGATCACAAAAATCTGTAAGTAACCCTAGAGGTTCTTTTGTTTCAAGATGTACCAAGCAATATTCCTGCATTTTCTCTTACCTTTAAACGTATTTTCTTCACCTCTGAAACCAGTAACCTGTACTCCTTCTGTCTGAAGGGTCTCACCCTATTTCTGTTAGTGATTTTCTGTTTGTTTTTGCTTCAGGCAGAAAACATCTTCAGTTCAATTGCACTCTACAGCCAAGACCTGGGAAGATAATATTTAACAGGGGCTTTAATAGAAAAAGTATTTCAGCATTTTATCCCAAAGAAATCCCCTTTCCTCCTTTTAAAATTACAAATATTAATCTTGTTTAGAATTTACTAGGCTAGATGCCAAAGTCCTTCCTGAACTGCGTATAAGTCTACTTCACACACAGAATTTTCTCATTAGCAGAGAAAAGGTCACAGAAACTGCATTACTGTCAGAGTAGAACTGTTTTGACATTCCAGGTATGTAAGAGTGTCACACATAGGAATGCTGATTAGTGTCTAATTGAAACCCTGGTCTTCCTTGAGTCAATGGAAAATGTTATACCTACAGCCAAACCAAGACTTCACAGAAACATTTCACAGTTGAGTTTCATGATCTCTTATGTTAACCTGTCCAAGTCTGTACAGACACTTTGGGTACAAATATAGTAAGCTGCTGAGTGACTTTCAGAAAGTGGAGAACCTTTTAAAGCACTAATGCTGTTCCTTACGTGCATGTCTAGTCATCCCTCTAAACCAGCATGATCCAGAAATGAGATCTGATCCTAGCAGCTTTACTTGCAAAGCTCAACAGTACTTCTTAAGCTGGCAGGCCCTTTCTTCTGTTATTTA
Organism: Phalacrocorax aristotelis; assembly: GCF_949628215.1. NCBI lineage: Eukaryota > Metazoa > Chordata > Aves > Suliformes > Phalacrocoracidae > Phalacrocorax > Phalacrocorax aristotelis. The sequence continues at coordinate 16,463,481 of NC_134287.1, forward strand.
GTCTTTGCAGACCAAAAAAAAACTTCTTCTGTCATTGAAGTCTCACAGTCTCAGGTGTTAGTTTTCCTGTGTTCTTGTTTATTTGATATGTGTCTTTTCCTGTAAAACACAACTTCCTTTTTCATCACAGAACTCCTTTAAAAAGCCTTTCACATTCTTCCAGGAATGTTCTGTGCAGAGCAGATCAGGTGGTTCTTGCAGCGCCTACAATAAAAATAGACACTTCACCTGCTTTGAATGTAGAGCTGGGGGTTCCTTTAGCAAATTCTTCTTATAACCAGCCTGTGTATCACACAACAATTTCAAGGCAAGGCAGCCTGTCCCTCCTTCTCTCATTTAATCACATAAATGCATTCTTTCTGCCTCTGCTGCAGGATGAGGCATCACGATCTCTAAACTATAAAAACCATGTTTACAACTAAGGTTTTTGTTTGGCTGGCTTGGAGATTCTTGGGTTTTATTGCTGCTTTTCTCAAATTCAACGTACCAAACTTCAGTAAACTCAGGATTCAGCTTAAAATAATACATTTAAACTGAAGAGATCTTAACAACTTGGATGAAGGGGAGGCTTGAATTTAAGTCAAAACATCCATGAGGTTATACACTAAATATAGAATAAGGGCTCTACTCTTCCCTGTGTGCACAGAATTCTTTGCTCAGCCTGCTGAGCAAAGCGAGACGAGAAAAGTGAGCTGGTTCCTTTGATGACAAAGATCTTGTGCTAAAATAAACATAACAGTGTAAAAACTGAGGAAAAATACAAGTGGTTTCCTGAGAATGAAGGTGCTGGTTCACAATTACCAAAACAAGGTAAAAGCCAAATGTAGAAGTGAATAAACTCATACTGTCAGGAGCTAGCTAATTCCCACTGCCAGGTTTTGCAAGACCTGGCACATAGAGCTGCTGAGTGAGAAGTAAGGGCTTTTTCTATCTTTAGGGCATGGGAACACAACCCTGTGACTGAAGGAAAGCAAATGGGTCACCTGTCCCTAAGAATGGGAAGGGGGGAATATGATGAGAAAGTGCAGGACCTTTACTCTGACAACAGTTTTACAGTAAGTTTTAGACCAGATTTAAGGACAGAGGCATGACAGAGAGAGGGAGAGGAGATGAAACAGGATACTAGAGGAAGCTTTTGACAAATTAACCTCCCATGTATGTGGTAGAAAACTGATTTTTCTCAGTGTAGGGTATGTAGTAGTTCTCAGTTTGGATTTACATAACACATGTGATGTGGTAGTATATGAGAAACCATCATCTATACCAGAGGAAATATCCTAAGGATTGTGAGGTAGGCAAAGAACAGCAACATTTATGAAAGAATTGGACTAGAAGAGAGCAACTATTCATGCTCCTCAAGAGACTTGCTTGGGATTGACCAGCCTTGGTAGCTCTTTTTGATGTTAGCACAAAAAGCAGGGCCACACCAAGTGAATTTGATAGAACCACCAAGTTTGGATCCTGAGATGATATGGAGGATGACTGCACAATTACACAGAGAAACTTTGAAAACCTCAAGGAGAATAGGAGGAGGTTTGATACCATTACAGAAGAAAAATTTGTCATAGAAGACAGGATCAAGGTCATCTGATAATAAGCATATTTCACTATGGCTTAGGATGGAGTAAATTCTGTTGCAGGTCTGTACAAAGGAGCAAGCAGTGCGTTTGAAAGTGCAAGGAAAGAAAATCTACTACTTCATGACAGATTCTACAGTGAATTTGTCTCTAGTTTGTTACAATCTCTGGACAATTTTCTTGCTATAAGTGTCTATTCACAGGAGCAGAATTGCACTGTATTCTTTAAAAACACTGGGGAGGATGGTAAACTCCAGGGAAGGTAAAGACATATTTAAGCTAAGGAACAATACTAACGAAAGAACAAACTCACCTGGGGCAAATTTAGGATGGAAAGTAGAATATTTCTAAGTGGGAGGGCAACAAATTTCCCCTTGGAAGTACTGGCTTTTGCAACAATCAATGTATTATGGGGGATAAAACACCTGCTTGTAACAGAAAGCTTGCTCCATTTATCACATGCATATGGTACGATTGTTTGTATGGGGCTTGGGCTTCAGGAGGTTCCTTTCCATCATACATCAACGCAGATTCAGACTTTGGGCTTCACTCAATCCTACTTGAAAGTAACTACACTATCATCTTTTTTTCAATAGTATTTCCATGATAATGTTGAAAAGATAGAATTAAGATTTATATACATGCACACCCACACACATGGGCACAGCTGAGACCAAGTCCTAAGATGTTTCTAGTGCTCTTTGTCGTTCTTTGATGTGAAGGTTTGTGCTCTAGTGCCTGTGCAGATCAACTAGAACAGCACTTGAATATTTGCCAGATGAACTTTTACTGTTGCTGATCTTGGCACCTGCTCAGAGCAGCCAATCTACAAAGTAGGGTGAAAGGCAGGGTCAGCGAAGTCACTCTGTAAAAACATTTCAGCCCCAAGGTGTTTCAATCAGTACAATCACTGATTCTCCTTTCTCTGCTCTTGCCCTCCTGCAGGATTGCTACCCAGAGACCTGACACAAGCAGGCTTCACTCCCCCACATCTCCACCCCCCTTAGATTTCCTTTGCCAGTCAAACCCACGCAAGAATTAGTGACCAAGAAAGAAGCTGACCTGATTTTTTTAATGTTAGGTTTTGGTGTGGATTTTTTGCTGTGTTTTGTGTTTTGTGTGGGTTTTTTGGGGGTTTGTTTTGTTGGTTGTTTTTTTTTTTTTGGCAGTGGGGAGGTTTGTATTCATGTTGAATTTGTTGATTGAGCATGCTAAAGCAGAATCTTGCGGAAAAATAGGAACTGGGTAAACAATTCTGACCATCTCCCAGTTGTCTGGAAAGACATAAATAGAATTCAAGATTTGTATTACAGATCCTTCTCTAAGATCACCACTGAAACATCTTATCCTGTTAGCACCCTTAATGCAGTAAGAGGCAGTTGCTGTCTTCATAGTCCCCCTAGACAGGATATACAACACTAGAAAAAAAAATAGTGGGGTAAAACCTCTAGAAATATCAGAGCTAGAAGTTTCCTACTTCATTTATAGTTATGATTTTAGGCAATAGTGTTGACATATCATGGTAAAGTGTGCTTACATTTGCTTTTTATAGCTAAGTCAGGACTAACCTGGGAAAGGTATGTGAATGTCTTTTATCTGAAGCCTGAAAGGTTCCTCTTACAAGAAAGGATTAAAATGAAAAAGTATGAAGGCAGATTTGCATATGCATCAGATCCAGCAATTCCTACCCTCCCACCCCGAAAAACTGGCATTTCTCCTCTGCTCCCAAGTCCTGAAGGGACTTGGAGTGCAATACCAATGCATGCCCCAAGCTAAAACAGACTGTGGGAATTAGCTCCCAGAAACATCTGCAGATTGAATGCTGTGCCCCGGAGAAATTTAGTATTAGAAATGTTCCCTACAGATGTAAACAGCCAGGAGTCAGGGTCACTCCATACCCTCAGGGTGATGCATGCAATTTAGCCCTGGTGTAGAAGACGGCTGCCAAGAAAACCTGACTGCTGAGGCTTGACTTTACAGCAACAAGAGAAAACGCTGCCTGGCCCGTGATACTTCTCCACAGCACCACGGAGAAACAGTGCCCCTCCGCAGTGCCGTGCTGCTGGGGTTTGAACACCTTCCCAGGGGCACGCACCACCAGAAGGCTCCCTCCCCGAGTGCTCCCCACCTGCAGCACCACGGACGGCGCCCGCGCCCGCGCCCCGCCCCGCCCCGCCCCGCCCCGCCCCGCCCCGCCCAGTATCGCACCGCGCCGCTCCGCACAGCATCGCACCGCACCACTCCGCCCCGCACAGCCCCGCACCCTACTGCCCCGTCCCGCACAGCATCGCACGGCCCTGCAACACCCCGCACAGCCCCGCCCCGCACCGCCCCACGAAGCACCACCCCGCACAGCCCCGCACCGCACCACACTGCTTCACACTGCCCCACAGAGCCCCGCACCGTACTGCACTGAACCGCACAGCCCCGCCCCCCCTCAACCACACAGACCCGCACCTTACCACCCTGCACAGCCCCGCACCGCCCTGGTGTGGAGCAGGCTGCGTGGTCACGCCTTCACCCGAGGAGAAGCTTCTGTCCCCCCGCCGTGACAAGGCAGGTGAGCCCAACATCCGCCTGTGGGTGCAAGGGCAGGACGCAGAAAATCCCCCCGCACCTGGGAGCTCTCGCACCACGCGCAGGATGTGCTCTGCAGGCAGAAACGCTTGGTGACAACCCATGAAAAACAGGCTGGCCAGCAGTTATATTGAACCCTATGCCCAAAGGGGATCTCTCCCCAAGAGCCACGGGAGGAAAAAGCATTTCCTGCTTCCTGCATTATCCCAAAGTGCCCATCTACCCTGGTGATGGGCAAAAGGCAGAAGAGAGCAACTGCTGCCTGATGTTCTGTAGTGCCCGCATTGCCATATGTTGCAGTTTTCATGGGGCAACAGGTTCAATTAATAATTGTCAAACAGAAAGGAAAAAAACACAGAGGACCAACATCATTCCTGTCATTCTTAGTTGTTTATATAAAGTAATAAAATCCAACTTCCATTTAATTAACTATCCCACTAACAACAATTTGCCCTGGAGCGCTGAAAGCTCATAATACTAAAGGTTTGTGTGGAGGACTGTCATCTAGTTTGGTTATAGTTTGCATAATAATATTATGCGGAGATAAGAACACTATTTGGAAATGCGTTGTTCTGCTCTCTCATGCAAACTCATGTCTGAAGAAAAGGGGAGAAGAGAGACTGGACTTTAACAACCTACATCATTAGGAGAAAAAAACAACATAACTTCTAACGAAGCCTTCCGTATGTTTTCAGCCCAGTTCCATTTACACTAAAGAAGTGGTATTTTAAAAAAGAAAATAAAACATTTTTCCAGCGTATTCACAGCCAGGCTTGTTTATGGTCACCTCCCCCTCCAAATGTACACATTTATATTTGCTATCAGAACACTCTGTGTTCATTGTATCCATTTTAGCTATCCTTCAATATCTTGGTTTATTCTCTTTCCCTGTGTCCATTTCTCTCATCTTCTTTGGCTGCTTATTTTTTCCCTGCTTCACAGTGTCACTTACAACAGCCATTAAAGGCATCCATTGGAAGATGAGAAAAATATGAAGCAGAAAAGGCTAAATGTGGAAGAAATGAGATGAACACAGACGGTGAATGATCATTTAATGATGACTCCCATTGCCATAACTCACACACACCCCACTTCTGTTGCTTATTCTTTCATGTTATTCTGATACATAGTGGCATTGGTTATAAATGGCAATACTCCCGACTTGAGATTCTCTTCTCATGAACATCAAAGTGAATTTTGCTGCAGATTTCAGTATCACCGATGTTCTTCCATGCTCTTTTCTTTAACATGTTTGCTTTAGACTACTTCTCTCCAGCCTCTGTTAGCTTTTCCTCATCTTTTTATACAATACATGTTTGAAACCACAAAGGCCATCAAACTTCCTTTATTGCAGCTCCTTCCAGCTCACCTCTTCCAGTCCTTCCTTTGGATACTCTTCCGCTGTTTAATGAAGCTTCCTAAGCAGGAATCCAGCCCCATCTGCTGAGTCCCTCAGCTCATGCTTGACAGTCCTATTATTACCCATGGATACTATCCCATTACCTGATTGCTATTAGCTTAAGAGTTTAGTCTCCAAATAGCTTCCCCCTAACAGTTCACTTTAAGTAGTGTTTTGTTCATTTTATTTCTTCATTTGTGTTGGGAGAATTGTTTTTATGCATGGCCTTTGTCAAGTACCTGAGCAGCATCAAAAGTCATGGTTTAGCTCTAATTTTATGAACACTCTTGTTTTCAGCTGAATGCATTGATTGAACTACCATCAATTGGAAGACTTGAACATGCAATGTCTACAATATATATCTATCACAGAATTTATCAATTTTCCACAGAATTTTTTATTCTACAGAACAAATCTGTTTTGCTTTGCAAAATTTCTGAATGTCTGTTACCCAGGGTCCCTAGCTTCAGGGCTGGATGTAACCACCATCTGATGATGGTGAATGATAGCAAAACGTGTTCCCATGACTGCTCTGAAATATGCTGTTTGAGGCAGAGAAATTTGCCTTTGTTTTTGGTTTTGGGGGTTTTGGGGTTTTTTTTTCTGAAACAGTGGATTCTTTCCTCCTTTCCAGGTGACTAACGCCAACTCTACCACCAACCCAGTCCCCACTGTTTCATTAAACAAGTGAACTCCACTGTTTTATGAATGTTGACTTCATATTCATTAACCAGTGCATGTGGGGATCTTAACCTGGAATTTTACATTCTGTTGGCTTTGCTAAAATCTTGCAGTAGAACACTGCAGTGTCAGAATAGCTAACGGCTCAAGTGCAATACCTTCTGATATTGTGCAATACATGTGGAGAACTTGGCTGAAATCTGTGAGGTCTAGCATGCCCCAGATGTTTACATTTCTCACATCACTTTATATATATTTTGTTTCATCACTGCAAAATAATAATCCTTTCCTATCATGAAACATAAATGTTGTTTCACACATTGCATTCCTAGTAGTAGTGAATCATGAGAACCGGATCCTCATTAGAGTAAAATGAAAAAGCTCCATAGAAGTGAGCTGATATATGGTACATAGGACTCCTTTACTGTTTTAACCCTATTGTTCTAGTAGTACTCCAGGTGTTCAGAGAGACTTGCAGCCAGCATTACTTATTGAACAAGACCTGCCCAAACAGAAAGCAACTTAATCACTGCAAATGTAACAAGGCAAGAAGCTCACAGCATTTTATGCACAATAATGAACGTGTCTTTGTGACACCAAGCAACGATCACTGTCATCTCCACGCCAGCGGGGACAAAGCTGAGGCTGGATAATTTTTACCCTGAAGCAGGACAGATATTGCTGGTAGAATTGACAGGGGAATGTAAATCTGCTGATATCCTACCTAGGCAAACCACCTTTCCTATTACTATATAAGGTGTCATCACTCCAGAGGAATAAGAAGGTAAGGCAAGAATTTCTAATTATCCATTTTCCCCTTCCCCTGTCTTTTTTCCGACATTGCAAAAGCCTAAATTCAAGGAGACAAAATCAAAATACATAGCCCTAGGCAACAAACTCCTCCAAAGCTTTTTCTGAAGACATCCGCACTGTTGTATTTTCAAAAAAAAAGGCCAAAACTCTATCCTATATCAGACATGGTTCCTATTTTTGGCTCTAGCCAGAAAAATAGCTTTTACGCCTGGTTACAGTTTTACTTAGCAAAAACATTATACAATATTCCGGTCAATAGAAAATGAAGGGGGAAAAGCCCACTGAATTCTGACCTAACAATTAGTCTCTCTGAGCACTGAAAAAGTCATTTTACAGTCATGAACCCAAAACCCCTTCTTCTGATAGCTTGGAGAGGAGTGGTGCACCTCAAACACAGAACAGAAAACATTGTTGATAGGGAGTGATTAAATAAGCTGTATACATACATGTTCAGAAGAAGTGGAGTAGCTGTATCTATTTAAGCTATTCTTTTTTCTTTTTTTTTTTTTGTTGTTGTTCCCACTGAGTATTTTAATTGAAAAATACCCATGAGAGCTTCTAGAATATTCAGAAAAATACACCATCAAATGGTAATTTATAAAATTCTATTATATCCTGAAATATCAGTAGCAGTTTTATGTCATGTTGAAGGAAGTTAAATACTTGGAGGAGTTCTGGGATGACACTGGCATTGACATATTATTTTCTATGCAAGCCTGTGGGGTCACAGCCTTCAAAACAGCTAAAGGGCTACTCTGCTTGCATCCAGATCATGAGCCAGAAGAAACCAAGTCCATTCCTTTTTGCTCCCCAGTCTTGTTCTGGTTTACATCAACTAGCCTTAGCTCACAAGGGACAGGCTCCAAGCTGAAAGAAGGCTGCAGATATGAAACTCAGCTTTGAGGTCTGAAGACAGACAGAGGCCACAAACAGGGTGATGTTGGTCCCCACAGCCCCAGTCCCCTTCTCAGCCACCTGCATCACCTTAACCATGCTCCCAGGCAGAACAAAGACCTTCTCTCTCCTCAGGTAGCTCCACATGAACCCCAATAATTTGTCCCTCATGTATTTCAACAGCTGGCATGGACCTGCCTGGCTGGAGACCATCCCTGTCAATGAAAAGAGATTCCCACATAGCTGCACCACCGTGATCCAGAGGTACAGAGAGGTAGTGGGCCAATAGACCAGTAATCACGTCAGGTGCTTCTACAGTATGCAGATCTAATTTTTCAGGATAGAATTTGTAAAATCTCAACATTTGATCTGGCCCACAGTGAAAAGGAAAAGCTTTGAAATTATTCACATAGCATTTTTCTCCAGTTCCTCTGAAGCACTTGTTACCCCACAAAGCAGCAGTGAAGTCAACAGCTCTAGAAATGTTTTTCAAATCTCTTCATTTGTATCCTTGGGAAAATAGAGCTACGATGAGTCTGGAGCCTCAGTGCCTGGGGTCTATTCCCTGACCAGTGACCTTCTCCATCTAAGATTCAAACTCCTATTTTAATCCTAAAAACCCATCTTTGCCATACCATGGGATGATGAAAATACCTCCCCATTCTGGTTTTAAATACTCAAGGTTATAACTCCCCTTCACATGACCTCTGAACCAAACCTACAGAGCCCTGGGTTCACACCTCACTTCAGTTTTAACGAATTGTGATGAAACCTCAATAGCTGAAAGCAAGACAAAGGCATCTTTTAATTGTCAGATTAGCTGGAGGGAAGAGCTGGAACTGCTTTCAGTCTGGAAAGAAGGGGAAATCATTAAAGGAAATCATCCCCTTTTCTTTCTCCAAGTAATTAGAAGAACCATCTGTATGTTCATTCCACTACAGTTAAGGGTGCAGATTAGCATTTCAGAGACATTTGAGTTCAACCAGAAATACTTTGATGTGTTCACATGAATGATGCTAAAATTTCTAAGGCTCTCAATGTTATACAAGTTAAAAAGAGTAAACATGTCACTTTCCAGTCTCTCTTTTTAAATGACTATTCAGTAGAGCCAAATTTACATTCAGACATTTTTCCTTTTATCTCCAAAAGCATATTTAAAAAAACTAATATGTTCCCATTAAAATCAATATTGTATTTACATAATACCCAGCTATAACTCTGTGGTACTGACAGACTATGTAGCACACGCTGCCATAACGAAATCAAAATTGTACAAAAGGCTTATACAAAAATCCAGATATAAACAAGGAAAGTAAACCTTTTAGTTATGACTGGTTTTACCCAACAGGAAAAATATTTCTTCTGTGATTTACAAGAATACAGCAAAATTTCAGGTCCAAAGTCATAGATAACTAAAGGACACTGGAAAGAGAAAATGAAAACAGAAAAATTCTACAGGCTTAGTTTCACAAATATAAAACAGAACACTCTCCGGTGTGGGACCACCTCTGGTTAATCTGGAAACAAATCTTTACCACTATGAGTTCTCTGAGTACTATAGAAATCTACATTTGACCTGAGGCAGAATGGAAATTATAAGATAATATAATAGACCCTACAGACCTTATAAATCAAAGACCACGGGATGCCTAAATCATTCAATACAGACCTCTCCATGACTGAAATTAACTCATATGGATAAGTGAAGCTGAATTCAGTTTTCCCGAGATCCTTTGTGACTGTCCAATTCTCTTAATATACTTGTTCCAGTCATTAGACAAAGTTCTTCCCATTTATTTACCAATAAATGGCAAAATCCAGCTCCGTCAAGGCTACAATTGCCCTCCGTGAACCCAAGTCTGTCCTCATCATCTGTCATTATAAATAATCAATTAACTTAAAATAAAAATGCACATCTCAGGAAAGAGCGTTCTGAGCAGTAACCACAACTTTAAATTTCCCATTCACATAGTGAAAAGAGCATCTTTTCCCGTGAAAGAAAATGAAATTGCCAAGGAAAATCACAATACTCTAGAGCTGGGCATTGCAAACCACTAACAGCTTTCACCGTTTCTTACAGACCTCTCTGTTCAGGGAAGCCAAAACCAGTGGACTCTGGGGCGTTATTCTTTCTAGACCAATCTCCAGGATGCTTTAATGGTAACTAGCTGTATTGGTTTGCTCATGGAACTGGAAAAGCAAAACAAAATATATAAAGAGAGAAGGTACGAAAATGGAGGTCAAAACTCTTATTTAATCTGGTTGATACACACAAGACTTTAGCCTTTTTTCCCACACTTAGACATGGTTCGTGGAGAACCTGAGTTCCTCAAATTTGGGATGTTAATCTTCAGAACACACTCTAAGGAGGAAAATGTTGCCACTCAATCTGCAAATAAGGAACTAATATATGAAGTAACTAAACAACGTTCTCAACAGGAGAAAGAAATAATGAGAGAAAGAGTGAGACAGGTCTTAAACCCCCATCAGTAACCCCTGTGATACCTTTGCTCCATAAATGAAAGCAGAACACAGAGGATGCTTATCCAAATGCCAGTGGTTCAAAATTTGAAGAATGACAAGGGAGGAAAGAAGCAATTTATTCTGCTGCATTAATTTTGCAAAAGAGCTAATGTCATGGTGTCATCTCACCACCATGTCCAGGAGTTTTGTCCTTGACTTCTACAGGCCAAGGATTTTTTCCAAGACAATATTAAAATGATGTGGCTAATGTACTCTATTGATTAATTAAATTTAAATTAAATGGCACCATGCGGCATGCCAACCTGATTGAATTTGAACATACACATCCAAAATGAAATGGTAAACTGTAATGCCCTCTCAGCATTCATGTTTCATAATGAGAGAGTTTCCTGCTAAAATAGATTCTCAATTAATACAGTATGATAATGTGTGGCAGAGGAAGGTACTCACAAAGACTAAATTTAGCCTAGTGAGATACATCTCGTTGGGCTTCCAGTGGAGTCAAAGGGACAAGAGACTGAGAGAGGGTAGTTAAAAAGCAGCTAAATTCATCTACCGAGTGGTTGGGTACCTAAATTTACCAGTCCCTTATAAACTGGCACCCAAGGAGTCTATCTTTGGTTTCACACTTGAGAAAGCCTTCATCCCCATTTGTGAAAAGATGAAATTTTTCTGCTACTTTTGTTTTTTTGCTATCCTGTTAAACTTAATTGGTTTAAGAGCTGTTAATATGTGTCAGGATTGTATTCTCTGATTAAGACCTGTTGCTTCAATTACTCAGACACTCTTTAACTCACTTTTTACTATATAGTATATAACTTCAACACCAAAAGGGCCAAGAAGGACAGATCTGAATGAGCAGAGTAAAATAATTTAGTATAGCCACAGTGCTTGCCCACACAAAATACCCCATTACCAAGGGAGCAATTTCCCTTTTATCCCATTTCTCTGCGAAGTTAATGCTGCTTGACTACACTGAATCACAGTAGATGGTGCTTCCCATTATCAGGACAGCAAAAGTAGTCTATAATTCAAAATAAAACAATTTTTAATCCACTTGAAATGTGGTTTTTTTGCACTTAGAGTTACTTTATTTTCTGCCATGTACAGCAGGAGCTGCCTCCATCCAGTCCAGCTGGTTGGTTGCTATACACAGCTTGTTTCACCTGACTGAAATTACATGCTCCTTGAAGGCTATCAAAGTGCTGCAGAAGCAGTGAGAAAGAAACAAGAGAGCAAAGAGATCACAGAACTTGTGACCAGCTAAAAAACATAATTCACATTGATGGGACTTAGACAATCACAAGCATTTGCTCAGTTGGTAAAGGCGAAACAGAAGCAAAGCTCTGAGACCCTGAAATGCAAAGACTGGGGTATCTACACATCCTTGTCATGGGAGGAGACTCATCTATGCTGTTGGAGAAACTTGTATGCATCAGGTTATCAAAGATCAGACACCATGTCCATAAACCTAAGAGGTCTGGAAGACTCAGTGGAGGCGTGCAAAGGGGAGGGCAAAAGAAGCCACACAGGTTCTCCTGCAGTTCACTGCATCAATCTGACAGTCTTCTAAGTCATGTAACTTGGCCATAGCCTTGCTGCTATACAGTCACCATCACCCTTGACAGCATAGCTGGAAATCACATAAGTCAACTACGCTAAATGGGTGGCAGCTCTGTGGCTCCCAGGGTTTAAATATGTGTTAAATATCCAGTTGGAGAGTCCAAGATTCCTAAACTGGAAGCACAAATCATTAACTCCAGCCGAAGAAGGTTTTATCCTGCTGTAAGACTCAGAAGGGGAGACTCACACTGCTTGTAGGGTATTACTGATCCAGGCAGGGACAACGTGGTCTGCATCGTCCCAGCACACGATGAGGCATTTGAAGTCTTCCTCTTAAGTCAACAGACTTTCTGTCACTGACTGCCACGTAAACAACTTGGGGTCCTCCCTATCCCAGACCCACCGGCACTGGGAATATCTCGTAGGAAAGTTAACATTAGTTCTAGGGATAAAAAGAAGCTGAAGAACTAACTATATTGTGGGACTCATTTGTTAACCAGATGTTTCTCAGGTTTTCTAATCCCAAAATAATGTAATCTTTCACAGGAACCCCCTCCCACACACACACATGTACTATGTTATCACAGCTGTTAAATTTTACAAGTCAATAAAAGTTTGGTGTTGAAAGCTTGGTCATTCTGCCTAACATTATGATGCCTGATTATTTTGTACAGATGTTATCTACAAAATATATACATATTTTAAAAAGAAAAAAATACAAGTCATTCCAAAAATAAGGTACAGGGTTAATTTTGGGTGGCAATGAGGCACAGTGATGTGTGAAAAAAGGTGTTTGAGAAAGAACATGAAGAATCATGCAGTTAATGGAATATATGTTATATAAATATATTTTGTAATTCTTTTATATATATAATATATATAAAGCATGACTCATACATGCTTTCAATAATTTCACTAGGAATATGATCCAGGTATGTAACTGAGACCTGAAAGGTTTTAGTATGGAAGGGCAGAGAAACGTTCCCATAACAGGAGGTGAAAGGCACAAATCATGACTATCAAATGGGGAGTGGAAAAGTCACTGACCAAATCTTCCTGTTCTTTGCTCTTGAATAGTAGTTGTGAATTTTTGAGTGACCAGCTAAATCTATGGATAAATGAATTTAAATTGCATAACAGTCGAGTAGCAGCACTAGGTAATCTAATCTGTCTTGTCCAGCGGCCCATCTCCAGTAATATCTCTCGGGAGAAGGAAAGGGGGAGCAGAAATAGTATAGAGTGATGCTTTCCCTGTGATGGCCTTCCAGCAATCAACATTTAAGGTTCTTTTAAGCCAGTGGTTTAATCCAGAGAGCCTTGTTCCATGGGCTTTGCTTCCATAAATTTGTCTAATTGTTTTCTGATCTCCATTCATCACATATCCAAAACAATCTTAGCCAAAAAAGTGCCACATCTTAATTACACAGCTTTGTTTTTTAAGCCTACTGCTTGATTGATACTTTATGGGTTGCTTCCTAGTTTCTGCTTCCTGAAGTTCTACCACATAGTTTGCTTGCTACATTGAACCCATAAAGACTTAAAAAACAAAGCTGCATAATTAAAATGTGGCACTTTTTTTGGCAGAGATTGTGTATTAATGCCTGATTTCTTTAACGTGCAGAACAAGAAAAAAAAATTATTTAGTGCTCCTATAGACACAGATTGAATGTCAAAACAAGAGACTCTATAGCCTACAGCACCTGGCACTTCTGCATAATTAGAAAAAAATACCGTTGGGATATTGTCACTAAAAGCGATCAACATAACAGGTATTAAATGAAACAGAGACATCTTATTGTTAAATTGTAATAAGTTTTTGTTCTCTATCCCTTCCTCAGCAATTCTCTCGTGTCTTCATTAGTTAATTAGTTCTGCCTGGAGCAGTAATCTTGTGATGCTTAAGAAAAAAACAGAAAATCAGTAACTCAAGACACCCTCAGAATCTTTGATCATTTGTTCACTCATTTTAACCTACAAATCTTTCCTTTTTTTCTCTTTGAAGATTCCTGCTATAAATTCCCATAGGAGAGTCTCACACACTGTTGCTGAGGTCCTTTCAGGTGAACTTCTTGTAAACACCTTCAATCTCATCTTGCTGTAGAGACTTCTCCACAGGAGCTGGATGCCATGGAATAAACACTTTAACCAGCTAGTCAGAGCTTCTCCAAATGATTAAGCATCTCTAATAAGATACCAAAGATGTGAATACGCTCAGCATTTTTTACTTCTAATTTCACCCCCTCAATAAAAACCCATAGAATGCAGACATGAAACCATGCTGAGCTGGACAGTTATTCGCCTGTGTTAGCACTGCAATGTTACCACAAGCCTCATCCAAAATCAACAACAGTGTTTACTTCTCCATACAATGATCACTTCTCATTTGTTTGGCAGTAACTTAATTAAATTATGAATTAATTAAGAATATCATGCTTCTATTATTCATCTTAACAAGATCAGCAGCTTAATCTCGGATGAAAAGAAACTGAATATTTTTGAAAACGCCATGCATGTGGTGTGGAAACAATATTGGTTTAGTTTGCATAGCTAGTGCTAATATCTATAAATACTAGTAGAAGGAAACACAAAATATGTTTTAAAAAAATTCTTCCTTTTCCAAGTAACAAACAGCACCATTGGCCTTTTTGAGATTCACACGTTTCCCAGCAGAGCCACTGATGTCAGACTAGGCAATTTATTGCAACTTAAACTCATTTGTAATTTAAACCTATTCATAACAGCACTTGGATTTTTTTTTTTACTGGATGAATGGGAAATAAATATTGCAACAATGAATGCCCAACCCAAACTGTTTCCAGAATGATAATCACACTGTAAAAGCCTGAATATAACTGTTTTAAAAAACATCTTAGTGAAATTCACAAACCAGGACAGAGGGGTATTCCCCAACTTTTCTGTCAGGGAGAATTTGTTTGCGATATTAGCCTATTAAAATGTCAGATTGAGAGCAGTGTTAGGAGTCAGGAATTCCTGAGTTGTCCTTAGCCTACCTTTGCCTGAGCTTCAAGAGTTTAAGTGGAATGTTAAACACACAGAGTGCTTCAGGAAATTACTGCCACTGTTAATCACAGAATATTCTATTTTGAAGTATTACAAGAACAAGGATTTATTAGTATTTTATTCTCAAGATGTACAGGAGTGAAGATTTTGCCTGTGAAGCTGGGATTTCAGGTCTTCTGATAAACCTACCAAAACAGTAGGTGCCCTTTCAGAAATGTGCACTTGACAAAGGTTATATGTTCTGCTCTTCCCAGACCTGTCAGTGGTGAGAAATTTAAGTGATTAAGCATTTAAGTTCTGGATCTTTTAAAAAATCAACTTCCTTTTCAGTTTCAGTCCCTTTGTCTGTTCATGGCAAGGACAGCCAAGGAGCACTGGTGGCTGCATGACAAGTGTATGACTGACTTCCTTCAAAGCCTCCCAGCTCTGGGGGTGTATCCAACTCTGCAGAAGCTGAAGAACCTTGGGGTTTTTTTGCCGTTATGGACATGTCCAGGTCCAAATTTCCACATGCCTATGCTGAGCTAGCCAGCCAACAAGTTGTAATGTCAAGGCTGTTATTAAAGTTCAGAGGTTGATTTGCTTCAAAATGCAGAACTCCTTTAAATAGCAGAGCCAGCTGGTGCAGGTCCCAGTTCCTCTCCCTGCCTCCTACTGCCAACTTGCTTCTGCCCCTCAGGTCTGCCACTACCGGTTTGGGCAGCTGCCTGTTTTGGGGACCTGATCTCGCTTCAAAATAACACTTCAAAAAGCAAAATTATTATTAAGCAAGGTTGGTTCACAGGCTGTTCCCAAACCACTGTATCTCTGAGTCACTACAGCAGTCCCAGGGGCTGAAGGTGGACAGACCGTGACTCTGACACAGTCCTTTGTGCCTTTTTGATAGTGGCAGAAAACACACGGGTGTTTGCAAAGCAACACAAGGGGTGTCCACAGTTCTGATAGAGATCTCCAGACTGAAATCCAGAAGATTGTACTAACAGCTCACTGATTCATGGGAAAAGCTTTTTTGACCAGATCATTCACGCATGTTGCCCTGAAATGCCCTCATTTTGGGGTGTCACTGGAGAGAGCCATTCACATATTGTCAACTTTTTCCCTTTATATATTCTATTGCTATGCAACAGATCCAGCTAATTTTTTCTACATCCCACATACACACATATTTTTCAAAAAGTGGCAGCCAGATCCGCATGACTCATCCTCAGAAATTATCTTTTTCTACAAAGCTCCAATGGGTACAAAATTCCAGCCGTCTCATAACAACTGACCCTGCTGATTGAGTCCATCCTGTAAGTGGCATTGCTGGTTGCTTCAGTCATACATGTGGCAATTAGTAATGAAGAATAAAAAGCCTTTTACGCAGAATTCCCAGCTGTGAAAAGATTAATGTGGCTGACAGGGACTGTACCACAGAGTGACTCCGGCTCTTGGCTGAGCTTACTGACACACTGCTTGTTTCCTGCTCCACACATGGGAACAGAGACATAGCAGTGTCCCATGGCAAAAGCCCTGCCTGGTAAGCTGGGAATCAGATTTACCAATATACAGTAGTGGACAATCAGTAGGAATCCTTTGAAGGGTTGGATCTGAACAGTCAATAATTAGATTGGAGGTATTTTTTGATACTTTCCACATTAGCCTGTCATCACTTCTTCTTTTATACCCTGGCTGCTCTGTATGACAATTAGGTATAATGGATATAATTAGGTATAAAAGGGATGTTCGTTTTTTGCAGAAAGATGACTATTTAAAGTGTCCTTGAGTAAAACTAATATAAATAAATCCAGAAATAGAGTGAAATATGTTGGAAATCATTTGCACTTTAAAAAATATAATCTTATTGACTGCCATACAAATTAAGTAACATGGAGAACACTGAAATGAAAATTACCCTTTCATCTGCACAAATTATTGGAAAGTAGTTAGACAAGGTGATTGTTATGCAAATGTAGATCCAATGTAACCACAAGGCCTGGGAGTATTTCCTAAGGAAGCATGTTCACTATTTCAAACACATTATATCTTCTCCCTTCCAACAGCCTTTGAGTCAGGCTTTTCTAATCAGCCCCATATACTTTGTCTTGAACAGAAATATTTGCAGTTATGAAGATTCACTCACAAATACAGTTTATGTTTTCTGTGAACTACAAGTTTGACTGATGAAGGACTCTGCGTTAATGTATACAAGCATTTGTAAAGCATTTAATGTACTGGCACATGGCATTTGGATTAAAAACCACAATATACACAAATCCAATGTATTGTAGAAGGCAAGCTCAAATGTAGGTGACATATATCTGAGAAAGTAAAAGGCTATCACATCATCTCAGGGCAGAGGTTTATTTGGTTGTTTTATAAAATTTGCAGACATCACCAGGGATAGGTTAGCACCAACAGAGCAGTGGCAGAGATGCAGTCAGGGAATGAGACAACAGCCTGTATCGCAGAGGGACAGAAAAAACATATCCATGTTCAGGTGCCAGCCAGTCTTCCTACAGCCTTGGCTAAGAGTGTAGGGGCACAAATGGCCACAGATCCCAAATTACCTCTTGTCAAATGCACAGCTGTCCTGTGCACCAACTTTAATCCTGTCACATAAATAAGCAGTGCTTGGAGGAAGCTGCAAAAGACAGAGTTGTCTCACAGTAACCGTTAAGTAAGGCTATATGCATGCATAGCTACTACGGAGCAGCTAAAGAAGGGTGTGGTGGCTTATAGCTGCTAGAGTTCAAATATGAGCCTTGGCTGTAAAAGCAGAGGAATATCATCCTGAGGGAAAGGTATGTGTGATAGAAATGATCCAGCCTCATTAGCAGCAAAGCCAAAGCCCAGTTTAAGGACTCCTCTCATGGGTCTTGTTAATAGATCAGCTGCAGCTCCTTGAACACTTTAAGGCCCATGTTGGGCACCAAAAAGAAGTGTTGTGGTTTAACCCCCCCCAGCTACTTGCCTACTCCCCCCTGGTGGGAAGGGGGAGAGAATCAGAAGGGTAAAAGTGAGAAAACTTGTGGGTTGAGATAAAGACAGTTTAATAGGGAAAGCAAAAGCTGTGCGTACAAGCAAAGTAAAACAAGAAATTCATTCCCTCCTTCCCATGGGCAGGCAGGCGTTCAGCCATCTCCAGGAAACCAGCGCTCCATCTCAGATAACGGTTACTTGGGAAGACAAAATGCCATCACTCCAAACATCCCCCCCAACTTCCTTCTACTTTCCCTAGCTTTATATGCCGAACATGACGTCATATGGTATGGAATATCCCTTTGGTCAGTTGGGGTCAGCTGTCCCCGCCATGTCCCCTCCTGACTTCTTGTGCACCCCCAGCCCACTTGCTGGTGGGGTGGGGTGAGAAGCAGAAAGGCCTTGACTCTGTGTAAGCGCTGCTTGGCAATAGCTAAAACATTCCTGTATTATCACCACTGTTTCCAGCACCAATCCAGAACATAACTCCGTGCTAACGACTATGAAGAAAATTAAGTCTATCCCAGCCAAAACCAGCACACTCTTCCTGCTTGCTGGATAAAGAATATATTTTTCAGTTTGAGGGAATAATTAGAAAATTATTCTAAAAACTTGGCTTAGGATAAACATTTTAAAAAAGAGGGATACGACTGGAGTAAAACAAACAAACAAAACCACCAAAATTTCATTCTGGGCAATGCTTTTCCCATTTGGGGTTACTTCACCTTCTCTTCCATCACCAAAATATACCACATCAGTATGAAAAGTCAAGGTTGCTTTTTAAGAAAAAAAACAATGACATGAAAACTAAATATCTGGGCAATTCTGGAGTGAAGCTTTTTCAAAATGCTGAGGAGAGACATGTTTTTACATTCCTTCTCCTTTTTTTTTCCCCTCCAGCAGAATCTATTGCCTAAGTTTGATCCAAATTCACAAGTAATTTCTCTCCTCCCCATGCTCTTAAGAAACCCTCCAGTCTTGTGGTGAATTTGCTACTCAAAAGTCACTTCCCCCTGCCTTTTACTAAAGACACTCAAACACCCAGCCACTCTTGGGGGGCCCATCCCCACTGCAGCTCGTTCCCTTCCCTGGTACCATCTGATACCTTCCCCTCTGCTCCTCTTCCCCACGCTAACAGCTATTAACAACACAATGTGTCTAACTTTCCTGAGTTTCAGGCAGTTTTTGTTCACAGCATCACAGAGTGTTGGTGGAAGGGATCTCTGAAGGTCACCTAACCAAACCTCCCCCTGAAGCAAGACTACTGCCCAACGTACACCCATTCAGCAATGACTTCATTTAAAAGAAGGCTTGGAATCCTTCAAGGACTTCACAACCTCTCTGAAGAGCCTGTGCCAGTGCTGCACCTTCCTCATGAAAAGTTTTTTCTAACATCCAGCCTGTGCCTTCCCAGCAACAATTTGCAGCTGTGATCATACCGAGTTCAATCCACAGTGGATTTAACTACTGAGTCTCCTCTAACTGCAACTTTCAGCATTCTGACATGAAAAGACTTAAAACGCATTGGAATTAGTATTCTTCAAAGCTGAAATATTGTCAACAAAAGGATTAGGATGTCTTCATCAATGTGGTAATCTAGTTTGTAGCCTGAGTACTCTCCTGATGGGATTTTAACCCCTCTCAAGCAGGGGTTTCAAACAATGTTTTGTTAGAGAGTCTCATGGAACAAAGGAAAAAGTTGGAACACCCTTTCCTTTTCCTATTCTTTTCTTCCCTATAGCTTTTTCAGTGTTATGAAAGAAAAGACCTCTCTAACATCAGAAAAGGGTTGATGGAGGAAAGTGGCTTCTGCAGCCCAGAACTTGGACACTTTTAGTTGGACATCCTTGTTTATGTCAACTTTGGGTGTAACAAGCCATTTTCCCTGTTAACTACAGCTTTCCACCCTGTGTCTGGCAAGCTCCACTCTTAAAAATGTGGCCATCGTTTGCAAGGTATACTCTATGTCCATCCATATGGATAGATCTACTGTACACAAGGAGTAAATCATGCTGACACAGGAGACAGGACACCGAGTTTAGTGCTCCAAGTTCATGTTCCTCAATTAACTTTAAATTTCCTCAATGTTGTTATGCCTATAAAGCCAAAGCATCATTCAGATAACGACCCTGTTCCTCTAAGCAGCACCTCCTCCACCCTGTTTATAACCAAAGCTCTAGGCCAGCCACTGCATGATGCAACCTGACAAAGCCTCACCGACATCAGCAGAGCTGGGGTTAGAATCTCCTCTCTTGGTTGCATCTTCTGTGCCTGTAGTTTACTGGCTGTGCCCTCAGACAGCTGCCACATGCAAGCAGATTCCTCCCGTCATGAACCCTCAACTCAAACAGGTTGCTACAAGTCTTTGAAGGAAACAAGCAAATGAAATGAGTAGTGCCAAGCAAGAACAAGAAGTGCCATATAACAACCTGCATAAACAGCAGTCTTCTCATTCAACAACTACAGTAAATCCTAAAATTAAATAGATTCATCCTGTCAAGGCTGTTGCTGCTACTCTCAGAAGCACAGTGGCAATGCTGCCCAGACCTCTAGGCTACCTTGGGACTTACCATGTTCAATGCAAAGTGGCACACACAAGTAGCAAAGCACAGCTGTCCTCTAATCTTTCACTGATAGATTTCTTTCATAAAGAGAGAAAACCAGATCTGCATCCAAGTTTATCAGACTTTGACATGGTAGGGAACTGAGTGATCTTCTCAAAGGGTTTAAACTGCTAGAGAAGTAAAAAGAGCTTGTTGACATTGTTCGTCAAAAGTTTTGAGAAAAATCTGGGCTCTCGCCTAAACAGTAATTGTTGTATGTAGTGTCTGTACTGCATAAAATAAATTATTCTGACCAAAAGATGAAAACCACACCAATCTAAACTACTCTACCAGGATATCCCATCATACCACTCCCTGGTAATTTAAATTTAGGAAACAGGACATGAAGGGAAATCCTAAGGCACTGCCTCCAGCTGACAGAGCCACCTTGTGCTACGTAATCCCTTTAATAAATAGATTCATCTAAACATTAAAAGCATCTATGTTTTCTGTCCATGTACCTCCTCCTGAGGGTCTGGTCCAAATCCAGCTGCTGCCACCAAAGCCTCTTCAACTTGCAGTTAAATCAAGCCCAGTGATATCTTAGTGATAACAAGGTCCTGTCTTCCAGCAGAGGGAAAGGCTCAGCAATGGGACCTGAAATAATGGGTACACTTTGGTAGGTCCTCTGTATCCTAGCCTTACATTCGTCAAAGAAAGGAAGCCACAGAGTCAAAAAAGGGAAGACACAGTGGCATTAGATGAAGACCATGGTAGATAAGAGCTGACTGGTTTACTGGTGGTCCTCCTGTTCCTCTTCCACTCCACCAACTCATTAATTTTCTGTTCTGATAGCTGACCACAGGATTACATAGAAACTCAACCCAAATCAATGCTGTCTCTTGCACAATCCCATTCAGAATGGCAAATAGTCTACGGTCTAAAGGATGATTCTAACGATTTTATAACAAGGTAGACAAAGAATATACTGAATTCGGGAAGAGAGTTGTTTTGTTAATATTTGGCTAGTATGAGAAGATTTCAAATGAAAAGTTTTGAAAAGTGAATAATCCTTCATTGTTCCAATTCCAATTCAGTTCCATAAATCATTTGCAAAGAGGCACCTGGGTCCATCCCATCACCTGGGTTTCTAATCTGCATAACAATTACAAAATAAATCCCCCAGGTAATTAAAAATCTGGCTAGGATACCCTGGCGTTCTGCAAGATTAGGACAGAAAAAAGTGTAATGGAGACACTGTTCATCAACAAAATGCTAACAGCTGGACACATTTTGCCTTTGAATGTATATCAGCCCTGCTGGCCTTTGTCAGATAGACTGCAAAGAGTAAGCAGAGGTTCTATTTAAATGTGCTTGTTGCCACTGGCAACCAATGGAACAAAAGGACAATCAGATTTAATCAATTGATTTCAATATGCTGTTTTCAAATAGGTTTCCTTTAAATGAATCAAGAGAAAAAGAGGGAGAGAAAAGTCAAGCAATAAAATGTAATGATTCTCATTAACTGCCATGAATTGACTGTTTCATAGTTTAATTTTGGCAAGAGCTGTGACTTTTTCACATTTTCATCAGATGAGGTCTTATTTCCAAGCAAAGCCACAAAACTTAAATCTGGGCTCCAATCCCTTTGTTTGGATGCTAATTTCAGATTGGGTCCATTTTAACTTAATTTATCCCATAATTGCAAATAATAAAAATAGCTTTTTCAGTCTAAAATGCCATCCACATTTGTCTTTAATCAGTCTTGATACATGAATTCTCTGTATTTTTATGTTGTTGCCAAAAGGACATAGAAACCTTATATCCAAATTGGAAATGCTATGAAGCTAGATGACATTTGCAAAGAATGCCTTGTCAGAATAGTTTTCCACCTAACCTTTAATAAGTTTATTTTCCGTATATTTATTCCTGTCAATAGAAGGACATTGTGTCCCAGAATAAAATATTTATGGACTTTCTATGTCTTCGTTGCCTAGGTCTCTTGGTTCAAAGAACCATTCAGAGGCTTTTAAACTGTTCACCGTGTCATTCCTGTCAAGTGGTACTTTTGCTGGGCTCTCTGCCTTTTTTCTGGTGTATTAATGCACATTGGGAAAGTTTTTCTTTGAAATCTATATAGTTTTCTCAAATACATTTAGGAAAGTATTTTTAATACACATATTTGTAGTATTATTGCATATTGCTAATAATAGTGTGATTGCTAGTGACTTAAAGCAGCACCACAGGACACATCCAGCTCACAGACTTTACATTCCTCATGCCTCATTTAAATTTTTAATAGATCTAAATCTTCATGTATCTTGTTCAGGCTCTTCAGCTTCCAGTTCAGCATGTCTGGGGCATGTTTGGAACCATACAGTCAACATATAACCAAGCCTTTTATTCTCTCCTCCACGCTGTTTTCCTCTTTACATTTCCTCATCCAGTATTAACCCTCATGTTCTTTATGAATTTTGGATGTTCATTACCAAATCGTCATATGTGTAGTGGTGTTTCTCTTTGCAGGAGCTGTAACGTGTTCTGATGCCCTAACATTGCAGTGCAGCCGTGGCAAACCTGTGCTTCCAAAGCCCTGTGTCTTCTTTTGTGAGTGGTATTTTCTTGCTGCTATTTTAGCCCATTCCTGGTCAGTGCTCAGTAAGTTTGTTACCAAGAACGTGGGCAGAAAGGAAGGTTCTTGCACTTACCTCCTGCATTTATTTTACTTGCTCCCCTCTGATTTCTCTGGTTCTTTTTTTAACCCTTATTTTTTCTGTTTTCTTCTGTGATTCCTTTTAAGTTGGTTCACAGATGCATATTACATGTATTGTCTAACAGTATATTCTTTCACATCTCTCAGGGGAAAGGACATAAAGCAAGCAAAACTAGAAAACATCTCTTTGATGAGAGAAAAGCTTGTGTGATGCTTTCCAAGCCACTACCTTGTGATGAGATTTCACTACCTGGGAATTTGACATGAAGGCCAACCCACACTATTCTCAGAGCCTGTAAACCAGTTCCAATTCCTCTTTGAAACAGATCTGTTGTTTCAAGAGTTTGTCAATATTCATAGCCTTTTCTCAGGAGTTGCGCAATTCTTCACATTTAATGAGGAGGTTGAAAAGTTGGTAAACAAGTTGAGGAAGGTATAAGATAATAGGGAAAAGGTCAGACCAAATAAAGATTGCACTACATTAAGGCCAAAAATAAATATATCCTTCATGATGTATTCAGTAAAACAATGAAGCACACCAGATTTCTGAATTCTCAGGACAGTCAGTAATTCTCTGCTGGACCAAAGGTGAGAGGTGATACTGGTACACATGAAAATCAGGTCAGGAAAACATCAATTATCCTACAAAATGCTGGTAAAAACATCCTTTAAAATAGTCACTTCTAGTAAAGGAGCAAGAACAGGAGGTCAAAGTTCAAACAGGATTTTAATTAGATGCCTTTCTTACTGTGCTCTGTCCAACACATGCTAAGAAGAAATTTTCTTGTCTTCAGCCATGCTCCATATAGCTCTTAACCTCCTCTAGCACACTAAGACGCTGACCTGAGGTGGAGGGACCCTGACATAGAAATGTAAACATGTAACTTGCTGCAGAGGCATCCGGGATGCGGTCCTTGCTTTTCCCCATATTGGGCACAGCCAGACTCTCACCCCAGGCAGAGGTCACCTACCATTTGGAGGCAATATGCTTTTTTTCTTTGTTTTGGGTCATGCTAAAGTATATCTCTCGAGTTCACTGCAGTTTGTTACAGCACAAACAAGCCCAAAGGTGAAAATATAAGTGTTAGAGCTGGATCTCAAGAGACAGGATTGAGACGTGCAAGTCCAGCAGACTGGCAGTATGCTGCTATAGCAATAAGGTTTCAGGCTATATCCTGCTTTCTCCTCTCACACTTATTAATGTTTCATTCTGAGGAGGAAGGACTACTATTCATTTTATATGATTAAACAACTGATCAATAAGGGGCAACTATGATTCATTCAATACTTGACTACAGATTAGATAAAAAGCATTGTTCTGAATCTGACCTAAAGAACAAAATAAAAAGATAAAAGTAGATGTCTAGGGAGATACAAAAGCACTACAGTTTTCCTACTTTTCTTCCTTTTCAGTCTCATTAAAACAAAACTTACAAATGTTTTTACTATCCTGTCTTCAGCAGACAAGCATCGTGACAGTGAAGAGTAAAGTAATTCTTTAAATGAAATTCAGACAACTGTAAAAATACAAAAGTAAAAGGCAAGCAAAAAAAACTTTTGGGAGAAGATTGGTTGTTATATACTAGTTGCGTCTCAAAACACTGCTGCCTGAGTCACTAAGCTGAGATTTAGCAGATCAGGAGGCCAATCTCCAAAGTATTTTGTGACTTTGTATTTTGGAGCAAATGCAAACCATAAACCAGATTTGCTGTTCTTCTCATGTTGTCCTTCACCGTTCCTATTGCTGAATCCACTAAACAAAAATTTGTCAAGGTCTTAAAGTTATTGTGGCTTTTGTATGCTTGTTAGACTGATAATCAAATAGATATCCTGTCAATCTACTTACTGCTTAGATTTTCTGTCTAACAGTGAATGGGGCATTTTTACAGAAATTTTTGTGACTTTATGAGTCTAAATACCTTATCGAATAGTGGACTATAGCGGAGATCGACTGTGTGACTGGAAGAGGTTAGGGATTTTCCATCTCAAACTTCAGGAGCATTGCTACACAACTGCTCTTGATCTTCTCAACACTGTACAACTCATTTCCACAAGGCAGAGCATATTCAGAGAGGAATATGCCAATGAATATTTTTGGGTTATAACAATTTAACTCCAGCTGTTTTCATTATCCTCTGATGGGGATAAAAAACCAAAGACAGTCAATTCTGAGCATAATGAAAGACATTCTTCTGTTTCATGTCAAAGGCTTTTAAAATGTGTCTTGTAATGGAGTATAGAAATATTTTTTAAAAATCTGCCTTCTTATATGAAGAGCCAAATATTGTGCAACATGATATTGAATTTCAGTAATTAACTACATGCTGCCAAACTCAGCTGTATAACCTGTGGTTTTCCTGAAATGCTAGCAGTCGTTTCAGCTAGTTTTTATGGCTCTGCCTCAAAGCCCATTGAAATGGATCACAATCTCATTATTGATTTCAAGTGGTCTTAAATCAGATCCTCAATTCAGGGACATTACTGCAAAAAAAAAATTAGGACCAAGATTCTAGTCTTATTCACAGAAGAATAGAAAAGAGATCTTGGGAGTACAGCATTTGTTAAAGTATCTGTCTCTAAGCCCTGATTTTGCATATATTTAAAAAAAGTTAAGGACAAGAAAATCATGTCCATTAGACTTAAATTTCTGATTAGTGAGTATTAGAACCACAGAAGTAATTTTATAATTCCAGAGATTACATAGAATATTCAATTGTCCTCAGGGATGAAAATTATTTTTCTGCCAATAGTATCAAGTAGAAAATGCTTCTAAAAACAGCTGAAGTCTGTCCAGATACATCACTGCTACAGCTAAGGCTGCAGTACATGAAAAGAGAGGCAGAGCTCCATATGTTCATACTTTTGTGATCATGTATCAATGAATAGACAATGCATTGAAGCATTTGAAAAATTAAGAAATATAATCCAAATTAATCAACAGGATTTTTCCCTATCATGTGTGGTATCCACAGGATAATATCCATGGATATCCAAGAGATAACTATACTTCCTCAGACTTGAATTATTCATACAGCATCTGCTTATTATAATTAGTCCCTTCATGCATCTGTAACCTCTATGAGACTCAAGTGGAATAAAAAAATAATTATTCCACCTATGTTACTTATACAGCATAATCATAGCATCACAGAATCACAGAATCACAGAATCACAGAATCATAGAATCATAGAATCATAGAATCATAGAATGGTTTGGGTTGGAAGGGACCTGTAAAGGTCATCTAGTCCAACCCCCCTACAGTGAGCAGGGACATCTTCAGGAAGATCAGGTTGCTCAGAGGCCTGTCCAACCTGACCTTGAATGTTTCCAGGGATGGGGCATCGACCACCTCTCTGGGCAACCTGTTCCGGTGCTTCACCACCCTCACCATAAAAGATTTCTTCCTTATATCTAAGTCTATATCTACCCTTCCGTAGTTTAAAACCATTGCCCCTTGTCCTATCGCTACAGGCCCTACTAAAAAGTGTGTCCCCATCTTTCTTATAAGCCCCCTTTGATAAACATCAAAATGAATATCTTACAAATTTTCTAACCAAGATTTAGATAGCACTTGACAAATGGATTTCTTCCACAGAGAATTCTGCATGTAGAGTCACAGAACTTTCTGTAAAGCTGTATTAATCTGAACCAAACATGAACTGCTACATGACCTCTTAGTAAATGTCTTCTTCAAGCAGGAAATGCTGAAAAGCTGTGATGGGGCCAGGACCTAAAGGCAAAGGAGTTAATTCAAGGCTTATATTAGATTCACTTGACCTGCTACTAGAGTTAGACATAAATGAATAATCCAATCTTATCCACAATGGTCATTAGAGTTTACTCTGAAATATCAGTTTGGCACTGAAAACTATTTCAACCGGATATTCCCTCTTCTGCTTCAGATGCACTGTGCACTCACTCCCAAGAAATGGCAAGCCACACCAACTGAATTTTATGCCACCTTCACTGGCACTGACCAGAAGTATCAGACCAGCCAGAGTAAAAGAAATAAAAATATTCTTGACTGGTATTTGCCTTCATGTCAGAAAACATAAACCAGTCAGCACATGATGTATCAAGCATATAAATGTCACCAACAATAAACACACCTTTTCCAAATCTCATGTGGTCATGGCTAAAACAATAAATATGGTCTGCATTGCAATTGTCCTAAAAGGAATTTTTTTTTAAACTATAAATTGGTCTGCGTGAGTATTTGAGGCTATATGACAGGATACCTACATACCTTGTGCCTTCACAGTTCCAACTACCCAAGACGCTGCACACCTGGCCACAAGCCAGCAATGTGCATTGCCTTTGCACCTCTGAGAAAGCAAAGACCAAATATCCAAGATCTGGATCCTTTTCGCCCCTCTCCCTCTGAACTCTGACTAAGCCAGTGTGGGCATGCAGAGCAGGTGGTCCCAGCTGGCCATAGGGAAGGAAGCAGAAACAGAGCATGCCCTTCTCCCACAGGCAGGTAGTAGACTGCTATACCTGTGGCCAAAAGCCCTTCCTGCCTCCATAGGCACAATGGTTTTGTTTGGTTGTGGTTTTTTTTTTTTTGCTAGGTCATGTGGAAGAGCAAGGACAGCCCTGGTGGAGTGCTGTTATTGCCCGCTGAATTAAACTGGAATTAAACAGGAAGCGTTATTTCTTCAGCACATTTCCCAAATATATGTAAAATGAAAATGCCTGTCTCGTAAAAGAGGTTTTTTAACTAGAAAAAAATAATTTGTTTCTAAAGACTGCACATAACTTCCTAACAGAAGGCCAGAATGAGGTGATTTAAGCTAATCTCCTTTTCTTTGCAGATAATCATTTCCTGCCTCACCAGATGGCAGACAACAACATCTCAGAACGGGCAAATGCAATCTCTGTGTTTGTACCTAAGAGTATGATATCAACGACTAAAAAGCTAGTGCTGTATGCTAGTAGGGGATCAGTTCAGCTCTCTAAACATAGGCAGCTAGCATGTTTGAGACACTTCATAGTATTTAAGACATTCACATGGTGCTAGCAGATAGGATGCCAGACCCAGGGAAGACCAACACCATCTTGGAGCCACATCTGGTGGCCAAGAAAGTTACACAAAAAGGTATTAGATTCCTATATTTAGGCAAATTAATCAACACCTAATTGACATAACAACTAGAAGAACTGGCCCTATGAGAGACCTAAAAAACAATGTTATCTACAGGTAAATCATTAAATGGAAGCATTTATAGTCAGCACTTCCATGAATACATGGAAGTATAAAACAGCAGAAATGAGGATCAGCCATTGATCAGATAAGGCCAGTAACGCAAAGCAATCAGAACGATGCTGCAAAGAGAGCTAGCTGAAATTTAAAACAAAAAAAAAAAAAAAAAAAAAGAGCAATGAATTCTTTCACAGGTGTGAAATGTATGCTAAAGGTTCCTTTTTCCAACAGTGAAAGGGCTTACAGAAGTAAACTGATGCCAGACAAACTCAAATGAAAGGAAAATAAAAAGTTAATTTGTGCAAAATGCTCTGGAGCATTTCTACTCATTCCAAAATGCTCACAGTCTCCATTCCTTCCAATCATCTTAGGAAGCCTTGATGTGCCTTCCTGAAACACACACCTCAGCCCGAAACACAAATTCTGCTTTAAATGAGACCAGGATATTAGGTCCGGAATAGCAAATGTTCCAGAAATTTAACAGCTCATGGCATACAGTAGGACCAAATAGTCCCTTCTGGCTTTAAATTCTACATCATTGGACACAAAGGGGGTACAGTGTATTCATTTATAGGAGTTCACAAAAATTCTAGGATGGCTGAGTCAAATACATCTCAACAGAGAGAGAATGGGATTCATCCTCTTCAGCTGTAGCTATCTAATCTCAGTAAATTATTAAGGTGTCCTATAATCAATGGAAGAGAGCTGGTGAATCATTTCCAGCTGCAATAAGCATAGACACCCTTTGTGGCAGTATTTTCTCTCTCCATCTCAGTTTCTATAATGGGATGTTGGGCCACCAGCTAAGATCAGACACCTGCCTTCTAGGTTGTTAAACTAGATTTGATTATTCAATTACTGCTGACCCAAATGGTTCTCTTATTCAGCAGCTCCAGAAACACACATGCTGTTCACTTTCTTGTCATTCTGGTAACTGTTCACTTGCCAGAAACAAGTCTAGAGTGTCAGCACTTGCCAAGTTTTACCCAACGGAACTTGCTAACTCACTGAAGGAGTAGTACATTTTCATATTATCAGTTGGAGAGAAATAGAAAAACTAACATTTTAGGTTAAAAAAGAAAATCATAAGAGGAATCACAAATACAACTCCAATTAAAAAACTGAAAGATTAAACAGGAAAGATACACAAATGAAGTTGAAAAGTCCAAAGTACTTTTAAAGAAAACCAGTATTACCTTTTTCTACCAAAATTCAGAACTGAAGATAAGTGATCCTTGCAAATTTCTGCCACTCTGCATAGTATTGATTTACATTCTAACCTGCACATCTTAAAAGTGCAGCTACTGTGGCTCAGTTATGTAACAATTAATAATCATATAAAAAATGAACAATGATCTGGAATAATTGGCAGATGGCAAACTTCAAGTCTTAGAGCATATAGTGTCAAATATTGAACAGATTCTGAAGTTAAGAGACAAAGGGGACACACACACACAAGCTATGTTGCATAAAATTCCCAATATCCATCAAAGCATTTAATCTTCCTTGCCTTCATCTGTTTATGTGACATTTCTGTAAACAGCCAGTCATAAGCATCTAGACACCTACAAGTAAGTAAAGTTATTACCACAAAGAGAGGAAAGACAGGCAAAAATTATCTCTGGACTTCTGAACAGCCGGAGGATTTTGTGTTAGCTTTGCTGTCCTTGGCTGCATTTCAAATCCAACTGAAACTGTAGAACTGGAAATGTTTTCTCTTTTCCCTCTTTTCCCTGAAACCTGAAGTAAAATAATATCTCTTCAACATGTTCTGCAGATGGTAGGCTTCTTTTGAACAATGATTTCAGGAGTTTCATTAAAACTGTTTCATTAAAAACTGTTACTTTGGTGCTTTACGGGAATTGAACCTTGGCATCTTCATACTTCCAGTCTCGTATCAGAAAAAGCAGGAGCTAGACTTGGAACAACACACAATCAAAGGACGGTGATCCCTGTGATGTAACCAGACCTGGAGAACCAGGAAAATCTATGAGAGTAAAGTAAACCCAGCAAAATTAGCTCACCTATATTATCACCAATCATTTAAAAATTTGAAGTTAAAAAACACCAAAGAAGTTACTTTTGAGCTGAAGCAACCAAAACCAACAATCCTAGTAACAGAAGGTGACTTGTGTCTCTGGAGATTAGACTGCTGTGAACTACAGCAGAACAGACAACAGGAGCTGTCTCTTCTGCTATATTCCCCCTTCCACTAGTAGTTCATCGTAGAAATGAGGCAAGAACCTTAGGGCTTTCTTTCTTGTCCTACTTTAGATATGCTGCAAGATACCCTGGCTTGGAAAGCAACTGCTGGTTACTTTAAAGAGAGGCTGAACCCTTACTCAAATGAGCAACCTTGTTTAAAAAACATGTTAATTCACTTTTAATTGAAGTGTTGACATTAAATATGGAACCTGGATTACATTAACAGATACCCAGATATATGAGCAAACTACAGGATCCCTATATTATAATTAAGATGTTCTACTGTGTGACTCAGGAGCCTACCCACAACTCATGAATCTGCCTACCACTGCCTAGATCAGCATTAAGGAATGATCATTTAATCCTGCCTGGAAGAACATCTATGTGCACCTCAGGTAAAATTCTGTTTTCTCTAACTTCTCTTCTATGGGAGTAAACTCTCCACCCCACCCCACCCCCCCCAGTAGAGTAAAAATGGTTGTTAAAAAGTGCAGAAGCATTGGCACCTGGGAGGGATTACCAGAAAAAAAAAAAACAAAAAACAAAACAAAACAAAAAAAACACAACAACACAACCACCACACCACCCCACACCAGAAATTCAGAGAAGGTAGAAGCAATTTTTGCTGTATGAAGAACACAAGAAAAAAAAAAGCTGACAGAAGAAGGATTCCTGGAGTCTGAGGAGGTGTCACGGAAACGATGGATGATCTTTGACTTCTTGGATCACTGTGACTTGCAGCTAAAAATCCTTCCGAACAGGAAGAGCACTTGAGCAAGAAAAATTCATTTTATTATTTTGACTAAGCCAGGAATGGCTGCATTTTGGAACACTTTGCAAAAAGTTCCTACTAACACAAACCCAAGATGAACACACAGGGTTCAAGCTCTGAGACCAGGTGCCTAAGTTACAAGGGTCTCTCCACAGAGCTGGATTAGTCTTTGTTTGGAGAGTGAGGGATCACTGGACCAGAAGACCCCACTTCCTTGAAGAGGTGAGAGAAGTTACACCTGTGAGGAGATTGAGAGGCCGAAGAGCTGCTGCTGAAATTCTTAAGATTTTAGAACTATAAAAGACTGGCCAGAGCTCAGCGGGGAGAATTCAACAGTTACACCATTGTATCAAGCTTATTGATTAGAACTTTTCTCGGTACTAATCTTACTTGTGGCTTTATTAGAAAATACACCAATTCCAAACTCAGTGACATAACAGAGCTGCCCATGAGCATGATCATGACTTTGAGAGTAGGAATTGCAATCGATTGTGCTTGTTGGATTGATTAAATATTGAGGCACATTAACAAGCAGCAAACCAAAAAGTTTTACACTTTCACATTATATAGAAGAAACACTTGGTTTTTTTGGTTGTCTCACTAGCACACCTTGAAACACTGACACTGTTAACCTCTATGTCTGCTGCCAGAGATGTTAAAACTGTGCTTGTGGATCAGGTGGCTCAGTCAATCTGAACAATCAAGGCTGCCAATGGAATGCCATAAATTTGTAAAATTATCCTCCCTGAGACTCGAGTCAATTAGCTTCAGATTTGCCTGAACTAAGCCTAGCCTCTTGCATCATGTGACAGCTCACTACAGACTGTGTAGCCTCAGAGCACCAAGACTGTAAATAACTCTCTGTAAAATCAGTTGTAATCTACATATTTGAGCCAACCATATACTCCTGCAGTTGGGAAGGGAAGGGAAGGGATTAGCCTTTCCTTATGCCAGGAGCTTGCCTTGTATTGAAGAAGATAGCACAAGTCCAATAAATTATATGCTTGGTACAGCGCCAGCCATGTGGACCTTTAGAGTCAACTCATTGATATTCACTCAAGGGAGTAACTCATGTCAAAGCTCAGCAACCTCTGAACTAAATAAAACAAGAAAGAAAGTTTGCCCTTTGGTTTATGTATGAATTCATAACTCACACAGGCAGAATTCTCCTTCTGCATATTGGGAACGCATTTCTAAGTTGACACTTGCAGCGGCTCGCAGTGATATTTCATAGCTAGGTTATTATAGCCTTTGGAATGGAAATATGGATGGTCATTAACAAAACCAGCGCAACCATAGCCATTACAAAGGAGTGTTATAAACCATCCAGGGTGGGAGAAGTACCTTGATATAGAAAGCAACTCACTCCAAACTATCATTCCAGACAGTGGCAGGAGAGGGAAAGGACTTAACAAAAACCTTTTCTAACACCAGCTTCAAGAGTTTGACTTTACAGTTTTATCACAATGGATTTCCAAACCCTTCACTTAACATGCTTTCATGGAAAGTGCATCATATTGCATTTTGCATCCTTAGGGATTCCATGCTGCAGTCTGTATACAGTCTGTGTCTGTATACATCTGGCTCAATCATTCAAGTTTGTCACACAAAGTCCTATCCCTGATGACACCAGCTTTTAGCAGCTTTTATTTTGTAATTAATTGCTCTATTCACAAAGTATAGCTGGTAGAATTACAGTTTTGGGGGTGGAGATGTTTTAAATATCACCCAATATTCAGTTGTACCCTTTTCATTTTATTTGAACTAGCAGGGTCATTTACCTGTTTCTACTTTTAAATCACAGTAACCAGTCTTCACCTTCCCAGTGCAGGATTTGGAGCTTGTTTGTTGTCCAAGTAAATCTCAGAAGCTCAAATAATCAAGCTCCCACAGCACTGGCTATAGCTGAGGAGCACTGCTTTACACTGATGATTTAAGGGCATAATTCTGATCTATTATATAATACAGGCTGTCAGGAGTTCAGAAATTAACAAGAGAAATCACTAAGACTTAAGCAGATTCTTAAAGTTAATACAATACATAAAAAGATGTCCTAGACATGAACTTTTAAACAAAATTTGAATCTTTTACATTGCAGAAACATTACAAATCATTGAAACACATCTATCTTCAGTGTTTTATACACTGTAATAATCACAGATAAACATCTGTAATGACTTAATGAGTCTATAACAACAATGTCCCAATGACATTGAACTTTTTTTATAATGGAGTGGTACAACCAGATCATTTCATTAATATCTGCAGTGTCATTTCTGTACTTTATACCCCTCTGGGAACAAAAACTTAGACTTTATGAGACTACATGTTTGTTTGGGAAACCCTACGGCCTAATTTGCAATATGCTGAACACCCATGTGCTTCACTATGGTACACAGGAGTGCAAAATTCCTCGCAAGATTCACCTTTTAGTCTCCTTGTTTGTTTCCCCGCCTCACTTTTCATTTGGCAATAGAGCCATCACCATATCAGAAGGGCAAGTAATGAAAAAAGAATAAGCTGAAAATGCAACCATCTTCAATGCCCTTTCTCTAATTTGCTCATTCTCCATCTTCCTAAGCCACTGCCCCAAGGAGACAGATTACCAAAAAAAAAAGCAACCAAAACAAAAACCAGTCAATACCTCCAATATGCCTTCTGCAGGAACGACGAGCCTATGGTCTGCACCTCTCCAGATACCAGCTATTGTTTCCTGATGATTTCATGGCCAGAGAGCACCTATGCTTCTGAAGATGACACTTCTTAAACTAAGAGCTGAACCACTGGCATTATTTGCAGTTCAGTTGTGTCTCTGAACAGAGACTCCTGGTTGCTAACTTCATTTTGCTTGTTGTTTTAGCTGAACACTGTTGTTTCTCAGATTCCCTCCCACTACGGATCTTACCAACCTGCACAGTAACATACCAGCATCCTGACTTTCTGTTTATGAGTAAATAACCCCAGCATGCTCATTAAGAGGAAGCTTTTGAACTGGGCCTCTCACAATGAATGTTCTGCAGTCAGCTTTGTAATAAATGTTTGTGTCAGCCTGGAAAAGACTCAG
Source organism: Phalacrocorax aristotelis (assembly GCF_949628215.1). NCBI lineage: Eukaryota > Metazoa > Chordata > Aves > Suliformes > Phalacrocoracidae > Phalacrocorax > Phalacrocorax aristotelis. Next base: position 16,497,952 of record NC_134287.1, read on the forward strand.
AATCCTCTGAAAGCCAAACCAGATGACCAAATATCAAGGTTTGATTGCTACCCGATTTGCAACACATTTTAACACTAATAGATAATCCCTCAGGCCACTTGTTGCACCTCCTATAATGTTGTAGCCCCAGGTGTGCCTCAGCTAATACCATCCGTCTATGTTTCCTGCCAGCAACTTTTCGTACAGGGGTGTGAGTACACGCAGAAATGCAAACGGGCAGCTGACCCAAGACAAATCAGAGGACAGCTATCACAAGTGCTATAGTATTCATATTTTTGTACTGAGTGAGTAAAGACTTGATTTAACACCTACAGGAAGGTACGAGAGAGGCTCACAGACCAGCAAGGTTGACTTTTGGATGCAGGGATTCAAGGTGGCAGAGTCACATCTGGAGCGTTCAATACTTGTGCAGCAGTGAAGCCACTGAAATGTTGCATGTCAAGGGGCAGGGTTAAACCACCACAGGCAAAGCAATCACTAGAGACAAGAAACGATACTCCGAAGATAAAATACCCTGGATAAGAGGAAGACATGTGCATTGAAGTAGAGGAATCCAGTCCAGCCTTGCACATCAGTCGCTTGTATAAACAAGGCTTGCTTTCAAGAGATCAAAGGACATTGATCCTTCTGACAGATCAGTCTTACAGATAGGAAGATGATGATTTTCATGTTGGGTAAGTAAAAGAAAAGAGACAGCAGTAGAAGTCCTGTATGCATTTCTCTGCCTAAATTCCTCACTGTTTTCAAGCATTTTGAGAGTTACATTACAGTTCAATGTCTCCTGTTCTCCACACAGCTTTTCTGCAGGCCATTCTGTGCAGCTTCTTTTAGTCACAGCTGAAGCTAAAAAGTATCCTTTTGCTAAAAGCAAGCTTCTCTGGGGATCTTTCTTGTTCAAGTATGTTTGTTTCTAAGGCTCCCATTTAACTGTGCTAATAAGAGTACAGCTCAGAAATGCACTAAACGTCTTCATAAAACAATAAAAAAATATTTTCCTAATGGAATATTTATGTCTGATTTGTATTTATACCTCTACCCTTCATATTCTGCTCTTGGATTTATTAAGAAACAGTGCTCTGTTCTGAGAAGTGTAATTTCTGAGTTATTTCAATCAATTGTCCTAACAGTAACACAGTTGAAGCCTATAGACACAGCTAGGGAGCCTGAAGAAATTGCAACAAAAGACATCATTGTGGGCCCTTTTTATTTCTGAATGATGACAAATGGGTGGACCATTTTGCTGAGATGCATCTTGTAGGATGGAAGTCCACATCCTCCAGTGGGGATGAGACTCTGCATGAATTCAGATAGGGTAGCAATATAGGTAATCTAGTAACCATAACAACCATAATCCTCACTGCAGGACTCTGTAAAACTTGTCTTGCTGCTATTTCTCCCTAAAACTACTTTAGCTTTCAGTATTCCTTCAACACCAGTAAAATGGAAATACTAAAATTAAACTTATCCCAAACCTTTGCTACACATGGAGTTAAAATATGTTAGTTGCTTCATTATACCCTCCTTGAGTGCCTCTGTGAGGTCAACAAGGGAGAAATAAAATAGGTGTCTCTAACTAGACATCAGTATCTGATTTTTCAGATTATATTGGACACAATCCAATTCTAAACCATGATGGTAATTATATAAGCACACTGGACCCATATTTGAAAGTTCAGCTGAAAGCTGTTCTTCAGTGATCCTAATAGTGAAAAAAAAAATTATTAGGTCTCCAGCAATGTGTTGAAACAGTAATTTAGCTGTTCTTTCATCTGTTTAGGTTAATAGGACCTCCCCTCTAAAAAATGTGGAAATATCCTGCTCTCAGTTACACTATGAACTAAAAGAATAATTTTGGACTTGTAAACAGACAAAACTAGATTTACATAGGCAAAAGCAAGAAAACAGTCCAATTTCAAGAGCTTAAGTATGCCTTTTTTGTTAATTTGAAGACACTCGCAAGTCTCCAAGCAATTGAATCCCCAGGGGACAAGCCGAGGGCCAGCTCTGCTCCTGGGTCTGCACAATGGTTGTCTTCAGTCACAAAAAGCAACGTGGCCAGAGCCAGAGTGTGCGTTACTTAAACCCTGTTGCCTCAAAGATGTGACCAAGCACGCTATTAGATGCAGAGCATCTGCTCTTTCAATTCCCAAATCATCACTTACTCTATTGCAAGCCCAGATCCGGCCCAAGTCCTAGACCTAGGTTGAGCCCCCTTGGTGCAGAGCCCTCTCCTGCATCCATGCCTCGCCTGGCAGGTGGTAGGCTTTGGTTTGGATTCGCCTCTTCCAGTATATCAGTAATGCTCAGCAACACCCTGGGGTGCTGTGGGGTGCTCAGTGGCTGCTGGCTGGCAAGATGACACAGGTTCATCTTGTGGAGGTGCCCTGCCAAGGGTCTCTCTCCACTCTGGGATTCATTTTCCTCTTTGGCTCAGAAAGAACAGGGTTTGCCGAAGTTTGGGAAGGTCTGAAGTGGGGAGGGTAAAGGAGTCTGGAATTAAAAAAGGATAAAAAGAAGATAATGAACAATTAGTTATTTCAAAAGAATTAAAATTTATTTTTAAATGCTCAGGATACAAAGGGCTGTACAAATAGCATAACAAAGCACATCCTTTGGTCCTGCAGCAAATGGGATGTGCTAGAGTTATTAAATACCCCAAGGAACCACTTAGAAAGTTAGGTACTTTTCTGTTAAATCTCATCAGTAATACAAATGCTGTCATGTTTATAGCTCCCCAAAGCACTCCTTAAATATGGTAATAGAAGTCTGACTAGTCTAACATTGTCAGTTTAATTAATAGCTCTATTCCCCCTGACAGGAGCAAGTCAAAGAAAATACAGTTGGGATCCCACTCCAACCTCACAAAAAATATGAATGCTTTCCTCTATAAATGGGTAAACTGGTGGCATAACTTAGAGATTGCTCTGGCCTATGTTCCGTATGCAAACATCCACAGTTCATCTCCAAAAAAAAGGAATTTTATGGCTGATTCAATTTGCTAACATGAGAAATGGCACAACCCCATAAATGCTTTTTCACCACTCAGAGAACTTCTATTTTTCCCCCGAAAGATTTTTCATCCCGAAATTTCCAAGGTTTCCACCATTAAAAATCAACTAAAGCTTCCAATTTTATCAAAATGTTTCCATGAATTTGAAATTCGTTTTTAGAATTTCATTCTGCTAGAAACCATCATATTTATCAAAAGTGTGAGTTACCTATTAAAGAGAAAATCCAGTTTCCAGCCTGTTCCATTAAGCAACATGGTTGAGTGGAGTATAATAGTTTGATTCCATATGTCTACATTTTTCTAGTAGGTCCAAATTTGCAGATCACCAAGCACAGCAGATCACACCGCTGCTACACTTACCTCCACTAGCTGGATCACAGCCTTCTAAAACATACTTCACTGTTTGTACGACCTGGAGAACTTTAATATTCACAAAATCCAGTTTGCACCTATTTAAAAAAATAAAAGTCACTCTGGCACACATACAAGGGAAGGATAAACTTTATCAGTTATTAAATACATCATCTTCCTAAGTGATTGCTAGCAGCTAACATTGCCATGTCTGCCTTCAAAGGGCAGAGGTATTTATCCAAATAAATACTACGTAGCCAACGCTGTACACTCATTACTTGCTGCATGTATAAGTAGAAATCTTTCTCTTTTTTTGGTGCATGCAGAGAGGACTGGAGTCTTTTCAGATGCCTTCTTTTTATCAAACTGAGCAGCTTAATTGTCTTCTGGGTGTTCATGCTTACCTAACAGGTCACAGGCATAACACTCTCGCATTGCCATTCATCAGTGGGCCAAGAACATTCTCAAGGGAAGTAACCAACAGTCAGAGAGCTTCTCCGATGATAATAGCAGAGATCAACAACAACTCTTCCTAATAAACTTCTCTATCTACAGAGAACAACGAACCACTTACACCCTATATTTTTGCTGCTTCGAAAAAGGATGTGCACACACTGCTGATGCTGTGGCAAAGAAACCAGTTCCTTCACAAAACCTTTCAGAGGAGAAGTGAAGAGGAAAGGCAGGCCTCACCCCTACAGCAAAGGTGTTTTAAAATATTAAAAATACTGAAACTCTGCAAAACTGTTTAAAAATAAAATCTGGGCTCTTCTTCACTACTGAGGGGGAAGGAGCAATGGTTCAAGCAGCGGGAAGGAGCAGCATTCAGCTCTGTCCCCAGGCAGCTCCTTGAATTTGGGTCTGCCCAAGCCTCAGCATGGTGGTGACATTCACTCTTCACCTCCCACCCCCAGATGCTTCTCTCTGCCCCATCAGGTGGCCCTGAGCCAGTCACACAACCACCCCCTGTGCCACTAATGAGCTGGTATAGCTCAGGCAGCTTAACTGGTATTCCCTTACGAGCTCGTTCAGCCAACATGGGAGAGCTGCCCCAGCAGAGGTAATGGGGCAGCGGTCCCAGTGGGACTGCACACCCAAGAAGCTGGGGACAGCAATGTCCTCAGCTGGCACCACTGCAGCCGTAGGGAACCAGGTTTGAGCATAGCCCTCCCGTCTCTCAGGTCATAGCCTGGCACGTCTTTGCTTGCCATTGCCAGAGTTCAGTGGAATTTCATAATTTCTCAGGGTTCCCATGAGTAAATCAGCCTGAAGGGCATATGCTGGGGGCGAAGCTGAAGACATGGGGTTGTCCAGTGATTCCACAGGAGAAATTCAGCACTTAGAATAATACAAGTGAAGGAACTACGATTTCACTACTCCCACAGCACTTTACTTGAGCATCTGAGTCCTATAACATTGTAGCAGTTGGAAAACACACCTAACGCTGCCTTTTGCTTACCAGCATGAAGTTCCCGTGGAGCACATGCACGCCACAGCAGATTATATACCAGCACACGCTATTTTGAGAACAAAGGGAAGCTGATGGAGACATGCACTTTCCCTCAATTAGGCAATAAACCATTCTTCTATTTGTGTTACATTTTGTTATGTACATTTAGTACGCGAACAGCGTCTGTAATTTGACTAATCTTTTGTAATATAACCAAAGGGAGCCACTACATTATGTTGTCTTGCTATAAGTTTCCTCACAGGAATGAATCATATTCCTTTACAGCCACCAGGACACATTTTTGCCTAGTAACGCACTGTAACTGCTAGTTTCTGAATGCTAAAGAGCAGAGAGCTGGCTGTGGAAGTATGTGGCTATGTAAATAAATATGATGCTTTCCATTTTTCAAGGGTACTTAGAGATGTGCATGGCACTCACAAAATACATTTCAAGCCACGTGATAATTATCTGTGTTTTAGCTTGTTTAACTGAAGTTTTTAATCAAGCCACTAAGATCTGCAAACCCTTTAAGAGAGGCTGAAATTAACTCAAGTGATTTGTTGTCATTTAGAAATACTTATTTTTAAAAATCACTTCACTAACAATGCAAATTCAGAAGTAGGAGAGAAAAATGAACAAATCACCATTTCGGTGGGGTTTTTAATAGTCCTCAGAGTCCCCAGAGAGTTTGTGCAAAACAAGTTCACCAAATTTGTCAAAGCCAAATAATGCTATGCAAATGCAGGTATCTTTCATTAAGCAGCAGGTAGTGTTACCTAGAGCCAAGGTAACAGTCACATCATGAAGACGACAGACTGTCTGTCAGCATGGGTATGGACCCGACGTCTCTGGGAAATACTGACCTCACGTACAAGGGGAAGAGTGCAGAGCCCTCTGAGAGGTGGGACATGCCTCGCTGGATCAGCAGAGCTGGACACCTCTGGCTTGTGTTGTGAACTGCGGCATATTCCCCATTTCAGTGAGGGCCAGTGAGCAGGGTGGGAAAAAAGGAACAGATGCAAGAAGGTTTAAGTCCTGATTCAAACTGCCTTTCTCAACTGGAAGAGTTAGAAATGGGCAAATGCTGTAACCACAAACACACCTTTCTTCAGCCACTGCAGCCTGTGACATTTGCTGTCTAGTTATAGATACACATTTCTCTTTCCTAGTGCAAGCTATAAGTACAGATCCACCAGCATCTTTCCCTTTTCCATTGAGCTGCATTCCATTAACTCTTCATAAACAGTCATGCTCTTTATTAATTTCCTTTGCTGTTATTTATTAAAACTTGTCTATTCTTATGCTGATTTCAGACGTTTCACCGCAGCAAACCTCTTCTCAAAAATTTCTTAGTTTCCTTGATTCACAGTAAAACTGTTGAATAAAATATTTAAGGAAAAAAATTCATAATAATAATGGAAAATTAATTAAGATAACATCAATAACCATATACCACCATGTATAGATAATAACTATATTCACCACACAAGCTGGGATTTTTGAGGAAGACTGCTGCCCATAGGCATGCAGTCCTCTTGCCTTCATTTGAACAACTTCCCTAGAGCGTTTGAAGTGGATAGATCAGTTTCTCAATCACATGTTTTTTTAATAAACATGCATTTTCTTGTAATACAAATTAAACCTAAATGAAATGCAAAACAAAGTATGCTTATGAGATTGAAGACTTATTTTTGTCTCTCAACCATATCCACCACTCCATCACTATCAGAAATGCAAAGCTACCTTCCTTCACTAAGCAAGTCACAAGGGGTGACTGCCAGAGGGCTTCCTGACACATTAATGAGGAAACATGATGTATGTATGAGCATGCCACAGTCTTGGTGTCCAAGAGCCAAGGAAGCAATTACCCAGGCTTGTTCACAGTCACGGAGCACATGTGTGAAAGTCACCTCTAGAATGACGTATTTCAATCTATGCTTTTTTGCTTTTACTCATATCTTCAAGGGGGAATATGATGAAACCCAAAAGACTGTGTTGCCTCTTGGTTAGGAGTGCACTGTTGTCCTACATGGGTTATCCACTCATTAGAGAAATAATATCAACAAAGTCTTGCATGTCACTGTGAGAGATTCATTCACCTTCAATGCCTGGAATAACTTTTCTCTATTCAGAGAAGAGTACAGGAGGTAGAAGTACACTCTACTTTCCAATGTTGCATCAGCCTTGTTTGATCCAGCAGTTATGGAGACTCCTAGAAACGAAGTCTGTGACAACATTGTGCAACAGAATATCTATTTTCACCTCCTATCATTAAGAACTAAGACATTTTTGTGGGAGGAGGTAGTATGAATCCTTGGAGAAAGCCAGAGACTAGTTTTGGGGTTTAGAAAATCCAGACATGGAGAAGTAGCTGGGAAATGTTTCAGCAAGACTATTAAACCTTTCGGAGTGGTACTAGAGATGGGAAAGGTCTATGGAATGCAACAGCTAGTGGTATAACATCTCTCCTTTTATGCATTGTTGGTACAGACAGTACTCACTGGCCGAGTAATGACACAGCCAGGAAAAGCAATATCTAACAGTTGCAGGTGTAATAGAAATGCTACTGAAGTTTGAAACTAGTACTGCATTCAATCACTTGAGCCCCAAGAGAGCACTGAATTTACAAGCTTCTGTTTTCACAAGATGTGTTAATTAAGATTGCATAGTTTGGAAATTGCTCTATGATAAACAGATCAGGATTTATTACATGGTATCTAATTTGCAGCCACATATGAAAGCCAAAACGGTGGAGGTTTAACAGTGACTGAAGAGAATTCTTTCTCTTTGTAGTCACGTTCTGCACGGCACAGCATACTGCACCCTTGGACCCTCCTCTACCTCCAGCACGCTCACACCTCCAGCCAGAAGATAAATATAACCCCTGAAATAGCAGGTGTTTTCACAGCTGTGTGCACAGTGTAGACACAACTTGGGGATTCAACCTTTCCCATCTCATTCAACAGGCTTCCCTGGATCACAGTGTGGCACTCTCATGTGGACCCTGATCAAGCTGTTTTTAGAGCCTGAAGAATGCAGATTACACAAAAACTCAGCAGAAAACTGGCCAACTTCACATGAGTCAGAAAGGGTGTTCAGCCTCAGACAGCTGCCAGAGTGAAAATGGATGTGCAGCACTGCATGGTTTCTGATGCTGGGAAGAAAAGCATCACAGCCTGTGTCACAGTTCAAGTGGAACAGCAGTCTCTGCAGGCTGCTGCATCTTCTCTGGGACCAGTGGATAAATGCAGATAATGAAGCAAGTGCTGCCCTGCCCTCTGCCAGGAAACACCAGCCAGCAGACCTGAGCCAGTGCACGCAGGGAAGTAGTCAGTTCGCAGAACAGACCAGCACGAAGCAACATTCCTCCTGCAAAATAGGGAAAAACAGAGCAAGCTGAGACTTGCCCGTAGGTTCAAATATCACCCTGTTGTGTGACAAGCATGTCTTTATGCCTCTTCTTAAAAATTGGGTTTGAATCTAGCTTCTCTAAATGCACTGCACTGACTTAACACACTAGACAAAACTTGCATGGGGCTTCTTATCAACAGCCTTCGATTTGCTTCAGCCTCCTTATCATCTTCATTCCCTCACAGCCCAAGTCAAGTGGGCTCACTGCATTAGGAATCACAGAGTGCTGTAGGTTTTGGGTTCTAAGAAATGCTTTTACCACAGTGCTTTGTGCTACATCCACTTTTTTTACCATCTCTATCATCTTCTTGCAGAATTTGCTAAATCACTAGTGGACAAAAGCATCCCTAGGCCCAGGCTTAGCATTGCAAGCTTCTCTTTCTCCCATTAGTCAGGATTTTCTATAGTTAGGCTTTCTCACATTTCAGGTTATTTATTTTAAAATTAATCCAGCAGGTGTTGTGAAAATAATTATGAATAGCATATGGTTTCATTCAACCAATTTGGCTCTCAAAACAGCCAAATGTTGATCATACCCACTCTATAGAAAGGCCTCCGCTGGCACAGTTACTATGAGGCACAGCCACAGAAAGTAAGAAGCCTCATCAAAAATGTCCTTGGTGCACAGCGAGGCAGGCATCCGTGTATAAGACTCTGTATCACATAGCGTTGTTCTTTTCAGCCATTCTTTTACTTTTCTGCAATTAGTTTGCAACACGATGGTGAGGGCAGGAAAGTGTGTTTTAGGGTATGCTTGGAATAACTGATGCATTAGGGGCTAGATCTAGTAATCCCTACTTGTAATCCCCTTCAGGCTCAACACAAAGAGAAGAAGAGCTGAGCTGAACACTGCTGGGAGTTCTTGTATTTGCAGACTCTATTATAGATTTAAAATATCAAAGGCAGAAACTCAATGGACCCTCCTCAAACGATGGGTGGACAATTAAATAATCCCAAGAAGTCTGCCAGGAAGCGGACTTGTCACATGTAGCACCCCGCTGCCTTTTTCACTTCCATTTTAACTAAAGCTGCAGGTTCATTTAATTATCTAAGTGAATAACTTAATGATAAATTCCATTCCATCTCTGAGAGCTGAGTAATTCAGGAGAATTTTAATAGGGAATAATAGACCACATTTTTTAAAAATTCACTTTGATTCCATCTCATCTTTAATTAAGTCAGTTCTGGAAAGCTTCAAGTTATAAAGGTTATTGAAAGATGTTGGCAAATTCATCAATTAGCATTAAAGTCTAAAAAAAATACATAGGTCCAATTTCAACACAGGCATTAAAGTAACCTTAAAGAAAACTGCATGTCATCAAAGTATCACTACATATTAGTTTGAAATGTAAAAATAACCCAGTATTAACTGTAAAATAAAGACTTCTATTTTTAAATTGCACTTCCAGTAAATTTGCTTTAGCCAAAGAAAAATAACGTTGTTTTTCCACCTAGTAACTAAAACTTGATAAATAAAGAAATTTTCAGGTTTTGGGGGATGAACTTTGGAAAATGGTTTGTCTCCAAATAAATCAAACAAAATTTTTCTTTTCAAGTTGCCACTGAGACAAGCAAACAAGAACACTTTGGTTGGAGTCAGCCTACAAAATCATTTGACTTGAAAGGTCATTTAAATCCATTTACTAACATTTGCTGTTGGATCAAATTTGAAACGGAGAAGCTGTTTAATAAGAAGTCAACATTTCAAATAAAAAGTCAGTCAGTGCTTCCAAATAAGAAAGTGATTATTTTTTCCCCTCAATTGAAACAATTCACTAACCTTTCTCTGAATTCACAGCACACATCCATTTTTTGGGGTTGATTCACTCTGTTGAAAATCCTTCACCTAGAGCTAGTTGAAACCACTTTCAAGGAGTTACCTCACCAGTTATCTAAAAGCATTGCTTGAATACCATCCAAATTGAATGGATCAGATGAGCCTGGCAGCTATAAACCTCTACCAAAATGCAACGCGTTTCTCATTCAATAATGGTACCCTGGGTTTAGCCGAACATCTCCTGGGACGTTGCCTGCAGCAGAGGTGAGGGAAGAGCCAAGAGCCCCAGGGCTCTACCCTGCCCCCAGCTCTCAGCCAGAAGGCTTTTCTCCAGCCGAAAGAAGCCAGTGGAGTCTCCTGCAGACGTTAATCAGACTATAAAAGCATTAGGCTGCTTACTGCTCAGTAGGGTTGCTACAGAGATAGTCTAGCAGGGGTGCACTGTTGGCTGTTGATACTTTATGCAATGACAAGTGCTCATAAAAATAAATGAATATATTTAGAATTATTTTACAAATACATATGGGAAATATGCACTGCACCTGCTCTCATGGAATGGGGCTGCACTTAGTAAACATCTTGTGGAATCACATTTTCAGCCTAAATGGATTAGTACTTAAATTTATTATCTTCTTAGTCCAGACTGGACAGGACCAGAGCTGAGGTCCCTTGGGGAAACTTGTCATCCCTAATCATCCCATCAGCCAAGAATAAGACAGAATGCAGATCTCAAACTAAATGCAGCTGTACAGTATCCTAAGGGCTGGTTTGTGCCTGGCTCCAGGCCTGATGACCAGAAATACTCACTCTCCTGTTTCCCAGCGAAGCAAGCTTCCAGCAGCTAGACAAGCCCTGGCTAGTTTCCTGCTGTTGTGAAAATTGACTCTACGTCCACATGCCTGGCGAAAGTGTATTTTGTCCTTGTGACAACCCAAGGTCAGAAAAGGTAATTTATAAATAGTCATGACTTAATATGAAAATTAAAGCAAACCTTGCACTGAATTTGCATACATTTGGGGTTTGGGGATTTTCAGCCTGTTCCAACAAGCAAGATTCCTCATAAATTCCAGTTCAGACAAGAACCCTCAACATCAGTACCATCCAAAAGCCATGCAGGATTAGAAGCAAAACAATATCTGGAAAATGGCATTATACATCAACATTCCCTGCTAACATTCAGATATCTGGTTATTTCCACATCACAAGCCTTATCTACCTCCAAAACAGAAGAAAGTCACAACTAGCATACAAGACCTGTGGGCTATTTATCATCCTCAGGTTATTCACAGAATCATAGAATGTCCTGAGTTGGAAGGGACCCACAAGGATCATCAAGCCCAACTCCAGTCCCTGCACAGGACAACCCCAAAATTCACACCATTTGTCTGAGAGCATTGTCCAAGTGCTTCTTAAATAACATCAGGCTTGGCACAGTGACTACCTCCCTGGGGAGCCTGTTCAGGTGCTCCACCACCATCTGGGGGAAGAAACTTTTCCTAATACCCAACCTAACCCTCCCCTGGCACATCTCCCTGCCATTCCCTCGGGTCCCGGCATTGGTCACCAGAGAGAAGAGATCAGCGCCTGCCCCTCCTCCTGCCCTTGGGAGGAAGCTACAGAGCACCATGAGGGCTGCCCTCGGCCTCCTCTGCTCCAGCTGAACAAATCCAGTGACTTCAGCCGCTCCTCGTATGGCTTCCCCTCTAAACCTTTCACCAGCTTCACGGCCCTCCTCTGGACATTCTCTAGTGAACTAATAGTTCACTACTATAGTAGTGAACTAATATATTGTGGCACCCAAAACTGCACCCAGCACTTGAGGTGAGGCCGCACCAGCGTGGAGCAGAGCGGGACAATCCCCTCCCTCACCCGGCTGCAATGCAGGGCTTGATGCACCCCAGGGCACGCTGTTGGCTCATGTTCAACTGGCTGTTGACCAGAACCCCCAGATCCCTCTCCATGGGGCTGCTCTCCAGCCTCTCGTTCCCCAGTCTCTCTGTACAGCCAGGGTTGCCGTGCTCCAGGTGCAAGATCTGGCCCTTGCCCTTGTTAAACTCCATATGGTTGGTGATTGCCCAGCCGTCTAATTTGTCTAGACCTCTCTGGGTCTAGACAAATTAGACAAGGGTCTTTCTACCCTTGAGAATGTCCTCCCAGTTTTGTGTCATCAGGCCTGCACCCAAGTCATTTATGAAGAGATTAGAGTACTGGCCCTAGGATGGGTCCCTGCAGAACACCGCTAGTGACTGGCCACCAGCCTGATGTAACCCCATGTACTATGACCCTTTGAGCCTGACCCATCAGCCCATTCCTCACCCACTGCATTACGTGTTTAGTCCAGGAGGAGACTGTGAGAGACAGTATCAAAAGCTTTACTGGAATCCAAAAAGAATACATCGACTGGCTTCCCTTGTTCAACTAGGTGGGTAAATTAAGTTTGTTAAGCAGGACTTTCCCCTCATGAACCCATGGTGGCCGGGACCAACGACCGCATTGTCTTTCAGGAGTTTTTCGATAACTCCCAGAATAATCTTCGTAAAATTGCCAGGCACAGAAGTGAGACGGACAGGCCTGGACTTACTGGGGTCATCCCTTTTGCCATTCTTGAAGACTGGGACAACACTTGCCAGCTTCAGGTCAACTGGGACTTCTCCAGATTCCCAAAAGCACTGAAAAATCATTGTGAGAGGTCTTGCTATGACATCAGCCAGCTCTTTAAGTACCCTCAGATGAATCTCATCAGGCCCCATCAACTTACAGGGATCCAGCTGGAGTAGCAAGTCCTGCACAAGTTCAGGGCTAATTGGGAGTTTAACATTCCCACAGTCATGATTCACTAGCCCAGGGCTCTGGGGTCCCAGAGCCCACCATCAGGTTGAAGACCAAGGCAAAGAAATTATTAAATGTCTCTGCTTTGTCTATGCCCCTGTTTGTGAGGTGACCATGCTCATCAAGTAACGGGCCAATGTTATTTCTGGCCTGCCTTTTGCCATTAACATATTTTAAAAAGCCCTTTTTATTGTCACTCACAATACTGGCCAGCTTCAACTCCAATTGAGCTTTGGCCACATGAATTTCCTCCTTACAGTGGCAAACAACATCTCTCTGGTCATGCCATGTAACCCATGTAATCTGACCTTGCTTCTACTGCCCATATACTTTCTTTTTTTGCTTTATTTCTAAAGGAAGTTCCCTGCTCAGCCATGCCGGCCTTCTGCCTCACCTGCTTGACTTCCTGCATTTTGGGATTGCCTGCTCCTGTGCTCTTAGGAGGTGGTACTTAAAAAGTGGCCAAGCACTGATGGACCCCAGCTCCTTCAAAAGCTTTTCCCCAGGGGACCTTTCTAAGCAGTTCCCTAGGCAACCTGAAGTCTGTTCTCCTCACATCCAGAGTTGAGGTCTTTCTGGAAATTTTCCTCCTGCTACCATAGGTTTTAAACTTGACTGTTTCATGGTCGCTGTAGCTAAGGCAGCCACCAATCGCCACTTCACCCACAAGACCCTCTCTGTTAATGAGCAACAAATCAAGGGAGGCACCTTTTCTGGTTGGTTCCCTTACTACCTGAACCAAGCAGTTATTGTCCAGATGGTTTAGAAATATTTTGTCCCAGCTGTGTGCTATTCCCAGTTGACATCTGGCAAGTTGAAGCCCCTCATAAGGACAAGGGCAGATGACTTCAAGGCATCCCTTAGTTCTTAAAGAATAACTCATCAGTGTCATCCTCCTGGCTGGGTGGCCTATAGTAGACTACCATGACAACATCCACTTTGTTTGTCTGTTCCTTTATCCTTACCCAGAGGCTCTCAACTGTGCCATCGCCAACTGCAAGCTCCATGCATTGCAGCTCCTCTACATACAATGCCACCCCCTCCTCGCCTGCCCTGCCTATCCCTTCTGAAGAGCCTGTAACTATCCATCATGGCACACCAGTCACAAGACTCATCCCACCAGGTTTCACTTATGCCAGTGATGATTCATTTGGCTTCCTTCTTTGAACAGAGGAATGCTGAAACTGCCTAATGCTAAAGCGAGGACTACGTGCACAAGGTCCACCCTGTCCAGGAGGAGCTGCTGTCACCACAAAGGTGAGCTGCTTTCTAACTCCACAAGGGAAAGCCCACAGGCACAAGCAAACCACATGAAAAACCTCCCCTTTTTTGGAACTAACTTCAGTCTTCAGCATAGGCCAGACTGGGTCTGCCCTCTGTACCCACTGCCAAGAGGAAAAGGCAGTGCACACTTCACCACAAAAGCCAGCCCACAGCCAGGGAACAAAAGCCTTAATCAGACCAAAAGTATGTGGGCTGGTGGCATTAGCCAAGCCTGGCACTGCAAGTCAAGAAGAAGAGGAGGTGTCTGTTTTGAATAGATAAAAAGACACAAGAGGAAGAGACACAACAACGTTCCTTGGAGCTGTTGGGTTATTCCTCCTGCAGGAGGAGAGGATGCTCCTGGTGCAGGCATGGTTCCTCTGAGCACACCAATAGGGAGGGATTGTGCAAGAGCCCCTGCAGGGGTGGGGAGCACCATTCACCCCCTCCCCACCTCCCTCCCAAGGAGGAACTGTTCCTCTCTGAGCTCTCCACAATCCAGTGCCACCATCAGATGCTCCCAACAGGGGCACAGGGACAACACCCACAAACGAGCACTGTGCTGGGGCAGCATGCATACAAGATTCCCCAGGCTGTGTGTGCAAACGGGAGAAGAGAGTACCCAGGGCAGCTGAGCAACTGGAACACTTCAGAGAAAATGCAGAAGGAATAAGAGACTAAAATGAGATGCAAAGCAAAAGAATAAACAAGCACAACCTCCCCTTGTGGGCTTTATAGAAATACCAGGTTTGTCTTGCTTTCAGACTCTGAAATAGTCCTTACTGCTAAAGGCTGTGGCTTTTGCTTATTTGTTTGTTTTTAAATAAGGCTAGGTTTTTTTTCAATGCCTAAATATCCAGTCAACACTTTTGTGAACTGTTTAAGTGAGATATTCTCCCCAGACTCTGAGAACTCAGCCCATCACCTCAGAATCAGGGAGCAGCTCAGTATCTCATGTCTCCCTACTTGAAAATACATCCCCTCACACGTGAAGGGAAGCAGTCAAATTCACTTCTTGGATTTGACATGGAGGGGGTCCTCCAATTTCTCTTGGCTTGCCTTGCTGGGGAGTTCGTGATACTGATATCTGGCTGCTCTTTGATTTTGGAGGTGTTACATCTATTTGGCTCAAGCTGGTGTTTTCCTGTTAAGGGTGAGTAGATGATCTTCACAAATACAAAGCACAAGCTCATGAAACCTGAAGGTTAACCTGGGCCTTTGCTTTAAGCTTCGTTGCATTCCCAAGCTTGGCAAACAGCACATCTTGTGTGCGCTTTTTTGCGGTTGCTCAAGAGCTCACTGGAACAGTCTGGGCACTCTGCCAGACCTAGGTGATGGGAGGGGGAGAATAGGCATATGCAGAGTCATTGCCCATCTGTTTTCCCCTTGTAGTTTATACTAGATGCCTGGAAGGAAATCAAAAGGCAACACAGCTATCAAACCTGATGTCTTTTCTTCCCCTCCTCACTTGTAGTCCATCATTTCCTCTTTTGTCACCTTGAGAATCATCTCCTCCCTTGAAGAATCCCCCTCTAAAATGAAAGTGATGAAATCCCCTCCTCCAAGGCATGCACTGGTTACAGACTCACTGCTGACATTCGCATCCCTTGCTGAAGCCACTGAATGTGCACGTGTACCCACCCTGACTTCCACCAGGACCCCCAGCTGCCGAGCACCATGCAGAGCCGGTGAGCACCTCGTCACTGCTGCACCCAGGGAGTGGACAGTATCCCCAGTTCTTCATCTCAGGAAAGTTGTGCAGGCTTTACAGAGTGCAGAGGTATTCCTACTTAAAGCAGGGAGGTCAGATGTTACAACTTGTCTCCAAGTCCCACAGCCTGGAGAAAGTCCTCAGGGCAGGAGACAGATCCTTGTCCAGGGCACAGGACTCTTCACATCTACCCCATTTCCAGCACAGGGCCTTCTGCATCATCTCCCATGCCCCACCAGAGGGGACATGCCATAACCGTCTTCATTCCTTAAGCTATTTATTTTGAAGTCTGTTGTACCAGAGCTAGACTTCATCAGTACCACCATCCTGGTTTCACACACATCCAGACCGGGCACTGCCAATGTAAATGTCAGTGCAACTCATCCTGCCCTCAGCACACAGCTGCATTCCCAGCGGAGGAAGCCAGCTGCAGCAGGCTGATCCCACACTTGTCTCCTCTACCTTAAAAATAAAACTATCAGCGTCAACATCAGTAACAGGAAGTTCAATTTAAAGGATCAACAACCTGATTCAGTACCAACCTTAGATACCTCGCCCATGTGACACAGCTCATTAATCACAGTTTGCATGATTACTATAGGAATTTGACTATGTATGTCCATGCACGGACCTATGCAGAAGCCTGTAATTTGCTATATGATTTCAAGCACACTAAAGGGCTATCACAGGAATTTTTCACTAAAGCATCTACAACTCTTCTTAGAAACATTTTTCTTCACAAATTTTCTTCACAACAAGTGATTTCTGCCTTAGCTGGCTTTGGGCCATTGGGATGGGGGACTGTTTTTCTAAGGAGATTCTTGAAAGCCCGAGGGCTGGGTTTGCCGAAGAGCAAAGCTGTTACCCAGAGTCAATCCATAAACAGGGCTCACGCAGCACCCATGGCCAGGCAGGGGTGATGACCACCCAGCCTCTGCTGAAACAACTTTACATGTAGCTCTAGCCTGCTGCGCTGGAAAAGGAAAAATCCACATCCAACTGAAGTACAGAATATGTTTGGCAATGGAATAAATTCTTAACAATGAACCAGTCTAGACATGGAGATATCTGGACACAGAGAACCTGCCACCCTCCCAGCAGCTTCTTCTAGCTGCTGATAAAAAGAAATTGCTCCTAATTTGTCCAGTTTCCCTTCTAATCAGTCCCTCTCATCATTACTTCTGTTGCTACATAAAAGAGCCCTTTCAGCACCAAGAACCATCTCCATGAAGGCATTAGCATGCTCTAATCAAGTGCCCTTGGAGTTTTTCCATTAGCTAAACAAAGAACATCTGCTTGACTTTCTTGCTGCCAGGCTGTTTTCTTGTCTCTGGTTATTTTCTACCTGCTCTGGACCTTTTCTAGTTTATTTTAAGCACACAGATGGTGACACGCTCCCCAGCAATGGTCCCAGCAGCAGCATGGGCAGGGACCACAACCCCTCCCTGCTCCCACACCTTAATTCCCTGCTCAGTCACCCAGGTCTGCTAGTCTGTTTTCCTAACTAGTCTGCCTCACAATTAGCAAGGAGAGAAAAGACAGCAGCAAAAAAAAAATAAGCATTGTATGAAAGATTCCTGTTCATCTCAGCATATTTCTCTGCTTTTTAGCAATTGACCCCGATATTTAAAAAGGAGGAAGTATGTACTAACGACAGTTATCCCTGCAGTAATTGCCTTAATCCATCTAAGCAAAATTCCTGTAGTTATCAATCATTACAAGTTGTCATTACCCTTTTCTCTTTCTGATCTGCCATGCCAGAGGCATCTCCAACACCAATATGCAAAATTTTCCTACATTCAAAGAGCCTGTTCAAAACCATGGTATCAGAGCTACATATTTACCAGACGCATACAGCAAAACCATGCATTTTCATGGACTGTCAATCAATCACCTCAGAGCACTTTCAGTGATAAATTAAGCCTCATGCTTGTTTGCAAGATAGTGAAAGTTATTGTTTTCCACTTCAATAGATGCACAAAGAGGTGTGAAAGTCAGAACACACCATTCACATAGCAACAGATATATCTAAGGACTCCTGTCTTCAATTAATGGCTTAAACAGCTGTGCTACGCTCCTCTCCAGGAAGAAACATTGCTGCAGTCAAACTGCTGGAAAACTGGGGAAGTCCAGGAATATTTATTTTGGTGAATTTTATCCCTGAACAGTGTAACATGCCAGACTGTAAATAGTATGCTTTTAAGCAATAACTGGAGTCTTTTATGAACTTATGACCACGGTAAAGGTATGGTTTGCAGCTTGTGTTATCAACAGAAAGGAATACAGCACGCTCAAGAGTATCCAGTTCAGTGCCTTATCTGGGACTCCACGAGTCTGTCTTTGCAGAGCAACACTTGCCAACAATAAAAACAAAGCCCACAGTTTTTCCTGAAGTCTGTATAGACAGCAGGCACTTATGCATGACTTTAAGTGGTTTTAAATTGGCTGCAGCAACAAGCCCAAGGGCATGGATGAAGGTGTGACAGTGGAGACCTGGAGGAAATAAGTAAGGACAAAGGAGCTGCATACAGCACAAAATCTAAATAGGGGAGAGACAATGGAAATGACCCATCCCAGAGCCCAGAAGCTGAAGTCTCACCATCAAAAGGCACCCTTAATCTCTTAACGCATTAAGGGATTCGGCAGTCCTCACAACTGTCTAAACATTTAAAGGTTAGTTGCAACCAAGATCTTTCAATGAAGTTATGCCAGAGAATAAAGGTTCAGGAAATGAAACCACCATAATTAAGAGATTGATATCAGATTCACATCTCCCAAGAGCTTTGTACAGTGCCTAACACTGACTCTTCAGCTGTTCTCTAGGATTCAAAACGATACAAAAAAATACATGTGTCTCTGAGGCTGAAGGCTTAAAAAACCATCACATGATTTCTACTGGGTCTACTTACTAAACCCAGGGCTATTTTTGGAAGACTGTAGCCATTCCTTTAAAACTCCTGGATGAATAACAGCACCCCAGATACACATATTTGAATCTTCTTTTCTGTGGCTATTTTGTTACTTTTGCTTCTCCTGCAGACTCTCAAAGTCCCTCAGTGATGCACAAAAGGGTATGCCAGGAAAAGCTACGTAGACGGGGAGTCAGTCGCTTCTCTCTACAGCAGACATGAATCTGGCTTGGTCACTTGTGGCAGCAGTAGACTTCATCATACCTGTATTTCTGTGTTTCCATACTGCCTTGGTTGGCTGCTGACGAGGACCTTTCCTGAGATAAAAATAACTGGGAAAGACACAGAAAACTCCTGGATGTGACATCAGAAATTGCTGGGCGTGATAGATAAGAGTGCAAGAAGCTGATGAGCTTTACAGACGGCACGGTTAGGAATGGCTGGATTCATGGGTGGTGGCAGAGGAGTTACATAAGAAATGGCCAAATTTCGTATAATCGAAGGGGAGTATTGAGAGCAGAGTCTCGCAAGGCCAGCATTGCCCAGATAATCACATCAATAATATCAGCTGCAAACCTGATAGCCATGACATTTCCAAGCAGAGCACACAACAATTTCATGCCTTAGTTCTGCCAGAATCAACTCATTTATTTAGCATCCAGCCCATTTCGTACACAGGAGCTGTGAGAAGAGAGTGGGAGCAAAGCAGACAAAACCCAGCTCATCTGCAGGTCGTCTGCCTGCTTGAGATAACCTGTATGTAAACCTAGAAAATATTATCTTAATCAACTGGGGTCTCATAGCTCAAAGTCTCCTACTTGGACAGCATTAGCCCCATTGAATAGGGCAAGGACAGGCTGATGTGTGGGGCTGGCATCCCAAACCCAGAATTTATTGTCTCTTGGTTCACTCTCTTTCATAATAAGCAGCTCTCTTCAAAGCCCATGACCATTTTAAGAAAAAAAAGAGATGCCCCAGAGCAGGCACAAGAACATGATCTTAGCCAGAGAAGATCACTTGGACTAAGCTCAAGCACATCAAGTCCAGTTTTTCCCCTGCTGTCTTTACACAAGTGCCTAGCAGATGTAAGATCAGAGCTTTGCTAATTCAAAATAGGAGGAAACGAAGACTGTAAGGGGAGGGGAAGGAAAGAAGCATTGCTATCCTATAGAAAGCATTACTGTTGGGCCAGTGACATTTCACTTGGATGGAATCAGATCTTTGCTTGATTTTCAAAATGAAATCAGAAAGCAGGTTTAGCCAGGAACACCTCTATTTTCAAAGCAAGTCAAGAAATAATTTGGATTTTCTTAGGAATATTCATAGCTCAGAACCTCTCCTGTGACATCCTGTGTGCCAGAGTGTTAGGACTCTACCTATTTCAAAATGCTTTAAAAGCCAATTACCAGAGTAACATCTAAGTGCTTTGTTCCAATTTCACATTGTGAGGGAAGAAGAATCTATATACACGAGACCTTTTCCATTCCTGAAGAGCTGAGAAATGAACTTTTGGAATTGCCTTTTAAGACAGGGACTTTTTACCTGCTTTACACACTTTTTGCACTACTGCCAAGTTCAGGGACTAGCTTAAACTAAAACATAGAAGTTCAAATGAATCCTTGCAACATATTCTCTTACTAGAAGCCAGGTAGTTTCTTCCAGGTCTGGTAACACTCCAGACATGTTCTGTGTGGAAACTGCCCAGATGCCAAGAAACCAGAGTCCTGCTTTTTACTGCTTCTTATAGCGAGTCTTGGTCAATTTGTTACCCCCAGGAGGGAAAATGCTCACTTAGTCTCGATCTCATTTCTCATTAGCAAGATTGCTAAGTGAAATATCTGACTTCAGATCCAGAAGGGCCACTTGCAAAGGGAAAGGTTGATAAGCAACCAGCAGGAAGAGTCCTCAGCCTCTATATATCACAAGGCGTATACAGTGGAAATTCCAGTAACGATGTGGACTGCTAAAAGTTGTGCTGAATCTTTATATCTGGGAGGAGTCAGAGAGGGAAAGAAGCAGAAATGCAATTTGGCTGCTACATTTAGCATTCAATTCACCACTCACGTAACAAAGACAAGACATCATTTTTCCAATTAACTTAGCAAGTAAAGAACCAGTGATTAATACTAAGTGATTGCATGTTCTGTTATGTGATGTTAACAACCCTCTAAAACTAAGAGTTGGTTCCAGGCACGGCAGTCACTTGAGACAGTTCCTTCAGATCCACGGAGAGCCCTGTGAGAGATATCAAGATCAAACTCAGGAAATTAGCTTTCATCTGTAACCAATAGCAACGCAAAAATTTTATGGACTTCAACTAAGCCTGAAAAATAAGCCCCATTCCGTTTCACTAGCTTTTCAAAAGTGATCAGGGCAGCATTTTGGAGTGATGGATTCATGGGAGCCCCATCTGAGCTCAATTTTAGAGATGCAGATGATTCCACTGTGAGAAGATAGAGTGCTAAAAGTTAAGGGTGTCTATCTTAAAAGACACCTTTGATGAAATCCAGCCTAAGTTCAAATGGGACAAGATTGCTTTTATGCGGCTGTTTGCAGTACAAGACATCTAGCATCATACACTCATGCAGCATCACTGGGAACAGCATCACCTCTATACAATATACAAAGCAGAAAGCTGCTTCAGCAGGGGTTGCTGGGAGGTAAACAGGAATGTCACAGTATAGAAAAAAAGGTATGAGAATTACTAGGGCATAACAAGACTGCTGCAATGTTAATTTTATCTAGCATCTATGGGGAATATCACATCTGCACACCAACACAAGGAGTCCTGCCTGCTTGGATGGAAAGGATCTGCTTCACGTACATGTGCACGCACACAGGTATGCATAGGGACTGACATACAAAACTCAGCTCCTTTTCTACAGGGGACCTACCCCAGAGGGCTCTCCCTAAGTTCAGACTTCGGGGGCTGATGGGTGAGAAGGGAGTAGAGCCCAGGCAGCATCACCTCTCCATACCTGGGAGCAGCCACCGCTGGCAGACTGAGCTGAACGGCTTCCCAGGTCCTGCAAAGACACATTTGCCATGAACAGTGGTACTCCACAGGGTAGCAAAGGTGAGCCTAAAACTTCATCTCCACAAGATGAAGATCAAGAAGAGCTCATACAACCTTGCCCAACAGAAACAACAGCAAAACAACCAGCCCATAGCAGACATGAGAGATGCTCCTTAATGCACTTCTGGAAAGTGCCCTGCTATTGTACAGACAGTACCTGCTCAGCTCAATACCTCGTACAGAACAGAAAGCAGGCAGTGCGAAGGTCATTTGGAAATTAAATTCTAAAAGAGACACTATGCATTTAAGAATTCCCAGCCTCGGGAGGACAGAATTGAGTTGTTTATTCAGGAGAAAGTATGTCTGGCTAACATTGAGTTTGCATTTAATTGGCACTGATGAACAATAAAGTTGCAAACTTCTTTCACTAGTGCATGAATGTGCTGAAAACAATCTGCCACAGAACATTATATAGAAAATACTGTCCTTCAGACTCATGCAGCCTTCTGCCATGTGAATCACAGCCCATTTAACAATGACATTGATGCTAGGCTTCTCAGAGGACGGAAAGGCAGCTCTGATCACTACACACTAGCCAACATCATTAGGGTCAATTACCCTATTAGCACTGAAACAGACCTTATACGTGAACAGGCAGCTTCAATACTCTTCAAGTGCCGCTTTCACCTAGAAATCAAAAATGGGCACAGCTACTTGCAACCAGCACTCAGCACCTAGCAGAATTGTGTCCCTAATTAGTGTTTAATAAGCTGGTAATTGTAATGGCAATGGTCTCATTAGCCTGATGCCTCATTACTGTGAGCACAGATCAAGTTGAGAAAGCCAGTCAACCTTACAAACCTTTCCAAACAATGAGACCAGAGCTGATTAAAGCAAGCACTGCTTTTGTGGCAGCTCCTAATGAAAAGTGCATTCATAGCCAATGGGAAACCAACAGTAATTTGTGTCAGTCTTTTTAAGAACATCTTTAGTAAGAGGCATGGGACCAGGAAGTTTGTTAAAACCAAATAAATCCCTAAAATAGAATGGAAAAATTTGTAGTCAGCACTACAAAAATCAGGAACAGTGGACTGGAACAATGTTTGCTCCAAAGACAGGTCATGGAAATTACTAATGACTGCTCATTGTAAAATCTCTAAAGCAGACCAACACATTTCTGAATCACGAAGAAGTTAATGGCCTTTGGTTACCCGTTATGTTTATTTAAGCTGTCACTTCAGGTATACACTTGGGCACTGCTCAATAGCAGGTGAAATCATGCTGGATTTTGACTGCCGTGTTCAACTTGCCTTTCAAACAAACGTCTGTCTAGTGATTCTCATCTACCTCTGTTTGTACAAGGTCATAGGTACAGGTCGAAGATACAATTGTGCATTTATTAATAATAGAATTGCAATGTTTTATAAATATTTTTTCTTTTTATTTCAGGACTTTAGAGAAAAAACAGTTTCATGAACAAAATTGGAGTATAGATGCCATCTCATGTCAGGCAATCCTCTAGCTGCCAATCAATTAAGTATTTCTAAATGCAAATCAAGACGGTGAACAATAGAGCCTAGAGGCCTCGCCTTCTTTCAATTGAGAACACCAATTTTACTGAGGCTAGGATTTTGCAGCCAGTCATTTTACATCGTCTTTTCACCACAAGGAAGCAATGAAAGCAGAGAGCTGGTAAAATGAATTCAAAAGAATTGACTCATTAAAAATAAATATCGAAATGGCTTCAGCAAAACCAAATCACTACCAAAAAGGACATTCTGGGCTTGATTTCTGGGTATCCAACTAGAGAGTTTTAAAAGTTCATCCAAGCAGTTACCAAGGCACAGATATATATGAAAAGTCTTGTACAGAAGGGAATTGAAAATCTTCAAGTCGATAGTATTATAATGGATTAACAACAATTTTTCTGTGGTAAAAAGATGCCTGCAGAACAAATCTTTATATAGACTGCCTTTCAGTCAAAAAAAACCTGCAATGACCTACCACAGAGAGCAAACTGTGCTGTTACCCTTGTGAATCATTTTACACTGGCACAGGACGTATATGCACCGATGCCTTGGAGCAGCAGTCACCAGTTACACACTGTATGGATCGTCACCAATCTCCCTCAGGAGCTGTTAGGTGACTGTTAAGAAAAGTAGCAATGCTCATGGCCACCAAAAATTAAGAAATCCCTCAGGAGCCTGAAAATGTGATTTTTCAGCAGTTAAGGGGGTCTTATTTATTAAGCTCACTTCAGCACTAGAGCCATTCTCCTCCACAGATGCTGGTATCTACCCGATTCTGCAGGCAGCTGGTTCAGGAAGGGTACCCAGCACAAAACCACTAGCCTGGTTTTGCTGTGCTATTTGTTTGTTTAGTTCCCTGAACCAGTTCACCTTGGGATCAAAAAAAAGAAAAAGTAAAAGAAGCACCAATATCATCACTTTGAACATCAGTTGTGTGCTTACAGAGCTGACAGTGAATAAAAAGCACCACTTAAAGATGCTAATCCACACAGAGAGACCCTTAAAGATGGCCCAAGACTGGTACAAGAGAGTAAAAAGGAATTTTACCCATGCAGTTAATACAAAAGAGGGACAAAGAGCTGTGATGTGAGGAAGCCTTTCTGCCTGCTACTGCTTTTATACCCCAGGCAATGAGAAATCTAGCAGTGAGAAGATTCAATAAGAAAGTCTTTGTGAAAGGCTCAGTTGGCCTTCAGAGAGCTTGTTTCATTGGAGCAACCTCATGACTTAGGTCTGACGAAGGGATTGCTACCAGTACGCCCCCGTGGTGAGCTGCCCCATGCCTGCACTGTCAGACCAGCTACAAGAGCAGCCCCCACGGGCAGCAAGAACCCCAACTGTGGCAGGCAGGGCACTGAGGCACCCAGGCAGGTTTGGTTCTTGGTCTGCCTGCACTTTGTCTTGGGACACCACTCATTTCTGGGACAATCTCAGCAAAACTCATTGTCTGGGATAACTGGGCTGGTTCAGGCTTTGGTGACTGGCTTCTGTTGGTGTCCACATCTCAGAAGATGAATGTACTTCTCCTCCAGGCAGCTTCAGCAGAAAAGAACCTACAGGGGCAGGCAGGGGTGCATTGGCGGTGCTGCTTCTGCAGCAGCGCACTCCCAGGCCACCTCTGACAGCAGAGACTCCACTCCCAGCTCCTCAGGATAGAGAAATGCAAAGATTACTCCGTCTTTTCATTTGTTTTAGTGCCACAACAGCTAAGCACAAAGCTGTAGTTTTGTCTGCTTCAGCTTTCTCCCCCAAACCAAAGCTGTGGAGACTGCCACCTCCTCAAACTCCCACCCACACTCCAAGAGTGCTCAGAGAAGGCATACAGACCTGGAGGGCTGCCAACACACCAGGGGTTGACCATCAAGTGATGCAACACCTTTAACAAAAATCCTTTCACTGGGTGTTGGAGGTCACTGTGTGGACCTGCCACGTTCCTCACATTAGGTGGGAAAGCAAGAGCTTAGCATACAGTACCTTCTTCCAGCTACAGAAGAGGCTGCACTAGTCTGGCCCATAAACTGACCAGGAGTGGACAATGTGCCCATCAGCCCCTGTGGTACTCTTGTCCACACACTGCACATACTTTTGTGGAGTTTTACCAGTGGAAATTACATCCAATCCTCTTAATTTCCCGCATTACACAAAGCAAGGAAGGAGCAGCTTGTATGGCTTAATACCTCGTCCTGATGTCAGGTGACTGTTTTTTATCGCATTGGTATGAAACCTCCAGGTAGCAGCCAAATCTATGGGGCACCACAGGAGCGGTGAGAGGAACATCAGAGTCAGGACAGGATCTGTTCATCTGGCAGTATCTACCACCTCCACATCCCTCCGTGGGGCAGAAATGCAGGGGAAACATGATCTGAGAAAGCCAATTCCAGCAAATGAACGTGCTGTATCAGCACAGCCAGCTATGCTATGCAACTGCTCTTCTGAAGGAAATAACTCATTACCAAAAGCATCATTTCTAGAGACCAAGCGGCACCAGCCCAGCTGTCTCTGCTGCAGTATTTAGAAGGTGCAATCTCCATCAAAACCATGCTGTGCATCAGGGAACACAGCCTAAACCAGACAATGTGATGGATAGCAAGGCAGAGAGGATGTCAAAATACAACAAATATGACCTCAAGCTTTATTTATTTAATGAAGCAAGATGATCTTGCATTCATACTCTGTGCAGCATCATCTATGGGGTTGCAGAGCCGGTAGGGCTGGTAAGATGACAGACAGGAACCCTGCTCTGTTAAATATCCAAAACTGAGAATGACAAAAAGCAATTATGTCCTCTTCATGGGTGCAGAATGCAGGCTTAGCATAACTTTTGAAATGTGACTTTTAGTCAAGTACCTCAATACATGGAAAAGCACCTAGAGTACTAGACTATTCTGGCTAAAAAGTATCTGACATTGACCTCCACTGATTTCAGCATAATTTCCATACTCAGATATTTTATATTTTTTTTAGCAGTTGAAGTAGATACTGAAGTGACTGGGTATGGCTGAGATGCAGCAAGAAGTGAATACAAGTTTCCAAAATCATTGGCATACTCCCTCTCAGTCCCCTGCTCTCCCCCCTTACCATACTGCAATTGGTCTCCAAAAACTGTATTCCGATCTCCATAATCTGTGCAGATTCAACAGTTGGGAGCACGGGGAGCTCTCACACCCCCAGGCTCCCTAAATAGCCAAAGAAATGGAGAAGGGGCAGCAAAGCAAGAGCAAGTCAAGAGACTACAAAACAAGCAAGGATGGCCCAGAAAAGGCAACCTGCAGGTAAAACTGGGGTCAGCAAAGCACAGCACTAGGATTTACAGCCTTTGTGGGTTCAGCTTCCAGAAACAGTCCAGACTTTCACCCAGGAAACACAACACATGCAACTGCCAGTGCACAGCAGCTGGGAAGTGAGCAGGACCTGAGTTCACAACACCTGATCCATGAGCTCCTCCTATGCTTTGAGCACTCCTATTGGCTTCACAGCAGGTAAGCAACCATGACAAAACCAAGACTTTTTTACTTGCCTTATTCTGGGAAGATTTGTGGAATTGTTGTGCAAGGGACTGTCAGACCAGTAATCTGTGTGAGGGAAAACAGAGTTTTTGGTTTGGGGTTTTTTTTTTTAATTTTTTTTAAACTTCTAATTCTGTCATAAATTTAAGCACAGAATGCTTTTTGAGATTATTAATAAATTGCATTACACTAATATCAACATCAGTTTTGATGTTAGTGAATAATTGTACTTTGTGGAGTTCAATGAATCACACCAAGAAAAATCTGATTTTAAGCAAAGGAAAGACCTTGTGACTGGAACAAGAAGCCTCTTTATGCTAAAGCCATAAAGTTATTTATCAAAAGTCATTGTGGATTTTCCCACAAAGGTATACATTTCCTGGTGTAGAAGGTATCAACCAGCTTTTGATCTTGATGCGATCACTGGGACTACAAGCAGCTTCTGTTAGTTAATTGCCCCTCAAACTACTCCTGAGACCAGCCAGCCCCTCCAGAGGGAGCACAGCCCGAAGACGTGGGCAGAGACCAGAGGATCCCTTCCTGCAGAGGTGAAGCTGTGATTTGCAGAGGGCGTTCAACGTCCTTTTGAGGGCCAGGGCGTTATGGCAATCTAATTTAGAACTTCATCCATTCTAGGTATCTGTCACTACACTTGAAGCGATGGGGGCAGGGAAGGGACCGACGATGATCATGTTCTAGAACATAATCTTGAAACACCAGCCAGAGTACTTCAGCAGTGGGAGGGAGGGCCTGAGAGCATGAGGGGTGGGGGAAAGCCTGCAGAGAAGAAAGGTGCTTCAAGGCACGAGCTCTCCTCTCTGGAGATGCAGGTTCAGATCCCCACTCCCCAGCAGAGGTCCTGCATGAACCCACAAAGTCAAGAGTGCCAGTTTCTCCCCAGGAGATACTATCACCTCCCAGTGATCAGAAAATTACCTGAGATGCTGAGAACTACAGAAAAATCTTAATAACAAGAGCCCATGTAGTCCTGCCAAAGGCTATCCTGGACCGTAGCATGCAGGCAGCCACTGCACCTGGAGGCTTGTGAGGAGCAGCTGGATTCTTGAGGTGATTCAGATACGCAGAGCCAGAGATACCAAACCTGCAGTTACCCACAGGTAAAGACCCCCCCCAGCTGTCCCAACTCACTACCTCCATTCCTGCAGACAGCACACCACTGCTGACTGATTGTGTCCATGTTAAGGGCAATAGTAAGAAGTCTTACAAAAACTCACAAAGTTACTATTAACCTCATCCAACAAAGCTCTTCCCAACAGCACTGGTCTCTTTCTCCAGGCTCTGTAAGCGCACATTCACGTGGAACAGAAACGTGACAAAAGGAAACACAAGCAAGGTCAGGCTAGGAGTCCACAACCTCCTTTCCGGCTGCTACACAAACACTATCAGAAACACAGCTGACATCTCCTCCTTTCCTCTATCATTCCTCTTCGAAGGCACACCGAGCACAACGCACGCTGAGCACGTGCAGGAGGTCTGCATGCTGCTTCTGCAAAGCAAAGTTCCCCATGTAGCACAATTGTGATCTCTGTTTTAAAACTACACAGGTTAGAAAGCAGCACCCTCTCACTGTTAGTGAGTGTGCCAGGAGGCCTTGCTCTCCCAGGCAATTGTTGCACAAGTTCAGCTCAGACAGTACACGTCTATGTTAGATCAGATGACCTTTAATGACATTTTCTGCAATATTATGTTGCTTTTCAAACCCACAGGTTTCCCTGTATTTACCCAGAGGCCAGGCAGCTCAGTTACCTGATGAAGAAATCTATCTATCCATGCACTTAGAGGCCTGACAGGACCTGATAAAGTTTGTCTCTTTTGGCCATAGCAATTGGGCATTTACCCAATTTGCTCCTCAGCAGCACTGTATTTGGTGTCATGGGAGGGAACAGCCCAAAGAGCACCTAGCAATCAAACACGTTGGGTTTGGCAGATATTGCAGCCTCCCCACTTGTACTGCGACACGACGTATTTTCTTTAGCCTTTTCAGTACTGCCGTCCCTCTCAAGCTGGGAGGGCCATTTGTTTTGGATGAGCTTTCCCACCCCTCCACCACCAATGCTCAGAAAACACTGCAAGCAAGCTGAGCCCACATCCTCTCCTTCACCATTTCTTGGTAAAGGAAATGATCTGCCATGAACTCTCTGAGGTCAAAGACCCCAGTAAACGAATATCTTTCCTGCTTTATTGTCTAACCAGCTTCTGTACGTCTGGATCCTTCACTTAAGCCGCACTTTAACACAACATCCCTATTCGGTTTGTGCATAATTTAGGGAACAGCTGAATGCCATTTCCTTCTTTGCGCAAGAGTGGATGCAGCCACATGTCCAACCACATTGCTGCACAAACACCTCAGGTCAAAACTGCAGCCCTTGGTATTTTGCAGGGAAACCCCTGCTGACTTAGCAGCGGCAGAACTTCAATCTGTCTTTGTAACATCAGCATCCTTCACTGTTCATTTTGTGTGTCACCTTGTTTCACTGTTTTCATTACAACCACTGCTTCATTTTGTGGCCAGGTTTCTTTTCAGCTCTATGATTTAAAGAAACTGAAGATGTATTTTCTTATTAAAACGACATGAAAAATGTTACTCTGTGGTGAAACAAACCTCTGCCATACTGAAGTAACAGCAGCACTGCCTGATGGCTAGACCCAATCAACCCATCTTCAGGCATACAGATGTCCCCCAGGAATCCTCTTCGTATCTTTCAGTAATCAGGCAGATTACTGAAAATTGGGTGGTTTTCATTGCTTCAACTTCCAGGTATTTTCCACAAAGTAGGAATAAGCCTTTCTGACAGCTCTGGCTCAGAGTGAAATACAGTAGAAGTGACAGGTTTGGACAGTTTGAGAATAAAACCAGAGAGCACACATCTGCAGATGACATCAACTTCATACATATTGAAGTAGACTATAAAAATTGACAGCAGAAGAAAATTGTACATTGTAGGAACCCACAAATCAGGACAACTTGATAGACAGCATAGTAACGCCTACAGAAAAAAGACTAGAATCACTGGTAGAATATTTAAATATATTTAAATTAATTCCCCCATTCCCAAGAAAGCAAATATGTTGACACTGGAAGTACCTAAGATTTCAATTTGTTTTGAAACATCAAGCTGCCAATACTTTCATCTCTTCTGTGATACAACCATTAAGGAGAATTAAAATGCAACGTGGCTAAATGATTGCCAGTACATCATCCACACAGGAGAGAGATTAAAGCTGCTTTGACAACTGCAGCTTCACCCAGCTACAGGAGAATGTTTTTTGTGACGAACAGCCTACTCCTGAGCAGCACTCAAGGGCAGTACCTCAGAAGGGAAAGGGTACAGGCAGCTTTAACACAGTGTAAAGGCCCTTCACAGCACATTTGGACAGCCAGAAGCACCGATTGCCCAGTGGTTAAAACAGGATTACTAAACCCAGGGGAATTCAGGTCATGCTATTTCTCCTTAGAAAGGGACAAAGAGACCACCTACCTGCATTGTGGTCCTTCCTTAACTGAGTAGTCTTGTCCTGTCCCATCCCTTCGCCTTCCCTTTCTGCTCACAGCATCTGCTTATAGAGATGCATATAGTAGCTCAAAAACCATGCCCCTGGGCGAGGAGGGAAGTTGGGGGATTTGAGAGTGTTCAGCATCTGCAAGTCAGAAGACACTGGACAGCCAAAACAGATGTTATTTGACATCCACATGGAAAACCACAATTTTCAGACAATTGAGGGAATACATTGGAGAAGCTAGAAGATGCTAAAATCATGCCTATAAAGGCACACATAAGTTTTGCAGAATCTCAACACATAATCAAAGACAAGCTCTTCCAAGTGGTGAAGTGCTCCCTCCCTTCTGTTTGTGAGCTGTCATGTTCTACATGACCTGGGAGTTGTATTATTACCTTTTCATGATTCTGAAAGTTCTCAGAGATTAGTATCTAGGGCTGAGGCAGTTGTTTTCTGAAATTTATCTAGCTAAGAGAAGAATTATTTTTTTCTGTACAAATATCACTCTTTTCCTTTAAATTCAGTTTATTAGCATTAATTTGATTGATATAAAAATGAAGTAAGTCACAATGGCTCAATTAAAGG
Source organism: Phalacrocorax aristotelis (assembly GCF_949628215.1). Taxonomy (NCBI): domain Eukaryota; kingdom Metazoa; phylum Chordata; class Aves; order Suliformes; family Phalacrocoracidae; genus Phalacrocorax; species Phalacrocorax aristotelis. Next base: position 16,528,818 of record NC_134287.1, read on the forward strand.
CAGCCAGATATGCTGGGGATTTTTCTGTGCATATGTAGCCCATGGAAGAAATAAAGAGAATGATTTAATAATGGCCAAAGCATTTGTTTGTATTCAACACAAGAGGAATTCATCAGACTAAAGTAAACTTGAACTAAGTCACTCTGAGGATGCAGACCAAAAGAAAGTTAAATTAGCTCCAGTGGGAACTAATTCCACATGCATTATTTTTCAGGATGCTTTTAAAAATCAATAGAGCTCTTGAAATATTTTAATAAACCAAAGACTGTCTGAAAAGTAGCTAAATCAATTTAAGAGTGGAGATTTGTTCTGCCCTGGGAGTTGCTAAATAGAAACACAAGAACCATTTGGCGGTACAAATAACAACATCCTCCCCAGCCCAACGTACACGTCCAGCCTAGGCACGTGGCAAGCAGTTCTCCCACCATCAGTACCTATACAAACACCAGGCAATCCTGCTTTACTCAGCACCCTTTCTTCAGCACATAGCTCTCTCTACGTGTGGAAAAGCTCCCTCTGTTACCCAAGAGCACACCCACTGCTGCTCTGGCAGGAGACTGGTTTTGTGGATTGCCCAGTGTAATTCACCTTTCTACTCTGTTCTTGCCCAAAGTCCAAGGGAGAGCTGTCTTTTCTGCTCACTTAAGTAAATCCAGGGCAAAGGACAATCTTTTGTTTCCCTGTTTAGTAGGCAAACCAGGTACAAACCCCAAAGGTTAGCCATCAGCCGTATGCACTGCCTTTACATCTTCAATTAAAAACTTTACTGCAGCATACACAGAACACGCATCAGGGCCTTGGGTACCACTGAGCACCCAGCCCACACACAGCTGAGCCGAGACCAATCCCACACAGGTTCCGGAACCAGAGAGCCACAGTTTTGATCTCTTACAAGAGAGCTCAGAGACAGCATGCTTCAGGAAGGGCATGGTAGCTGTGGTAAATACGCCTCAAAGGTGATTCCTGAAAGTTGCTGACTGTGGTTTATTGTAATATAACAATCAAAGAAGCAAGCGCAATGATAGCCAATTTCAATAGCAAGGCATCGAAGTGCCCTGTAGGTGAAAGAGGCCATTCTGCAGCAAGAACTGCAGATGTTAAACCTCAGCCACAGCGGCTGAATTGCTGCCAAACTGCCCAGCTCAGTTTGGATCTTCAGATGCAAGCAGGTTCTTAGGAGAGGAGTAGCTGTGTTGGCAAGCAGACAAGAGGAGCTGGGAAATTATAAGCTTGCTTGCTTTCTCGTCCTATAGCAGCAAATCATGAAGCAGCTGATGACCAGTTAGTCAGAGTTCAGAGAATCCGCAGCAAAGAAAGACTTGTAGAAGCACTTTGCTGAATAAAATGAATTAAATATTCTCATGTTAAAGTCTTTCTTCCCTTTTACCCAAAGAAATCATCCTGATAATTCCCAACTCGTCAGCAGGATGAGAGCGTGACACCACAAATTCTCACGTGAACTCTTGTTATCTGTGATGTCAGGGTTCGGACACTGGGGGCTGTCCAGCAATACCTACATGCTAAAATGGTGAACTATACAATATGAATGATGAGGTCTTGTTTCAGTAGTTTATAGCACAGATACAGGGCTTCATAAGACAACAAGCATAGCTGAGTTACAGTAGGGCAGATCACTCAACAAGCATCACTCAACAGCTTTCCACAAGGTGTTTGGTAGGCTCTTTTACCAAAAGCACTTTACAAAGCTACCACGAGGCAATGGAGAAGCTTTTCCACATGAATAAATTGCCCGTGGAAAGCTACGGAGCAGGAACCAACAGTTCTCACAACAGAGAGAGGCCACCAGCAGAATACCACAACACTGGGGTCATGCTAGCTGCTGTAGTCATAAAAGGAGGTGAACAGCAAAACACAAAGTTCATGTGCTATCTATCATCCAGGGAAGTAAAAAGGAAGACTGACTATGAAGAGCTTCAGGACTTCATTTTGCTAAGCAATGGGGTGAGAGATCCAGATTACTTAAATTTATATTGACTGACAAAATGATGCATTGGGAAAATACCATCCTAATTTTACTTTAACAAGTTGGAGCTATTATTACCCACAAATGACATATTGGGATTATAACAGATAGCTCTAAAAAGTGTTAGCTTGATATACACCAGTTATTAAGAAAAGGCAAATTCAACACTGGGAATTATTAGAAAAGAAAGAACAAAACACTACACCAAAACATGAACGAGGCAGAGGATTTGTATCAATGATTGTGTGTGCAGTTTTTCAATTCATGACACATCCCTGGAGGGAAACATGAAACAGAAGCTTGCATAGAGAATTTCATTTTACCCTACGGGTCTCTCTCCTGCGTATCTGTGCTCAGTAACTATGACATTCTCCGAAGTAGAAGATTGGAGCCATAATTGGAAATCATATTATCACTTGAACATGATTTCAGAAGTTGTAACTGAGGGAACAAATGGGATAATGAGATTATTTAGATTACAAGTAGATAATCACCAGCTATGATGCATCTCTGTATTGTTCTACAGCTTGGATGAAATTCTGCCTGACATTCATTCCAACAGACTAAAACATCAAAACCACATACCTTGAAGAACTTGGGCTACCCAAGCAACTGGGAACAGCAGGCGCCTACTCAGTAAAGACTTAATATAAAAGTCATTAAGGAAACCAAACAGGCCTGTTTTCCTTCTGCTCTTGCACAGGTAGGACAGGTCCTGTCTGGCGAGTTCTGCCTCCAGCTCCTTTGATGAGAAGGGTTCAAGTACCAGCAGGCCATGACTCGAAACAGAGACCCAAAAATGGAAATCTTGAAGTATACCCATTGTGCTATGTGGTACCTGCTAGCAAAACCTTTTGCTTCACATTGACCATACATGGAATTTAAGTTAGGCACCTTAACAAATAGGTCATTTTAAGATTTCATGCCCTGACCTGTTTCAAAGATGAGGCATTTCCTGCCACCGGAACAGGTCTCTGTTGAGCCCTGTTGAACCCTTCTCATCAAACGCAGTCCATCAGCTATCCTGTGGTAACTGACTGCAGACTTTCTGGGTGCGTGCTCACAGTGTGACTCACTCTGCAGTCACTCCATGCTTCTACGGGACAGCAGCACAAACCTAACCAGATGCACGGCCTCAGCTCTTCAGCCATACATTCAGACCTCCACGTATCTTGTACTGTGTATAGGTGCTCTTACCCTGACAATACACCTCATCCACTGGGTAACATATACCAACCATCCCAAGATGGACATTTATGACCTGTTCTCTGTACAAAATTGTTCAATTTGCTGATAGGTGGCAAATGGTGCTAACAAATAAATTATAACAGAAACAGGTGATAACCCAGGTCATCTCAGAAACTCTAACAGTTTTTCTTAAGGAATGATTACTTGAAAAGCAATACTAAAGAGGCAATAAGTACTATTACTAGATTCATTCTGCTGTCATCATTAGGGGAGTCAACTTTCCTGTTCTGTGCTAATTAGATCAGTTAACAGAAGCTCAGAAAAAGGAACATTAACCAAAGTGTATGTACAGCGTCCCAGGGACAGATGGAGACAGCCAGAGGGGATTTCTGAATCCTCATTGCCTATGAAATTTTGGAACCCGCTTAAAGCAGTCATTCAAGTTAGGTCAAGATACATGGGTTTAGTCCTTCCACTCCCTCTACCAAAGTGTGAAGTACAAAGTACTTTGTCAGGGAGCTTTCAACTGAGGCCAAATCTGCAAGTTTGTCTGTTTTGCTAATGCAGTTACACTGATGATCTGTGCCTCCTGACAGAAGGTAAAGCTTCCCCTTGCACATGATTCCACTCCCCATTCAAACCCAGTGTATTTAAGTACCGATAAAGATGAAATTTAGATTCTCCAACCTTTTCCTGTCAATAGGCACCATAGCTACAAAAATATCTGGTTGAGCCAGTATCACATGAATTTATGGCATTAAAAAGTAATGTCCTCTGGGACAAAATAACTCCCTGTAATAACTGTCCTGTAATCACGACACCTGCCACAGTAAGCCCACCCCAGTTCAAACCTTCCATGATTACCACTACCTGAAGTTTGTAAGCCTACCAAAAAGATAATTGTTTATCCTACATTAAATCCAGAATTAAGTGCACTCAATACGATTTACTGTCTTGCGCCACATTGCCTTGGAGGCCAGCGGACAAAAATCAGAGACAGATGACCATAGTCCTCCTCCTTGGAGGAAAGATCCCTCTCTTCTACCAACCAGAGAATATTTCCCCAAGAACACTCCAGAAGGAAAGATCTACCTGAAAATTCTCCGCTACCTTACCTAGAAATAAAAGACTGAATAGGACTGAGACCTCCGTTTCCTTTCACAAAAGTTGTAATAGTTACAGATGGAGGTCAGACTCCGTGCTGAGAATGTGCATGACGGGACATGCTAGAGTGCTGACGTGACTTGCATGCATCAGCCTAGCAAAGCAACTGCACCGCGGGGCGCCAGCCTCCCCTGCTTACCTCAGCCAAAGGAACAGCGCAGAGGAGGCTGCGCCTTGTACTAGCAAGGCACGGGCATCTGCTACTGCAGACCCCTAGGTCAGAGAAAGGAGGACAGACAAAGCCCGACCATCTAGTTTTCCCTGCCCAGTGACGGTGCTGGGAGCGGTTTGCAGCTCAGTATTACACCACACGAACACCTCCACAACAAGGCAGTCTTTAACATGCATTTAAAGGTTTCTAATGGATGTGCTCTAAGAGCAGTGAAAGAACTCTTCAGAGCAGTGAAGCAAACACCACCAATGAAAGCATATACTATCATTAACAGACTTATTTACAGTATTCAGCGGGGAAAAGCAATCTCAAGTGTTAAATGAGTGACCAACACAAGACATCCCTTGAAAAAAAGGAACCTTTAACAAGAGTGGCCTCAGCACAGTGACTATCCCCATGTTATCACAGTCCCAGCAGAGCAGAAAGGGAAGTGCACTAAGCCAAGCAGTGACCATTCCTCCCCAGCACAACCTTTTCATTGTGGTCAGGAACTATATTGATCCCAAAGGTACCACAACTCCCACATTGTGAGCTGAACTAAGTTCCCTCTGGGTATCTGGTGCATGTCAAGTTAAAGACATTTGTTTTCTCTCAACTGGAGAAGGGTTAAAGACAGGAATCAAATTCAAGCAGTTGGTTTTTATCCTGTCATTCTACAGAATCATCCTTTCACTGGGGTTGTCATAGCATACACAGAAAACATTTTTCAGTCATCAGAACATGGCCTCTGTGGTAGGTTTCTGGTTTTGGTGGGTTTTGTTTTGCCTGTTGGTTTTTTTGCTTTAAAACCTGTAGAAAGTAAACAATCATATTAGGGAAAACTTAAAAGGGATGAATCCGGCTGGTCATATTCCTATCAAATGACAGGAGTTGAAAACTTGTGCTTCAAAGTATTCATTCACAAATACTTCCTCAACAACTGCAGAAAGGTATCAAGGAGATCCAACTGTAGAAGAGTTGAGTACTTACCTAGTTAGACACACACACAATCCCCCCCCCGCCCCCAATTTGTATCAAAGACCATCATGACTGCATATTGACAACTGCCTACTAATACAGTAGTCAGCAGGATGAATTTAAATATTTCAACTTCCAAAATCAAGAAATGAAATTAATCTAAAAATATTTTAATGTAGCAAGTTTGGCTATAGAACCAGTGCAAGATAAAGAGGACACCCATTGTATAACCAACTTTACTGCTTAATCTTAAGAGTAAGCTACAGATGCAACAGATTTACCATGTTATTTGGTTAAATTAAATACTGCGGTTAGGATCATGCTGTTGGTAGTTGTGACTTTACAGTACCAATGCTCAAGTTGGCTGTGTTAGTTTTACTGTAAGTAAAATGCAAGTTTACAGAGAAACAAAATAATTTAGTACAGTACGCTGTATTCGGTTTCATGCTTAGTCACAATGATAACGTCTTTGACAGATAAACAATATTTCAGCATTATGTTAATAATGCCAAAACACACAGGAATTTTAATGCCAAATTTACAACATAATACAGTGCTTAACAAACAGATTTCTCGAGTATGGTGGCCAAGTGAGAATGCTACACAGGACTGAGAAGCATCCAAGCACTACCCAGTGCATACGAAGTGAACCACGCTGACAGCAATGCTTTACTTTTTGATGGAGTTATTTTTGTAGAAGTTTGTGTCCCAAACATAATGCGATGTAAAATGAATGTTGAACCCTTGCCTCAAACATGAAGCAAACGGACTACATGTTATTTACAAACTTGAACCAGTAAAACCACTTTAAGAAAAGCATTGTGATCACTTGACAAAGATGACAGAGCTTGATTACTGTGTTACATGAAGTAGAATGGTAATGAAATTGTAAACAAATTTTAACCAAATTAGGTTAATGCATCTACTCCTAACTCAAGAACATTGTCATTTCTGCAAACAATGATTTTTAAAGCTAAGGACACTATCAGAGGTTTTATTTTTGTTTAAACCCAAAACCGATAAAAATCTGGAAGCTAGCAAATCATTTTGTTCGCTATTACCCTTCATTAACTTCTCCACTGTGTACTTCAGCAAAAATTTCAAAATTCCTGTTTTTGCTAACTCTGCTTCAACTTAAGTAGCTGGTAGCAAAGTTGAAGCAAACACTATCAACACTTGAAAATCCCTACTCAAGAGTGGTTTGGTTTTCCACTACTGGGGACGAGATTAGACTGCTGGTATTGTTCTACATAGAAAACGAAACACTGAAGCATTCATTTTAAAGAAAAACTTCCTCAAAATTAAAAACAGGCTTTGCAAATATGCAAAGAAATATACAGGTAAAACATTTGAATCAATCACAGCAGCATCATCCTCATTCTTCCCCCCTACCTTCCAAACTAACAGCATTGCCAAAATGGCTGATGTGAAACTGATAGAATTAAATTAATTTAGAAGAAGTCTGGCTACAAAACAAAAAGAAATAAACTTTGTCCCTGCCGCATCTATTTTTTCTTGCATTTTGTAATGAAATCATGCAAGCATAAATGGGGTTGTGTTGGTTTTGTGTGTTGGGTGTTTTTTTTAAACAGGCATAAGAGTTGTACAAGACAAAACTGAACAAACTTTTGTTTCACTTCAGAAAGATTTTATATTACCAACTTATTTCTCTTCATAACTAAAAGCGATAAAAAATAAATTCATAGTAATAAAAAAACAACAACCCTGTAGTCGAACTGCTTTTTCAAGTATGTTTCTCCCCTCATGAAAGAATTGCATTAGCCATACTACAGATTAAAACCCATGTCACAATCATTAGGATTCAGACTGTAGGTCCAGATCTCCTGGAACTGGGCTCTGCTGGATCTCCAGCTGAGTTTACACAACTCTGGAAACAGGAGGCCTATAGGTAGGCACACATGCGTTACACCACTCCTCAACTCCCTGATTCTGACAACATCCACTATCACACCCCCATCGCATCTCTGGAACAGGAGAAATGGCACAGGAGCCACAGTGATCTCGGACAGGTACCATCGTTTGCTGATCAATCAGGTGCAAATCTGGTTTGTGCTGACAAAGATGCACTTTGCAGACCTACTAGACTGAAGAATTTTGCCCACAATATTTCTACATAGCACAGCATAATCACATCTTAGTATTTCATTCTGTCTGGAATTCACATCTCAATCTATTGCAATTATGGAAGCCAATGGAAGTCAATGAGAGGTTCTACAAGAGTTGGTCCCAGCATTAAACACTAATACATACAAAATTAAAAGGGGACAAACTTCCAAGTCACTATTAGTGATGGTGATAGGTTCAACTTTTCCTCCTTAAGTTCACCTCCCATTAATGCAAGAGAAAAAAGTGCAGCTTTGCAGCATGTTTGTTCACATCAAGTTTTTCCCCCAAGAACACATTTTGCATTAACAAAATATGGCCTACAAAGTTGCAAAGTGCACAAGCTGAAGGCACAGAGTACAAACACATAGGAAAACAGATTTCAAAATACCAAATAACAAAAAAACCCGAAGAGATAAAAGAAAAATCTGGAATTAAAAACTCCCTGACAGAAGATACATTTATATGGGACCAACTCTTAAAAGGTGACAATTTTTAAACTAATGAACAAATACTGCAAAATAATGAAACTTTATTCTTGTTATTTAAGTAAAAGCTCCAGAAAATACCTTGAAGTTTAAAAACTAATACACTGACGTGTTAACTAGTTTTAAGAATGTCCTTAAGAAAAGAGTGCAAAAAAGATTCTTCCATTCTAACACTTTTGGAAGCTGCTGATTTCGGCTGCCCATTTCCACTTTGAAAGGATTGTTTTTCAAGGTGCATTCCTCACAAAAATTACAGAACATGAATTTGTTGAGAGGCCAGACCAAGGAACCATGTCTTTCAAAGTCATCCCAATTGTAGCAGCAACTGACATTTTATTACATAAAGAAGAAAGTCCAAAACTCTTCTTTGAGGCATAGTTCGCGTCAGAGCTCAAGTATCAGCAGTTGCCAAAGGAGGCTCCGGATACCACCTGTGCTCCTCCAGTGTCTGTTCTGGCTAGGAATAGAAGCTGATCCAGTATATTCACTATCTGTACCCCCTGGAGCTTGCACAAGCTGATGAGCCATCTGAAATTATAGAAAAAGTTCAAGAAATTCTCTCATATTAAACTTTCACCTTATGTCCTTCCCCTCCCACCTCCCCAACAACCCAAAATCCAGCAGAGCCTCCTAAACGTTTACAGTGTAAACTGAGTTGATATACCAAGTAAGCAGCTATTCGTTCATTTCAGGTTGTAGTAAGAGTTCATAAAATTGCACAACATTTTATGGTAGGAAATAAAGCAAACATACTCTGCTGAAAGCATAGGAAGAAGCTCAGCAGAAAGAATACAATAAAATGAACTGAAGTTAACACCACCACCAGAACAGATACTATTTCCCAATCCTCAAAGCTATTTAACAACCAGCAATCAGGACATTGTATATAAATCCTAACCTAGAATGTATGGGACTAGATCCTCCCCTGGCCAAATATTTAGTGAGTACAGAAGATAGGACCTTTTGACTGACTGCACTCAAATTAGGGATGTCTAGAGTAGAGCAACCAACTCAGAATGGAAATACCATTCCTCCCTGTGCTTCCTCCCCCTGACCCCTAATCTCTATTGGGGGGCATTAAGGGAGAAGTGAAGAACCTCCTAATTAAACATGCAGCAGGAGACTTCATCTACAAATGGAAGACAACTTTCCAAATACTGCCTTCAGTACTTCAGTGCAGGTGGATCCCATGTTGTATTAGATAAGTAATTGAGGACTCCAATTTGAAAAGCACAACCCTTCCAATACCTCTGTTGTCAACACACATCACCAGCAGGTGATATATCTCAGAGGCAGACTGTATCATCATGTCTTTGCCTGTGATGTGTATCCTGACCAGGAAGAGACTTGGAACAACTACATTCTTTTTCCTTAAGACCTCCACTGTGTACTTAAATGAAGTGGAAGTATCTTGGCCTCAGTAGCTAGGACATCTCAGTACCTTACAGGTCAGCTGTGGGACTCTAGCACAGTTAGCCACGCTCTAGACCCAAGAAATTTGTATCGTTACTTGGAATGGCAAGTGTTACACTGGCAGACAGCTAGCTGCAATGTGGAGATGCAGCCTCTGACACCTTGCCACCGCCCAGACACCCAGAAGCCCACCACTAGCTCTACGCCCACACAGCAGGGACTGCAGCACAGTGGAGGGCAGGGTTAGACGCATACTTACTGTAAGTTAGCTCTTCTCCAGCTCTCTTGCGTGACTGGTCACCTCTAGGAAAGAAGGTCAAGAAAGGTATTTTCATTTTAAGAAAACAAAAACAACAGTGAAATATCTCATAAAAATCATCAACTTTTACAGACTTTAGAAACAAAATGCAAACATAGTAGCAATAACACATCACTGCAGGATTCTCAATTTACTAAAACTGAAGTATAAGCTATATTTTATAGATTTAATTAGCTCATCCTTTTGTAAAGATAGTAGGCTCGATTTTATAGGGTAATTTTTTTTATAAAGTGAAGATGACGAAAAATTGTTCCTACAGTGTGCTCTTAAGTCATGCATAATATTGTTCTCCTTAATTCAAACTTCTCAACCAAACTTTATATAACTACATGAAGAACTCTGCATCTATCAGTCTAAAAAAGAAGCTCCTGAAAACCCAACAATTAGACTCTAAGCAAGTCTGTGCTGACAGCACTCCCTCTTCAAGCAGAAGATTTAAATAACTGAAGTTGTATAAACATTGGTTACATCATTGCTCCCGAAAACCCAAAAATCAAATTGCAATCTATTTGGAAAACATTTTTTTCCTTTTATTCTTGTGCGCACAAACTCTTAAAGCTGGAAAGTCTTGCTGCTTCACGAGTGTCTTGTGATGACAGATATGATATCTGTCTGGGAAGGACTGGGAAGCTGCCATACGAGGATAGGCTAGGAGAACTGGGTTTGTTCAGCCTTGAGAAAAGGAGGCTCAGAGGGGATCTCATCACTCTGTACCAGTATTTAAGGGGCAGCTACAAAGGAGATGGAGACTCCCTTTTACACGGAGTCACATGGAGAGGACAAGGGGGATAGACACAAGCTGCTCTTGGGGAGATTCTGACTGGACACAAGAGGAGAATTTTTCACAGTAAGGACAGTCAACCATTGGAATAATCTCCCCAGGGAAGGGGTTGACTTGGCCACATTGGACACCTTCAGGAGTCATCTGGTCAGGGTGCTGGGCCATCTTGTCTAGACTGTGCTCTTCCCAGAAAGGTTGGACTAGATGATCCCTGAGGTCCCTTCCAACCTAAGATTCTGTGTGATTCTATTGAAACTATTATATTGGAATCTCTCTTCCTTATATATTTTCACCACAGTAGTTATAATTTTACATTTACCTGCTGGAAGTTGGTAGAAATTGGTTTTTTTTCTAATAATACAAAGTGTTCTTCCCTGAAACCACTCTTAAATGGATGGATCTGCTGTCTATAGCTTGATTAAGGTCTGTCTTTCACAAGAGAAATACCACCAAGCAACTGGCTTGTGTTCCCACTTTCTACAGCAACAGTTTTTAATAGCGCTGATAAGCTGACTATTTCAGCTAGAACCTGATATGCCATTAATGCTGATGAAGATGCCTGACTGTGCTGCTCTCCTCACGGTTACTGCTGCAGAAAGTGCAGCAGCAAAAACATCACCATTTTTTGGCACAATTCTAGCAAAACAGATGATATTTCATGCTAACCCAAAGAGAACAGACTGAGCACACTCCTTGGTAAGAGAGACCAACGCTTTTATACATATGTACATACACATTTATATATGTAGGAATATAACCTCAAAACAATTCTGAAAGGTTATAAAAAAACATAACTTACATTCCTGAACACAGGAAGAGGCATATTACATCTTGAAATACATTTCAAGGCAAAATGCATTTCATATACCAATACAAAATGCCACGTAGCAAATGACACCACCTGTACTTCATTTTCCTTTTACCTGTGTCCTTTTAACGATGACAGACTACTCTAACACTTCATATAACCTCCATGTTTACCAGACTGCACTGACTCACTGGCAGTACAACCATGTAAAATGTAGTGTCCAAGCACATCCATCAGAGACTAAATTACATCAATCAGTTACTCCACTGCAAAGTTTTATTTTGCAATTTTATGTAATAAACTGAAAGCAAGCTACACAGAAACAGTAGTTGCACCAAAGCACAGGCTAGGGTGGGCCAATTTTCTAATCCTCCAAGACATACCAGAACTATTCACGTGGCCAATACCCAGAAGACCACATACTGCAGAAAGCCAAAGGGAAGAGCAGCTCTTAGAAATCAGACTCTGCAAACAATACGTGACACAGAAACCTTTACTTAGTTCTCCCCTGTACGACTATACTCAAGCCCTAATCTATTATTTGTCCCCACCACACAGGACAGAAACAGTTTCCAATGAATTTGCACTAGTTCCAATGCTAGAGAATTTCTTTTCTGCATAAAACAGGAGTTGCTAAAACATATTCTGAGGATCCCACTAAGTCCTTAAGAGAGCAGAGGCATCTAGCCATTGCAATGGTCAGTATCCTTCCTAGCCTTTTATATGGTATCCTCAGGATATTGCACCAGCCAAAGAGCTTTACAGCCAAGCTGATGAGCCCATCTTATTTTTGGGTTACTACAGAAAAATGGCTTTGAAATTGATTGGTTTTGTGCGTATGGACCGTTACTACTTGAAACTTCATTTTTAATTCTCTGTGAAGTGTGAAACCAGTAAAATGCAGTTGCAAGTACAACTAGTATAAGCCACCTAAGAATTAATAGGATTGAAAATTAGACAAAACTAAAATGTTCCTTTTTTTTTTGTTGTTCTGTGCATTACATTCTTTTGGACATTAGGAAGCATTTCTTTGCTGAGAGGGTGATCAAACACTGCAACAGTCTTCCTAGAGAGGTGGTCGATGCCCCGAGACTGTCAGTGTTTAAGAAGCATTTGGACAACACCCTTAATAATTTGCTTTAACTTTTGGTCAGCCCTGAAGTGCTCAAGCAATTGGACCTGGATGATCATTGTAGGTCCCTTCCAACTGAAATAGTCTAGTCTATTCTACTGTCAGCATAATATGCCTACTCAGTTTCAAACAGTCTAAAACTTCTATTTCCTGGGCCAAATGCACTGCTTTTCTCAGCCCAAGCTCTTACAGCTTTCTTTTTACTGTTTTAACTCATGCTTATCTATCAAAAAACTATTTTCCTCAATAGAAAGCCTTACAAGGAGTGAGCCTACCACACCATTTGCATTTGGGTCAGTCACACAGTTTTCTGAAGCTGAATAATTCAACAAGCTTTGAAGAGAGAGAGTTTACCTTTGAGGAAAACTACACAAGTATGAAATCCAGGAGTACATCTAACACTAAACATACCCACATCTAGGGAAGGTTCAAATGACAGCACCAGATTCTCAGTGTTACACTGGTAACAGGAAAGATGAAGATGAATTCTCTTCATGCAGAGATGAACCTCTTCGGAACAGAGCAACAGCTTCCCCAGCCTGATCTTGGATTGTCAGTGTCATGGTTTTAGCTGGGATAAAGTTAATTTTCTTCACTCTAGCTGGTATAGTGCTGTGCTTTGAACTTAGCATGGAAAAAAAAAATGTTGAGATAACAAATAGGTGTTTTGGGCTGTTGCTGAGTAGCGCTTCTACTAGTCAAGGATATTTCTAGCTTCCCATGCTCTGCTGAGTGCACAAGAAGCCGGGAGGGGAGGGGGCACAGCTAAGAGAGCAGATTCAAACTGACCAAAGGGATATTCCATATCATGTAACATCATGCCCAGTATGTTAACTGGGAGGAGCTGGCCAGGGGAGGGAGGAAGCAATCGTGGCTCGGGGACAGGCAGCGTCGGTCGGCGTGTGGTGAACAGTTGTATTGTTTGTGTTTCTGTGGTTTGGTTTTTTTTCCTTTTTTTCCCCTTTCCCTTCCTTTTCCATTTTATTATATTAACATTAGTGTCATTATTATCATAAGCATTATTATTATTATATTGTAATCATTAAACCATGCTTATCTCAACCCACAAGTTCTTTTGCTCATCCAATTCTCTTCCCCATCCCACGGGGGGGGTGGGGGTGTGTGTGAGCGAGCAGCTGCGTGGTGTTCAGTTGCCAGCTGAGGCTGAACCACGACAGTCAGACTACTGCAAAAGTGGTACACTGCTGTGGTGAAAGCACTGTGCTTCCATCTAGGCAGTTACGTAGAAGAGCACAGAGCAACAGGCACTACCCAGAGCGAACAATATGGGTTATGAACATTTTCCACTGCCTCTTTTACTGTTTGTTCTTCCCCCCATTCAGTACTCAGAAGAGAAAAGCCTATTTAAAATAAACACCTTGACTGTAAAAATAGCTCTGAAAGTGGAATGAGAAGAAGTCATCAACTGACATTTTCAGAAGCATCATGGAAAAAAAAACAGTCAGCTTATAGAAAATAAACAGCTGAAGCAAAAGCTGAACAAGAGCATGATCATGCATTAGAAGCACAATCTAAACACAGGGGTACATGACTGTAAGCAATCTGTTTCATTAAAATATTTCAAGACTTCTGACCACCTACTTTTTGGTTCCATCTGCAGGGTTGCTAGTACTCAAAATGTGGAAAATAAGACCGTTGTCTTATACTGAGTTGTGAAGGTTATTTATTAACTTTGAAATTATTTTTCATTATTTTTAGATGTATCCATTTTTACCATTTCAGCATTGTCCAGCACAATTACTACTGAAGACTAATAATTATTACCTAGTAAATCCATTCTGCATAAGCTCTCTTTGAAGTTTCTGGTCTTGAGCAGCATATTCCTGAAGCTCAGATTCCACAGCAGGGGGTAGAATATTTGGGATGAATTTAGAAAATAAAGCTGGTGCCATCTGTACCCATTCTGTAAAAAGAGGGAAAGCAAGAATAAAACATGTGGAAGATATCTTTCGTGAAAATTTTACTCTTCGACAAATGTAACTATGCTCTATTTTAAGTACTTTTTAGGATCTTGAATTTAAAAAAAAAGCAAAAAACACAAAACAAAACAAACAAAACCCAAAAAACCCCAAACCAAAACCATCCCCAAAACCCACAGAAAATAAGCAGAACAAATGATCAGACCATTAAAATCCAATGTTTACATGTAGATAAAGGAATTACTTTTTTTTTTGGTCATCAACCTCATTATAAATTGAAATTCAGTTCTTGCTGCATCTCACAGGGGCTGCTGAATCTCTGGACACTCTCAAGGACAGGCACTGATGATCAGCAAACTGACCTTGATAAGCAGATCATTGGTAACACTTTACCGTGGGGAAGCATATTCACAAAGTTTACACATCTCTTCCCTGATCCTTACTTCTAGAAAAGTACAGTAATACCACATACAATCCTGCTTCTGCCTCCCCCATTTCAAATAAATTAATGCAATTCTCTCACTGATCTGCTGAAGCTTAGACAAACACTTTTTAAATGTCCATTATTGTCATGGGTTTGGCCAGGACACAGTTAATTTTCTTTGCTGTAGCTGGTATAGTGCTGTGTTTTGGACTTCGTATGAAATATTGGTAACACCAATGGTTTAGTTGTTGCTCAGTAGTACTTATACTAGTCAAGAACTTTTCCAGCTTCCCAAGCTCTACCAGGTACACAAGAAGCCGGGAGGGGAGGGCGCACAGCCAGGACAGCTGATCCAAACTGGCCAAAGGGATATTCCATATCATACAACATCATGCCCAATATATTAACTGTGGGACAGTTGGCCAGGGGAAGCAGCGAACATGGCTCAGGGACCAGCGGCGTTGGTCAGCAGGTGGTGAGCAGTTTTATTGCTGCTTGTTTGTTCGGTGCCCCACTGGGTTTCACCTCTCTCATTATCTTCCTTTTCATTATATTATCATCATCAATATTACTATTTTAATTATTACACTGTTCTTATCTCAACCCACGAGTTTTCTTACTTCTGCTCTTCTGATTCTCCCCGCCATCCCATGGGGGTAGGGGAACTGGGCAAGGAGCCACGTGGTGCTTAGTAGTTAACTGGGGCTAAACCATGACAATTATAAAGCTTTAACCTGTATTAGTTCAGCTTCAGGATAGAAATGTGATTTAATTTCATTACACTGAACATTGCCTTACAGGAGCAAGACAGTTTACCTTCAAGCTGCTTCAAGGCTGATTATAAGAAACAGAAGACTGAGCAAAGGATGAAAATTGGGTTTATAGCAACTGTGTAAGTTCTGAGAAAAATAAATACTCCTCAAATATTTCTGAAGCCAGACTTTCCAGCCATTACAGCAGTTATCTTAAGCTTCATCTTTACTTGGAAAAAAGGGATACTTCTAAATATATTCACTAAAGCACATCATGAGTTTTTATCCAACTCCCACATATGTTTACTTGGTTGATGCCAAGCTTCAACAGTCTTGTCTTTAATCAGTAAGCTGACTAAATAATCATTAGTAGCGTACAAGTGGTTTAAACAAAAACCAACGTACTAACCTCCATCATAGAATCATTTAGGTTGGAAAAGACCTTTAAGATCATCAAGACCAAACATTAACCTAACACTGCCAAGTCCACCACTAAACCATGTCCCAAAGCACCACATCTACACGTCTCTTAATACCTCCAGGGATGGTGACTCCACCCCTTCCCAGGGCAGCCTGTTCCAATGCTTGACAGCCCTTTTGGTGAAGATATTTTTCCTAATATCCAGCCTAAACCTTACCTGGTGCAATCTGAGGACATTTTCTCTCGTTCTATCACTAGTGACCTGGGAGAAGAGACCAACACCCACCTCACTACAGCCTCCTTTCAGGCAGTTGCAGAGAGCGATAAGGTCTCCCCTCAGCCTCCTCTTCTCCAGGCTAAACCCCCCCAGCTCCCTCAGCCGCCCCCCAGCACACTTGTGCTCCAGACCCTGCCCCAGCTCCATTGCCCTTCTCTGGACACACTCCAGCACCTCAAGGGCCTTCTTGTCCCGAGGGGCCCAAACCTGAGCCCAGCATTTGAGGTGGGGCCTCACCAGTGCCGAGCACAGGGGCACCATCCCTGCCCTGCTCCTGCTGGCCACACCAGTGCTGACACAAGCCCGGGTGCTGGTGGCCTCCTTGGCCACCTGGGCACTGCTGGCTCATGCCCAGCCGGCTGTTGGCCAGCACCCCCAGGGCCTTCTCCACCAGGCAGCTTTCCAGCCACTCTTCCCCAAGGCTGTAGCATTGCATGGGGTTGTTGTGACCCAAGTGCAGGACGTGGCAGTGAGTCGTCTTAAGCCTCACACAATTGGCCTCAGCCCATTGATCCAGCGTGTCCAGGTCCCTCTGCAGAGCCTTCCTACCTGCGAGCAGATCAGCAATCCCACCCAACTTGGTGTCATCTGCAAATTACTGAGGGTGCACTTGATCCCCTCATCCAGACAGTTGATAAAGATATTAAGCAGAACTGGCCCCAACACTAAGCCCTGGGGAACACCACTTGTGACCAGCTGCCAACTAGATTTAGCTCCGTTCACCACAATTTTTTGGGCTCAGCCATCCAGCCACTTTTTTATCCAGTGAAGAGTATGCCTATTCAAGCCATGAGCAGACAGTTTCTCCAGGAGAATGCTGTGGGAAATGGTGTCAAAGGCTTTACTAAAGTCCAGGTAAATAACACCTGCAACCTCTCCCTCATCCACTAAGCAGGTCACCTTGCTATAGAGGGAGATCAGGTGAGTCAAGCAGGACCTGCCTGTCATAAACGCATGCTGACTGTGCCTGGTTATCCTATACGTGCCATGTGATGGCACTCAAGATGATCTGCTCCAAAACCTTCCCCAGCACTGAGGTCAGACTGACAGGCCTGTCATTCCCCAGATCACAGCAGCTCTCAAAAACCAAAAAACAACAACAAAAAAACCCTACCACCAAACCAAAACCTGAAAAAACCCTCACAAAAAGCTAACCAACCAACCAAACACAACTAAAAAAAACCTATAAGACATGAGACAGCACTTTTTGTCTTATGAAATACATAAAAAGGTGGTACATGTTACCTACTGAAAACCTACTGTTACTAACTTAGCCAAGCTAATAAACTGACTTGGAATTCACAACAAAATATACTGTGATAGGGTACTTCAAGCCACTGCCAGATCTTTATAGGTGAAGTAAAAAGAGTGTTTCAGATTAAATCCAAGTGGGCCAGCTAGCAGGCTGAGCCCCTGCCCAGGCTTCAGCATTTTTTACTGCAGCCACCACATGCTGGAGCTCAAATTAGAAGACAGTCTTTTCTGGCAACTTTTGAAGTCTAACAGCTGTCATGTACTTTCAACTTGAAAAGAAAGTGAAAGAAGAGAAAGAGAAGAGAAAGCCCATGGTCACCAGCCACTTTGCTTCTTTTCCTCTCTGCACTGCCTAATCAGACACTTCCCTGTGCTGCTCTAATCCCCCAGCACCTCCCAGTGCCCCCATTTTCTGCTTTACCTCCCCACTTCTCTGCTCGGCAGTCTCCGTGATACATCCAATAGAGCACGTCTCATTGAATAAGTGAGAAGCACTCACTACCTCAGAGGAACTCTTGCCCCGATTGATTCAGAATTCATCCTCAGGAACCAGCACCACCAAAGAACAGCCTTTTACATCACGGAGTCTATCCTGTGCTCTTTTGAAGTTCCTCAGTTTCTCAGAGGCCGAGAAGCTTGAGGTAATGTGTAACTGTTTAAGCAATAGCTTAAAGTCAATGACTGGGGTCTTCCTGTCCAGCTGTGGAAAGCAGATATCACAGATTCTAGGAACAATTTTTACACTTTAATATCTTACAGACATAAGACAACTATTCAAAATCTGATTAAGCCCATGATACCAACCCTAACGAGTATCTGTTGTGTTGTGAAGTACACAGCAAGACAGGGATCATCTGAAATGGAAAACTGGGAAATCACAAGTCCTTCACCTACAATATTAAGTGCAGTACAAGAAAAACACACTGAGATCCTTCCAAAGAATTATACTTTTATAATTATGTATACAGCCTTCCCCTCTGTGGTATTGAACATTTTATAAAAATGAAATTAGTATTGCCTTAAAAATGATGGCAGGATGTTAATTTTGCTGTTGTAAAAATAATCCTTGCTTACTGAAAGTGCTTTATCCATACATTTTGTAAATGGAGGGTCCATCATATTCCTGGCTTGTATACATGCTAAACATTGCACTAAAGCTTTTTGTAAAGCTTTCCCATCCTCATTTCTATTTCTACAAGTAGGGATTGCAAAGCAAAAATACGCTGAAGCTCAGACAAAATCCTTCCCTCAATCATACCAAGGTAAAAAGAGTATCAGTATTGCAAAAGGAAAGGAAGCGCGTACCATTTATTTATGGATATCTTGAATACTTACCATTTCTAAAGTCTTTTCAAACACAGGCTAGTGCTCTACTCAGTTCTCCAAAACTTACAGAACCAGAGATTTTGGTACAAAATTGATTAAAATTTGCAACAGCATCCTCCTTTCAATATAACTGCTGTTGCACAAGATGTCAGGATGTACTCACGAATTAAATTAAACTCTTCCATGAAATAATACCAACCAAATAACGGCTTCATAGAAGAAGCAGTCATTCATCTCATGTCAAAGATCTGGCTGTTTGAAGTGCAACTCACAACATAACTTTCACCACTTCAATACTTCTAAACTTCTGCCATGACTGACTCATTAAACAGCCTTCTTTCTTCACTTCTACAGAGCAAAAGAAATAGGTCTTCCCTTTGTTGCCAGAGCAGAGAGTTGGGTTGCTTTTTTAAAATTAATTTGGTATTCACATGGTGCCTTGTGCAGGTCACAGATGGGTAACAAGAAGAACCAGGGCCTTTGCATAGTAGAACTAAGAATTATGATGGACAGAACACAACACGTGTTTGTTTGTTTGTTGAGTGTGTATTAGACAGCAACTGTATATCCGTTCAGGAAAAAATATCCCAGGCGCAGTACGAGAGACTCCTAGAAACATCTTCTGTTTTTACCTGGTCGTAGTGTATACAGGCCTTTCACGATATTTGCCATGGTTGAAGGAGTTATTTGAAACGGCGTTGACTGAGCTTCCAAAAGTAAAGCTGAAATAAAATTAAGAGAATCAGCAATTTCTCTAATGAAGAAATATAGGCCATTACACATATATTTTTGTATCAAAGAAATACAGTAGTCATGCTTTTTTTGTTGTCTGATGTCCTCACAAAGGAAACAGACAGGTATCTGACACATTAATTCTCAAGAGTAATAAGACATCACTTTTAAATAGAAGTAGTCTGTTCAAATTATGTATGATGAAAATGTGAAATAACTTATTTTTCATCAGTTTTCAGACAGGCAGCAGGAGTTGTGAGGAAAAACCAAGCCAGTGATGGCTTTAAGTATTCAGATGCAGAACCGAAGTAAACAATTTATTTTTAGAAGCACTCTCATACTGAGTGTGCTAAACACCTGGAGATCCACGAATCCTCACTTTACAGTATTTTGCAACTTGTACATGAAACTTAAGGATGGATTTTGAAAGTCTATGGATGAAGTACAAGGGGTGTAAAAAAAGTAAAAATCAAATAAGAAAAGTTGTTCTTTTAAACACAAGTGAACATTTTTATTGCATTCTTGGTATCTTCTGTAGTAAACACTGCAATAATTGCACCTTCCTCTTGCAAAAAAAACTGGCAATAGCATATTTACTGCTTATATTACAATACCCAGGCCTTTATATACTACCTTGTATTTATGTGAGGTTGGTACATACATCTGAATTACAGGAACAAAAAAAAAAAAACAAAATAAGAAATCAATAAGGTTTAAGCCAACTGCTGCCTCTCAGTTTTTATTCCTCTACAAAGGAGTTGAGCAATATACATGCCTTCCTGTACCCACTATGGAGAAGATAAATGACTCTTATAATTCTACCTAAAGGGGATATCTCTTGAGTTTACATTGTAGAGACTCTGCCTTTTAAGCTTCAGAGCACCTCCAGTTCTAGCTTCAGCATCTGGCACTGTAGTACTTACCATAAAAAGAAAAATCTCCAGTAGCATGTTTTTCCTTTTTCTGAAACTGTTTAAGTAGCTCATGTATTAGGAAGATTAAAAAATAAAGTATTTTTTCTAACCTTCAAGTAATCAGAGTTGATATATTTAACTGTTTTATAGATTAATTTATTTTACAAAGAACCATTTTAAAAATGCTTGTTCCTCTCAGCTGAATCCTTGAGGGGGTGACAGCCTGTGATTTGTTTTGAAATGACATGTTCACAGCCTCACATATTTCTAGCCTCTTTCCTAAAGATTATTCCAACAGCCTCCTGGCAGCCAAGAAAGTTGCAAATCAGAAAATTAAAAAGGGTGTATTACTTTATAAGGAAGATATGTAACAGTAATGCATATTCCAAATAATGTGAGTGTATATACATCTATCTATATTTAATTAGACAGTAGCTACTCCAGCCTAAGCTTCCCCAATAGATTTGCAAAGTGTCCAGAGAATTATAAATTTGTTCTTCAAATGTAGACCTCAAATTATATTCCCAATATATGTATAACAAATTATTTAAAACAAAATAAGCCTAGGAATTAATACTGACATAAAGATCACAAAAGTCCAGAGTTAACTCACTTGAACATTTTGAAACATGTTAAGAAAATTAACATCGCTTCTTGAATTTATTCCTGATAAACTGAAAGTTGTGCTCTTAGTAGTGTCCAAGTTATAACTAGCAAAAGCAGTTAAAAACTATTTCAGAAGATACTTTATATAACTGCCTATGTACGGGGCATACTGTGGGAGGGAAAGAAGCTATTCAGAGTTGCTTTGGGGACAAACACAGGCATTAACGGATGCTGCCCACAGCTACATAACTAGCTAGAGGGCACCTGACTACTTGGACACCCCTGAGTAAGTGAAAAATTGCAAGCCACACTCATTTCAACTACGGATGAAATCTGAAATACAGTGCCTATACTCTGAGCAGTTGTACGTACTGTCTTTTTTTTTTTAATAACAGAAAATAAGTAGACAGTAAAAATTTTATTTTATGGTCTATATGGATCAAAGACAAGAGGTGATGAGCGCACCAGACTGGCAGCCCACCTCATTCCTCTCCGCCCATGTTATTAGAAACATACTGGGGGTGCAAGGCGCTCTACCTTTTCTTCCTCCCTTCCAGTTAATGGAAACTCCCAGAGCACTCCCACAGCACTCCCACAAGTGGTCCCTTGGCACGTTCAAGGTGCTCACCAACAGAATTATTTGTACAAGCAATAGTTTAAGAGGACAGTTTACCTCTTGAGTACAGCTCATCATTATAAACATGCAATATTATTTGTCACGTGAAGGTAATATTCACCCATGAAGCTCATTTCAGTTGTGATCCTTTGAGATAATGTGAACAGACACATTTGCAATACAAAGCAAGTGTAATGAACAGCCAATTGTTTCTGTTCTAGATTACTGACCAAATTACCTGGCATTAGAAAGGGATTTCATGAACAAAATCAGTGGAAGAATTCATCTGGAGATCAATTATCCAGAAATATCTTGTTCATGACTTTATTGCAGCTTCATAAGTTAACACTTCTATCTTTGTTTCTGCAACTGCATACACCACATACTACAATGCCAATTTAAGTTGCACGCTTCTGATTTAGTGTCAATAAATGCATGCATGATGGCATTATATTAAGCAACAATATAACAAAGTAATGGCATGTATTTCCTGCTACTCAACAAAGAAAACTAAAAGAATACACTATTCATTAAACCATACAGTATAAACTAATCCGGCCTACACCTTCTCCAAGAGTTAGATATCAATGCCTGAAGAATGAATAGCACTGCTGTAGGATATGCATTTTTAGAATTATTTCCATAAGAATGAGCAAGACTCCTCTCTTTGGATAGATCCAGAAAGTCTCAACACTGATTTATAGACAAAGATACAAATAGATAAAAAAATATAAAACTTCTTTGTACACAAAGTCATCTTCAGTTTTGCACTGAAACCTACCTAAACATTCAATCCTATATCACTCCTTAAAAGAAGGTCACTTAAAGTCAAGGAATAGAAACAGCTGTGCCAGACATGCTGAAGTTTTGTTATTTTACAATCTTAAAGACCTCCAAATATTTATACTTTGGCTCTTGCTTTATTAGAGTAATTAATGAGACTCTACAACATAGAAGTTGCACAGACTCCTTCTACCTACTCCCAGAAGCTCCTCCACCTGTGGCATTTGCAGGGTGAGGCAGAATAAAACTAAACCTCAGATGAATGACAGCGGTAATGACACTGATACTATCTGACCACCTCCACAGCATTTATGAACTAATATTGCATTTTACAGACTAAAAAACCAATATGCAGTGACATTAATTAGTGTGCAAATAGCCTCAAAAATAACTCATGGCAGAATCAAAGAAGAGAAGTGTGGCTTCCCAGGATAAAATGCTTTAATTGCAGAAAGATATAAGACACTTTGAAATATTGTTGAACGGAGGTGAGACAATACCCAGGATGGCCTTGGGACTTTTTTTTGAGGAACAGTGGATGAACTATACTGGAGTAAGTGAGGTATGAACCTGCAGCACTTCAGGTGCTCTGCAGTAGCCACATTACTCCACTACTGCACAGTAACACTGAAGAAGCTCATCCCTCAATGAAGGCTTAATCTACTTCCTAATTAGAGTGGGGTACTTAGGGAAGATCTGTGACGCCAGTAATTCCAGGAGTAGGAGATTATATCTTAACAAATTCAGACTCACTTGTTCATAACTCAACATTGACTTGCAAAAACTAAGAGTTAGCTATTCTAAAAATCTTTTTCTATCCTTTAACATTACTTTCAAAACAGATTTATTTTGCTTGGAAAAGATGTAATTTTTCTGGCAGACTTCTGCATGCTAGTGCACAAGATTTTTTTTCTTCCTTTGCAGTAATCTAATAGAACTTCAAAGTAAGATATTTTAACAAATCATACATAAGTATGGCTTAGGCAGATGTGTTCAAAGTTGTAATTATTCAATTATGCACTTAAAATTATAAAGTGTATTCTCATTATAAGCAACTCCAACAGCTTCCACAGTTAAGGCGTTAGTCAGCTGCTGCTCTCCAGTCTTCAACAGAAGCAGAACCGATTGCTTAACGAAGCTGCAAAGTAAAACAAATGTATTCCAGTTCCAGAGACAAACTGTGCTCTTTCCTTAATTCCAATATGCATGCAATATTAATATTATTTTGCAGAATAACATCTTTAATATTTCCACAGAACTTGAGCCCTTACACAACTGTACACGAGATATACAGGGATGCACAGAAGTAACGACGGAGCTGTCACCAGTGCACAGCCTGAACAAACCTTAATAGCACAGGCTCACCTGGCAGTTCTGCCCTTTAGGAATATCATCAGATCACACGTAGTCAAATCTATAGTATACTAAGTAACCTTTCTCTCAGCTAAATTATATCAGGTCCATCTGACCACACACACCCTTCTACTTCACTGCGATAACATCAGATTCACCTTGTACATGGTTCCCATACCCCAGCTTTACTCCCAAATACAGTCCATGCGAAGGACTTTATTGAACCCCACATGCCAACAGCAATTCCACAGCCAGGGAACTGCTATGGCTGGCGCCCAAGACATGCCTGTAGGTTTTTGTTGTCAGTTTGGGTTGAGGTTTTTTGGGAGGCTGCTTTTTTTTTTTTTTCTTTTCCTTTGGCATTTTGAGTGTTTTTACCTGCTACCTATTTAATTATTAAATTGACTGATGAATTTTGATCATATATTACCTTTTCATTACTTAAGCCCAGGTACAATTTGTACATGTTAACTATCGATCTAGAACTTCAAAAGCCTTTTGCATGAAAACTGACCTTCCCTCTGGCTTAACCTTCATGATTGCAGTTACAAACTCCTCATGGTTCTGAATTTCTATCTTCCTTTAAACAGAATTAAAAATAAAATTTTTAAGCAACTTAAATTCTTCAAAACTTTGCAATGAATGAAAATATAGATTAGAAAACAAATGTAAAAAGTTGTATGTATTGCTATGCTTTTGCCACTAGGCATTTAATAAAACCATATATTACTTTAAAAATATTCATTACACAGCCCAAAAGCTTTAAGCATCTAATAAAAATGCTACAAAATAAAAATTCCAAATCTTAATCACAAGGAAAATATTCAGTGTTGTAACAAGAACAAAGATGAAAAACAAAGCTATAAATGTAGAAACATAGACTTTTGGACTTCTATAATTAGACAATAAGGTGATATTTTCATGTTTAAAATTTTATGAAGACTTATTTAAGTGGGAACATTATTTCTATTTCTTTACTGAGGAGCCAGAATAAGCATGACAATCATTATTTGAGACTGGATTTTCCAATTTAAAAACTGCCTTGCTTTGAGGTGCTGCAACTTAAATCGATATGAAATAAGAAAAACAAGAAACAGCTGTAACTTTTTTTAAAAACTTAGTCTTTGATGAAAAGGTTAGTTCAGTGACAAAACTTTTGTGTAGATTAAGTGTTCTTTAAAGAATATGAGCGTACTCGGTAACAGTTGGTAACAGTACTGTTTCCAATATGGTTACAGCACAATTACTTAACCCTGTCAAATCACAGCTACCACTTCGATATTAGTGATACCACCCTGACACTGGTGAGTGTGTTATCCTTGATTATTCCACCAGATCCACAGAGCACAGAGGGTATAAGATGAATAGCTACAAAACCTATCCTACACAGCCGTTTAGAGTGTCAGAGTACCTGATGAGGTCTAAGAAGAGGCTGACACTAAAGTGCCAATTCCATGTTTTGAAGGAGGAACGGCCGGTCATCCTGCAATAGCAGTGCCCCACCACACTCCCCACATGCTGGAAAAGAAGTGCAGTTCATTTTCACTACCAGTTGTCTGTGTATACTAATATTTGGAACGAAGACAGGAAGGAAGGAAAGGAAGGAAAACATTGTTTTAAGGTTAGAATGGGAATTTGAAGTGGAGATAATGGGATTAAACTACTTGCCTACGTAGAATAAGCCAGAAATTAAACACCGAACAGATTCACAATCCTGTAGACACATAAAAATCTTCAAAAGTAATTTTTAACAAAAAGCTAGATAATAAATGCATCTGTCCCTACATCTCAAAAAAGACCCTTTATGCTATAGAATCTTCTTGCCCCCAAAACATTTGCTGTCCCAAGCTGGTATTTCAACAGTTTTATAGCTGGGAGAAAAGCAAATAATCTTTTTGTTGTAGAGGAATTCTAACAGAAATCACCCCATTTTAGTCTGGTACAAATACACTGGAATAGATCAGTATTTTCTGCTAGTGCTCGGCTCCCTTGCTTCATTTTTAACACCCTCAGGAAGGAATCTTCTAATTTCATTTTACCTACCCAGACATGTAGTTACTCCACAAGCAAGTAATTTTGCCTTTTTTCTTTTTTTAAAGTAATCAACCAATATATTTTTCTGTATCATTCTTAAAAAGTAAGAAACATATCTTTGTGAAGGTGGCAGAGTAAGGTTATGCAGATTTTCTTCTCACGTTTTTCCTTAGAATGTGCAAAATCAGTAAGCAATGCAGCATCTAGGGGCTGAGCAACATCCATTTCTCACTGAAGGAAAGAGTTTCAGCAATCAAATGGGACTTTTTTTAACAACATATTGCTTCTGCCATCACAGTAGTCGCTGTCTCTCAAAGAAAAAAGAATAGTGATTTCAATTGCTTAAGGAAAGATTCTATATTAATGCTTTAGTTCAGATTAGAAATGTGCTTTTGAAGCAAATTCGTTGATCATCCCGCTTACTGCTCCTTGGTTCATGTGACAGAGCTGCCTTGGAGCATATTAACTTAATTCCTTTTAGGCAAGATTAAACCAGATGTGCTCGAACTGCTAACTGGTCTAGTCCTGCGTACGGAACACATTAGCAAGTGTGAAGTAAAACTCTCCAAAACACAGGCGAACACAGTCTTCAACACCAACACGTAGGTGTTTCATACTCTACATGTGCTCCCTTTACACCACACCACTTATTAATGTAGATGTAGCCTAAACCATGCAAGGAAACCTTCAGCTCTTCCTACAGGGCACATACCTTTCAAGATGTAAACCCATGGTCATTGAACTTTTGTAGCACAAAACCTATAATGATGCTCTATGCACTTTTGCCAAGACGAGGACTCTGGGCTACACTGACTTTTCATCCAGCTGAGTACAGCCATTGAAGAACAAGTTCATTTATGAAGCTAACTGCTACTTCCTTATGAAGCATAAGCATTAGATCTGACATGGAAATAAGACACACAAAGAACAACTTCTTGAATATAAATCTAGAAAGGCAGTATACAAGAAGGGTGGGGGCAATGCTTTCTGTAAGAAGCTGAAAAATAATGAGTGTCTCCCCCTTTTTCAGGGGATTTCTCTGCAGTTTGTGAGTCAAGGCAAAGACAGCTTGCTTCTGACATGCAGATCATTTGAGACAGATGTCAAAAGGGGGGGAAGAAATGCTGACTAAAGCAGGGAAAAAGTCAATCCAATCCACCTTTTTTCTTGTCTATCTCTGCCAAAGGGTGAGGCATAGGGAGTGAATTTAAAACCCCAACACACCAAAACAAACCCCATGTTGTCTGCTGTAGCTGTATAGTCAGGCTACGAACCTGGCATCAATCACCATCCTCTCAGCCTTCTGTACTGCTCCCCTTCTCCTGGGGTATGCACAAACAAAAGCTAGATGTGGAATTTATTAACAAAAGGCATTATGTCATAGCAATATGCAGCCAAAAGAGATGAGGGTCCCTTGCTTCAACGACATCAACAGGCTTCTGGAGGTCAACGCAGCAAAACACATCTGCTAAGTTGTATGTCTGGGTGCCCATGCAGCAACAAACCCTCTCCAGCTTACCCACTGCACAAACAGCAAACCTCTGCAAAGGCGACATGCTCCCTGCTGCATTTAGCAACCTCTAACCGTTAGAGCTTGATACATTCTCTGTAATTTTGTATTAAATTTGTACCTGCTGCAACCAAAAAGGACAGTTAGCTGTTAGCAACCTTCTCCAACTTTCGGGTTAACTTTTCTGGTGCTTTTCAGAAGCACCAACACAGTGGAAGTGTGTCATCTCTATAAAGGAAAACCTTTTTGAACATAAACAGCCCTTCCATTGAACTATAATATACATCCAGCAAAAAAATAAAAATTAAGAACATGGAGCAGCAAGATATCTTCATCTCAGCTGAATCCAAGTGACACAACTGGGAAGAAACAAAGCTGTCATATGTAAGACTCTTCAGAGGAGTTTTTCCCAGTAACTAATTAGAAACTGCAAACACTGAAATAGGCTGTGATTGTTCCCCCTCCCCCAGACTACTTACAAAGAACTTCTTCCTCAGAAAACCACGAGAAAAGCTGCTACTATTGGTGAATACACGTGATACATTTTCACACTGGGTTTTAGGTCTGAACTTGCACAAGCACTGAACATGCAGAACTACATTCAACAATTGCCTACATGCTATTAGAATCCACATACAGATAACTGCCCTGTATCCTCAGGTTTCAGTAGCTAATTCTGTAATTGCCATGATATATATAATGAACAAAAAATTATGACAGCCAGAAGTTGAGACCTAATGCTTTAATCCTCAGCAATAATTTTGCCTAGATTTCACGTTTTCAAGCCTATGCTCTAGTTATGAGTCAGTAAATTTCAGGGAATTGCCTCATTCACAATCCGTATTATCACCTTGGATCCTGGTAACAATTAAGACCCATGAAGACCTGGGCCCTATTTATTCTACAGCATTTTTGCCATGGTCCAAGATGTTTCCTTTCCTCTGGATAAGAGGAACTTGTTTCTCTGACCTATTCCTGACAGAGCAGATCAAGTATGGGAATACACAAACATCATTGCTTACCCCAGTCAATAGGAACAAAATCAGAAGTGTTGAAGAAAGCAGCTTTCCTTCTGACAGAGGTCACTTGACTCCCTAGTTGAGTAACTTCTGTCCAGAAGTACAGGCAAATGCTTCTTTGGAAAGAATCAGCTTGTACTGAATGATACCTACCAGTACACTGCTCCTGCAAGAGTAGAAACCGCTTCCTGAACACAAAATACTAACATGGAAGGAAAGAAACAGCTCACACACAGACAGAC
This sequence comes from Phalacrocorax aristotelis, assembly GCF_949628215.1. Taxonomy (NCBI): domain Eukaryota; kingdom Metazoa; phylum Chordata; class Aves; order Suliformes; family Phalacrocoracidae; genus Phalacrocorax; species Phalacrocorax aristotelis. Next base: position 16,557,551 of record NC_134287.1, read on the forward strand.
AGAAATGGCCTAAGTACTACAGTGATATGCAATAGCCTACTACTTATTTGGAAGTGTTGTAATCAAGCTGACACACCCTATTTCCACAAGAAACACCATTATAGGCAAAAAATAAGGAGAATTCTGTTCCTCGGATTGTCTTCTAAAACTGCTTTCACCTTTATGACCCGTTTAAGTTTTGTTACTTTTCTTCTCAATATGGTTATGTTGAGAACCTCATCAACCCTCCCAGAGCAGGACTCCAGCCTGGCACTCACCTTCCTTTCTTTAGTTTCTGGAAAGAGAACAGGAGTAATTGCAAACTCTGGTAACTGAGCACTCTTGTAATCGGAAACCGAGTGATCTATCCACCAAGCAGAAACAACAGTATGCTGTTAACAGCTTTTCTCTTTTGTTACATTTAAAAGCAAGCTTGTTTTGGGCACTAAGCAGCCAATGTCAAGAGAAAAAAATAGCAGTTACTTGCAACTACCATCTGCCATTCAATTTTACCAAATGCAAATACTAAAAGAGAGTTTCAGGAGCTGTTACACTTTTTCACCACTGAAGACAGTTAAAGTTTGCAATAATTGCCATTTTTCTAGAAACAAGAACAAATACAGCAAATGTTTCCAGGGCACTGAGATTACAGTCCAGGAAACCCAGGTCTAACCTAGCAGAAGAGACAGTGGCTGCAAAAGGAGAAAAAAAACCCACGCATTTCTGAATTTTACTGCTTACAAGTCATCTCATGCAGGACTAGCAGGAACAAAGATAACCTTCTCCATCACCCCTTCCCTAGTGACACGGGGATATTATCTGCACCTTCCCTCCCCATTTCTGAAGCTTCTTGTAAATAAGATGCTATATCTTTGCTTGTTACATTCAGTTAAGCACTTCTGCACATAGCAACTTCTCCCAAGCCATTTAATACAGCAGTCTTATCAGCAAGAGCCAGCTTTGGCTTTGTAAAGAAAATAATCAGGTTATATTCACTTAGTTCAAATGCATCCACCTTAATTTGAAGAGCACTGACTTGATAAATATGTTAGTGTAAAAGTGTTTCACCAACACAACTGTGTTCATGGATCTGTGCATTATATAATTTTTTTTCAGTATTTAACTACTCAGAAGTGCTCTAGATAGTAGAGCTTTTAGAAAAAAACACACAAACCAAAAAACATTTCCTCTAGCAAAAAAAAAAAAAACCTGAACCAAATTGGTGTTTGTGCAGGCAAAATTTGTCCAAGGAAAGTTCTTTCTTCTGTAAGTAGTGGATTCACACCTTAATCACTCTATTTTCTGCAACTAAGTGCTCAGATAAGTGCTCCCACCACAGAGACCATTCTACCAGCAGTTCATTTTGCATCTTCCTGTCTTCAGCCACACAGCACAGGGACTAGCACTGACTCAACCAGGGGGAGTCTGAGCAAGATCAAACACTGAGAACTGTGCTGCACTCCTTTTCTGACTCCCCCCCCGCCCCATCTTTTGAAGTGGAACATGAACTTTTTGTTAAATCAAATGAACCTGAAATGTACTTACAGTCCTTCTGAACACAACTTCAAATAGAAATGCCACCTTCCAGGCTCTGATAGAATGACAAGATACTACAAACAAAAATGCCTTCATACGCAAAACATAGCAAATTTCAAGCGCAAGAGCAAATGTTATTCTCGTCCTCTGAGTCTAGATCACAAACTGATTTTGTTGTTTGTTTTTTAAAATAGAGGGAAGGCATGCTTCTTCTCACTGAAGTGGCAGCTGCAGCATCTCTTTAAAAACAGCCCCAGGATTCCATTTCTCTATATAGACAACAATTTCATTTACTTTAATTTCCTAAGCATGCCCACTCAAAACCTTATTTTCCCCCCTTCCCCCCCCCCCCCCAAATACAAAAACACTTTTCTGTTGAACCAAATCTATATTCGATACCAGGAAATAGTACCACACACTGACAATAACATAAGGAAGAAAAATAATTAACAAACACTGACTTATACCCTATTTTCATAGGGCCCTTACACTTCCAAAAATGAGGGTAATATTCTTAGCTATTATGGTCTGAATTTCAGCAAGGTAGAAAGAACAGCCGAGAATGGCAGAAAATAATACAACACTAGAACATTTTCAGCACCTCCACAGTACTATATCATGCGCTATGTGTCTTCAATTTTTTCCCAGGAAGCTGCTACCAAGTTTAGAATTTTATTTAGGCATACTTAAACTCAATTTAAAGATCCCATTTATCCAAGATTTAACCAGGTCAGATCACAGTTAGGAGTTTATACATATCATGACATATTATCTTACTTAGAAATAAGATAAAAACTAAGTAACTTAGTTTTAATAAACTGATAGTAAGACTGAAACAAAATCCATGGAAGTTGCTCATTAAACAATAGAACCATATCAGCAACACAGTTGGTGACAGCTTATTTTTCAATATTTTCTTTTAATTTTACTTCTGCATCTAACTCAGAGCTGGGGAGAAGTATTTCAGATTTCACACACAACCACAGGTGTTTTCCTTTCAGTAGTTCATCTGACATTTCTATTTGATTCTCATATTATCATCCACATAAAACAAATTATATAGCATCACACATCTGACATTACTTATGTCCTAAAGATTTGGCTGGTGTTACCTCTTCTTTGCCATTGGGAAAAAAAAAAAACAACCAACCCACCCCCCACCCCAAAACACATTAATTTTCTCATTGCCTGAAAAATGCATACACTTAAAATCAAATGTATTTTATTTTAAGGCAATAACAGCTGAGCTTTCCATGATCCTGCTCCAGCATTCATCTTACCAGGTTTCATGATATCATTAAACCCATTTGTCACAAAACAGAACATCAGGTCCATGGGTGGGCATTCTTCACTGTCCTGCTACTTCCAAGGTGATCTGATCTGCTGCGTGGCTAAAACCTCTTCTTAGGGAGACTTTTCCAAATAGCAAGAACAAGATGATCAGAGCTGATCATCTCTCATCACTCCAAGGTACCAGGCTCCCTGACCTCAGTGTAGTCACCTTGTTCACCCACCCTTCTCCCAGGATGTCAACTCAGTCACCCTAAAAACCACAGCAAAGCTCCTTTCCCCCAGCCCTTCACTAGAGAGAAGGGCACTAGTACCCAAATAAAGGCAAAAGGGAAAATATCTTCAGTGCTAATCACTCATCATTTGGTATCCATTTACAATACGGACAGCAATTGACCAGAGAGAAGAGGGGAGCAGCTGGATGAAAACAGAGATGCTGCAGTAGGGCTGGCTCACAGAAAGGAGATCACCGGGCTGGATACTGAACTGAACACAGCGCACAGGAATTCTCCAGCTGCACAAATGACCTACAATTCCAGTTCTCCGAGCTGCTCACCACTATGCAAACTTTTCCAATTTGAACTCTAAGTCCAATTACCTCTGCCTTTGCTAATTGCCCCTCAAAGAACTAGCCAGGCCAGTACCAAGGTCCCTGTGCTCGCACAAACACGCACGCATGGTGGCAGGTTGCAGGCAAACTCAGCAGTTCACCACAGAAGTTACCCACAGGAGCACTTAATGGGAAACATACCACCTGAAGCATATTCTATTTGCATTAACCCATTAGCTTAACAGAGAAACTGCTGCCAGCATTATGCAGTTCACTAACTAGCAGGGAGTGCCCGAGTACATCATGACAACCCCAGCGGTATCGTAATCCTTTGAACCACACCACGTCCATAATGATACCTGTCAATATTTTGATAATGAAATTAAAGAGTAACAGCATAAGCAACCACACAATAAAACATTCACTATGTCATAAGGGAAAATATAAATTGGTTTCCCCAGATAATCAAGAAAACCATGACTTCATACCAAGGTATATTTTTGAACAAAATAAGTTGAAGTGTGCCACATTTCTTCATTTGGATGCTTTAAAAAGGAGATTGTATTTAAGTTCTCTAATCATTTGCTATTTTCTCCCTATTTGCTGTGGATTTCTGTAATACCTTAAAGCACTGCAGTTTTCCAGACCCCCATTATAAGAAAAATTCAATAGGTTTACTTACGCATTAGGTTGTAAATGTGCTTTTCTGCAACATGTTCCGTAAACAGCTTTATAAGGTCATCTTTTAAGTCTCTGTTAAGCTTGGTTTCTATGTAAAATTTATTCTGGAAAATAAGAGAGAAGTTTTCAAGTTTGCTTTTCATAATAGCAAATAAAGTAAGCTTACTTTTTCCATGAATAAAAATAGTTCAAAATTTAAGGCTGTAGAATATTTGACCTGTAAAATGCTTCCTTGGTGACTGTATTTGTACTACATAGAACATTCCTAAACAACAAAAAACCATGTATTTAAAATCAAGAATGCATGTGGTACTATTGGTAACAAAACAACTTACATACATGTGCACCTTTTTTTTTCCTTTATATCTAAAGATATATCTCCATGTCAATCCAGACTGGGGAGTTTGTGGAAAAATAATTTCATTTTAGAACTTTATAAATGGTCTAACACCAAAATATGGCTGGACATCATGTTTATAACAAAAGACAACATTTTTACCAATTTCTAAAAGTGATTAAGCCATTAAAATAGGTATGTTACAATAATAAATTGTCAGTACAGCTATCCACTTCTGTGTTTCAGCTATAATCTCAGACGATAGATACTCAGAATTAATCAACTGTGGAAATAAATTATACGTACAAATCTATACCTAACTCAACTATATTAGAATTTTAGGATTCAGTTATCTTGATACACTCAGCATTAATAATAAATTCACTTCTTCAACCCTCAAAGGAAAGTCTATTCATGAGTTCCTTGAGGGCCTCTATACCTAATGTACCCAGTGGTGTTATTCCTCAGCTCCCAGCCTGCAATTAATAGTAAGATTTCTTGTCTGTATCTTCTTCATAGGTGGATTTTAAATGCTGGAAACAATAACTGTTTCAAAGTAAATCTCCTATCGTTACAACCCTACCATGGACGTAAAATGACTGAATTCATTTGGACAACTTGTATAAGAGTTAAACAGATACAGTAATAAAAAAATCAGCTTAATAAAAAATAACGTACTGGAACACTTATCTGAGAGATGTACTAGAGGAAGGGATATCTTAAGGGAAAAAGGTTTTTTTCACACTTTAAACCAAGTTGTTCTCTTTTTGCTAAAGCATTTAACGTAATTGAAACAAACCCTCAGAACACTATTACAGCAATCTTTACTTTTTTTTGTGAAACCCATTTTCTTGGCCATACCAAAACTATACACATACCGTAATAAATTTCAGTGGTTTCTGTATGGACAGTTTTCAAGGCAAGCATTCAGCAGCGGTTATTTACCTTTAAGGAAAACTGAGCCTGTTAGAACAAAGGCAATCCAAGGGCTGAATGCATGCCCCTGTTGAAGCTTAGGTTTGTTGCAGTGATGGACAACAATCTTAAAAAGATTTTTTTTTTTTAAATTCAGTAACTTCCAACTGCCAGTTCCCTCCCAGAAGCTCCCCTACCTGTACAGGTTTTATCAAGGGCTATTACTCTGTTGTTTCCCCCTCACCTGGGCTTGTCCTTTGAACAGAGATTGAGGGAAAGGCTCTGCAGACAGAATAACCTGTCTTGTAAGAAAGAGACTAACTTCATTTACAGTATTTTTGGTCAATGTTGCAATTACCATTGCAACAGAAATTCACACCACCATGCTACAATTTTCCATCAGACCTAACTTCCTAATCCATTTCCACCTCAAGCTTCCTGACCACATACTACCATGTACCCACTGGTGCAACACACAGGAGTGACCAGAGCATCTCAGCGCAAGTCTACAGACCTGCATCAAACCCAACAACGCCAATCTACTGATTCATATGAACTGACAGATAAGATGCACCTGGCCAAGGAAATAACTTATTCTGTTCCCTTCCCAGCCTCCAGACCCTCATATATTAAAAGCAGCTGGCAATGACGTGCAAACTTTGATGCTTTCTTTTGTTTAAGAGTTGGAAAGCCTATATCTTAAGTTTCAAAAGTAGAAAAGTGACAACAAAAACAACCCCAGTAGTTTCAAGGAGAAGAGTTACAACACAGTACTTATACACAGAGGAACTGTAAAATACTCGCATTTGCTCACCTGGAAACACCTTTACAAAAAGATGTTACAGTTGCATCGCTTTAAATAGACAATGAAAAGTCACCTAACAAGTACTTCATTTCCAGTCCACTGCTGAAGGGAGATAGCAGAAGAGCTCTCACCTTCCCAATTCTTGTTAGTGGAAAACCAGGAAGATTTTCTGTATAAGATGTCACTACCTAGGCTTTACCAGTATTTCCTGAAAAGTGCGCCAAGTCACCTAAAAGTCTAACTGACAGGTAAAAGGTAAACAGATATCAATAACTGAGGAAGTCAGATATGATATAAGCATTTCCTCTACAAAACATCATAAAGCAAACTAGCAAACGTTAAAAGACATAATTGTGTTAATATTAAGTCAAAATCAATACATACTTGAAAAAGTATGAGTACTTACCTCATCTACATATACTCACATATATTTGTGTATACAGACACTCACAAAATGCCTTCTAGCTGATAAGCAATGCAGTGCAATACCACCCAGTTAGAACAGTAATATTTTAGAGGCAATGAAAACATTCTTAGCTACCCTAAAACCACAGTGCTCAAAGATTAGGTTCATTTCATGCCACAAGATAAATATAATTAACAACTGAGAACCTATTATTAAAAAATATATCATCTAAACACTGATTTTTTCTTCAAGTAGAAACATGATATTTATTCATTCATGTGTGCAGCATACTGTGATATGTTCAATCTGTAAGCATACAGAATAACCTCATTTATATTTACAAAGCAAAGAGTTACTCACTAGGAATTATTCTTAGGAATAAAACATTGAGTCCTAAGCTGACTTCTAGTTTAATTTGCTTCATCTGAAGTTACACCCCAGAACTTCTGAAGGGACTTAAACCCACAGAGCTTTGGAGGGACAAAAGTGCTTTGGGCCTCCATCCTTTCTTGATAAGTCCACTGTAACAGCATAAGACTGAAAAAAAAACAACCATCACCATGTGAAAAAGGAAATCATTAGCACTCCTAGCAAAAGAAGGAAAAAGAAAAACTCAATTGCAAAGTCAACCCTCTTGACTATCACTCAAGATAAGCTTTGAAACACCTTGGTCACCATACACAAGCAGGTTAAGAAAGCACCTTTCTTGTATTCCCACCATTCACACACAAGAACATGGTTTGGTGCATATCAAGATAAAGAGAAGTTCTGCTGCTGATATCAAAACACAGAGGGCTAAGCCTAAGGCAAAATACTCTGTCTTTTTTGGCCACCAAGGGACAAACACACATTCCAGTTGTACAAAAAAAAACTTTAGGTTTTCTTTTGCTTCATAGATTATTTTTTTTAAATATTAAAATGCCTATTAAAAGTTTTCCTAAGCAGCAACATAATTATCCTTTCAGAACAGTTTATCAGTGCAACTCAACAGCTTTGGAAACTCCTGATGAAAGCAATCACATCACTGACTTTTTATTAGAGATGGCAGGGCTTTCCTTTTTTGGTAGAGTTCAACAACTTTGTCCTCTTCACTTAAAAATACATTGAAAGTATCTATTAAAGTAACTGCAAAGCTCTAATTTATACTGTAGAATAATTAGGCTTTCACCTCTTGCATTTGTTTTTTAATTGTATTTCCTTCTCCAAATAAAGGAAACTGCTGCTGCTGTATGAGAGAAAACTTGATTAGATGCTACAATGTAAAATTGCAGGAGTGGCTGTACGTAAAAGTACTTCCAAATGCATACAGAAAAAACTAAGAGAGGAAAACATTTTTCATCCTGACTTCTCCGGAGATGTTCCGCATCATGCGCAACACTGATTAATAAATTATTTCAGAGAAAAAGTATGAGACTTAATTTTACATTAGCCTTCAAAATCAGCCAGAACAGTATTACATTTGGCAGCAAGAGGAACTATCATGTAAGTCACTAACTCTCCGACCTAACGTGAATTAAGCCACTTAAATGAGAAAGTGTTTGCAGTATCAGAGTTTTATTGCCTGAACAAATCATTAGTCATGCTTTAAAGAAACTTCTCCTTTAAAATGATACAGTACTTCCATTCTACTTTGTTCTCAAATAAAAAAAACACCTATTTAACCATTCATTTTACAGGTGTTTATTACTCATTAACCATTTTTATTATGTTCTGATGTCAGTCAGACTCAAACTCTAAAAAAAGAAATGAAGGTGTACAGAACACTCATTTGAAGATACAAACACCATATCACAACTGTCTGCAAAGCAAGATATGGCAACCTATTCAGCAATTACATCTGGTCTGGTCATAGAGACAAAGGTTATAATGGTGAAACCTGTCTGTGTGTCTAAAAATATTTTTTAGACATTATTTACTGCAGTCTTAATCATTAAGGATAGATTTTGACCTCTGTGATGGAAAAAACTTAGTGACAGATCTGAGCACTCAAAAGTACACACCTGAACAGCTTCTCAGTTTGTAAATGGATATTAAATTGTGAGACTGCTTAATCACTTGCCTGCAATAAATGAGTCAGGCACACACAGGTGAAAAAAATGGGTTACATCTGAAAATATGTGAATGCAACAGGGCAAAAAAGTGTCTTCCTAGTTTTTCCCAAACATTTCATGATAGAAAAAAAATGAAAGTCATGGCCAGGAACACATCCCTTTGCTACAGCTTCACTTGTAAGCTATGGACTTCATTCTGGATTAACTGATAAAGAGTACTTTAGAAGACACCCAGTTCAAGAAAGGCAAATCCCTCTTTTAATGCAACAAATCAATACGGTGAAAAGGCTATGCTGAAAGACTGTAGCAAATTACCTGGTTTCAGGTGCATTCACTGAAACATAGGAGATGTCAAACTCTGGCAAGCTATCAGTTAGGATAATTTTAAGGAGCTCTGGGTTTATTTAATTTAAATAAGTTTAAAGCTTTTTTTGTTTAAAAAAAGTTTCTTTACCAATAAATACTTCCTTTAGTTTTTATTTCAAAGTGATGCCAATGTAAGGACGGTTTCTGGGAGAATGGCAAATTTCAAACTTAAATTATTCATTACCATTAAAAAAATATCAGTAGAAGTCTTGGCACTTCGACAAAACCAATGCAAATTATAAACTTCTTCAGGAGGTATAGAAGACTTCATATACTACAAAATCAGCACAACAAACACGTATAGCCAAAAGTTTCTGAACCTCTGCAAGTATGCCTGACAGCGCTATGAATGTCAGTTTGTCTTCAACCAGTCAACGCTCTAAATTGTTTTACCAAGTGACACAGACATTCCCAAGATACATTTCTTTGTCTTGTTTGAATCTGTGCAATTTAAAAGCAAGAAATAGTCAACTCTGTAGCCTGCCCAAATTACCAAGCCAACATAAAACAAGCCAATGAACTATCACTGTTCATAAACATATAAATAATGACCTAACTGTTTGGGAAGGTATTTTTACAATCAAAGTAAAAACCATTCCCCCCCCTCCCAGGAAAGAAATATTAGGGCAGAAAACAATGGCAAAACTCTACATTTAAAAGTACAGCTTCCCCTTCCTCTCCCCACGCAGCTTGATCAGTACTGTTATGAGGTAGCAAAACCAAGTATGAATCGTGAGTTCTACAAGTTAAAAATCATTATAGGTGCATTTTATTCTTTTCACTTTCAGTCAGCATCTTGTGTATGGACATACTTTATTTGAAAAGAATTTTCTAAAACTTACCATATATATGAAAAGAGGCACAATGCTCTGCAATGCTCCCATATACTGTCCAAGAGCTACGTTAAATCTTTCAATATAGAGATCTGGAGGGCTGGCCTGCAAGAAACCGTAAAAATCAGGTTGTAATTTGAACAAGAGAAAGATCTGGAACAGCATGGGCTATGCTTTCATAGCAAACTCAAAAACTACAGA